>NC_141893.1:8127500-8752500 GCF_030686135.1 Camelina sativa
CGAACTAACTCAAGACATGGCAAATGTATGTATGATGACTGGACTTATGTTTGACAGGACTAGTTTGAGCCATTGCTACAGTGTCCAAGATAAAAAATATATATATAAATATAGAGAGAGTGTACATGTTTTTGTATGTATGAGCTTGTGTCATATACTCAGGGTAGTTTTTAGGCATTTTGTGTATAAGAGATATTGTCTAGTAACCATATATTTTACAAGAATGATAAATATAATCATCCATAGATTGTTTTCTATAGATGTTGGCCAAGTGTAGCTTTTCAAGACTCTCTTGATACATATCACTCTTATCATGACAGTATACATAAACAAACTCCAAATTAAGTTCTAAGTTATGAAAAAGGGAATTTATATGTACTGTAGAAAAAGGAAAGCTGCATTACAATAAGAAGTAACCCTAAATCCAATCCACAGTCTCGAACTAATTTTGTTGCCAAATTAGCTCAATTTTGATCTTCACACGGCAACTTGAAACAACACAGTGGACATGTGTGATTGGTCTTAAACCACGTTAGGAGACACTCATCGTCAAAGTCATGACCACAAGGTAAATTCACAACTCTACTTTCACCGTTAATAAACTCTTTCAAACAAATAGCGCACGTCGTCTCGCCAGTAGAATTAACCTTCTCGTATATTTTCCTGGTTAAGGACTTGACCATGAGCTTGCTTGCGGGTCTCAAAGGGAAATTGTTGGTTTCGTGGAACGAGACTCGAACCGCTTCTTCAATCTGAATCGCTTCTTCAAGTTGAATCGCTTCTTCAATGTGAGAGTCAGGAATAAGAAGCAAGGACACTAGCAAATCATACCCCGGAGAAGAGTAATAACTTGCGGAAGAAGTAACTTCGTCAACATAGAAGATTAGGTCTGTTATCGCCTCGTAAATATCATCGTTGCTAATTCCTGATTCCATCAAGAAATAGTTCAGGTCTTCTTTGCTCCGACACTGGTCGCCATCTTCGTGGATGAATTCTTCCACAAACGACGAAGCCGTAAAAGTCGGATTATAACCGACGACTTTTGCATTGATTGTGATTGTGCCGTCGCCTTCTGGTTCAGGATTGCGTCTAATCTGGTGATGCAATTTAATACTCATGATTGATTGAAGACGATGATAATGAAAAAAGAAAAAAAAAAAGAAAATCAAAAGTCTGATGGCTCTGTGTGTGTTGTGTTATGTTTAGGGTTGTCACAACGTTATATATAGAGGGTTCTGCGTGCATTCGTTTGCCTAATGGGATTTGGAAATACACTTTATTATTTAAGATTTTAGTACTATTTTGATATTTTCCAAGGTTTCCATTTTTTTTTCTGTTATTATCTTATTTGGGTGTGTTTAATTTTCCTTTTTGTCTTTCTTTATAACATCTTATGATGCTCTTATGTGTTTTCCTTTTTTAAATAGTAATAGTAATTTACCTTTTTTCACACATTATTATAAGATGAGAAAAGAAAACCCTTGTAGGTCCTAACTCCTAAGTCAACTCTGTATTATTCGTTTTAAATTTGATTTCAGTTTTATTGCCAGAATTCACATGATAGACTTAATCTTTATACGCAAATCTATTAGAACAATACTTTCAATTGTAAATCCATTATTTTTTTCTATTTAGGTAATGGAGGGTTTATTTCGCAGCTGTTTAATAAAGATAATACATATATATTAGAGTAATATATTTGATTTATAGCATAGAACCATAGAAAACGAATCGATATATATAGGATATATAGAACCATAGAAAATGATTTATATAAAAATAAACAATGTTATATTTTGCACAAAACGCAAAGCTTTTCAAGTCTCCTTCACCCTTCATCTCTCACATGGCATCTCGTAACGACACAATGGACATACATGACTACTCAAAAACCATTTCATAACACACTCCTCGTCAAACTCATGTTCACACGGTAAAGGCACAATACTTCTTCCGTCGTTAAATTCCTCCAAACAAATACAGCACATATCAATCTTGAAGGTAAAGTATGTGTATTGGGCCTGAAACAAATCCAGCAAAGTAAAAGCCCAAATCAGGAGTCTGGTCAACACCCTCATGTCAAGACAAACTTGACTGTACCTGCAACACCTCTGCTTCACAACCGTTATGATGCTCTCGTCGATAAGGATGATGACTAGCCTACTCACAGCTGTACACATGAGTCACCTAAACCTAGAATGTTCTCTATGTCACTATATAAGACAATGTTGCTACAGCGTAAACTCATCTTGCAATTATAATAAAGAAACAGAGTTTTAACAAAGTTCTTCGTTTATTCTCAAATCTCACCGACCGCATCGCTAGTCTTCTTGTATATTTTTCTTTTCAAAGACTCGACAGCGAGCTTGCTCGCAGGTCTTAACCTGACAATATTGGCCTCATTGAACGAGGCTTGAAAAACTTCTTCAATTAGAGAACGATCCCTCTCTTCAATTCGATGATGAGAGTCGTCGAAGCTAACATTGTGCTCATCCCATAAGTGTCGAAACTCGAAGACTCGAACAAGCTGAGATGGAGCCATTTCTCCACGGACATAAATAACCTCGTGCTGATCATCCTCTAAACCAAGAACCTCTTCTTCAATGGTCTCATTGAGCGAGACTTGAAAACCTTGTCCAAGTTGAGATGGAGCAGCTTCTTCAGTTTGATGATCAAAGTCAAAGCTAACATTGTGCACATTCAATAAGTGCACAAAGTCGTCGACTCGAGCAACTTGTTCAAGCTGAGATGGAGCTGCTTCTTCATCGACAAAGATAACATCGGGCTCATGCTCTAAACCTAGAACGTCTTCTTCAATGGTCTCATTGAGCGAGACTCGAAAAACTTCTCTAAGCTGAGACCGAGCTGCCTCTTCAGTTTGATGATCAAAGTCAAAGCTGATAACGTCTTGCTCATCCTCTAAACCTAGAACCTCTTCTTCGATGGTCTCACTGAGCGAAACTCGGTAAACTTCTACAAGCTGAGATGAAGCTGCTTCTTCAATATGATGATCAAATTCAAATATAGAATCCTGCTCATCATCCTCTAAACCTGGAACATCTTCTTCAATGGTCTCATTGAGTGAGACTCGAAAACCTTCTTCAAGCTGAGATGGAGCTGCTTCTTCAATTTGATGATGATCAAATTCAAAGATAACATCGTGCCCATCCACTAAACCTACGAGGACGTGTACCTCAATTTGTTCAGAAGGAACATCAATAGTAAGAGTCCTCAAGTACACTCTTAAAGCACAACCTAGATTATAATCATCAGAGGAAATTGCTTGATCTACAAGTCTCCGTAAGTGTAAAAACACATCGTAATCATCTATGGGAGTGGTTTCTCCTGACCACATCAAGAATTCAGTAAGCTCTACATCAATACATTCAGGGTTACCAGAGAATCCTATTAGTTTTTCATAGAGGTCCCAATGGATGATACTTTGATGTATTTTGGTTGTAGAAACACTGATTTTGATTGTGCCAACATTATCGGGTTCAGGATTGTGGTCGATTTCGTAGGAGAAGAACGAGATCATCACGGCGAGAAGAACGAAGAAGAAAAAGTAAGAAGATTGGGAAATATATCAAATCGATGATGATATGGGTTTAGGGTTCTCTTTAATTATTTCATCTATGTATTTATATTAGAGGGACTAGATGGGTATAAATATATTTAGCAGATTATCTGATTCTATTGGGATTCGATAACGTCACAGTTTTCGTAGACTTTTTTTTCCCCCCTAATTTCATAACGGTGTATAATTTTTTCTTTTTTTTTTTTTAATTTCCGGTAGAAATTTAGTTTTCAATTATTGTTTTTATGTTCCCCTTTGTTTTTACCGTATAAGCATAAGCTATATAGACCTATAGTCATGTATCTCATTAAAAAAAAAAAAAAAAAAAATCTAATAAAATAAAGATTGAAAACCTGTATAAGTTGAGACAAAAACTATATTTGAAAAAGAACGATTCTTAATATCGAAAAGGGGTTGTCAGAATTCTTAGTTCTTACTTACAAACATCATCATCATCATCAAAATTGGGTTTCAGATTCAATGTAAGTTACAACCAGGTTAGTGTTCATAGCTACATTGGAACTATATTAAGCTATATGATCCACACCAAACTATATATGTCTCCGTATATTTGGTGATTGCATCAACCGAACTAACTAATCAGGACAGGACTCACGTATACAACATATTTTATGGATACTGGACTTATGCCTAAGTTTCTGAGGCATTGCTATATCTAATGTCCAAGATATACTCATAGGAGTTTAAGGCACTTTGAGTATAAGAGATGCTTTCTAGGAACCATATATTTTGTAAAAATGATCAGTATATTTCATTTACTTCTTTAATAGATTATATTTCATTTACTTCTTTAATAGATTATATATGTTTGTTGGCAATAAGTGATCAATATAAGGTCTTTCTTCCTCTTTTTAATTTTAGCTTTTCAGAACTCTTTCGATTCTTATCATTTCTATTATGATTAACACAACATTCTCCAAATTTATATAAGTAAAAAAAAAAAACATCGATTTTTTTTAAAAGGGAGTTTTATAAACTGTAGAAAACAAAATCTTCGTTATAATTTGAATTTTCATACTCGAACTGCTTCTTCAATCTGATTCATAATTAATATAAGGCTCCACAAGAAGAAGATCCAACCACACTTCTAAAGCACACCCTTGAGAATAGCCATTACTTGCGGAAGAAGTTACTTGAGCAACATAGGGGATTAATTTATAAATCGCATATAAAACCTCGTGATCGCTCATTCCTGCTTCCCGCAAGAAATTAATCAAGTCAAGTCTGCTCCCACCCTCGTCTCCATTGATGAAATCGTCGGCAAGCGACAAAGTCGTGAATGACGAGTGATGATCTTGGTCGAAGATCCTTGCATTGACTCTGACTGTGCCCGCATCTTCTGGTTCAGGATCGTGTTTGATTTTGTGTCCACGTGAGACTTGAACATCCTCTAAAGTTTGAGGCTCATCGTAAAAAATAAGATCCAACGTCACTTGTAAAGCACACCCGGGAGAATACCCATCACTTTCTGAAGAAGTTATTTTAGCAACATAGCGAACTAAGTGATGCATGGCATGTGCAATATCGTAGTCGCTGATCCCTGAAAGGTTTAAGAAATAATCCAAGTCCAATTTGCTTTGACACTCGTTGAGATCATCGTTGATGAATTCGTCGACGGACGACTTTCTCGTGAATGTCAAGATTTCGTCGTCTCCTCCGAAGATCCTTGCATTGACTCTAACTGTGCCCGCATCTTCTGGTTCAGGATCGTGTTTGATTTCGTGTTCGAAAACCCCCGTAAACATGATTAAAAAAGAACAATAATAATTCTGGTGGTTCCTGTTTTTGCTTTCTCTTTTTGTTGTTGTGGTCACCCAAAGAAGAAATTGAATCGATGATGTAAGGGTTTAGGGTGAATGAACTCATATATTTATAGCAGAGACCTTTGTGGGTTCCTATTTTTTTTTTGGGATTTTTGAGATAACATTTTCTATTTGTTTTTGTTAAGTCCATTACAATTTCCATTTATTATCTTTTTAAAAGAAGAAAATTTACATAAGTCCATTACAATTTCCATTTATTATCTTTTTAAAAGAAGAAAATTTACATAAGTCCATTACGATTTCCATATTAGCTCTTCTTCCTTTATTGATTTTGATAAATTCCTTTTCCTTAAAGGTGAATTTTATTATACTTATTACATGTTTAGAAGCAATTTATAATGTGAATTTTTAATCTAACATATTCGTGATTGAAGAGCTAACTAGTGTAGTACACATATGCTACTACTTTAGTAATAACGAGTCAAAATCGTTTTGCAATTAGTCCAAAACACTACAGTACTACACGTTACACAACACACAAACATAAGAATTACTTCATGTCTTCATCTCTTCGTCGACGATCATCCTACATCAACTATCACTCAAACCCGAAACAGAGGAAGAAGAAAATGATGATGTGATGGACATGGAAATGCCATGTCTTCTCTTCCTCTTATGGTTAGCCTTGAAACAAGCTTGTCTTAATCTCTTTGTCTTATCCTCAAACTTCAAATCTGGCAACTTCTCAATCGTTTCCTTCTCCTTCTCGAGCTTTTCCAAAGCGTTTCTTAGCTTGTCTTCGTTTTCTTCCCCTTCCATCTTCTGCAGCTCCTGTTACAATTATAAAAATAGTCACATCAAAAATCACTGAAAGACCATCACATTAAGGCTTTTTAAATTGTGTATTTCAATTTCAAAACAATTATTTTTCTTTAATAAAAAGTCTGAAACAAAAAAAAAGTCACTCGAAGATTTTCTGATGATACAATAGAGGAATTTCACATGTTATAATAGTTATATTATATGTAATAGTTGTTTATTATACCTTGACATTACTAATGAGTTTTAGTAGGCTCATGAGCTTACGATGAGGCCAGCGTTGAATACCCAATTCGCGACATCTCTTCTTCAAAAGAGTTAAACCAATGTTAAGTTCTTTAGCCGCTTGAGTTATGGGCATGTAGAAGTACAATGAGATGATTTCTTTCGACAATGTCTTCGAATCAGAACAGCTAGAAACACATTCTTCTCTGCATCTCCTCTTCTTGGTGGAGATGGTTTCACTCTTTTTCTCCAAATCAAGATCGAGCATCCACTCTTCTTCGGTCCATGAAACAGAACCGTACACACTAAGTAAATCTGCTTAAACAGAACGACAAGAATGAGAAGTGCACACATAAAATCCATGAGAACAAAAACATAATTAAGTGCAACATGTACTGATATATGCATACCGTCAAGAGATACGATGGAGATAGGATCAAGATCAGGTAAAGCCAGAAAGCTTGAGGCAGAAGGAAGACAATCAGGTAAAGCCAGAAAGCTTGAGGCAGAAGGAGGAAAGTCATCTTCTAAGCCCAAGAAAAGATTCGCTAACTCGCTGCATTAAGAACACACAACAATTAAAACATGGATCAAGAACTACTAGCTAGAAATACTTTTAAAAACAGGCATGCATGATGAGTCAATTAAATTTACCTTTGATGAGAGTAAAGTGATGAGTGGTTTAGAAATGAAAATGAGTGATCTTCTTTGCCAAATACTTGATCATACTCCAATTTGCAAAACGAGTTCATCATCATTAAGTGGTTTGTGATCACTAATCAACGGGAGAGAGAGAGAGAGAGAGAGAGAGGTGTATATATATACTATATACGAAAAGAGAAGATATAGAAGTGAAGTTATATAATAGTATAAACTGTACAAGAAAGTGGGTATTGACGGCTAATTGATAGCCCTGTAAAATTTGGAGTTACGAGAGAGATATTAGTAATGATAATGGTAATTAATGCTGATAAGAGGTACGTTTTTTTAGGAATAGTTGATACTAGCCTTCTCTTGCAGAAAATCTATACCCGTCAATTTCCACCAAAACTTTAGAATTGTGTATGCTTACCTTGTATAACGATATTATTATGTCAAAGTTGTATAACGATATTATGTTCACACGCTTTCAGAAATGATATATATTATAGATCGATAAAAGCCAATCGTAGTTATTTGTTCATTTGTGAAGTAGTATCTTGATGAACTCATGTAATTACACTTTTTCCTTAGTGTAACGTATGGTGTGCCAAACTGCCAATCAATATTTTAAGTGTTCACGAACAATTGTTGTAGTTATAGTTTTTTTTTTTTTTTTGAAGTACAATTATAGATAATAGTAAAACCAAAAAATAAAAATAGTTATAGTTAAGGCTTTAAGAGAAACGGCTAAGAAATTTATAGAGTAATACATTTCCAACAAAAAGATAACGGTTTAAATTAATTTCAGATAATGGCTGCGAGTAATCAATTCTTTTCAGGTGATTCTTGTAGTAAATGGCCACTTAAGAAATGTGAAAACTGTAGGTTATTTAGAGAGAAATTTTACTAAATACCATGTTTTAGTGAATCAGGTAAAAACAAAAAATTTACTGTCTTTATGTTGTCAACATTGTTTTCTGCCAGTTTGGACCGTGTTTAACCGGTTTAGACACCCTTAAGCTTAGGCATAGCTGCATAGGTAGGATAGGCTAGTAGACCTTAAACATGGAGTCTTTAGCGACTCTTATTTTATTCTTTAGAACTAGAACTACCCACAAAGCTGAGCATTTTTATAGGCTATATAGAAATCTAAAGAACAATATCTTGCTTTGCTCAATTGATTTGAAAGACAAGGGCTCACAGTAGTTAGTAAATCATCATTAGGCAGGCACTTTAAATTCACCTTCAGACCAAACAATAAAAGACTCCAGATTTGAACATGATGAACACACAAATTCTCTACTCAGAATGTAAGACTCAAAAACCATTTAAGCAAGGTACTGCAACAAAAGGCTGAATACGGTTTCAGACAACAAGATGTAACTATTATGGTAAAATATAAAAGCTTATCTGTTGTCGTCATAATCCATTTTGCTTTAAATTAAAAACCTCTCAACACACAAAACTTTACACATTCTGTTATAGAGAAGACATGTAAGCAAATGTGGTTTCTGGGCAACCTTCCCATCATTCCTCATCATCTTCATCAGAATCACCTTCTTTCCCCTGAAGATAGATATGATTTTTTAAAAACATATCAGGTAAAACTCACAATGGAATCTCCACGATTGAAATGGTTTCAGACATTAACAATAACACAAAATTGTTCTGTCTTAGGATATCTCTATCTAATCTTTCATCTGATCATGCACATTAGCATATCATAGATGCGGCACATTTTAAGCAGAAAAATCAACCAAGCAAACGAAATTTAGATGAAGCTTTTTACCTCTTCATCTCCATCATCGTCTCCATCAAAGTCCTCTTCATCAGCCTCCTACACAGTTACATACAATTTATTAAAATCTTCAAGCAACTTGTGATCTCTAAACAAAGTCAAGATTGGATAATGAAATAGTAAATATAGCTTACATTGTTAAAGTAGGTGAGAGGGTTGGGCCACAAATCTTCCTTGATGATATCGGCAACCTGCTACAAGATGAATTTCTGAGTTCAAGTTGGGCTAGACATGGGGTTACTCTTACAAAAAAGAGTAAAAAAACAATATAGGATCAATACCTCGTCATGCATCTCAATCTCAACGTCCTCCTTGTGTTGAGCATCATTAAACCAGGTAAAGAAGCTGAAAAAGACATGTAATTGCTAAATTAGAAAGGCAAGAGTTTTAACTTGGATCTATGACGGGTGAAAATTCACTTAATAAGGGATGGGGGAGATGGATTTATACCTCTCTTCAGGTAATGCACGTTTGTTTCCATTCTTCTCGTGATTCACTCCATTTGACAAGCCCTTAATTGTTGAGAAATATAGTTACAGGAATAATCATAAGAAATAGACTTAGTTTATGCAATAAATATCCACTTACTTTGCCCTCTTTCCATTTGATAGGGGTGGCTGTAACTTTTGTTGTCCCTTCTTCGAGGAAGGTAAAAGTCTTTGTTAGTTTTCCATCCTCAAAAAATGGATTGGGATTGAAGTACTGCATTTGACAATTTGACACAATCAGTAAACTAAGTAACTAAAAACTTAGCTTTCTTAGAACAGTCAGAGACAATATCAAAATATGATAAAGAACAAACATCTGGACTAAAAAGAAACTTACAAAAGTGATCGAGTATCCGGATTTCACATCTTTAGCATCCTCAACATCCAGAGAGCTAAGATATTTGAATATCTGTTCAAAAGAAAAAGAAAAATCAAATCATACGAAGACAAGAATAAAACCAATGTGAATCTATCAACCGAAATTCATAAGGGAAACACAAACCTTTTGGTCTTCTTCTGTCAAAAGTTCACCTAGAGCAGGGTGACTCAAGAACTACAACAAAAGCAAGTCCTTATAATTCCAACAAGAGAAGAGATTGCTTTGAACTCTGAATTGGAAAAAAAAAAAAAAAACAGAACAGAGAATGATATACTTACAGCAGTTAACCAGAAATCAGGGATGGATTTGATAATCTCGTTACGCTTGTCATAAACAGGTTTCCTTATCACATTATACTTCTGCTCCACTTCCAACACTTCATCACTAGCCTTTTCGTTAATCTAATACAACCAAAACAAGAGAGCTGATTGAGATAGGAGAGGACTCAAAACACAATTAAACTTTACTCAAAACAGTTTTCTTGACTTCTCTACAGATATTGGATAAGTCAATTTCTCAAAGACTATCATATAATAAATAACCTATGTGAACACGACCACATTATCATTCCAAATCATTCCAAAGACAACAACAACACAAGTACAAAGATACAATCTTTATCTCATAAATTGTCCAATAGAAAATTCAAATCGAGAGAATCCAAACCCAGATCAATTCTCATCAACCAAATCAAATTAATCATGGGGATTGTTAAAAAAAATTGTTTTACAAGAAATTGTGATTTACCTTCTCGAGGTCGTCTTGGATCTCTTGAAGCTTTTCAATTGAGAGGACAAGCTCTGTATCGATTTGCTCGACGTTCTCTTCTTCGGTTTTCGCCTTTTTGCTCTTATCCGCCACCATTTTTTCAACCCAGATTGACGCAGAGCAATTCGAATTCCTCACTCTTCTCTGCCTTCACAGAGCGCAACAGCTAAAACCCTAAAAACTCGATCGTGATGTGATGAGAGAAGTTGGGCAAAACTGATTTAGGGTTTTGGGGGGGGGGGGGGGGGGGGGGTTTGTTGACCAATTAGATTATTTATTACGTCACGTTAGCCGAATAAGGGTATTTCTGTCTTTTCATACGTTAATTTTGTTTTTAGGTTTTTAATTGATTTTACTTATTATAAAAGTCTACCCACCCTTAGTCCCTTTTACAAATCAACAAATGTTGATGGTTATTAACTAACTAATTGACAACACTTATATCCAGTTAAAATGATGTGATGTTATGATTAAAGAAAAAATCAAGTGTTGACAACACACAAAAAAAAAAGTAATGATGGTTTGGTAATAAACTAATAACTAACTAATCTAATCTACCTACCAATAAAAATTTGTGTGGATCACACCTAATTTTCATATCACAAAAATAATACGAATCATTAATTTGCAAATTATGGTGTGTCAACAAGTTAATAATAGTGTACAAACTAATCAATATATTTGGGCTCAAAATGGGCTTTCCAAATAGCTTTTACGGGCTAGTGAAATAATATAATTCTTGCACAATAAACATGGCACTGTGTAATAAACCTTTTGAGTCTCAAATAAAATGTATTTTCTTTTTTTGTCAACAATAAAATGTATTTTCTTGTAAAGGAACTTTATGATTTTAACTACTCCATTTCTATATGTTTAAAAGGATCAAATTTATGAATAAATAGGTGTCACAATATTCATATTCAACGGTCGATTTATTGGAGTAGTTTGGCTCTGGTTGGGTATTTATGTGTATATATATATCAGAAAAAACATAATAATAGGTATACTTCTTTTTCCTATTTAATAGTATAGATGGAATTGGGTAAGGTGGTCACAAACTAATCAATATTGTTGAAAACATTCTTCATATAGGGTGGTACCACTATACTTTAATTTAATATATATATAAATATCAATGTAGACAAAATTTTCAGCTTTCACGAACTTTAAACTATATGGTAGTATATTAATTTCGCTAGTCTGTCGTCGAGTCGAACCATCAGATTATGACTTACAATCTGGATAAACATAACAATGTTACGTATAAAGAAACTGTGTGTAACCTCCCTATAAAACAAAATCTACATTCTTTTTATTTTTAAAATATCTACTTTAATTACATTCGCTAATGTAGTAGCTTTTGAACCATGCAAACAATTGACTATGTGGGACAGGAATTTGTTAAGATTTTCATATAGTAACATCTTAATGTGTTCCACAAAAGAAGTAATGAAACATCTTAATATATGCGGATAACTCGTAAGATATGTTTACCAGTATATAAAACAACTTTATTTATGTATATGTGTCAATAAATCTAGTGCGGTCCAGTTTATTTCATGTTTTGTATCCAGTGCCCATACTCTTAGTCTCTTTTTATTCATTATTTTAACAAATTAGCTCGTTTCGAGTTATTGAAATGGTCCCAATTTCAGATCATTCCCTTCGCATTTACTACTATCAGAATCCAACCCTAAGTTTGCAATTGCATGGCTAAAAACAAATATCCGATATTAATGCCAATTTTGTATAGTCTCATACAGACTAATTGTTATTTTCTTGTCTCGACGTCAAGTTATCATCGTTTCTTATGATCCACATGCATAATTTGTAGGGTCGTCCTCACGGGAGGTATCTATATAATTACGATGTGTTATTATATAATCCGTTCCAATTAATGCATAACGTCCGTTGATGTGAATCATGTGATATGGTGACGCATGTGGTGCAGAATGATATACATTATATAGGTATATCATAACGATTTCTCAAAAGTTACAAATATGGTATAATAGAAATCAACAGTTAAAATCGTACTCCAAAGAGCGAGATATATAGTAACCTAATTATGTAATAATTTGTACGGTGGTCGAAGACTACAAAAACTGAGGTGAAATTAATTTGTTTTATTGTGGTTAATTTGGTTTTCTGAGTAGAGGTCCATAATACTCACAAATTTCACACTTTTTTTTTGTTTGTCCGTCGAATTTTTCTCTTTAAACCATTATTTTAGAGGTTTATAATTTAAAAAAAAAAAAAAAAAAAAAACAAGAAATCAAAATCTTTAGCATACAAACGAATATATATTACAAAAAAACATTCGAAAACTAGTTAAAACACACACACAAAAACATTAATCATTAAAGAAAGCTCAAGTCTTGAATCCTGATCTCAGTTTTATACTTCTTCTGATGAGACATCTCATGATGATCAACCTTGGCAGCTTCTTTCAGTTTTCTAACACTATCAACAACCGAAACAGCTTTGTGACTCTTACAACCCGACAAAAACCCACCCGACCGGACTTTGTCAGCAATCACCGGTTTGGTTTTAACCACCGGACCACTTCTCGTGACCCTCTTCACCATATCGAAATCCGAAATCACCGATTGATCTGCCATACTTCCCGTCACCACACTCCATCCAATGCTAGCCTCACTCGGCTCATAGGCACTGCTCGTTATGTTTTCAATCTCGAACAAATCTGAACTCGCTACACTTGCTGTCTCTTCCTCTTGCGTGTTGCTGCCCATCGAAGAGTTATTACCATTGTTGTGATGGTTGTTCTTGGTAGAAAGCTGGTTTGGTATTGCATCCCATGTAAGCAGAGAGAGCTTTCTCTCGAGGTTCATGGCGATATCTGTCCTTTGAATAGGTAATGGAATCTTCGCTGGCTCGTGATAATCCATTTTCTTGGCTTCAAAACGGAGTCTAGGTTTGTCGTTATGCTTTCTTGCGTCGTAAGCTACGAAATCTCGGTCGGAATTTCTACCTTTAACGGAGATGTTTTGGTCCTTATTAACGGTTTTGACCCCGGAACAGGGACCGTAACATCTAAACCCACCAAAAGAGATGCTTGTCTCGTTTGTTTTCCGTTGCTTATTGTCATTGTTGTTGCTAATCCTCATGAGAAAGGTTTGACTGTTGTAACTTGACTCAGATCTTACACTTGGAGTCCCATGTCGGCTTGTTCTTGATCTAGATGACGTCGTTTTCGTCAGTTGAGGATGAGGATGAGGATCAGGATGGGGATGATCCTGTGTGTTTTCCTTTTTGTGCTGCTTGGTGATATCCATCATGGAATCAACATGATCTAGCTTCATGCTGAAGTACTTTTCTGCACCAAAAACACCAATCTCCGCGTCAACATCAGCAACGGAAGCTTTGATATTGGGTTTGTCTGAGATTTTTGAAGAAGAGTGTTCTTTGATCGAGGAAAGGACAAGTAGTTGTGGTTTATAAGTTGAGATTTGGCGAAAATGGGCACTCTTCTTTTCAGCATCCATCTCTATTGTGTGTGTATGTATGTTGTTTAGTGACTACTTTATGAAGTGGTAAAAAAACAAAAGATCCAACAAAAAGGATTTAAGGGAAATGACAAGAAGAAGAAAGCTATAGAAATGATGGGAGATTTGCGGAGAGAAAATTTTCTGAATGATGGTTGGTGTTTATTAGGATGAATTTCACTATTATATAGAGAAAAATAATATTAGCGGAGGAAATGGTGCCAAGTCATGATAAGTTGATTTTAAATAAAGATAAATTTATGTTGTTTACTCTCTCGACAAACAAGAGTTTTGAAATAAAAAGTGAGTAAAGCTGTAAAGGTATTTTAGATCAGGTTTTTTTCTGATTCAGCGAATTATCGTATAAACAAATATTTTCGTTTGATTAAAGTAGGAGTTAGCTGTTCATATTAAAATTTATATAAATAATTTAGGTTGTTTAATGCTACGAACATATATATTGGCTGAAAAATGAAAAACGGCTTAGATATTGTATTTTAGGTTTAAGCTATAAAATATTAGTTATTTGATTATTCCCAAAACAAACGTTAATAATTTAATACTAATTGCAATAATTTATTCTTAACATTTTATATTATTTTCTCTCTCGGTTACAAATAATAATTCTTTTACGTAGTCATGAATATTTACAGTAGAAATTTTTTTCCTCTCAAAGTTTTCTGCTACTTAATTACCTTTTCTACGATACTAGATTAAGATCCGTGCTAAACCACATATTGAAATTCATTTTATTTATATTATAATTTTTATATAAAATATAATATAATTTATGTGATTGTTTTAAAAAAAAATTGGATAAAACATTATGCAATAAAATCATATGTTAAATATGATGGTGTGAAAAAAAACACATATTTTGTAAGTTTTATATTGTTAATGATTCTAGATAAGTACTCGTGCTATAACACTGATTAAATTTTATTTTATAAAAAAATTTGTATATTTTATATTTTAAAATAAAATTTTAATATGTTGTATTAGTTTATGTATGTGAAATTATTTCAACAATGTATATTCAACATCATGAGTTGATTGTCATTATAATACATAATTTTGTAAATTTGGTTTTTAAAAAGCGAGTTATTATATTATGAGTAATTTAATATATTGTTATAATTTTTGTTTTAATATACTTGGTTTCTTGAAGTTCTTTCATATTATAGTGACATATTATTGAAATGGCTATAAATAACAAATCAATTTAGAGTGTTTATAGTTTCTAACTTTTATATCAAGTTTCAATATTTTAAAAGGATTTTAAAATAAATTATTTAAAATTTATTATATTATATAAGACTATAAAATTCAACAAAAAATATGAAATTGAATTAAAATATTCAAATTTTGATCCGTTACTCAGTAAAAATTTTAATTAAATAGATATTATTTTTAAAGAATAATATTACTAAAGCTTGAATATTTTATAGATTTAACAATTTATACTTGTTTTGAAAAATTTAAATTATAGTATATCCGGAAATAAAACTATTTTTTAATTATAATAAATAATAGATAATTTATTTGTTTCACAAAATATACTTATATATAAAAATGAGAGGTGAAATATAATGATAATTAACAAATTAATATGTTAAGTTAGATATCAAAAGATTTTAATATGGATGAATAATTTAATAATATAAATTAATATGGTAAGTTAGATGATATCAAATGATTATTTAGAATATTCTCTTTATGATTTTCGGAAATAAATTAAATTTGCATCTACTATTTAATTTGTAACCAATTAATCTATAAACTATTTATAACCAATTTATTAAAATTATATAGTCTATAGTACTTCGGTTTTACTATATAAGAGATTTACTATTCATTTCACTTGTAGACTGTAGTCATCACCATGTTATTCCAAGATGGTTACAGGAATAGTAGATGAAGCCAAAATGAGCATTACGAGTTTGACCTTTCAGCACTACTATACAGTTTCTTCTAGCTTCCTTGTCTTCGATCGAAGAATGATTCGAATTATCACAATCATCAAATAATTAATTTCGTTATATGGAATTATATATTATCTTGGATTTATCCACGATAAAAATTAAATAAGATGTGGACAATGTTAGGACAAGTGGTACATATATGTGGAAGTAGAACAAAGAGGAGAGAGAATTAAAGCTGCTTGGGTATTTATTGTTATGCCAATTGTTCCGTAATAAATAGGTTGAAAGATTGGTTTTGAATATTAGTAAGATTTTGCATTGCAACAAATATGCATCACACATTCAAGTATAAGTTGCCTTGACGTATGCTGGAAAGTTTGGCAGTGGCAACGTCAAATATCTTTTCAGTATCATAATTATTGTCCTTTTTAGAATAATAAAACTCCAAATATATTAACATTTTTGGGATTCTCCATTTTTTCATCAAAGTTACATATGTGGATCAAAATGTTTTAGTTCTGAAAACGCAATATGCATGGTTCTGGTTGTTACAACAAGTACACCATATAGTCTTGGTCTCTTGGATTTGTTTGTTCAGCGAAGAACTTAAATGCGGTCGAAGGGGTATCTAGAAAACAAACAGCTATTTGGTATATAGAAACTTAAGTAGATTATGAGATACAGAAGTCAAGATGGCCGAGTTGGTCTAAGGCGCCAGTTTCAGGTACTGGTCCGAAAGGGCGTGGGTTCAAATCCCACTCTTGACATATTTAGTCGATTGATTTTACTTATTCAATATTTTTTTAAAAGCACATGTCTAATAGCGTATAAGGCCTAGAGGCCCTAAACGATCCACTGGGCCTTACAAACACGATCTTATTCCGAATTTTTTAATTTTATTGTTGTATTGAGACAAGGCCTCAAAAATTTGGACATAATTGAGACATAAAAAAAAAAAGCGACGTGTCGTGTTCTTAATGGTAGAGATAACGGAACACAAAGGGAGAACATTACGAGAATACCCTTACGCGTTTACTATATAAGCCCCACTATAAATTTTGTCTTGCAACATTCGAAAACCCCAATTCAAAGTCTCTTTTTGTGTTCTCTCTACCAAATCGTTGATTTCTTGTTACTGTTACAATGGATTGCATAAATAAGGTTGATAGATCTGCTTTCGTAGCCTTTTCACCGGAAGCTCCGTTTATGGCAACCGGAACCATGGCCGGAGCAGTAGATCTGTCGTTTAGTTCATCCGCCAATCTGGAGATCTTCGAACTTGATTTTAGGTCCAACGATCGTGATCTAAAACTTGTAGGTCACTGCTCAAGCTCTGAACGGTTTACTCGACTCGCTTGGGGAAGTTATGGTCTCATAGCCGGTGGACTCGTCGATGGAAATATCGGTTTATGGAATTCAAATCGGTGATTCTTTTTTTTTTTTTTCTTTTCTTATCCCTAAGTTTAACTCTATCTATTAGCCTTGTTTAGAATTGATACTGATTAGATGTATCTGTTGATTTAGTTCTGAGTCTTGTGAAATTGAGCATGTTAGACATCTTTCAAAACACCAAGGACATGTGAGTTTGTTGTATCTCTTTTTTTCTTCTCTCAATCTCTCATAAATTCATGTTTTTATCTTTTTCTTAATTCCAAGACATGTGTACATTTGTATTGTAATAAGGTTCGTGGTCTTGAATTTAATGTCAAGTCCCCAAATAAACTTGCTTCCGGGGCTGATGATGGTACAGTTTGCGTTTGGGATTTAGCAAATCCTTCAGAGCCTTCTCATTATCTAAGGGTACGCAACCATACATATAGCTCAGGTTCTTGCTCTATCTTATCATAACCATTGCATGCTATATATGATAGACTCATGATCCACTGCACTTTTTTACGTGTGTTGATATTGAAAAGGGTACTGGTTCTTCTATGCAAGAGGAAATCTCTTCGGTATCGTGGAACAGAGAGTTTCAACATGTTTTAGCATCTACCTCATATAATGGGACTACTGGTGAGAATATCAAAGTTCTCTTTATTTATTCTTCCTTCTATGATAGGTTGATGCTAAAAATTGATCTTTTGTTTTTTCCTTAGTGATATGGGATGTGAACAACAAGAAGGTTATAACAGAGTAAGTATTTGAGATCTTGGTTTATTTTAAATTTTATATCTCAGAAGCCCTTTGTGATCTTCTACTTATATCAGAACCTGATGATATGGCCCATTATCCAATCAACAGCTTCAAAAATTTCGGATCAATGGACAGATTTAAAGGTCCAACTCGGTGCTCAGTTTTGCAATGGGACCCTGATAATTTTAATCAGATCATGGTCGCATCAGATGAAGACAGTTCAACAAATCTTAAGGTAATCATTTGTTTGTTCAAGTTAAATCAAAATTTTGGCTATTAGATTTGTATCTAAAGGTGTTTCCTATCAGCTTTTGGACATAAGGTATCTACAGTCACCTGTTCGCACATTTGTTGGCCATCAAAGAGGTATCTCCATCTCCTTTACCATAGAATTGTTGTTATCATTACTGTTGGAACATAGTGGTGATACATGTGGTTATTCAACAGGTGTGATTGCAATGGAGTGGTGTCCAAGTGACAGTTTGTATCTACTTACTTGTGCGAAAGACAACCGAACTATTTGCTGGAACACAAAGACAGGACAGGTGAAGACACAATTAAATTTGATATAGCTTCGATGTTAGCTTGCATACCTTAGTTATCTACCTACTTTATCTGAATTAATTGAATCTTTTGTCCATTTATGTCAGATTGTGGCTGAGTTACCTATTGGTGGCAATTGCAATTTTGATGTTCATTGGTATCCAAAGATACCTGGAGTTATATCAGCATCTTCAGTTGATGGGAAAATTGGCATCTATAACCTTGAGGTATTCTCTTTCCAATTTTGCTTTGGTGTTTGAAATTTATCAGTCTGAATAATATATATGACCTATACAAATACTTATCCTATGAATCCATGGTTTTTAATTATTATAACACTACACCTTATGTTTCCTAATTATATAATGAAAATAAACTTATGACAGTATGTATCTATGTAGTGTTGCAGCAGCTATGATACTGAGGTGACCAATCTAGATACTGGTAATGTCCTTCATGATCCGTCTTGCTGAACAATATGTTGATTCTATGCATCATTTGCTTAATTGAGAGCATCGGAACCAACATCATTTCTTATTCCATCTTCTCAATGCAGCTTCTTTAACAGCACCAAAATGGTGGAAACGACAGGTTGGTGCTTCTTTTGGATTTGGAGGAAAGCTAGTTTCATTTAACAAAAATCTTCATGATGCATCTGAGGTGAGTTTACAGAGAACATTGTATTATTCTGTTTTACCCGATTTTTTTCTTCAGTTCATTGACTCTTATGTCATGTGCAGGTTATTATGCATAGCCTGGCCACAGAACAAAGTTTGGTGAATCGAATTTCTAGATTTGAAGCTGCAATAGAAAATGGAGAGAAGAGTTCACTTAGGGGTTTGTGTGAGAAGAAAACAGAAGAGACCAAGTTAGTCTATGTCTTGCTGTAACTGAAACTTATCACTTCATCCTTAGATAAGTAAACAGAAACTCATAAGTTTCCGTTATGTTTCAATACATTGTTTATGCAGTTCCGAGGAGGAGAAGGAAACATGGGGCTTGCTAAAAATCATGCTTGGCGAGGATGGAACCGCAAAGTCGGAGTTGCGTACCCATCTAGGCTTTAGTTCATCGTCTGAGGAAACGGATCAAACTGTTAGTGAGCCTCATGCTACATCTTCTTCTGAAAACGTAGAACAAACTCAACAACAAATGCCAGAAGAAGAAGAAGAAGGAATCTCTGATCCAACAGTTGATGATGCCATCCAACGTTCATTGATTGTGGGAGATTACAAGAAAGCAGTGGCTCAGTGTTTTTCTGCAAATAAGATGGCTGATGCTTTAGTTATTGCTCATGTTGGTGGTACAACATTGTGGGAGAGTACCCTTGATAAGTATCTGAAGATGAGCAATGCACCTTACATGAAGGTATTCTATATATTTACATGCTTTCAACTTTTCTTGATATGTTGGTGAGTGTCATCTTATATTCTTGTTGGTTTGCAAAATAGGACAACTATCATGTATATTTGTTTCAGGTTGTTTCTGCAATGATGAAAAAGGATCTAATGACCCTTGTGAATACAAGACCACCTACATCTTGGAAAGAAACTCTTGCTCTTATCTGCACTGTAAGCTATATGAAATTAAAATGTTTCCTCCCAGACGTTTTGATGTTACTAACTACCTCTAATGGAATTTTGGTTTTCATATTGATAAAACAGTTTGCAGAAGGAGATGAATGGACAAGCCTCTGTGATGCTCTAGCCTCAAAATTGATGGCTACTGGTTTTACTTTGGCTGCAACTCTATGTTACATTTGTGCAGGGAATGTCGATAAAACAGTAGACATTTGGTCAATGAGCCTTGAAAACGAAAGTGCTGGAAAATCTTATGCTGAGCGTGTTCAAGTGCGAATTGAATTATATATAATTTACACAAATATTGAATTTTGAACTTCTCTGTTCATACCTTTTTTCTTTCTTCTTACATCTGTTTCCTTAAAATAGGATATTATGGAGAAGACGCTTGTCCTTACTTTGGCAACTGGAAACACGAGATTCAGCGCGTCTCTACGCAGACTCTTTGAGAGTTATGCTGAGATTTTGGCCAGTCAAGGACTTCTTGCAACCGCGATAAAGTTCTTGAAATTTCTTGACTCTGGTGATTCCTCATCCGACCTTTCAATCTTGCGGAATCGGATTGCTCTGTACGCAGAACCTGGTCTGTATTCATCTACACATTTTGATTAATCTGCTTTAGAAGAGAGACTTATCATTATGAAATTAGCTAAAGTGTTTGATATTGTTTCTTGCAGAAATTAGTAACCCGTCTGCATTAGAAAACACTCAGGCGCCTGAAATCTCCAAGCCATATCAAAAGGTCTTCTGTTTGACTTGGAACAAAACATACTTTGCTATCTACTTGGTTTTTGCTTATATGTATCACTTTCATGGTCCAAACCTTAATTACTATGTTTTTTTTTCCTGCAGAAATATTTTCCTCCAGCTCCAATAAGCAATGCTCAGCCATCAAAAACTACTTTTGTTCCTTTGAATCCTCCTCGAGAACTAAACAACGCGGACCAATATCAGCAGCATACCATGGATTTTTCTTATTTTCCTGTATGTGATTCACTTCCATCTCCATTTTCTTTAGTTTATTTGTCTCCACATGTTAGCTTTTTGACTAACCGTAAGACCTCTGTCTCCAGCGATCCACGAACCCAACATACAATGTTCCACCTGTTCCTGGCTCATATCAACCCATCCCTTCACAAGTTGGTCCACATCTTAACGCTCAGATTCCACAAACTGTTGCTCCACCAATGAGACCTATGACTCCAACACAGCAGGTAGCAGCTGAACCAGCACCTGTAGTAGCTCCACCACCACCACCAACCGTTGAGACCGCAGATACTTCCAATGTACCAGGTATATACACTGTAAAACATCAGTCATTGGATGTGGTTTATTTATTCTATAAAAGTTTTACTAAGATCAAAATTGTTTTCTTCGTGATATTGTTATGATACGATCCAGCCCACCAGAAGTCTATTGTGGCTACATTGACAAGGCTGTTTAGAGAGATATATGAACCATTAGGAGGTAATTCACGAGCTAATCCTACCAAGAAGCGTGAGATAGAAAATAACTCAAGGAAATTAGGAACTCTGTTTGTGAAACTAAATAATGGGGACATCTCAAAGAACGCTGCTGAAAAACTCGCTCATCTCTGTCAAGCTTTAGACAAACATGATTTCGGTGCAGCTTTACAGATACAGGTAAAAAGTGGTGTACTGTGAATCTTTGGTAATCTGCATTCTGCCGTATTTATAACTGTTGTATCAATAAGAGTTTGGTTTGTTATTTGTTGTTGTTGTTGAACAGGTGTGTATGACAAACACCGAATGGGAAGAGTGCAACTTTTGTCTTCCAACACTAAAGCAAATGATCAAGGGAAGACAAAATGCGCAGTGAAATGTTTATATTATCTGTCCGGGGTATAAACTTAGTAGTAGCTAGGTTATATGTACTTAGTGCTTTGACCTTGCGAGAAATAAACTTATAACCAAATCAGTTATAAAATTAATCATTAATTCTATTTACATAGAGATCTCGTTTTTTTCTCTCCGATTTTGGATCCTCGAGACAATCAGCATTTGCTTTAGAAAACTTTAGAGCCAAGCAAGCAACGTAGGAAGCCTGAGTTCATAAGACAAAGGTTGGCGTGGGTTCGAATACAGTTCTTAAACGTTTCGTTATGCAGAAGGTTCAAATATGCCCCAACTCTGTTTTTAGTTATTGGCCTACTTTAGTTACTAACATACATATATGGTAAAATAAATGTCCAGAGAATCACGAAATCACAATGTGTATGCTCCAAAAGGTATATTAAAAATTTAAATTACTGTAATAAAAAGACTACAGTGGTCTTTTCCAACAAATTCGAGTGGCCACTTAGCTGAGAGCAAAAGTAGCGAATATGTTTTTGGTGGTATTGTATTGCTTTGTGATATATATTTAATCTTTAATGGCTTCAAACGAGCGAATTGAAAAACATGAACCTAAACGATTTGATAACATGATTTGAATTGTGGGCCGTTGTGTTTTAAATTAAATTACTTTTAACATAAACATAACAAACAAAAAAAAACCTTCATCATGATCTTTTCTTGCAACAGAAAAAGAAAGATAATGACTAGAGCGTCTGTTAATTATTTTAAGTAAGTGATGCATTTGAGTATTTGACACATGACCTAAGGCTTTATTAATTTTTAATATGTTTATGAACTCGATTTATAATATTCTTAGTATAAACATTGTAAACGATCTCCAAATTGTTTGACAGGGAATGACATTAAGTTTAAGTTCAATGGATCAATATTATATAATTTTACTTGAACCTTTATCTTAAACAAAAATATTTAATCGGAATCTTTTGTATGTATCAGTATAGCGGTGGGCCGAATATTCAAGAGAAAGAGACAAAGGGAAAGAACATATGATTTAGTACTTGTATACTAATTCATTTACTAATATCCTTTTTTTTTTTAAATGTAACGTTAGTAAAAGAAAAGAAAAAATAATTAACAGTTAAACATCAACAAGAAAACAACTCTCGATCGTATCTAGCTAAGTAACTATGAAAAAGTTCAATAGAGTAAAAGTATATATAAGACCAAAGCTTTAGGTTGCTTATTCTTTAAGTATCAATTTATAAAGTCTGTACATCCCCGTTTTCTGTTGCTGTCATTGACCATATGCTTCGTACTGTACATGTGCGATATAGATATACATCCAAATATATTAATTCTTAAGAATAAGTGAATAACCATTGAAAGAGATAGCCAGTGTTCCTAAGGATTCATCTCTTTCAACGCAAGTGCTCTTAAGGATTCCTCTCCTTCAGATAAGAAATATTTATTATCTACATGCATACATATATATCCTTAATATATTAGCATAAAATACAATGATACAAATATAAACTATAATATTCAAAATGTGATAATTATAATTAGTTTAAGTTTTGGGAGGTTAATGGTTTACTTTACGTACGTCTTCAGAATCCGTCCCCAAAATTATCTACGGCTCGATGTATTCTAAAATAGACTACTTAACATCTTAAACATCGTCTTTAACATGTTTTCAGTTATTAGAAACAAAAGCAAGATCCGAAAGAAAAAAAAGAAAAAAAAAAACGCAAATCTTTAACATGTATTCTTAAATTAGACAAATATAGGCACACATATAAATGAAGTATATAACACTCAATCACATCAAGATTGACGAATCAATAATCATATAGATCGGCGTTAATGTAAGTATTTGAATATACATCGATAACCATATACATACATGAATACAAACTCTAATATAAATCAATAGATCAAATACAAGCAGATTCCTTTTTCTTTGTTTTTTTTTTTAAATTAAAAATAATCAATACCTCTCTTGGTTTTCCTTTCTTCTTTTTTGCTATCTTCGTTAATTAGTTGCTTGCATTAAGTCGGAGGAGAATACTCACAAACAACCTCCGTCTCAACCTCTCTCCGGTGAAAATTCCGGTGACAGCCACAAGCAGCACACGTCAAAGCATCATCACCGCCGCTTGCCATAAACTCCCGGCAACCGTCAACTGCGTAGCCGCCGATATTAGCTGCGTGATTCTTCTGGCACTCAACGTAACGGATGTTGCTTGAAGAAGAGGTCGTAGTGTAAGAGCTTTTTCTCTGTTTAACCACCACTTGCCTCTTCTTCATCTTCCTTGGAAACTGATCTCCCAAAACCCTAAGATTCTTTTTTTTTCTTCTTCTCTAGGTGACCTTGTTTTGTGGGAGAAATTATCAAAAAGACTCTTTTAATTTGGATACGAAGTAAAAGGGTACTTGTAGATGCCTTTGTATCCCTTGTCATATAAATAGGGTTGTTGAGTGTTGACTATATCTCTGCACTGTAGACGGATTTGCCGAAGCATTTGAGAAAAGTCGCTTAAAAAACAAAAGTCATTGAGAAGTGAAATTTATCTATATTTGGTAAAGACAAAGACTTCGGAATAATTAGGTTTATAAGGGTAAAAATAGGTTTCGTAAGAAGTACAACAATATAACAAATGATGCAGAATGTAAGATAGGATTGCTAGTGATCTAGATATCTACTATATATATATATATATATATATATATATATATGTAAACCATTTTCTTTTGAAGGTTCGAATGGAGTGATATATTTTTGAAATCTTTGAAGATTTTGAAATTGAATTTTGAATAGTATACTATTATCTCAACGATAAAAATTTGATATACGAGTAAAATCTACGTTTTAATATAAGAGTAGTATTTAAATTAGAATTCCAATTTTTTTTTTAAACATAAAACTCAGAAATCAGCCTTATTTGTACCGTTGTTTTCACGTGCATTTGCTTCGCTTAAATCATTTAGTTCATCGGAGAAATAATTTATTAGAAAACCATTTTAAATGGTAGCCACTAGTATATAGCTCATGAAATAAATAAAATAATTGAACAAACAAAATAAATGCGTATCCGAGTCACTCCAAGGGACATGCTCCCACAAGCAATAGACATTGACAGATTGTTGGAGTATAATCGCATTATCAATCACATTATTTTATTATTATAATGAACTTCTATCAAACATAGTTCAGCAAAAAAAAAACATCTATCAAATATCTAAAAAAAGGAAAAAAAATCAGTAGATAAAAAGTTTTGTTTTATGGTTAAAGATGACTCACTGCGTTCGGATTTCAATTCGATCTAGTTTTAGTATTTAAATGACTTATAATAATTAGCTAGTATGATTTCGGGGTTGTTTCAGAGATACTTGAGTTTTTTTTTTTACTTTCAAAAACACACCCTAATTAAAAAAACAAGAAAAAAAAGAGAAACGCAAACCCTCTAATTTATATGATTTGATTATTTGCTAATGCAATATCTTACAAACAATGTCATGTCATCACGTAATACAAAAATATGAGAACTGATGTGCTTGTTACACATATACTATTAGTTGTTTTTTTTTTTTTTTACATCATCTCACTCTCACGTACATGCACGTATATATGTTAGTTTAGCGTTTTACTGTTTCGCAAAAATATATAATTAGTCAAAAATAAAAGTAAGATTATCTGTTTTCAGAACTACGAATTATATATTTTTTTACCCAAATCGCCTGGATTGACATAATCTCATTATATATTTCTTTTTTGAATTCCGGCTAATTCACATGAAAATTATCCCAGTTGAACACACATATATAACTTATTAATTAACGTGAATCAACAAATGTGGATCCCAGTTGCTACACAAAAGACAATACGTCAATGCCCCATGCGATTTGATTATAAATTGCTTATGCCCTAAAAATGATCAAAACTAGAATTTTGTTTTCTGTATATAAATTATGAACTTGTGTAGACTATATTGAGTCAACGACAATGCTTAATAATTTAAGAATTCTGGCATTATGAAGATTCTACGGTTTGGTATATTTCTATAAAATGTATCAGTATAACAAATCAAATCTCTAAAGAAAGAAAAAAAAATCCAATTTGGAGATAGAAATGAAAAATATAAAGTCATGCATCATACAAACAAAAAGAATATGAGACTCATTAACAAGTTCTGATGTCGACTTTTACTAATCATTTTATTATGTCAAAGTTTATTTTTGGTTAAATCAAAATGGTTTCAACTTAATTCCAATTTTTAATTATTATATAGTACTATAACTTGTAAACATAATGATTTAATTGAAAAATAAAATATGCATGCTTGGATGTTTGTTTTATCAAGTAGAAAATTAAAAGCCGAAAATCACGGGAGAGTGTCAAGATGTTTGTTTCATCAAGTAGAAAATTAAGACACGGTGAGTTCTTCCTGTTCAATCTCTTGACTTCTAGATCTATATTTTTGACATCTCCAATAACTACGTAGTTTTTTTTTTCAACAACAACATGAACATATACAGTGTATTAGTGTTAACTAAATTCATTACACTGCAAAATGATGATCAAAACATTAAACATACTAAAACTAAGCATTCACGTTATAGCAAAATATAGTCGTAAAAATAGTATACAACTATAGTAGTTAAGACCGCATTTATTACATTTTGGAATAGAGAAATGGGATGTTCTAAAATATTTGTGTGTAAAGACTCTTTGTTTCTCACCAACCGTGCCCTACTCGTGAAGTTGCCAACCCAAAATCTTACAACCCCAAATCATTTGAAATTTATTATATACTCCATACTCATTATATATATGCTGGATTCAAACTCAGTTGCTGATAATTAAACACATGATCACTAATACGTACCAACAAATTAGAAACATAGCACTAATAAAATATGAGTTTGAGTTATTATATAAATTTAAACAAAAAGTGTGTGGTAACTATGTCAGACTCAGACAGAGATACAGAAAAAAAAAGGAACCAACACGAGAAAAGGGCCCAAATGATTGCCAAACTATTACTTACATAAAGAATTATAGTTAGAAGGGTTGAATCTACTCCACTTTTTTCCATCAACTTAACTTCTTTTTAAGTAACAGTTAATTTGGCAATCATTTTGGTCGTACTGTTTTTAAAACTTCATAATTAAACAAGTTAGATAGTTTTGATAATATGGGATGCTAAATTTTATGATCATGTTCTCAGTTTCATTCAAACTATGATAGAAATGGTGGAAATAATTTGGAGAGGAAGGTAACCAACTTTTATGCTAGGATAATTATTAATGAACATTAAGACTCGCAGCATAAATGTTTAGCCATTATCATCTTAGCATCCATATCTAACCGACATAGTTTGTGTATTACTTATCATCAACAAAAAAAAATATATGTCAACAATATATGATAACTGTGATAAACTGAAATTCGTCTAGTATAAGTGTTGTTTTAGAAATAAATTTCTAAAATGTAGCAAATCTCTATGACAAACGTACAGATTTCTCATGATTTAAACATGAACAAAAAAAACAATCTACTCCTACAAATTACTTAATGGGCTTATTTGAAATATAAAGCCCAGCTCACTTGACGACTTTTCGTGGTTGGTTTTCTGAGTTGTCTGTATTTGGGCTCAAGAACCAAAACTCTTGAAGATTGTTTTTTTCTCGGAAGACTTCATTAGGCTTGATGTTTATACTGATAAAGTGATAATAATCTGTTTAATCCGAACAAATTCAATCCGAAACAGAGAGAATCACACAAATGAAGTCTTGTATATTCATATGATAATGCATCAAATCAAACGAATATATAACGCAAGACATGTTTCAAAAGAAAAATGTATATAAATATAATATAAACTTAAACACATGAAGGATTAAGACTTGAGACTTGAGAGACACAAAAATTAACCTTTTTATATAAAACATGATTACTGAAAGAAAATAGAAGTACTGAGACTGCAGAAACAGAGTATAGCCTTAACTTTTACTTTTAGAAAAAAATAATATGTCAGCATTTGTTGTATTTGTTGTGTATAGGATCAGAACCTCTTCCAATCATTCTCTTCACAGACTGATTAAGATCAGACATAACCATCGGAGAAGGCGCCAAGCCTCGCTTAGTATCTATATTTTCTTCCTTTGATGATGAGGAGGACTCATCAGACTCTTCAAGAACACGCAAAGGATGAACAAACTCAAGTTGCAGCGTCATTCCTCTGTCCCATATTCTTAGACCCGAAACCTTATCCGTTTGAAGTACCGAAAACGCGATGACAAGAAGAAGAACCATTCCTATATGACGAACTGGAAACCCCATTTTGAAGAAGTAAATGTGTTAGATACTAGCAGCTACAATATTGTGTTTCTGAAAG
The DNA here is from genome assembly GCF_030686135.1 of Camelina sativa. NCBI lineage: Eukaryota > Viridiplantae > Streptophyta > Magnoliopsida > Brassicales > Brassicaceae > Camelina > Camelina sativa. The sequence goes on from NC_141893.1 coordinate 8,155,880, forward strand.
TACAACTTGAGAGATTATATAAATGGAAAAAGGTTAAAGAAGAAGAGATAATTTTGTCTCTCTCTCTCTCTTTCCCTTTGGAGTGGAGAGAAGATTGGTAAGAAGGAAGCATATATAAAGGCTGGTTTTAGAAGAACTCTATTCTGACAAGTTTGAACCAAATAAAGGTTTACACTTGGAACTCTGTTCTTGGGAAGCTAAGCATATCTCTCTCTCTCTCTCTCTCTCTTTCTTTATTTTTGCTCTTTTTTTTTTTGAAGTTCCTTGCCTTTTCTATTTTTAACATTCACATCTACATATATGTGAATGTGTTCTGTTTATTGGATAAGGTGAATGGTGTGATAAGTACATGGAAATATAGTTTACTAGGTGCAATCTTGTGTTGCTTTTTGGGCATTGCTCTTCACACAATGTCCATATCAAATGGAATCACCAAAGAACATTGAGATATCTTTTGAACATTCCCTATTATCCGACATGGACAGCCAAACCTTTACATATATATAAATATGCATGTGAATTTAATTTCTCTTACATAAAAATTGGGGCATCATAGTGTATATATAAAGAAAATTGATTAATTTACAAAAACAAAAATGGTGTCAACATACAGTATAATGGGGGATTTATCTTAATACAGCAGCAAGTTAATAATAAGATGTAATTATGGTAAGATAAGCAAAACAAAGTCCATGAATTTATGGGGAGAAGAAGATTTGGCTTGACGAAAGATGCTATCAAAGAAGAAGCAAGAAGGCTCTCTTGTAAATGGAGAGAAAAGTGTTTATTCAGAAAGAATAAATTGAAAATGATGAAAACGAATAAAAATAAATTGAAGGGGAAGCTGGTACGAAAGCTTGTAATTCCAAGCTCTTTTCTCCATGCAATAAAATTCAGTCTTGCTTTGCTTCTTTGAGCTCAATGTAATATCCCTTTATGCTTTTCTTTTTGTTTTTCCCTTTAATTACTTATCGCTTCCCTCCCTAATCATTCATTCAAACTTAAAGACCATTGCTTCGTTCAACTTGTTAAAGAGGCTTAACTTCATGTGTAAGTTTTATTTTCGTAAAAATATCGAGGATCACGATACATCCCATAAAAATTTATAAGTTTGTTTATTTAAATTTTAAAGCTAATAGAAGTAAAATGTAAGATTAAAACTGAAAATGAAGGATACCACAAAAAAAAGAACCCTATGATGTACATTCATCCATGACACAAACACAAAGACAGACAAAGACAAATACACTCACTAACTATATAGATGGTAATATATTGTAATTAAGAAACATCAAAGGCTTCAACTTTTTTTTTTTTTTACCATCTCTTCCACTCCACCGGAGTTTTCTTCCCTGCAAAACCAATCCAAGAAAAGTTGCTTCAGAGACTTTCAATAAGAAAAAAACATTGTGAGAAAGCTTGTTTCGCTTAGGACACTAACCGTTTCCTTCTCGGGACGTAAGAAGAGGCTTCGCAGTCTTATTCCCGGTTTTGCCACCTGAGTTTGAGACTCTTGTTTTAGGAGAATGAGAAGTGACTCTTGCACTATTACCTGAAGATGGTAAAGAGTAGCGTCTACTGGCTTTCTCAGTAGTCCCTAGTTCCTTTGGTGAAGAAGAGCCTTGTAGCCTCAGCTTTGCTTTAGCAGATTTAGTCGCTTGCATATAGCTCGGTATTCCCGGGTTACTAGTCTGATTTGCATAACTACTCTCTTGACACTCGGCGGTCTGAGCAGCTGTAACCAGAGGACCCTTTTTCCCGGATTTCTGATTCTCCTTCCGTGCTGAATTCTCCTTATAGTTCTGTTTGGGAGTTCTCTCTTCTTTCACATACTCCTTTTCCTCGGCCATCATTACATTTTCTTCGCTCTCTTCGATTTGGTTGACTAATTTGGAATCAAGTGCTTCACTGGCTCTCAATGGTCCATGAGTTTGCATTATATCCTCAGGTTGTTCCACCACTGTCTCAGACCTTTCATCTTCATTCACAAATTCTTCTTCTAAACCCGGATTTGGCTTTTCGACTGCAATCTGTGGAACCTGTTGAGGTTGGATAGAGTTCTCAACTATGGGATTATGTACTTTCCTCAAGCCACGTTTCACTTTTTCTAGATCAACTTGAGGGTTTTCCATGTCTGGTAGTGGTTCTACAGATTGACTTGCTGAAACTTTGCGGAAGCTGCGTTTGGGTTTTTCAAACTCAAGTGATGTCTGTGCGGCCACTGAGGGATTGTCGAGATTTGAAGTAGGGACTTTGCGTACACTCTTCTTTGGTCTAGCAAACTCAGCCTCGACTACCTGAGAGTTACTGCCCAACTTCTTTTGAGTTTTTCTAACTGAGGCTTTCTTTGGCTGAGGAACTGGTTTCCAGAAGCAAGAAGCTGACCAGTTCTCTAACCAGATTGAATTGGAAGAATCATTGTTAAGGGACAATGGCATCACGTTTGGCGATGAAGCTAGAAGCTGATAAGATAAAAAGACAGCAAAATCATCTACTATGAAATCTTTTCATCTATTAGTTGCAAACATAGTAATAGCAGAAACAAGTGTATACCTTCTGAGCAAACGCATTTGCTGTTAGCTTCTTGATTCCCAGGTAAGCATGTGTATCAACAACTGAGTCGGTGAGTTTATTTTCCTGATAAGACAGAAAATTTTGTATGCAGGATTAGAGTTAAAAAGCTATCAGCTAAGAAACCTAAAACCACAGAAATGCTTGAGATTAGCATTACTAGTGGCTGATGATGCAACCAGCATTTCCTATGAACTTCAACTCCAATGTCGGAATGTCTGGTCTCTCTTCCTCGAGCAAGTGCTTGCAATCTGACAATTCCCATAACACAGCAAAGGGTCGAAACAGCTTGCCTCCTAACCATGTGACCTCGGAAAACTGCTTGTAGCCTTATTATACCTTTTAAGATCCTGAAAGCACGTCGAGCCTTCACATAGAGCGCTTAAGATCAGGATACAAAAAATTGTAAAATCAAGAGCCATGTCTATATCTAGTCCAGAAGCTTGAAAATATTACCAAGTAGCCTCTATACGCAGCCTGCACAGTAACTGCTGCAGTCTCTTGTTGAATTTTCTCTGATTCGGATGGCGAATCATCAGGAACAAAAGCAGCATCTTGAGAATCTGTTGGTTGTACCTCAGAAACTTGTATCTCGTTGGCTGAAACATCTTCATGTTCTAGATTCTGTGTCTCTACCATACCACTGGTATAAACTGCTGCATTTCCAATGGGTGGAAGATCCGAAAAAACATCGGATTCTTCAACCTTTGAAATAACCACAACCTCTTTTCCATTCACAGTTCTCTGTTCATGTGATAACCATATAATTTTTGTAACAATTATAAACAGACAACAAAGAGAAAGGCAATCATAAAGTGACAACAGCAGACAGAACAGAATTAGCCGTGAACAATCCGGGAGAAGACTACAATGCAGAAAGCTAAAAAACTAGTAAAAAGAGACATGTCATGTAAGTATGTAACTACTTATTACTGTACTCAGCCTTAACTATCCAAATATGAAATCCAAATGTTGTATCATACCACATTTTGAAAAGAAAACAAGTTTACCTCTTTCTCTTTAATACCACTAGATTTAGATGGTTTCTTTCCAAGTAGCACATTTTTTAACCACCTTACAGGCTTTCCCATGATGTCTAGAACCAAAAATTTCACAGCACCTGCATTTTTCCGAGAAATCACAAAACAATTTGCTTTAAGCAAAATAACAAAAGACTATATAATAACACAACACATTATTACCAAAATATTGCAATTTGCAAATCTTTCAGTAAATTTTGGTGATATCCAGAGGCTTCAAAGTTAAAGAGATACATACGCTCTTTGCAACAGGATTAATCATACTAAGTTCAATGGATCAGCCATTCATACTAAGTTCAATGGATCAGACTGTAGAGATCCAAATTAAAAAATCACTGTCGGCCACAAAACTAAGATAAATTAATACAATCATTCGTCCATGAGTACAACAGGAAAGACAAGTAATTTTATATTATAAACAGCAAAATAGTAAATCACAATCATTAACCAATGAAGATCAAACTAGAAATAGAAAGAAAAATGCAATGATTACCATAAAATCAACAAAATCTCTTCAGAAATGAAAAATTAAAAATTACCGAAACCAGATCTGGAACTCACCTTGCAAGTAAATGAACCTGATCTCAAATCCACACTACCTGATCTCAAAATAAACAGTAAGAAAAAAGAAAGTATGAAATTTTTTAGGGATCCTCAAATCTCATTGTAGTCGAAAACTACTCCGTGAAATGTCGGACTGAAATTAGAGCACGTGGTTGGATCTCATGTCTGAATCCGACACAAACTAAGAGGAAGACAACATTACCGTGACTGAATCTGTTGAAGGTGTACTGCTACTTCAAGAGATGCTTTCCAATTGTAAATCTCTTTGAAGAGTCTAGAGCATTGGTGAGGAGGCTCTTCGGTGGTGTGTTAGTTTCAGAGTGTAACCACGACGACAGAGAAATTTATTTTATATTTATAATTTTTAAAAACTGCACAACGCATCTCCATTTTCTAAATCTAACACCGGTCTTTTACAGCCGTTAGATCTTTGCTTTTTGCATAAACAAAACAAAAAACTCCATTTTTCTCAAACACAGACCCAAAAATACCAAAAAAAAAAAAAAAAAAAAAAAAAAGTAAAAATCAAAACTTTGTGGGAAAAAATTGCCAGCAATTAAGTAAACAACACAATTGGGAAATGATGATTGACAGATAAGCAATTTAAGAAGGTGAGAAAGGGGTTGGTTGGGTTGTCCCCAGGTTGCAGCTTACTTTGGGAACAAGTGTATTAACTCAGCTGCGTGACTGTGAAGCATCTTCGGATAATTTTACGTTCTTATCCTTCTTCTTCTTCTTCAACCTGTGCTAGAGTGAGGCGCGTGGGTGATACATTCATTAGCCGTTAGTTCATCATGCGGTAAGCTCTCGTGTGTGTGGGGGGTTCGTAAAGGGAACGACTTTTATTATCGTGCTCTGTTCCTGAACGTTTTCAAGACTGGAGCACAAACAAATCCGCCTAAAAATCAAAAGCCATAAGTTTAGAGACTACTGGGTTCACTATTCAGCTCGGCAACCAGGGAAAGAAAGTTTTTCTTTAACCCAATGCTATAAGATTGGCAGCATACATCAGACTGGCAATGTTCATAAGTTGGTGACAAACTCTCAAAGAGAACGAACAAAATTATACTTTTAGTTAAAGGATGAACTGAAACTAGAAAAATACAAAAAGGCACTGGAGAACAATAAAAAGGAAAAAAAGTGAAAACAGGGTTGCATCAAACGCCATCTAAACTGAGCACTCCATGAACTGTGAAACTCTAGTTCCGAGCAGCTTCATGTTTCAAACTTTCAACCACATTAGCCACAAAACAGCAGAGTTTTGATTCTGAAGCTAAACCATCTGCTACTCTTGCAATAGACTTTAGCTCTTCATGCAAATCCGAGTGTAGAACCAGAGTGGAGAAGTTCTCATCGATAATAAGCCCCAAACATTTGGTTATGTCTTCGAGTTCAGGAACCCAGTTGCATAGTTTCAAACCGAGCTTGGAGGCGGCTTTAGGGCATGGACCAGCTTGAGGGAACATCTCATACTTCTTCATCCATTTAGAGAGGTATCGAATAAAGCTCCTCATCTCATTGCCATTCAACTTACAGACTGCAGATGCAAACATGACTTCATCAACATTCCGAGAAGCTAACAAGTAATGCAGGCAAAGCTCAGAGGTTGAAAACCCGTCGTGAGCAACCATCAGCAAGATCGAAGCTTCTTCAGCAACTTTAGACTTCTTTGACAGCTCTGTGTTGCTCACCTTTTCAATCGCCAACATAGCCTCACTGTCCCATTCTTCTCTTACCTTATCCATGTTGCTAATTGCTTCCTTTGATGGGCATAAAAAATACTTCAAGATCGATAGTAGCTCAGTTGCCCCAAGATCTGAAGCTTGCCTGATCACAACACAAAGCAAATCTGACCTTTGCTTCTCAACAAGATTGCTAACTAAATAAGAGTATGAAGAATGATCAACCAAGGAGTTTGAAATCAAGATTTCCACTAGCTCCCACATCTCTAGACGAATACAACCTTTCAAAACTAAACCAGATACATCTCTACCCATCAGAAACCCATTCTTCTCCACCAGTTCCTGAATCTCAGGACCATCTTGATCACCCAAGACTAACCCAGCTGCACTTGTACCCATCAAAAGCTCAGTATTCTTTTTCAACTCCTTCAACTCATCAGGCTTAGCCTCTAAAATCCCAACTTTCTCACCAATATTCTCAAGAAACTGCTTCAACATTCTCACAAACTCATCTCTGACAAACCCATTCGTATCCTTGAGCTTCCTTTTCAGCTTAGACGAAAACTTCTTACCCAAATCAATGACTTCAACATCGCTTTCGGAGATTTCCCAACCGGATATTGGATTGATTAGGGTACCAGGATTAGGGTTTTCGAGCTTCGGTTTCAGATTTGCGAAGATACCATCGTGGCTAAGAGGGATTGGATAATCTGACTGCGACTCGACTCGGTCCTGTTTCGCAACGGTGTTGGAGATAGCTTCAAGCAGCGTCATTGCGAACCCAACAAAAAAGAATCAAACTTTATCCAAAAATCTGTAAGAATGAAGAGAACCCATTAACGCAAAACCATAAATCCATTCGTATATGACGCAACAAAGACTCAAAAAGAGTGAACAAATCTAATAAAAGCAAAATCAGCAGAGTTCTATGGAGACTACTCCTAAACAACAATCGTTTAAGCTGGTCTAGAGCAATCAAAATTTTACCTTGAGGATGGAATTATAAGGATGAGTGTTCGTTCACTCGAATCGCCCACTCTCGTTCTGTGAGGTTGTAGAGGAGGATAGACAGGAAAAAGATGAGAAGCCCCAAAGAAGGCGATAGCAAATTAGGGTTTAGGGTTTTTGTAATTGGAACGATACTTTCTGCATTTTTATGTGATTCCAAATATACCCCTATCTTCCCTTATTACATTTAGCCCCGATGTCTTCTTTTTTTTTTTTTTTTTTTTTTGTCCTCAAACGAATCAATTGAGAGGGAAATTGTTTACAAATATAACTTAATGCAGAGATATACGCGCTTGGCGTGCCAAAGAATCTGCACTTACATTAGCATTTCTAGAAACTAAAGATAAAGAGAAAGAAGAAAATTCTTCCCTATCAATCTTGATGTCGTCAAGGTACGTCAAGAACGCTGGCCAGTCGGAAGGAGAAGACACTATCTTCACCAAATCTGAACAGTCTGTATAAAAAACCACATCTCTGAAATCATGGCCGATCATGCAGCGCATCGCCCAAAGGAACGCTTCTACTTCAGCATGTAACGGAGATAAACTTCGCCGGAAATTTTTGGCTCCCAAAAACGACTACGCATTCTGGAACGAGGTACAAGCACCATCCAGCCCCGATGTCTTCGTAGTCGCCGATTTTTATGTTTTTCCTAATTGTAGAAAATGCTAATGATAATTTTTAGAGGAGCTTCAAAACGAAAACAAAGCTAATGATTTGTCTTTTCATCAATAACTAACAAATCATTATTCGACTTGAAATAAATTTTTGATTTTATGTTAAATCTAAATAATTTAAATATTAATATCTAATATTTCACGTTATTCTATAATCTAACTAAAATTTTAAAAATAATTATAGCAATATAGAAATTTAATAAAACTGAATATAGAATTTTTTCGTTGCGTCTATTTATCGTAACTTTTCGTTAAAAAAACTAATTTAATATTTAAAATTTATATTATTTTGTTTTTAATTATAATAATTTAAGAGAAAATTATATTTACTCATTACAACCATTAGTTAAATATTCTCAGTTAGGATCACTTTGTCATAATGATTTTTTTAATTGTAGCTTTACCATAATTCTTCATAAAAATCTTTCTATTTATAATACTTTAAACAATATTTTTTTTGCAAAGTTGCGTCTATTCTACATAATATTTTTTGTTACAAGTTTTCATTTTGATTGTTGTGTTTTTAGTAACAGTTTATGTTTAATTTATGTATTCAAACTATTTTATTACATTCAAGTGATTTCATAATATATAATTTTAAGTTTTTAATTTTATTTACTTTTTTCTAAAATACTTCCTCCGGGATATCGGGTGGGTTGAGTCCTAGTAATTAAAGTGTTAAAGACATGAATTAGCTTTCAAAAACTGGGTCAACAAGTTGACTAATTATTGTAAAATGTCAATGGTATATACATAACTCTACGCAACCAAGGAAAAGTCTTTAGATCGTGGTCCATTTAAAATATCTACTTGTTATTATCAATCACATGTCCACGAAAATATTCCTCATGTTTATTTTTATTTTTTTTCTTGTCAATAACATGTATTTTACTAAATTTAAATGTGAGTGATGATGCTATAAATAACAAGAACATAAATATCATACTATAAGCTATATAGAATTATAGACCGTAGTCGTTATGCGTTTGGAGTCTCACATGAAAACATAAACTATGTAAACACACAAAAAGAAATACAAATAAAAATTTTATGAACCTAATCAACTCAATGGTCAATTTGGTTTTCAGTTGGAAGTCATAAAAATTTATATATTTTTATATAAATGCATTACAATAATACCTTGATTATATTATGTAGGATGAATGTATAGTATAATACAAATTGAAATGCCAAGCCTACCAAGTACCAAACCATTTGGCAAAATTTTAAGACTTCATTAAACAAAGAAACAAACGGCGTGATTTAAAATAAAACATGCAATTTGTAATTGATTAAACCTTCAGTTTGTTTGTAACAAAGTCATATGTGATTTAAAATTTGCAACATGATTGATTAGATATAACTAATTTTTTGGATCTAGATTTACAGTTTTATAAGTTTTTAATTTAAATTTTTATTAGTCTCTGATGTAGATTCTAACAGTATGTGCTACTGTTGTTGGTTGCGTCATCACCAAATTGAAACAAGCATCGTAACAACAAAATGTCATTAACTAAGGGTTAAATGTAGATATTTTGTTAGTCTTGAAATAAGAATATTTTTTTTTTGTTAGCGTAATGATGATATCTCATAATTTCATTGTTCCACAATACATATGTTATATGTTGCCACACTTAATTAAATTCAGATCCTATAAAATTTATGCTATCAACTTTGCGTATAGATAAGTACTATTTACAAATTAAAATAAAACAGGTCGTTTGATGCTTTTAGAACCATACAACAACTAAACCGCATTTGTTCAATTCTTTGCAATTTGGAAAACAACCGCATTTGTACACGAGTGGCACATCAAACACATCAACTCTAAGATGAAACTTTGCTTGCATACCACATTATAGCCCTGTTGACCACATTATAGCCCTGTTGACCACATTATAGTCATAGATGACAATCTTAGAAGGAGTATACAACTATGTACCAATTATTTCCATTGACAACAAAGGTACGGTTCACATAAGCATCAATCTGAAGCAGTTCAAAACCTCCCTTGGATAAGAGACCAACATCGTGAAGATTAACATCGTTGGGAAAGGGAAGGGAAGAGACCGCATATCCCAAATTACCTACACCAAAAAAAACAAAAGAAAAAAAACTATTTAGTTTGCAAATAGAAATAATACTAATTCCGATTTAATTTAATAAATTGAGATAATTACCGTGACAAAATGAGCACGAGGGTTTTCAATTAATTCTCGAAGGGGCTGAGAGGCAGAGATAACCACATGCGAAAGTGGCGTTTGTTCTTAATTAAAAACTGAAAAACGTAAAATTAATTAGATTTAAAAAAAATAGAAAATAATAATAATAAATACTAAAAAACACTCACATGTTCTTCTTGTGACCAAATGATGCCAATTTACCGCATACTGTGTTTATTCATCGAGTCTTTTTCCAGCATTAGAAAGTACATAGGCTTGTAAAACATAAAAGCCAGCTGTGTGCAAGTCTTCTAACATAAAACGGTAGTCTCTGTTGCTTGAGATAAAAAGTAGGTAATCGGGAGGATTTTTGTCCAAAGCGTATTGCATGATAGCCTTAGTTAGTGCAATGTCGTCATCAAACCGACAAAACTTTGCTTGCATACCATAAATACTAGACATTTTTTGAAACATAAAACCGCATTTGTACACGAGTCACGCATTAAACACATCAACTCTAAGTCACACATTTGTATTATATGTTTGAATCGTTTGTTTGTGTGCTTCCCAAAAAAATGATTAGGTTTATTGACTTAAAAAAAGATTATAGTAGATGGCAGTAGATGCTATCCGAGTAATCGAACTACTTTAATTCTTTTAAATGACGAAGAAATCTACTTTGATATCATCTTATTTGTCGATAGTAAAAATTTGATAACTATTTGATTTTTCAAATGACGAAGAAATCTTTGTTAAAATTTAATAACTAGTATTAATTAAATTGTTTACAAGGCTTAGAAATCTTTCGCTTTATTACATTTTTGGGTTCACCCTCTTATTAACCACAATCTTTTTTATATATACTAGGTTTTGAACTCACGCGTAGCGTGGGTTTATTTGATATATTTTGATTAAAATTATATATGATTGATTATGGTAATAAAATATTATCTCATAAAAAATTAAAATTAGTACTAAGGAAAAAAATTAAATTTCAGATACACAATTTTTTTAAATATAAAAATCAGCTGTGTTAGAAAATCAAATCTGATAAAAAAATCATAAATTTAACTTGATGTCCAGGCGAGACAAATCAAACTGATGACCTCATATATCCTAAACCATTTTCTTTGACCACCAGAAAAACGAAACAATTTTATAATCATGAATTTAACTCGTTTTCATATTTAATTGATCGCTACCACCTATGTTTTTGTGTTTTTTATTCAATGTTTTCTTATTTTTCATATTCTTTCTTGTCATTTTTATTGTCAAATTTTGTGTTAATTGTCATCGTAACTTTTACCGTTTGGTTATTCGTTAAACTCTTTTTCTTCTTCTTCCTCGTCAACTTTTTCACATTCTTCCACTGAAAAACCTTTTTTTAGACTACCACACAACTTGTTAACCCATCAAACTCCAAGAACAAAATTATTTCTTTTCTCATAAAATTTGTGAAATTCATGATTACCAGCATAATCAACACATACACCCAATTATTGACAATTTTATCCATACTTGGTTTATAATATTTTAAAAACATAATAAAATATATTAATAATTATTTATTTAATATGAATCATATGATATATAGAAATATGAGTACTATAAGAACATATTAATTATAAATAAATAATATCAATTATATTATATCATCAAATAATATCAACCGTATCATATTATCAAATAACCATAATCGTATATAACAGTAATCGTTTGAACCGTAACCGTATTTAAACGTAACCGTTTGTTAAATGGTTCTGGTTAAGGTTACAAAAATTTCTAACCATAACCGATGGTTAATAAACCTTAACCGTGACAATCGTAACCATGGGCATGCCTATGTATAGCTAATAAAACATGTGTATTTGTCGTCCATCTTTCTTCTTTAAACCTCAAAATTTGACTCAAACATCAAATTAAGGTCTTGCGATGTCAATCCTTCTTCCTTAGACCCAAAAATAAAAAAATAATGAAAGAATATCAACTCATCTATAAAATCATACACAAAAATATGTTTTACAGCTCATAAGAAATAAAGAGCACAAATGTAGATAAATAAGATAATTTATGTTTTGCATCAATATTTATAATATTTTAAACTTTTAAAAGGTTTCGAAATATAAAATTTAAACCTTTTAAATTTTTTTAATATTTATAATATTTTAAACTTTTAAAATTTAAAACTTATAATATTTAAAAACTTTTTAAAAGCTAAGAAATATTGAAACTTTTAAATTTTTTAAATATTATAAAAAAAATTTTAAACTGTTTAAAGTTTTAATTGATCAAATAAAAAACCAGATCAAACCAAATAAAACTTTTAAACTTGGACGCCTGATAAATCAAGTTTTCCTGCTCATTCGTTGTTGGAAGCATATTAATCTTATTTATACTGGTTCTGAACCATTCTCTAAAAAATTTATAGCCGATGTGGGATATTGTGATTAGTTCTATGATTTTCATAAATTTAAAATTTTTTTTTCTAAAAATTCTGTAAATTTTAGAAAGTTAATAAATAACATGTCAAATCATGATAGGTTGTTTAAAATAATTCTTAATATAAAAAATTTTAGAAATTGTATAAAATGTTAATAAGTGATATGTCAAATTTGTATTGATTGTTGAAAATCTGGTGTAGACGGTGTTAGAAGCTCCTACTTTTTATTAGTATAGATGTATATATAAGGGGTTTCTTTTTTCCACACTTACCCACTTGCCTTTGTCTTGCTTAACATTTTGTCTTGTCGCTTACCACTATAAGTCTTATATATAGTAAGACGATAGGTTACGACTAAAATAACAGAAAAGATAGAGATGAACTTGTAACGATGTGATCAAGAAATTTCAACGTTGTTCTTTAGCATCAACGTTGGCCGGTGGGTCCACGATTTCGGCTCCAAACCTTAACAGTGTTTGTTGTTAAGACATTGCTGTTTACAAATATAAAGAGTTGAAGTTGAATATTTCTCGTCCAATTAGTCGACACTCACGATCCACGAACAACATTATTCTTTATTTTACCTAATTAATCGGATGCAGAACATTTTTCGTTTTTTTATGTGCGTGTGTTGCTATTTGTTAAAAAGAAAACTAACTAATATATTATTATAGTCGGAATCATATTTAGTCATACATATTCTTATTACTTTAACTTATTTGTTTTGTTCAATTGGATTGGCTGTTGACCTTTCAAGATTTCAGAGTTGCGTGCTTGTTTTTCCGATGGTTTGAAACATTGCTGCAAACAAATGTGTAAATAGAATATTGGGTTAGAATAATTGTAAAAAGATATAGTCTACTCCATATTATGTATTTTACCTTTTTTAGTCTCAAAACTCTTTAAACTGTACGTAGTTTGATTTAAAGTTTGGAATTTTAATTTTCCGTTAAATAAAAATAGGAGACTATTTTCAGTCTGAATTTTAGATTATCAATATATATACACTATATGTTTATCATATTATATAGCGCTATATGTATATCATAAAAAAATTGGTAATTATTTTAGCAATCATGTTCTCTGAACAACATATAAATAAAGGAGACTTGCATGTTTTTGTGATATATTTAATGGGCATAGTCAAAGGATATATACATATAGTTTGCATATATAGAAATCAACAGTTCCAAAAAAAAAAAAAAAGACATAAGAGCTTATAAGAAAAAATATCAAAGCAGAATAATGGAGAAGAAAGATTTCTTGAAGAGTACTGGTCATGGAGGAGAAGAGAACCATGAGGTGATGAGAAAGCTTGATTCGTCTCACGATGATTCTCATGAAGAGCACGAGCAAATTATAAGATCCAAGGTATAGTTTCCTGTTTGTATTTTAAAATAATTAGACGTCATTTATACATATGCATCAATCAATCCTTGGAATCACATACATGCATATTCCATAATTTTCTCACCTATATATGTTCTTGGTTAATCATTTGACCAAGAACATCTAGATCTTCGAATCAGTGAATATTAATTTGAATTCTAAGATTGGACTACACTAGATCTTCAAATCTATTGTTAGATCCGTCTTTTTCTGCTATTTTTTTATGAAAAGAATTACTTGTTGAACTTGAACCTGATGCAGAGATGCATCTTAATTGTTTTTTTTTTATATATAATTGACGTGAGGGCTGCATACAGTTTTCCAAATTAATTAGATCATGTTTATTTCCTTAAAATATGTATCATATAAATATATACCAGAGAATATGCTCATCTATATCAATTATGAACAACACAATAATTACGAAAAGGAAAGAAAGGCTATATGTATAAGGTTTTTAAGGCATACATATCATATTCATGGGAGACAATTAGCCAATCAATATAGTATTATGTTTATATATATGTTACCAATTTCGAGTAATCACATAGTATTATAAACGTATGATGAGATCAGTTGGACTCAACTAAAGTCGAAATGGAGGAGGCTAAAGAGGAAAATCGAAGGCTAAAGTCATCATTGAGTAAAATCAAGAAAGATTTTGACATCCTTCAAACACAATACAACCAATTAATGGTGCAACATGAAGAACCAAAAAAGTTCTCACCAAAAGGGCATCGTCAAGACAAAGACAGGGACAAAGACAAAGTTAATGAGCGCGAAGAACTTGTTTCGTTGAGCCTAGGTGGACGGTCAAAGTCACCGGTTCCAAGTGGTTCAAAGATGAATAAAGAAGAAAACAGTAAAAAAATTGTGGAGGTGGGTGATGAAGAAAAACTTAATGATTATGAAAAGGGTAGTGATCATGGGTTGAGGGTGGTGGCATTTGAATATAAGGATTTGAGTAACCCTAATGAGAAGTTTCAGATTGAACATAAGAAAGAAACGATATCGCTGGAGATTGGTGACACTAATAAGAGTACATCAGAGAATAATTTTGGGTTTAAGAATGATGAAGATGATCATGACGATCAAGAAGAGCTTTTGCCTCAAAACCTTGTTAAGAAAACTAGGGTTTCTGTGAGATCAAGATGTGAGACACCAACGGTTAGTACATTTTCTACACATCTTTAAACTAGTATATAATTTAACGTTAGTAATCAGATCTTGTTGAAAACATATCAAACTATCATTTGTACTTCTAAGCTTATAATTATTTTTCAAAAGGAAAAATATTAAAATAGTTTATGTTTTGAATGTATAATGAAATGAATAATTTAAATTCATAGCAATATACAGACTTTTCTTTAGTTATATGATCTATATAGCTTAGCGCTTGTTTTGATTACATATGTTTCTCACTTCAAATTATTATGATAAAACATTTTTCGCAAGAAATCAAATCTTTGTATTTATTTTCTTGAGTTGGTGCTTATGCAGATGAATGATGGATGTCAATGGAGGAAATATGGTCAGAAAATAGCAAAAGGAAATCCATGTCCTCGAGCTTACTATCGTTGTACCATTGCAGCTTCTTGTCCCGTAAGAAAACAGGTAACTTAATAATTCCGATTAATTTTTATGCAGAGAAAACATATATGTTAGCACAAGAATCTAATCCTTTATATAGGTGCAAAGATGTTCAGAAGATATGTCTATCCTTATCTCAACATACGAAGGAACACATAACCACCCACTTCCCATGTCAGCAACCGCAATGGCCTCTGCCACTTCAGCTGCCGCCTCCATGCTGCTCTCGGGCGCCTCCTCCTCCTCCTCGGTCGCCGCAGCTGATCTTCATGGCCTTAACTTCTCTCTCTCCGGCAACATCACTCCAAAATCTAAATCACCTTTCCTCCAAACCTCTTCATCTTCCCCTTCCTCTTCAGGCCATCCCACCATCACACTTGACCTCACATCCTCCTCCTCATCACAGCAACCGTTCATATCTATGCTCAATCGATTCAATTCTCCTACTGGCAATGTCTCAAGATCGAATAGTTATCCTTCAACCAATCTTAACTTCTCAAACAACACCAATACATTGCAGAATTGGAGTGCTGGTGGTGGTATTCTCAGTAGTCAATACCGTGCACCTTACGGCAACATTAGCACCCATCAGCAACTACCTTACCAAAGCATCATTCACACCCGAACCGCCGGGTCATCTTTTGATCCATTTGGAAGGTCATCCTCATCGTCATCTTCATCCCATCCTACACAAACCAATCATGATCACATAGGAATCAAGAACATTATGACTCATCAAGTGCCATCTTTACCAGCAGAAACAATAAAGGCGATCACGACAGATCCAAGTTTTCAGTCGGCTTTAGCAACTGCTCTATCGTCCATCATAGGCGGCGGTGACTTAAAGATTGATCATAAAGTGACTAGAAACGATGCCGAGAAGAGCCCTTAAAGGAAGTGCTATGTATTTCCCAGTACCTTGATACATGGGTTTAGTCTTTTACTAGTTTCCTAGTGTTATTTAAACATTTGTATAAGTTGTCGTTGGAGTTTTATGCAACTAATGTGTACATATGAAACTTTAGAACGAATAAATACAACTTGGAAAACCTTTAGAGAATGAAGGTGGAAGCATCTGAAAAAAAAAAAAAAAAAAAAAAAAAGAAGGTGGAAGCATCTGTATAGCTCATGAGTCTCGAAATTAATTAAGATTCGAACTCCAAACTATGGAAAGAAAAAGTGGATTCCAAAAGGCTTCAATTTTTTTTTTTTAAATGGTATACGCTATCGTGTTCTTATGTGCTATATAAGCTTGGTCACATCAATTTATGGATTGTTGTATCAACCTATAGTCTATCGTTTATAGTTAACAGTTTCGTATGGATCAATTTTCACATTCTTTTGATACCTATTTCTTGCCATGCTACGTACATGCCTGGTCCATAAAGGGCTGTTAATGGGCCGAATCGGCCGGAGCCGTTATGTTATCATCGACGTTTTGCTGACCGCCTTCTTCAGTTAGCTAATTTGTTCGCACTTAAATATTCATATTGGATCTTCACGCTTCGGATGATTGATGATATATGTACCCAAGACTGAAGAACCGGACTTGTTCTATCGTTACTTCAAAGGTGTTTGGCCTAAATTATAAATGTTTTTGTCTTTCGATGATTGACCACAAACTGTTTTCCATTGTTTCTAATAAATTTGTAATATACTATGTGTTGATGAAAAGACTAAAAACAATTCTGAAAAAAAAAAAAAAAAAAACTAAAACACTCATTCATTTGGTAGTTGATTAATGAATCCTCGTCACAATCATATCCACATACAAGTCAAATGCGTATTCCTTGATTATAGTGCACGGAAATCTTTTCCAAATAATATAATAATAAATATTACATAGGACAAAATAAAATAGTATGTTTTAAGTTATTATTATGAATTGGATTTTCAAACAAAAAGCATAAAGTCATAATCTAAGAGTGGTCCATCCGGCTTTTCCAGTTTTATTTTTATTTGTAATTTGTAACTTCGACGGGAAAGATTAGATAGACGGGGGCAAAAGAGTGGTCCATGCAAAATTATACTGGAACATAATTTGTTAGTTTGTGAGTGGAGGAGAGAAGAGTTTAAAATATTGACTGGAACGCTATTTGTTTACTTGTGATATCTTCTATATAGCTAATGCAACATACATTTCTAAGAGAATGTGGACCTTTTGATTTGGTCACCATAAAGAGAAAGACATAAGAAACGATTGTAGCTTTTCTTTTCCAGAAGTTACATGTTTTATGTAAATTATTTGGATTTTCTGAAAATAGTACAAGACTCCAAATTGAAGAAAACAATAAAGAATAGACCCCAATCTTAACGAATTCACACCTGAAATTAGGTAAAGTATTATTATCTCTAATTATGTACGTTCGTTTGTTTGCTTTTATAATTCTCACCGTATCATTATTATTAATATTCATCTTCTATAATTAAAAACAATGTGAACTAAATTATTTTTAATAAGCTTTGGAATATACAACCATTATCTTGTATTCTAAAACTTGCTAAAATAATTTAAACTAACACAAACATTTACTCAGATTACAAAGTCAAAATGATACTAGAACATTTTGTGAACATAATACAAAATTATTTAAAAGCCTTTTCAAAAATCTAGAAGGTTGATTTCAAATAACATTATATGGTTAAATTATAAGTATGGGTCTGATTACCACAAAGTAGAAATTTGATTTAGTTTTCTGTTAATTCTTCTGAACCCACCAGTAAAGAAGAAGTATTGTTTATATTTGTTACCAAAGCCAACAAATAGTAAAGGAAACTTTTCTCTATTTTACTAAAATAGATTCCTCAAAAACGAACCTTGAATTTTTGATTTTTTTATATTAACTTAACGTCAATGATTGCTTGGTTGTAAAATCATGAACGTACGTAACATGGGCCTACACAACCCATTATACCAATAACTCGATATACTCGATGTTTTGGTGTTAGTTGGTACTTGGTACAATATTCTAACATAATCTACTCGTGTTATGAAATTGATAAATGGTATTTAAATTTCATATGTTACGGAAAAAAATAATATACTCCTAACAACAAAATTAGTAAAACTAAACCAACGTTCTAAATGATTAAAAAATTAAAGATTTCAAGTCTCCAAACGTAGCAGCGTGTAGGCTCTATATAATCTATATGAAATGAAACATCTTACATCTCTATCATTATTATTAATTATTTAAAGAGGGTTCTCTCTATACATTGTTATTTAAGGAGAT
This sequence comes from Camelina sativa, assembly GCF_030686135.1. Taxonomy (NCBI): domain Eukaryota; kingdom Viridiplantae; phylum Streptophyta; class Magnoliopsida; order Brassicales; family Brassicaceae; genus Camelina; species Camelina sativa. Next base: position 8,174,236 of record NC_141893.1, read on the forward strand.
TTTACTCGGAAATTAAGTTATTAAAATGATAAACCATTGTTGACAATAAAGTAAGAAAATAATATATTTGTCTGTTTAGAATATCGTTTTCACTGTGATAGATAGTTATGATAACGTAAGTGTGTAGTTAAATAACGTCCAAATTAAACATGCTTACAACTAATTAATGAGGATAACCAAATAATTAAATAGTATACTGTAATTCTAGCTAGGTTTTAAGAAGATCCCATACTAGGTTTCATAAAACTAATTAATTCGATGCGTATGTTAAAGATGTCTGTGTAATGTTGAAGATGATCATATGATATGAAAACAATGTTTAAATGTTAGGAATGAATGAATGATTTCCAGAGTAATTCTTCTCACTCTAATTTAGCAGTGAGAAGTTTCCCACCTAAGCTATTTCCCTATTTTATGTTTTTCTAAAATCTGTATGACATTTTATGTCATGGGTGTATTAAATCTTTATATAGATATATATCTATTATGAAAAAAGTTTCACACCAAACAAAAAATTTCTTTGATTAAAATTTTTTTCCCCACCCAATTTTTTTCTCTGTTTTTCCCTTTCTTATTCTACCATTCAGATCCGTTATTCTTCTACTATGATTACATGCCAACTGCCAAGTCTATTTGATAACGAAGTGGTGCGTAGTCTAATACTTAGGACTGGACATAAAAACCGTACTTGAATACCCAACCCAGAACCCGACCCGAAAAACCGGGTTCGGATTGGGTATGAATTTGGCTATAAAACTCTATTGGGTTCTATTTTCTAATACCCGTGAGTTCGGGTTAAGGTCGGGTAATATCCGGTACCCGTTTGGGTACCCATTAAACCCGAACATATAAACATATTTATAATATCTATCATTAATATAATGCACTTACCCCAAAATTATGATTATAATTTTGAATATTTCATTTAGTTTTATACCTAAATATCAAAAATAATCAAAATATCTAAAATATTTTGTTATGTAAGTCAAAATTTAACTAAATTTATTTAAATTTAATTATATTTCTTCGGGTACCCGGTAGTTCGGATACTAATCAGGTTCTAAAATTTGTAACCCAAACCGACCCGAACCCGATAGTACCCAAACCGAACCGAACCCATATATCTAAAAATATTCAATGGGTTCTATTTTTGTAAACCCGTTTACCCGAACCCGAATAGGTAATACCCGAACCCGAACGGGTTACCCGAATGCCCAGCCCTACTAATAGTCACTCTAATGGCGCAACTTTTTAGGGGAAAAAATGTCCTCTGAAAATCAGTAAAACAAATTTGCCTTTTTCAAAAAAATTTACTGTAACGTATTACATTTTCAGGAGACTTAACTATTCATATTTTTTCGTTAAAATAACTTTTATTAATGCAAAATAGTTTCATACAAAGAGTTCTGTAGCCAGATAGGTGGCTTTGAAGAATCAGAATAAAAAATACAGTTTATGCTTCTAAAGTGGGCAAGATTATGAGCTGCCTGATTGTTGTGTCGATTTGTGTAACTAAAGATAACTTCTGTAAATTTTGATGACCAGAATTGGATATCCCGGTAATCAAAAAACATATAGTATAAATAAAGAAAATTCACACAAGTTACTTACCTTTTATTATATAAAATAAAAGAGCAATCGTCATTGTAATTTTCTTAGAAATTTAATACAGAGATAATGTAACCATCCAAACACCGAATGTAATATTAGTGGCCCCATTTCACCATTACAACTTCTTTCTTTTCTTACGACAGGATCACATCTCTATATATATTCAGCCAAAGATACCAAACAACGTCAAGTCTCACATACTACTACAAAAAAAAAAACAAAACAAAAAAAATATATATATATAGTACCAACGTCGCTTTAATCTGTTTGATGGCGTCGATTCAATTTGCATCCCATTTTCTGGGCACAAACCCTAAAAAGTACAATCCTAGTCCAATCTTCCAAAGCTACTCTCTAACCTCATCCACCAAATTATCATCCTCTCATCGCCAGGTTTGTTTGTCTTTTTTTATTTTTTACTTTTTACAACTACCAGTACCAGCCACTCTCCGTTTACATTTTCTTTGTCTTATTACGTGTTAACAATTATAATAACCCATTTTGCGAAAGCAGAGGTTCTTACTCTGTTCATTCTCTATGAACGGATGTGAGGCTGACCATAAAGTGCCACTCGGCACGGTAGAAACAAGGACTCTCCTAATAGTTCCGTCTCCCGCAGCCGCGACGGAGAGGCTGATAAAAGCCGTCTCTGACCTCAAATCTCAACCGCCGTCGTTCTCCTCCGGCATTGTCCGGTTTCAGGTACGTCATAATTTCTTGAGTTTATATTTGTGCCGATCCAAAAAATTCACAAACAAAGAGCTTAATAGGCTACGTGGAGCTCTTACATTGGTTTGTGTGATTTTGTTTCATTCTCTTGTTTGTCGGTTGCATAATCATTGATTAATAATCTTTTTTTTGGTTTTCATCGACTAATATACCTTTTTTTTGATATATTATTATTAGATTTATTAAAAATCAGTACCTATGATACGGAAAGGAGTCAGGTTTTATTTATTTGCATCATCGGCTCTTACATTTGTTTTTTATCTAGGCAAATAAATTATTGTATTTAGATTTAGAAAAATACCAAAGAAAATACAGTAAATTTGTTATCAATAATATTATATTCATGGATTTACCTGTTCATAAAAATCATTTTGGTAAATACTTATTATTTCATCATGTAAGAAAGTTATATTTTAAAATTGTTATCAATAAATTTCACAATTTTGTATTTATTTCAGGGGTTTGAACTAGAATGATATTTGACTTTCTAAGATAAAGAAAAAAAATGACTCTCTCCCGCGCAAAAAAAAGCCCTATTTTGTTTTTATAGACCTTAATCTTGTGAGTGAAGGTACCAATTGAGGAGCAAATCGGAGCAATCGATTGGCTTCATGCGCAGAACGAGGCTCTTCCTCGCAGTTTCTTTTCCCGCCGTAGCGACGCTGGCCGTCCTGATCTTCTTCAAGACTTCTCCAGTGACAATGGATCATCTGACCGGAACCCGGTTAGTGTTGCTGGAATCGGGTCTTCTGTATATTTCCGCGATCTTGATCCCTTTTCTCACGATGACTGGAGATCGATCCGAAGGTACGTACACCGAGAATTCTTGATCTTGATCCCAAAGTTTGATTCTTTCTGCTGATTTCCCCTGTTTTTGAAGGTTTTTGTCTTCGAAGTCTCCTCTGATTCGTGCGTATGGAGGTCTTCGATTTGATCCCAAAGGAAAGATTGCTGTTGAATGGGAACACTTTGGCTCGTTTTACTTTACAGTGCCTCAGGTACTATAGTTTGATTCCTTTATAAAAGAAGTTTTGTAACCATGGACCTATAATTGACTTTGTTTGGTTGATGATATACGCATAGGTCGAGTTTGATGAGTTTGGGGGAAACTCAATGCTGGCTGCAACTGTTGCTTGGGACAATGAGCTCTCTTGGACACTTGAAAATGCCATTGAAGCACTTCAAGAAACTATGCTTCAGGTTCACTATTGTTGAAATTTGCTTTGTACTTGTTCACTACTTGTTAAAATCAGCTAAATGTTTTTTACGATACTTGGTGTTATCAGGTTTCTTCTGTTATAATGAGATTACGGCGAGAATCTTTAGGAGTATCTGTTGTTAGCAAGAACCATGTGCCAAGTGAAGGAGCCTACGACCCTGCTGTTAGTAATGCTCTGGAGATTATAAAGGATAAAAATTCACCCCTAAGCAAGGTACTCTAGGAACCATATCTTCCTTTGTTTTCTATACATTTTAGGGGTTTCATTGAGCTGATGTTATTGGTCCTGCGTTCAGATTGTGCTTGCACGTAGCAGCAGAGTCATTACGGATACCGACATTGATCCTATCGCTTGGTTAGCACGGTTGCAGGTGTTCTTTTCTTCCTCTCAAATTTTTAGTTATAGAAATTCTTTAAGTGTTGAAATCTCAGTCTAATTGTTGATATGATAGTGTGAAGGACAAGACGCATACCAATTCTGTCTTCAACCACCTGGTGCACCAGCATTCATAGGGAACACGGTATGGTTAATTGTTCTACTTTGTTATATAGCTAGCTAAAGTTGTTGGTACACTCTGTTGTTTAGCTGCTATGCCTATGATAATGTTGGTGAGAAAGATGTGAAAATCAAGTGTTGGTTGGTTCTGACATACATATGAATGGAACAGCCTGAGAGACTCTTCCATAGAAAACATCTAGGTGTCTGCAGCGAGGCTTTGGCTGCCACCAGGCCTAGAGGCGATTCAATGGTTCGTGAAATGGAGATTGAGCGCGACTTACTAACCAGGTCACTTTTTGAAAAAAAAAAAATTGCTTTGAACACTTACTGCAAGATGCATGTTTAGAAACTTGCATGTAAGTGTATTTATATTATTTGCAATTACTTTTGCAGTGCAAAAGACGATCTTGAGTTTTCTATTGTGCGAGAAAATATAAGAGAAAAGCTAAAAGTAAGTTCAATCTTATTAGCTAGTTCAATCTTATTGGCTTAGTCTTTAGTTGTAATTGTTTGTTTCATGTAACAAATTAGCTTGCTTTGGCATAATCTTAGTGTCTATGATCTACATAATCTTAGTGTCTATGATCTTATTGGCTTAGTCTTTAATTATATTTTGCAGACCATATGTGACAGAGTAGTTGTTGAACCTCAGAAATCTGTGAGAAAACTTGCAAGAGTACAGCATCTATATTCTCAACTGGCAGGAGAACTAAGAAAAGAAGATGATGAGGTTTGATGACAGTTATACGTTGATTTTAACATCTCATGATCATCTGAATCACTTGATTTGTTCTGCAAGTTTTTTTTACTTATAGAAATTAGTGTCTTTTCACTCAAAAATCTGTTTATTCTCTTACCTCAAAATATTTTCTGTCTATATTCAGTTTGGCATCTTGGCTGCTTTGCATCCGACGCCAGCTGTTTGCGGATGTCCAGTAGAGGAAGCAAGGCTTTTGATTGAACAAATTGGTATACTATGCTTTGATTCTTCTGCCTTTTTCAATTTCTTAACTCTAAAGTCTTACCGGAAAAAGAACTTTGTCTGCTGAAGAAGCCATCTCCTAATAAGTGCTTCTATTTGATAGGATTGATACTGAGGTTTCAGATTTGATACATATTATTCTTTTTGTTTTGTGTTCTAGAGTCATTTGATAGAGGAATGTATGCTGGACCTATTGGCTTCTTTGGTGGTGGAGAGAGTGAATTTGCTGTAGGCATAAGATCTGCTTTAGTCGAAAAGGCGAGTTTTTTTTTTACTTATAACATTCTTTTTCCAGTGTAGCAAATTGGTCATTTACTGTTTAAGTCATTGCAGCTATATGATATTTTTTGTGTGTTCCCAGGGTCTTGGAGCATTGATCTATGCTGGAACAGGCATAGTTTCAGGAAGCAATCCATCCTCGGAGTGGAACGAGCTTGAGCTTAAGATCTCTCAGGTGAAAAAGTTTTGTTGTTATAACACACCCGATGCTAATTTTCCATATCTTTATGAAATCAGATTCTTATGTGTTTCTTGCAGTTCACCAAGTCACTTGAACATGAGCCAGCTTTGTATCCAATCAACTAAAGGAAAGGGAAGTTGAGATTATTTAGCAAACTATATCTCTAATTAAATTTGCTTTTGTGTATGGTGTGTATGTATGTTGTAAATAGAAGTAACACTAATGGTGCTGCATTAATTTAAATCTTCTTTCAGCTAAGAAGCAAACTTACGTACGTTATGATCCAAAGCTGACGTATATTTTCACCTTGGCACCTTGTTAGAATTAATATAACGACAAAAAGATAACAACAATTAAGGCTCCAAAAACTAATCTTTGTTATTCAGCAACGAACGAACGTTATAAAATTACCGATGTCCTAACTAATGAGTTTTCAGAAAAAGCTATAGTTTGGGCTAATCCAATCAAAAAGGAATTTGATTCTTATGGCTTTATCAACTAAGAAAAGGTATATATTTTGTGGTTCCCGTGATAATCAAAACCGTAATCCGAAAAGGCATTTTTCCCACTTTTTCCTATACGAGAAGGTTATTTTTGCAAGTTGTTCTATTGACATGTGAAGCTTTTTCTAACTCTGTTTTCTATTTACAGACGAGTTACCGAGTACGACCCATGACACTATAACTTTTAAAAATTTTGCTCAGTTAATAAACTAATAACTTAGTACGTGTACGTTGATGACAAAAAAACAAAAAAAAAAACAAAAATAAGTTCGTTTCTTTATAGTTCATATCGTTTTATGAAAAGATAAAAGGATATATTCGTTTTGAGAATGTTACATAACTCATTACTCACTGCAACAGATAATTAATCGGCTATCCGAGCTCATATGTAGTGCGTTTGTTGACAAATCAAAATAGAAGGAACACACATTTACTCTAGTCCTTATTTCGATAAAGCCGAGTCTTTTTAGTCAAGTAATATCATTCTAACCGAACACTTGTGTTTTGGTATAATGTCCAATTAACGTTTTTGTCCTCACCAGTGATGGAATCTTTCTCATTGACAACTAAATATATACACACATTCACACATACTTAGAGCACATTACACACATTTAGTGTGAGCAAAAGTAGAGCGAGAAAAACATAGCAATGAAGGTTGAGAAGACAGATAAGAACATTACAGACGGTGATGAGTCTAAGATCATCTACAGAGGGTGGAAAGTCATGCCTTTCATCATTGGTATTACTTCCATTTTTATATACTTAAAATTTGAAACTTGTAACGAACAAGAAACTGATGGAAGAAACAGAGGAGATCATAAACAGAGTAGCTTAATCCTCTGTTTCTTGATTTTTTTTTTTTAAGGAAATGAGACATTTGAGAAGTTGGGGATAGTTGGGAGTTCATCGAATTTGGTTGTATACTTAACAACGGTTTTTAACATGAAGAGCATCACGGCGGCGAAGGTCGTCAACATCTATGGCGGCACAAGCAACTTCGGCACCATCATCGCCGCTTTCCTCTGTGACTCCTACTTTGGCCGCTTCAAAACCCTATCTTTTGCCATGATCGCTTGCTTCCTCGTAACACCAAGACCAATTCATCAAATTTCTCAGTTTAAATGTTCACTGACCTTGCTGTTTGTGTCTGAAAAGTAAAGGATCTTTTGTTTTTTTTTTTTGTTTTTTAAAAGGGTTCGGTGGCGATGGATCTAACGGCTGTGATTCATAAGCTGCATCCTGCTAAATGCGCTAAGGAAATAGGAAGCGTGTGCAATGGGCCATCCATGGGACAAATCATGTTTCTCGCCGGAGCAATGGTTTTGCTGGTGATCGGAGCCGGTGGGATAAGACCGTGCAATCTTCCGTTTGGTGCTGATCAGTTCGATCCGAAGACAAAAGAAGGGAAACAAGGGATTGATAGTTTCTTCAATTGGTATTTCTTCACCTTCACGTTTGCTCAAATTGTGTCGTTAACGCTCATCGTCTATGTTCAGTCAAATATGAGCTGGAACATTGGTTTAGCCCTCCCAGCTATTCTAATGTTACTTGGTTGCATCATATTCTTCGCCGGTTCTAAGCTCTATGTCAAGGTTAAACCTAGTGGCAGTCCCATTCACAGCATAACGCGTGTCCTTGTTGTTGCGGTCAAGAAGAGGCGTTTAAACACCGTTGGGGCCAACGAGCTTTATAACTACATCGCAAAGGATTATAAGAACTCGAAACTGAGCCATTCAGAGCAGTTCAGGTACTAATTCCCTACCCTTTTCTCCTAGTTCTTTGTGGAACAAATTTGAAATTTTTTAGGGTTTTCTTAATTTGCAGGTTTCTTGACAAATCGGCAATCCAAACGCAAGACGACAAGCTAAACAAAGATGGGTCGCCAGCCAATCCATGGAAACTATGCAGTATGCAGCAAGTGGAGGAAGTGAAATGTGTGATCCGAGTGCTTCCGGTTTGGCTCTCGGCCGCCTTATTTTACCTAGCTTACATTCAACAAACGACCTACACAGTCTTTCAGTCTCTTCAATCCGATAGACGCCTCAGTTCAGGAAGTTTTCAGATCCCAGGAGCAACTTATACCGTCTTCTTAATGCTTGGAATGACAATATTCATACCTATCTATGACCGTGTCCTTGTACCTTTCCTTAGAAAGTATACAGGCAGAGACGGCGGTATCACACAACTGCAGAGAGTTGGAGCAGGAATATTTATATGCATCATAAGTATGATGGTGTCTGCAATTGTAGAACAATACAGAAGAAAGGTAGCTCTCACAAGGCCGACACTAGGGTTTATCCCGAGAAAAGGCGCAATCTCTTCCATGTCTGGTATGTGGCTGATTCCTCAGCTAGTGCTAATGGGTATTGGGGACGCCCTTGCTGGAGTTGGACAAATGGAGTTCTACTACAAACAGTTTCCAGAGAACATGAGAAGTTTCGCTGGTTCTCTGTATTTTTGTGGAATTGGACTGGCGAGTTACCTCAGCACCTTTTTGTTATCAGCAGTGCATGATACCACAGAAGGGTTTTCGAGAGGAAATTGGCTTCCGGAAGATCTAAACAAGGGGAGATTAGAGTACTACTACTACTTGGTTGCTGGTATCATGACTCTAAACTTTGCCTATTTCTTGGTAGTCTCACATTGGTACCGTTACAAAGATGTTGTGACCAAGGACAAGGACATGGACAAGTCTTCTGATGAGTTTGATAAGGTTTCAGTGTAATAAAGATTTTTACTTTTGACCCTTTGGTTTAGGGCTTTGAGTTGGCTTTGAGACAATAAATACACAACCTTTGAATAAGAACATTACATACAAATACAACCCAAAATGTTTATATATGTGAAGGACCATAGCTTTTGTAAAATCCCCATCCATCGAAGAACAAGCCCGGAAAATTCCCACTTCATAAAAGGGAAAAAACGGAGTATTGCTCTGTTTTTGGTGATAACGAATAAAATCAAACAGGAACAGTTTGTCCAGTGAGAGCGTCATGAAGGTGTAATGACCCATCTTTCATCAAGTTAAGGCTTAAGCTTTTGAACCTCTCTCTTGAATATTGCCTTGACGCCTTTCTCCAATCAGTTCCAGCTTTCATCATCACCACAAACTCATCATAGTTTATACGCCCGTCCTGTAAAACAAACAACACCAACAGTCCAACTCAGAAACAGAGTGATTTATCTGTTCACTTCAAAATCTTAACTGTTAGGCCTTAAGGAGGATTTGTTCAGAGATTTCAAAGAACCTTGTCGGTGTCAACTTCACGCATGATGTCGTTTAGAACACTAATGTCTGGTTCACCTAACTCGTCAGCTAAAGCTTCCCGTAGCTCATCAAGTTCAATGTATGTACTTCCATCTTTGTCAAAGAACATAAAAGCTAGTTTGAAAAGTTCATCATTTTCTATCTTCTGCAAGTGAATTATCACAGCTACAAACTCTCCATAATCCAGAACCCCATTCCCATCAACATCCGCCTGCGTCAAAGCCATATAGAGATTTCAGCTATGTTTGTTTATCAGAGAAGATCACTGAATTGGTATTTTATCAGAGAAGATCACTGAATTGGTATTTTATCAGAGAAGGATAATGCCTAAAAATAAATTACCACTTCCATCAACATTTTGATCTCTGGTTCACCAAGTTGTGAACCGACCTTCTGAAGTCCAGCTTTGAGTTCCTCGTAAGTTATTTTACCATCCTTATCATCATCCATTAGTGAGAACATGTTCTTAATCACTTCAACCTCTTGAATAGACATGTGCTCCGCGATCACCTGGAAGCATCAAAAGAGACGACAAAGATCAAAACCAAATATAGACTCGAGCAATAAACTGTCTACAAATTTCAGCAGGAAAGTAAAAAGAAAAAAACTTACACGAAGTACTTTCTTTTTGAATCTATTCATCATAGAGAACTGCTTTAACCTCGATCTAACTATATCCCCTAATGGAACATTGGGAGCTTTCTTTGCATTCTGTATCCAAGGGTGAGCTGAAAGATGAGAGAGAAAAAAAAAAAGAAGAAGCAAAAATCGTTAGTAAGGATGTTGAAGAATTAAGATAACTAACCTTAAAAAACAGTGACACAAAACGCAGGAGCTTTACCTAACACTTGCTGAGCAGTTAACCGTTTAGTCGGGTCAGGATCCAACATCTGCCTCACAAGGCTTTTAGCGCTCTCTGATATCTGAGGCCAAGGGTCTCTCTTAAAGTCAAGAACTCCCCGCAAGATCGCAAGAGCAACACCTTGTTCAGTCTCTGTCAACAGAAACCACAATCCCACCACTTTAGTTAACCACAATATAGGCGACAAAATTACACAGCTGCTAGAAGGAAATAAAAAGAAGAAGCTAACCAGCCCAAAAAGGAGGAACACCACAGAGCAAGATGTAGATGATAACTCCTGCACTCCACACATCAACCCCAGGTCCATAATCTCTCTTCAACACTTCTGGAGCCATATAATATGGACTTCCTACAATCTCTGTAAACTTATCTCCTGCAATAAAGCAACGGAGATGAAACAGGATATTCTAAAATTAGAATCCTCCACTATGAGTATAAATACATATCAACGGAACCATAAAAATTGGATCTTTACCAGGTTTGAAAAACACAGACAAGCCAAAATCAATAGCCTTTAATGGAGAATTCTCCTTCTTGTTAGCAAACAAGAAATTCTCAGGCTTCAAATCTCGATGCATAACTCCATTAGAGTGACACATCATCACAACCTCAGCGATCGTTCTCGCCACAGCAGCAGCAGCACGCTCCGTGTAATGACCTCTAGCAACGATCCTATCAAAAAGCTCACCTCCTTCACAAAGCTCCATAACCAGATGCACGTTCTCGCTATCCTCATAACTCGCCTTAAGCTTCACCACGTTCGGGTGCTCAGGTAAAGTAGACATAATCGCGACCTCGCGACGAACGTCTTCGATATCAACGGCAGTTCGGAGCTTCCGCTTCGAAATAGATTTGCAAGCTAGAGCTTCGTGGGTCTCACGGTCAGTACAGAGGTAAGTGATTCCGAATTCGCCGCGACCCAATTCTCGACCTAAGATGTATTTGTCGGTGATCTGGTGGCTCATAGGGGTTACGTCTTTGAGAACACGTATTGGAGCAGGGGATCTGACGAAATCTCCGGCGAATGGGTTTAATTTCCGATCTCGGTTGGGTTTTTTGGGTTTCGGAGATGGTTTTGATTCTTTTGAGTCAGGCCTTACACAGGCGTTACAGTTACCCATGGCTGAGTTAAAGAGACTCAGCAACTTGGGGGTGGAGGAGAAAGAGGAATAAGGAAGAAGAAGAAGAAGCTAGATAGAAGAGGGAAAAAGCTTATCTCTTTGGGTAGTATCGACGCCGGAGGAGTTATTTTCCGGCGAATTGGATGAGTTAATGTAGGGGGAAAGGAGAGAAAACGCGGGTTCAGGTGAAGAAAAGTCGGACCTTTCGAAATTTCGGATTTTGGTTTGTTTCAATTAAATAAATAAATAAAAAAGGTGTCTTTGATTTTGTGTATAATACAGAGTATGATAGTAAAATGCATTTTAATATTAATTAGCGTATAACTTGAGGTATTATTATTCGCATTATTCTAACCATTTCACCATCTTCTTATAAAGTTATAAACTATATTTTTTTGTTTTATTTTTTTTTATTTCTTCTAGCTGGAGATTTTGGTCCAAGCCTGCGACTCACAGAAATTAAGAATTGACTATCTTCGAGGGTTGGACTCATCGGATATTTTAATCTTGCATTTCAATGGCACAAGAAAAACAAGAGAAATAATTATGGGTAATCTATATGATCTTTCTAAAGTTAATAGTGACCATATATACTGCATATCCTGTGTTGTGATGATTAAAAGCTATCAAAATGCAAATGGTAACCGACAACAATAGTTTTTAGAAAATTCAAAATTTGGATTTACTACAAAATCAGAAAATCCAAAGCTTTGAATTGCCTCATTTTAAAGGAGCATTTTTTAAAAATAAAATGTGATAATTTTTACATAGAAATAATGGTTTAAGAAAAAAAGTAAGTTTCATAATTAAATACCAGATTCCAAACATGAAACAATTTATTAACAATGAGGTATTATTACCGCATTAGCCGTTTGGTGTGATTCATTGTAATAATGAATTAAGGGATAATACTGAAGTTCGAGGAGAGAGTTTTTTTTTTGTGAAGTTGTTGACCAGCGTGATGGATACGGTGAGACTCTGAGATTGTAAGTAAAACAACAATAAGTGCGATGTTGATCTCAAACTATTTTTTTATTCCTTTCTTGCTTCTCTAGGAGAAATACAATGATTTATTTTTTTTCTTTTGGTCCAACAAAAATAATGATAGAGAGAGAGAGAAGTTATATATTTTGGGATTTCGAATTCTAGAGCAAGTTTTTTTTATACTTGTTTGAATTTGGAAATACCAATGATTAAACTGTACAATAATACCTTTCGAATTTATTAGATTTAGTCTAACAAAAAAAAAGTTTCTATGTTACTTTAACAGAAAAAAAATACTTTAACGATAAAATTTACATGTAGTGTGGTTTCAACAACATATATATGTATACATTAGTACATTTCTCCGTTATGTTCGATCGAGTAGAAGTAAGAACTGCATTATTTCGAAGTCGTGTTCTTTTTTTTTTCTGATTTTGTATGTGTACAAAAAATGGATATATCCCCGCGTAATTGTAATCTAGATTCTAGATAGGAAGAAATTGCCGACTACAAAAAAAAAAAAAAAAGATAGGAAGAAATTAGGTGTGTAGACTTCGTCAATTATAGCAATAATAGTTATTGCGTTGTAGAAAATATACAAACAGCTAGAGAAAAAATCGAAAAAGATAAGCAAAATAACAAAATATTCCAATAACGGAAGTCAACAACTAGAAACAACGAAAATTGTATGTGTTTATTTGGCTTAGAAAGTAGAAACCACAACAAGTCTTGCTATCCTGACTTCGCTACAAGTTCAATTGTCAATGTCAATACTCGTTTTCTTTATCTTGGATTTACATTACCTTGGGATACCATTCAATACATATAATACCTAATAAAACGAAACATACCATTTCGCCCTAATTCTCTCTCAGGCACGATAATCGAGGCACTGCTCTACTCATCTTTTTTCGACGCCGGTAGAGCTCTGGCTCGCCGGCGTCGGGATCTCTCAAGCTCCCTGTTCCTTTACTACTTCTGTCTACTCTTTTCGTCTGTGTTTTTGGTTCTCTTCACCGGAGGTCTTCGGAGAATCTAGATCTCAACTCCGATTTCGCATCAGTCTCAATCAATTCCCATCGTCCCTCCGCTTCCGTCCTCCTCTCTCAGTGAGACTGCTCATCTGAATATCCAACTGACTAAATTCACTCCTCAACCCCCCGAAGGCCCTGGTTCCATTGGTGCTTGTCTCTCAATCTGGTTTTGTCCACAATCAACTTTAACATCTCACCTATCCTCGGATTTATATCCTCCCTCTAAGTGTTCGACTTGGCGGCAGCCGGACGGGAGCTTTGTGTTGACACTGGAGCCTTTGAAGATCTTGACAAAGAACACCTTAACCCCGGCTTGCTCTGTTCCAACCTCGTTATCTCTTTGGCCCAGGTTTGCTCCCCAATCTTACTTTGGAACCCTGGTAGACAGTCTATTCGCTTTAGACTATGACTCATCCCTACATTGTAACCTTCCCCGATCCGCCTATAATCGTATTACTTCAAGTTCAAATTGTTTAGTCCTGATGTTAACTGCTTGGTCAAGACGAGGCTCCCTCGATAGCAGAATATTGGCTTCTTATAATTTACTTGAAAACCCTTTGTGTCGAGTTCAGTGTGAATCTAGGTTTGGTATTAACTCCACTCTCTCCCTCCCTATTCAAGGCTCGATGTGCCCAATGGTATCACTAGTTCGAAGACTACTTCTGATCCTTAAGCCATCATCATTGGTAGAATGGTGTGAGAGCTATTTGGAAACCGCTTTAGTTGGATCTCCCAGGGATTATACCTTTGAGGGAGACTGTTTGGTGAAGCTTGGCATCATGATCCCACCGTTAAGATGTTGGAGTTACCTTGCTTTCACCAGCTCCCTTTATCCACCTCACCCGATCCCTGAACCCAATCAAGAACTATTTGGCATATGTATGGTCGCATCAATTACCTCTGCTTGGTCAAGACGAGTTTCTCTCGGTAGCAGAACATCGGTGTCTCCAAGGCTGCTTCTTAGACTACTTTGTCGAGGTCAGTCTTTTAACCCTGTCCGGATGCTTGCTTTATGTAGACATATTTATGAATCCGATCCGACAACTTGCCTGCACCCTACCCTTGAACCATTTGACCCCCTCTTTCTGTTACCGCCTTTGGATAGAAACCTTGGGTATGTTGATCTAGTCCAGGACCAAACTGTTTACAAGTTTTGTGTGGATTTCATTTACCACCATTTCTATGTGAGGGATGACCCACCTGCTTTGTTACGGCTTGTCACCCTTCAATTACGATTCCCGGTTTCATCTTCTTCAATCACCATGATCACTAGACAACCATCTCACCGCTTAGCCTCCTCTATGGAGTACACTTTTAAAAGTTCCTATGCGTCTATCGCAAGAGCGAAGTATGACCAGCTGTTGGTCAGAGATTTCCTGAAGTTTGCCTCCAAACTTAAATCCTATAAGACTTCAAAGATCTTTCACCCTTTGCAAACTCTTCAAGGTTATGCATCTTGTTAGAAGACTCATGTAGTCTCTATCTTTACATTTCTTGTAACCTTTTGCTTCTAAGCTGTAAAAACATCCCTCTTTTGAGGTTTTAAGTTTAATGAAAGGTTGTTATTATCTAAAAAAACATATAATACCTAATTAGTATATATGTGTGTTGTTTCGACAAGATACCTAATTAGTATCATTCCAATATAGTATAATATTTTCTTACAAAGGATTAGAGCTATATTACCGTGATCAACATTTAGATTTAACTTACAAAGGAAATTTGTGAGTTCATACATAAACAACTAAGAGCTTAAGTGCTTTTGTTATAACTTAATAAGGAACACGTGGTGGATTAAGTATGCATAATCATATACGTTGAAATATTTTAAAGCAAAGCCACACTGTTTTCATATTATTATGGATTTCTTCTGTGATTTTTTTTTATGTTGTTGTCAATGATTCGATCATATTAATATTTGGTAGGTCAGAACAAATCGGTTCAATTAATTGCCCAACTAGACCTTTCAACTTCCTATCTATCTATCTATCTATCTATGAACCTACTAAAAAAACACCAACGTCGAGAACCCAACATATTATTCATGCTATTTTTTCCAAAACCTTATCGTGTTTAATTCTGTTCATTAAAGTTTCATTATACTCTCGAAATTTCGATATTTTAACTCGTTATAAAATCTTCCGAAGAAGGAAGAAATGCTTTAATCGTCGGCAACTTTAAAGCTGGCATATCTTAAAGATTTTAAACAGGAAAAGTGACGAAAATATTGGGATAAAGTGTATATTTTTTTTCTGTTGAAGTGAATGATTATGTTTGGGCATTGAGATGATGGCGGGTTCCAACTATCATGCATGTCATTGCATGTGTAATTTCTGTTGTTACGCCAACGTTTCGATTTAATTAAGTTCAATCACTTTTTGCATACAACATATTTACATCCCCACTAAATATGGTTCTATAAACTATAATAACATGTATATTATAGTTGTTATACAGAAAGTTCAATTATACCACAAATTGTTATAGTCAAATTTTATTTTAATCGTGGTTTATGCTGCAGCGGTCTTTTCAAGTTACCTCTTTTTTATTTGTTGGGGAAATAACTCCATAATTTATGCAGTTTTCTTAATTAAGTGGGCTTTTTAGTTTGTAACATAACGGGCTTATAAACTTCTAGCGAGGTTGAAGAACCGATATGGATATGGAGACTTTTGCAGAATAGGAATATAGGATAGATTAGCATATCTACAATATAATTTCACAATTCCTAATATATATCTCTATATAATTTTAATTTTTGAATAGTTATTTCTTATTTATTTTTTCAACTTCCCCACCAACTTGGTGGCACCAAGTCTCTCTCCCAAATGTTTAATAGTCAAATTAGAGCTGAAAACGAAAATTTCTCTGACCGCTAAAGTAACAGGGGTACTCACGGGCAAGACATGAAAAGCAAACGCCACGTGTAAAAACGAAGACATACGAAACTTGAGGAGGGCAAGGCTTCTACGTTGCAAATAAGAAAGAGCCAAAGGGGGGAAGAGGTAAAAGATTGTAATTACAAAAAGAAGCTCAACTTCTCCAGCTTCTTTTAGCTAAACCCATAAATTCTTCTGTAACTCTCATAATTATATAATATTTTTTAAAGTAACAAATTTGACACTAATATCTTCGAACTACAAAATGTTCACTGAATCACTGTATTTGGTTAACTGTGAAAAGGGTTTAAAAAAACTTATAAAAAGAATTGAGGGGAATTCTTTTAGAAAATAAAAGTATAGTGTGCTATTTGAAAACAAATAGAAGAAGAGGGGTATAGTTGAAACTTTAGGTAACAGAAATGAAGTAAAAATATAAAAAGAGAGCAAAAAAAAAAAGTTGAGACCTTTAGAATTGGCAGCAGCCTCCGTGTGGTGTGACCAATATGCTTGGAGAGTAGAAGAAGAGGCTTCTTCTCTCAGTTTCGACGGCAACGTGATCAAGAAGACGAACTCGTTGGCGCCTCTATTTATTTTCAATTACCACCTGACGAAATTTTTGAAACCATAATACCTAAACACAAGTCAACGCCACCGCTTGTTCAGGTGACTTTTGTATTCTATTGATCTCGTTTATTTATGATTCAATTGGTTCAAAAAATCTCAGCTTCGATGGGTTCCCTACTTATAATCATCGTACGAAGATTTCTTGGTTTCGTTTCTCTCCGATGGGAGATGGGTTTTTCTGTTTTTGTTTTGTTTACTGGGTTTAACGCGTTTGCTCGAGATTTTAGCTCAAATTTGATAAATTATAAAACCTTTGAGCGTTAGTGGGATTCTAATGTGAATTATATGTCGAAAAGAGAGTCCTTTGGTGATGTAATTTGGGCATTTGGTTAGAATTGAATGTTCTCTAACTGGGGGATGCAGGGGAAGTATAGAGCTTTCTGTAAATTTTTCTTGGGAAGTTACTCATTTTCAAGTGTGTTATGGTTCATTTGTGAGTATACAATAAATTTGGAGGATTTAAGTTGTTGGGAAGAAGCTAGTTGTTGTAGTAATGTACAAAGGTTGGAGAAGAGCTAAATTGGGTATGTTTCTAATGCGTTCTTCCACAATTCATGGATTGGTTGTATGCTTGGAAACCGTCTTTTATGCATTATGCTTGATGATCATGGCCTGTGAGTTTATCTGAATCTGTGGTTTTCATTTGTTATTGTTTTAACTGCAGAGAAATGATACGCGCAAAGCACATTAGTAACCTTTCGAGTACAGCAAGATCCTTTTTCCTTAATGGATCGAGACCAGTAGCCGATGGGAATTCGTGTGCATACACGGACGATGAAACTTGTGTCTCGAGACGTCAGCAACTTAGGAACGATGCTGCACAGACTGAAAAACGACCACCCGGTATTCTCCCTAAGCCTTCAGTAGTGGGATGTATATTACCAGGAGGAGAGGTAACTAAACCGGTGGTTCCAAAGAAGGTTGATGATTTTGGTCGGCCATCTCTGTTGCCTCAGCGTGTTTCTTCTTCCCCTGCTTTGCCTCTTAAATCACATTCCGTTAGTTATGCATCAACCATCGTTGGAAAGGAGGAAGGTAAAGCTTCTTCAGAACCTATTGGCGATCAGATTTTCAAGGCAGGTGTTGTTGCGGTAAACTTTTTGTCAGATTTAGCGAATTGCAAGATTCCTTCCACTGATGGAGGAGGTGAAGTATTTGGTTTCTCGAAAAGCTGTATGGTTGATCCAACTCGGCCTCTTTCAAGTGTTAAGTCGTCGAATGTGAAAGCTATAAGAAGAGAGCACTTTGCCAAAGTTTACCCTAGATCAGCTGCTAAAGAGTCATCAGTGGGTAAAATTAGAAATTCTAGTAGCAACGTCCGAGGGGCTAAGGAAGCTGAAAGAACTGGATTTGTTAAAGGATTCAAACAAGTTTCAAATTCTGGAGTAGGGAAGTCGTTACCCACAACAAATAACACATATGGCAAGAGAACAAGCGTGTTGCAGAGACCCAATATTGATTCAAACAGGTTTGTTCCAAATGGTTTCAGTAATACTTCAATGGAAATGGTGAAAGGGCCTCCAGGGACTGCTCTGACATCAAGGCAGTATTGTAACTCTGGGTACATTGTGGAAAATGTTTCCAGTGTTTTGAGAAGATTCAGGTGGGGCCCTGCTGCTGAAGAGGCACTTCGAAATCTCGATTTGAGGATAGATGCATACCAAGCAAACCAAGTTCTTAAGCAGATGAATGACTACGGAAATGCTCTTGGTTTCTTCTACTGGTTAAAAAGGCAACCTGGGTTTAAGCATGATGGGCATACTTATACTACTATGGTGGGTAATCTTGGTCGTGCTAAGCAATTTGGTGCCATAAACAAGCTCCTCGATGAGATGGTCAGAGATGGATGTCAGCCAAACACAGTTACATATAACCGACTTATCCACAGTTATGGCCGCGCCAATTACCTGAACGAAGCTATGAATGTGTTCAATCAAATGCAAGAGACTGGATGCAAACCTGACCGGGTAACTTACTGTACACTGATAGACATTCATGCTAAAGCTGGATTTCTCGACATTGCCATGGATATGTACCAGAGAATGCAAGCAGGAGGTCTTTCTCCTGATACTTTCACTTACAGTGTTATAATCAATTGTCTTGGAAAAGCTGGACATTTACCCGCTGCACACAGGCTCTTTTGTGAGATGGTTGATCAGGGTTGTACCCCTAACTTGGTCACATATAACATCATGATAGACTTGCATGCCAAAGCGAGAAACTATCAGAGCGCGTTGAAACTTTACCGTGACATGCAAAATGCTGGATTTGAGCCTGACAAAGTGACTTATAGCATTGTGATGGAGGTGCTTGGGCACTGTGGATATCTCGAGGAAGCAGAGGCTGTTTTCACCGAGATGCAGCAGAAGAACTGGATTCCGGATGAGCCAGTTTATGGTCTTTTGGTGGATTTGTGGGGAAAAGCTGGTAATGTGGAAAAGGCATGGCAATGGTATCAGGCAATGCTTCATGCTGGTCTGCTACCTAATGTTCCTACATGCAATTCCCTTCTTAGTACTTTCCTTAGGGTTAACAAGATAGCTGAAGCTTATGAGTTATTACAAAACATGCTGGGGCTTGGTCTACGCCCATCTTTGCAGACATACACGTTACTCTTGAGTTCTTGCACAGATGGTCGGTCAAAACTCGACATGGGTGTCTGTGGCCAGCTGATGGCAAACACGGGTCATCCGGCACACATGTTTCTCCTCAAAATGCCAGCTGCAGGTCCGGATGGCCAAAACGTGCGCAACCATGCGAACAACTTCCTGAATCTGATGCACAGCGAGGACAGAGAGAGCAAGCGAGGAATTGTGGACGCGGTGGTTGACTTTCTACACAAGTCCGGGCAAAAAGAAGAGGCGGGATCTGTTTGGGAAGTTGCTGCACAAAAGAATGTGTTTCCTGATGCATTAAGGGAGAAAAGCTGCAGCTACTGGCTTATCAATCTCCATGTAATGTCAGAGGGAACTGCAGTCACTGCTCTGTCTAGGACGCTTGCTTGGTTCCGTAAGCAGATGTTAGTCTCTGGAACTTGCCCTTCCCGGATTGATATAGTAACTGGTTGGGGAAGACGTAGTAGAGTCACCGGTACCTCGATGGTGAGACAAGCAGTTGAAGAGCTCCTCAACATCTTTGGTTCACCGTTTTTCACGGAGAGTGGAAACTCAGGTTGTTTCGTTGGGTGTGGAGAGTCTCTCAACAAATGGCTGCTTCAGTCTCATGTTGAGAGGATGCATTTGCTGTGAGTTTTTGTATCACATTTAGGCTTTTTATTTTTTTTATTTTCTTTTGGTCGATTGCATCTTATGAATTGTTTAGTTTGTAAGTCATAAGTTAAGGTTAGAGGCTTAGAGCTAGACATGGAGTTTCTCTCCATTCTTTTGTCCTCTGCTATTCAGTTGTATCTTCCTCGCAATAATCTGAGATGACTTGGAATCAATTGTGGTAAACATTCATCTAGATTTCATAATATGTCGAATATTTTTTCCATACAAAATCAAATTCTTTCAAAAAGAAGAGAAAATTGTTATAGACTTGTAGATGTACAAGAGAAAAACAAGGAAAATTGGATAAGGGACTAGAAAAGTCTTGTGTTGTAGGAGGCACAAGAAGAGCACTTGTGATAGAGCCAATGGTAAGGAGCATTTCCTTTTCTCCCACAATCATTACACAGTATTACCTGCACCCAATCATCCATATGCTTAAGTTAAAAATGGAACTGATATTTTGCATATGTATGAGTGTGAGAGAGAGATGAACCTGAGTTTGGTTTAAGTATTCATCTGGCATCTTTTGTTCTGCGAGCAGTGCGTCTAACATTCTAAAGTAAACCTGTGAGTAATAATTCATTGATTAGTGTGAATCACCTTAATAATGCTTGAGCATTGTTATTCGTCACTATAAATGGCCAGATAAGAACTAAGAGCACACTATGGTGTCACTTTTCTTGTTCGTGGAGAAACACTATGTTTTGAGTTTTTTCTTTTTCTTTTCAGGAGCATTTTGATGCCATTTGCTATCTTTTATGCGACTATGTTTAGTAATTGTTCAACGAGAGAAACAGAATTTTGGTGTATCTAACCTGCATATCCCCTAGTGATTTGCTGCAGATAGGGCATGTGTAATGCGAACATGTGTACTCCTACAACCAGAAACAACACACTTTCCTAAGTAATATGTTTCAGGTTTTTAATAATTGCCATATAACATATTGACAGATGAGTTAAGGACCTGAAAGCAGGTCGAATGCATCACGTGACCGCATGGAAGAGCCTTTACGGGAGAATTTGAGGTAAATATGTATTCATGGCAAATCGGACAGTTATCTTCTAAGCACTTTTCTCTGCATACATGTTCTACTAAGGTTCGAGACATACAAGCATTGCATTTCATGCAATGGAAGTAGTCAATGCTTAGTCCTTTTCCTAGCCTGCAGAGATTGCAGTAGGGACAATGATAGATTTCCCTGCAAAGTAAACCTTTAATTCGTCAGAAACTATTAACCATGTTATCAAGTCTATCAGAAACAAATTGCATTTAGATATGATTTCTACTGAGGTTGGGACCTTTTGGAACCATAGAAGACTTTAGCAAGAAAGAGTTAACTGTCATTTATCAACACTAGTTCTCCAGATTCAGCATTTCATATTCGAAGCTATATATCTACAACATCCACATCCTATATAAAATCATCACAATGCAATTTTTACTTACACTGCACCAAATTAAGCAGTAGAAGCTTTACCTATCATCGTCAAATAGCTTGCAGATTTTGCAGTAATATTTTCCCATTGACGAATTACATGAAGTATTTGAGCAACTCGCACCTACTGGCTGAATTATCAGGCACTTCATGCACATCATCTTTGTAACTTGTTTCCTGCACACAAGTATATTGAACAAAATTAGAGACAAATGAAGGTGCAGCAAGATTAATGATGTTTGGTACATGGAATTAGAAGCAACATACCTATCCAATAAGTGATCAACCTCTTCATCATGGCATCGTATACAGGTGAAGAGCTGGTTGCAACAAGGAGCAAGAAGCTTGCAATTCCTTTTGTAGTGTTTGCAGCCAAAGATCAGTTTGTGAGAATCTCGATAAGATGGATGCTGACCAGGAACTGCGTCCCTATTGCTTGCGAGAATGGATGGTTCAAGATTATATATCCGTTGTGTGGCAATCCAACGACTGAAAAATTACAGAACCTAGTGTAAGTCACAACAAAGAACATAGAAAATGGGTTATTTAAGAATGATTCTTGCATAATTTACTCAACGAAGAGTTATTATAGAGAGTTTTTTTCTTCTTTTTCTAAACACATACTCATACATATGTCTACTTTGGACATACAATTCTCTTACAAAAAAAGTTGGGATTGCAAAGCTTACCTCATTAACAAGTTCTGGATGATATATGATTTCTTCTGAGGATCTAAGGAAGAGTCACGAGATATTCTTCTAATTGTAGCCTCCACATCCTCTTGACTCATTGATAATAGGCACTCATATTTACTGTCTTGACCAGAAGATTTCTGAGACATTTGGAAAGCTTGAGCAGAGTTTCTGAACTCACAGTTGCTTTCAGTTTGTTCTCTGTACTTCGTTTGGTCAGCACCTAAACGCACCTTTTTACTTTCTGAGATTTCCCTATGATTTTTCTCTTTGTTGCCAAATTCTACCTTGTTATTGGGAGCAATCTTTCCAAGTGGCTTATTCATGATACACTTTGAATCTGTCTCTACAAAGTCCCGAGGTTTGCTGCAAATGCTCCTCCTATCCTCATCAGCCGCTCCTTCAAAGAGATAGTTCCAGACAACTTCTAGAGGATCTGAATCCTCAGATGGGTTCTTATTTGTTACCCCAGTTTCTTCTCCTGTAACATTACAACTGTACCATTCTGTTAGCCATTCACCAAACATAGTCTTCCTTGTTGCTTGACGCCACAAGGACATCACAGCATGTTGTTCATCAGGGATCAAAGATTCCATTAACCAGGGAATCATATCTTGCAATATTTCTCCACTTATTCTTCCAAGCATGCATGCTATGATCTTTTCTTGTTCTTCAATAGTGAAGCAGCTTCTGAATAAACACCAAAGCTCAGTTTCTTCACGGTGGAGATGCTCAGACAATAGCTTATGAATGGACTTGCATATATCCTGGAGACTCATACACAACTTCTCATACTTGACATTCCCACGTTCCAGTACTACCATGTTCAGTTCTGCCATCTCATTCAAAAGGAATGATACTTTATTGAGGTGTTCAACTTCCAGTTCGTGGTCAATACTGTATGACTGACTAATGTTTTGTAGCTTACCCTTGGCCTCCAAGGCTGGAAATGCAATCTCATCCTCTGCATCTGAATGTATCTGATACAAGAACTTTATAAGATGAAACCGCTGATGAAACTCTCCAAGGAAGCTACAGTCTGTTGCCAGTCGAGCTGAGCCACATACAAGATAGTCTAGATCCTTCTTCATTGCCTTGTGAAATAAGAAAATCAGATCGATAGGTTTCAAGTCCATCATAGTTAACTGCTCGCCAATATTCTTGTCGCCAAAAATGTCAGGAAGATGTTGAAGAGGCCTGAGCTTTCCTTGGATAAGTATTTGCTGATTCATCGCACTCGAGTAAGGTGTCTCATTCATGTAACCAGCTGGTGGATCGATTGGTTGGAAACAGGTTGAAGACTTATTTTTAAGCAAATAAGGATCGGATCCTTTGCATAGTTGGTGTTGTGATTTCTGGCCGAAAGATCCAGAAGCTTCTTCATTGTGTTCCTCTTCAGAAGAACATCTCGGTTTGAACATAAAGGACAACTCATTCCAGAAACTCTCAACTGGTGTTTTGCCTGAATAACCGAAGCGAAACCATTGCAACAAGAGCTGCGCAAAAGGTTTATTGGGAAAAGAATCTTCAGAACTTAAGAAGTGAATGATTGACTGACATTTATCTTCTGGCAACTGAGCAGAAAACCACATTATGACACACTTCAGCAAACCAAGAGGCAGGACATGTAGGCTTCTGTATAGGAGCTGCCTCTGCATTTCAATGTTGCAGTTCTTGCTGATAATGGGAAATACCTGGACAACAATGAGTGAATACTTTGGATGTCATATGGAAACAAACAAGGCAATTAGAAGCTAAAGATAAACATTTTAAAGAGACTATCAATTTCTACTAGTTTCAATAATAGCCAAAGTATCAAAGTTTGATAAGAATATGAAACTGTTTACCTCTGTTTCCTCTAAAGAGAATTGCTTAGCTACTGTCAATATAAGGGATTCCAGTTTCTCCTGAAGCGTTATCACAAAATTTTCACTCCCTTTTCTAGTTTCAAGGTCTAGAGACTTCTTGAAGTCTTCCACATGGCCATCAATGGTGAATTGCTTTGAAGTGGAAGAGTGTTGCTGATCCACCATATCTTCAAACACTGGGTAAAAGAACTTCTTAAATGCATTGCTGCAATGAAGTATGTCACCAGTTTCTCAGAGAAAAGAGCAGAAAAAAAAAGAAGGAAACAGAACAAGTCCAAGAAACTACACACCATGTCAAAAAGAAGAAGAAAAAATCAAGTTCCCCAAATTTATTATTACCCATAAAAGATAAGGACATCAGCAAGGAAGTTTAGCCGAACCACTAGCACATTGAGATCCAACGAAAGGCTTGGAAATGTCAAGTGGTTTAATCCTTTTTGAATGTCTACCAAATCTCTTTTAATTGCATTATGCCAAAGCTGAACACCATGAATCAGAGTGTGTCCTGTATCTGAACTAGAAAAGGACATTTTACTCCACTGCCAAAAACGTTGAAACATCCCACTTGATGAACTTGTCTGAGCTAAGTTATTCATATTTTCAGACACTTCTACAGATTGCACTCCTTTCATGATCTTTGTAAGATCCACCAAAGACGATTGACTATCCTCAATGAGCCAAGAGTTTATAACCTTAAGAAATAGCTTAATTTTGTTACAATTGCAGAAAAATGAATATCCCAGAAACAGAACCACATCTCAGTACAGAATATATACCAGTTGCAAGGAGACATCCTTCGGGACAACTTCTTTCATACAATTCTCAACTTCAGATTTCTCCACGGGAGAGAGTAAAGACGTCATCCATGGGAAAACTTCTTCCAAAACCATCACCGGAACACTACAAATGAATTGCCATACTAGTGATGCCTGTTCTTCAAAGGAGAAGTTCTCAATCAACAAAGGAAACACCTGCATTACCAAGTATGTACTGGTCAGGCACCACAATATGATACAGGTAACAGAGAAATCTATTACGGTATACCTGACGCTCTTCTTTAAGCATATGTTGGCATATGGAAGATTGAATGGTGCCAATGCATAATACAACTTCACGAAGCACATCGGAAGTAGTGTTCCCTCTTTCCTCTTCAAGAACAGTTAGCCAGTGAAAAATGGAAGTGAAAAGATCATCTGTGGCATCATGTTCAAGCGAGTAATTAAAAACAATGTTCTTCACACGTGTGTCTAGCGCTGAAAAGATAACCTGCCAGAGTAAACAAACATTACATAACTGTGATGAAATCGGAACTATTCAAGTCTTTGATCATGTAAAAACTCTGTTCACTCACTCGTTGACTTTTTTAGCTGTAAGATGGTTTAATTTTTTTTCGTTTTGTTAATTCTGACTTTAAAAGACAAAACAAGAATTTAGTAAAACCACTATTCCATAAACAGCAAAGATGATATGATATGATGATAGCTTCGTGTGTCCTAATATGAATCATTAGTATAGTTTTGCTAAAGCATCCAATGTTTTACTAAAACGATTAGAACAAATAAATTGTGATTTTAGGCTAAGACTAGATCTAACCTCATCTTCAGCTGCGGAGTGATACTTATAAACAAGCTTTAGAAACTCAAACTTAGAGCGGAGCTCCAGCGCCAGATCAGAACCGGACCGTACCGTACCACCGGCCAGACACTGGAGCTCCGCTAGCTGCGCACGGAAAGCCTTGTGGAAATAAACAAACAAAAGAATGGGAGCATCGGACAAACGAGCATTAATAATCACCGCCGAAGCGGAGGAAGAAGAAGTCGACGCAATATCCGGCGGTATATCAACCTCCCGACGGTACTTGTCCGGCGGAAGTGGAAGAGGATTTCCGACTCCCATCCACCATGAACAGGTCGAGAGAAAAAAAAGAAGGAGAAAAGAAGAAGGAAACGCGTTGACGAGAAGAGAATGTAATTTAAAGGGTCGATCATCTTCGTCGTCGTCCTCGTCAAGCTCTCTCTCTTGCTGTGTAGATTGAAGATTTGTTAATTAATATTTTCTAGGGGTTTAGAGGTTTTTATTATATTACAAGTGATGATGATGGAGACGTTCTAATACGTAACAACCAAGAAGGCTTTTATCATACATTGGCGTTGGCGGGACTATTTATTTTTTCTTGTCCCATGTGATCCGCCATTTTCTCTTTATTGTCCTCTACCCTTATTATTTTTTTCGTTTTGTAGTTTTTATCTGCCACATAAACATTAATTTTTATTTGCCGACAAAAAAATTAATTATTATTTTAATTGTTTATAATACTTTTTTTTAAATTGTAAATTAATTAGAAAATACATCAATTTGTCAAACATAATACTCTCTCTTTCACAAACAGTTTGAGTTTGACATATTTCACACAAATTAATTTTCTTTTGAACTATACATATTTATGATCTAAATTCAATAAAAATAGCTTTGGATTTAAGGGTAAAAAAGAAAATTTAACATTAAAATTTAAAATACTCATTGGAAATATAAAATAATATTTTTTTGTAAAATAAAAAATTTCTTTAAAATGACACTCTATATAAAACAGAGTGAATATATTATATAACTCGTGTACTTACTAATTATCTTATTTCATAGTCTATGTGACATTAAATTTATTATTTGTGAATTTTTTTTATACTCTTTAAGTTTTATCGATCTTATTATGAATGTTGTTCAAGATTTTTCACATATCTTTTAAAGAAGATAATTCAATTTTTCTATTTTATCTCTATTAATATATTTTTATATAGTTTTTTTCATTGATCGATGTTAATGTAATAAAAATAAAACTGAATTTTTTAACTAAAATATATATTAAAAACGACATTATTTTTTAAGAAAACGAAACTGATATGAAAGATAGAGAGAGAGAGAATATATTTTCAAATTTGAATCGGAAGTATCAAATTCATTTGGTCAAACATCATATGTTATATTTTTCTTTTAATGTTATTTATCTACCACCATTAGTTATATTATATACAAGTATACAACACATAGTCACATTCAAACATGAACTTGAAAATTAAATGGTTTTGAGTTTATTTTAAATCAACAGTTAAATAAATAATTGACGTGACCAAAAAATATAAGTATGAGTCATTAACTGACGTTCATTGGCTGAGTCAGCATCTTTGGTTACTCCGTTAGTTAAAGACCGTTGATTAAATAAATCTTCCCCGTTCCGTCTTGCTTCTCCACACGTGCCGTCATGTGGCTGTAGCGTGCCTTAACTGTCTATGTCACGCCCACTAAACTGGGCCTACTTAATAATAATTGCCAAAGGCCCAATAATGGATTTTAAAACAAAATAAAAATCTCAACTTCGTGTGCATGTCGTTTGCGCCAAGAGCCTGAAAAGTTAAAAAAACTTTTATAAAAATCTTTATATATTCTCCGGTGGAAGATGTCGGCGGGGATATTGAGAACGAAATGGATGGCGATGACGGCGAGTATATGGATCCAGTGCACCTTAGGAGGTTCCTACACCTTTGGTATCTACTCCTCGATCTTAAAGTCAACTCAATCTTACGACCAGTCAACCCTTGATACGGTCTCTGTTTTCAAAGACATTGGTGGTAACGTCGGAGTTTTATCAGGACTTGTATACACCGCAGCCACCTTTAATCGCCGTCGCTGTGATGGACGAGGAAGAGGAGGACCGTGGGTGGTGATTTTGATCGGAGCGGTTTTGAACTTCACCGGTTATTTCTTAATATGGGCTTCTGTTACCGGTTTGATTTGGCGGCCTCCGGTTCCGGTTGTTGGCATAAGCTTGAAGATAGCTTGAGGTGCAAGCTATACCAATCCTACCGAGTTATGGAATTAGGATTAATTCTATTTAGGAGTTATCTAAATACGTTAGTTTACCGGTTTAGAATAGGAAAGTTGTCAACTCTAACTCTAGTGTTGAGCAATTGTTATAAATATCAAGAGAGCGTTTCATGAAGAGGTGCGCGTCTTAGGGTATTTTTGAGAGATGCACACAAGGTGTGTGACGTTGCCCCATCAATAAGATAGAGATCTTTTGATGGTATTGTTGAAGTTCTATTTCTAATTAATGAATTCTGGACTTGGTCCCGGTGATGTAGGTTATCCGAACCCCGTTAACAAACTTGTGTCTTGGTTACTATTATGCTCTTCTATACACGCACATGAACGTCTAATACTTCGACATATATAGATCTAGCCACATATATGTGCTTTATTTGGTATCAGAGCCTATAGAGAATTGTTCTCGTTTCGGGTGTGATCCTGGATTTGTGGCTAGCGGAGAATGCATATGAGAAGGTAGAGAGTATTTATGAAGGGGCAGAATAAATCACAAACTCTCATAAAGGGTTTGTTCTATCAGAGTTGTATGAAGAGCGCAACTAATTTTGATTGTTTCTATTACCGTCGTCAGGACACGATTGAGAAGAAAAGAGTTTTACTGACATGGGCTTGAAAAGAAAGGTTAAGTGGATGAGAATTACTGTGTTCATGAACGTGTGTAAGAGGAGAATGAAATTGTGAACGTGACAGATAGGAACAAAGACTCATGGATTGTGTAATTTGAAACAGTAGAAATCATTCGTGTTTGTGGGGTTTTTGTTGTTAGTTTGTCTGCTCTAAGACTTAGAAGATACAAGAGATTGGTTTGTTATGGCTGGCTTACCGAACCAAGATCTATGTTTATTAAGAGAAGAAGATAGCATGGGTTTGGATTTTTGGGTTTCAATGGCTATCAAGATGTTAAATCAACGATGGTGAAATTGGTGTTGACAAAGTCGATCCTCTACTCCACAACAACGTTTTGGGATATAATTGCAAAATTAAAGATTTGAGTCTTCATCTCCAGCATCAATGGTGATTCACAATGAGTAAGGAAAAATTAGAAACATGTGTTTAAGAAATTTTGTCACAGGCTGAAATCGATGGAAAAAGTATTACTAAGGCTGAAGATGGAGTGAGAAAGAAGAAGTCAAAGAAGGTGACTTTTAGCGTGAATTTAATTCAAGGGCCTACTCCATATGGCTTTGAGAGAAGAGAATCATCAGCTCAAGGTAATGATTCATCCTCAACAGAAGAATCAGAAACTTCAGATGAGGTTAAGTTTGAAGAGAATGAAGAAAGATCTGATGACCAGCCACAATTGAGAAATCACAGTAAAGAGCGGACACACTATGATAGTGACATGAATGATGAAAGGGTTTTGGAGGATAAACCAGAAAATGTCAATGGAGAAGCGGACTTGACAGAAATTAGTTTGGTTCAGGAGAGTTTAAGCGACTAAGTTGAAATGAAAGATTTGGGAAAAGCTTCAAGGATTCAGGGAATGGAGATCAAAAGAGATGGAGCAAAGGAAGGTCTAGCTCTCTCACAGGAAAAGGAAGTTGAGACTTTCGAAAAATCAGAAGCTAAAGCAGTGGTAACGCCAACTGCATCTCATTTCAAATCAGGGAGCTTAACTCCAGAAGAGAAGGCGTCGGGAACCAAACTTATGGACACAAGATTTCAATTCATCACAGATTGGGTATCTAAAGGAGAGATAGTCCTAAGCAAGATACTCACAAGTATAAATCCAACATATGTTATGACTCAAGCATTACCTGGGCAGGATCTTCAGGTCTGCTATGATCTTCTCAACATCGCCTGAAGGACAACACAGCTCCAGGTAACTCCACTATCGACATTATAGGCTGGCAGGAAGGAAAAAAAAGGGGAAACAAGTCAGCGTGAAAAAAAAAAATATTATGTCGATAAAGGTAAGTGAGGAGGTTAAGGGAGTTACCTGTAGCTGTGGGCACCTGGAATTATGGTGAAGAGAATTAGATTCCAGGTGGAGCTGTTGGGAAAACTTCAAGAAAAAAAAAGACTTAGTTGAGTTCTTGAATTTTTTTTTTGGAAGTATAGAGTTATGATAGGGTGATTCAGGATCAGAGAAGTTGGTTACCAGTGGAGAATCAGTTGTAGATTCTGATTCCAGGTGGAGGTTCTGTGATGAAAATTCAGAAAATCCAAGTTAGGATTTTGGTGGCTCAAGGGTATAATTCCAGCAGCTAGAGATCGAAGGATGATTCATGGTCAGGAGGGAACCTGAAATCATCAAGGAGAAAAAAAGAACATGGGATGTTCAACAGAGGAGCTGCTGTGAGAGTAGACATGAAACTGAAGTTAGAGTTTCATTGAGTCTCTAAAAAATTGAAAGAAGATGATCGAGGGAGATAAGGCTTACCAGAGATCGACTTAACAGGTGAAGGCTGTAGTGCTTATTAAAGAAGCAGTCATAGAGTTGGTGGAGAAGGAAGAGTTGTGGTTGTCTTCTTGAAGGAAGAACGTGTGGTAGCTTTCACCGGAGGGAGTCGTCAGAGAACGTACGGTGGTAGTCGACTTCACAGGAGACGTTTCGTCGGAGAAGACGAAGGAGCTGCGTTTGATCCATTGGAGGAGACGAAGTTGATGTCTCAAATTCTTCGATAAAGATGTTTCGTCGGAAATGATGGAGGAAGGCACCGGAGTTGCTGCAGGGGATCGCCGGAGGAGATGGTGATCCGGTGGTGTTCAGCTTCACGGGAAGGGAGAAAGAGATGATGTCGATGTGCTCATGTCACGTTGTGTGATTTTTGACAAAAGGTGGAGTTTGTTGTTGGGTTTGGCAAAATCACACTTATTGGGCCTTGTTGGGCCAGACGAAAATTGACATTAAGAGAAGAGGTGAAGGTTCTAGAGCTCATGTACATATATATTATTGTGTCGTTGGATCAGAAGGATCTTATTGGCACTAGAGATTTGGAAGAAAATGAGTTCAAGCTTAAGAGGGAAAATGTTGGCATAAGCTTGAAGATAGATGCATACAAGGTGTGTGACGTCGCCCCAACAATAAGATAAAGATCTTTTGATGGTATTGTTGAAGTTCTATTTCTAATTAATGAATTCTGGATTTGGTATATAGATCTAGCCACATATATGTGCTTTACCGGTTATGTGTCTTTTTATGTTCATAGCTGCTCAGTCTTTGACGTTTATTAACACGGCCAATGTTGTGAGCTCTTTAGAGAACTTCGCTGATTATGGTGGCACTGCCGTTGGTATCATGAAGGTATAAAAAGGCTGGTATATATATGTGTTCACTATGATCCTCATTAATTTAGTTGTACATATTGAACATCACAAAACAGGGGAGATATATAGTTCGGTAAAAATTGGAAAGCTTATGCCTTGCGCTCGTACTTTGTAGGGTTTTGTTGGTCTAAGTGGAGCAATGTTAATTCAGATGTATGAAACAATATGCCCTGGAGATCCAAAGACATTTATTCTTCTACTTGCGATAGTACCTTCACTTCTCTCTGTCTTGGTGATGCCTCTAGTTAGGATATATGTGACAAGCACGGTCGATGAGAAGAAGCATTTAGATGGTTTATCAACTTTGTCACTTATCATTGCAGCTTATCTTATGATCGTTATTATTCTGAAGAGCACTTTAAGTTTACCATCATGGGCCAATGTCGTCACGCTTTCAGTTCTACTCATTGTGCTTGCCTCGCCTCTACTAATCGCGATAAGAGCACACCGAGACAGTAGTATTGAGAAGCCATTATCACCTGTTTATTCTCCTCTGGTGGACAACCTGGAAGCAACGACGATCTCTGAGGAGATCTTATAGTGCTAAAGGAAGACAATAGCTTGAATCTTTTACAAGCTATGCGTAACGTAGACTTCTGGTTGTTGTTTCTTGCAATGGTATGTGGAATGGGATCGGGGATTTCGACGATAAACAACATTAGACAATTAGGTGAGTCTCTTAGATACTCAAGCATCGAGATAAACTCATTGTTGGCTTTATGGAGTATATGGAACTTTATTGGTCGGTTTGGAGGTGGTTATGTCTCGGATTTATTGCTACACAGTAAAGGATGGCCACGTCCGTTGCTAATGGCTACAACTCTTGGAACTATGACCATAGGTCACCTAATCATAGCCTCTGGTTTTCGAGGGAATCTTTACCCCGGTTCGATTATCATAGGCATTTGTTATGGCTCACAGTGGTCGTTAATGCCAACAATAACGTCAGAACTATTCGGGGTTAAGCACATGGGCACAATCTACAACACCATTTCGATTGCTAGTCCTATGGGTTCATATATCTTCTCTGTAAGATTAATTGGGTATATCTATGATCATACCATTACGGGAGAAGGTAACACGTGTTACGGTCCTCATTGTTTTCGATTGTCATTTGTGATCATTGCGTCGGTGGCTTTCCTTGGATTTCTTGTCTCGTGCGTGTTGGTTTTTCGCACAAAGACGCTATATCAACAGATCTTCGAGAAGAGGTTCCATCGTCGATAAGATGTGTGACTTGTGAATATTATAGTGTATAGGTACATAATATTTGCTCAGTCCCATTTGAGTTATGTATTTACATTTGTTATATAAAAAAAAATATTGTAAGTAAGCTACTTACGTATATACGTTGTATAAAAATACAAGTACGTATATATATATGTGTGAGGTTCTTTGTTTTCTTGGAGAAGTTTGTAGTGTCTATATTCTTTTCATATGTTTGTAATTTAGTTCTTGGAATTATAGTTTGTGTGACATAAATGAAGTATTAATAATGTAAAGAACCAAAGTTAGATCGTTTTTAAACTCATTGGACCGATTGAGAAGATCATAAATGATCAACCTTTGCTATTTAGAGATCCCTTTGTTTTAGATGGTAGTTCTGTTCTACTTTTACTGAGTTACTTCAATTGTCCATGTTATTCATAGTTATATTTCCCAAATCAAATAATATTTTTTTTTGTTTTTTATCAACAAATAATTTTAATTTATTTTTTGCAAATTATGATAAACAAATATAAATAAATAGAGAGTTATTTTTTTATAACAATTTTCATTATTCAATAATTATTTTGATAATTGTAAAAAGTGTTTTATTAAAGAAAAAGCCATAAATAAATAAGTGTCGAGAGAGCCCTAATTAATAAAAACTGTGAGCCCCCATCGTCCTCTCTCTCCCTATTTCTCCTCCCATCGTGTTTCACTCTCTCGCCTCTGATCAAATTCTCAGAAGAGAGAGACCCTTGTTTTGACATTTATTTTACCATCCATTCTCAATCTATCTCTCTCTCTCTCTCTCTCTTTTTTTTTCCTTTTCTCAGATTTTTCTCTCTTCCTTCCTTCGTCTCTCTAACTCTCAAAAACGACAGCGTTTTCAACAACCCAGTCGACGCTTTTTTGGAGAGCTTCCTTCTCTTTTTCTTCTTCCCTTCCCTTCTCCTAAACCGATTTCGATTTCCCCAACAATGCCAAAAGGGTTTTGATTCTCTCTCTCTCTCTCTCTCCCTAAAAATCTCAAATTTAACAAAACAAAAAAAAAAAACCCTAATTTCAATCTCTTCGATGGGTTCCTCTTCCGATATCGTCGTCCCTGACGGATCTCCCCACTCAACCCCCGAAGATGCAGCTCCGGTTACGGATACCACCACCGTCACAATTCCAAAGGAGGAGCCTTCCACGCTTAGGAGAACGCGTCCTT
Organism: Camelina sativa; assembly: GCF_030686135.1. Lineage (NCBI taxonomy): Eukaryota > Viridiplantae > Streptophyta > Magnoliopsida > Brassicales > Brassicaceae > Camelina > Camelina sativa. Next base: position 8,207,850 of record NC_141893.1, read on the forward strand.
CACGTGCCTGTACTGTTAGGGCACAGCAGCGTCTTCAAGAACTGCAAGCGGCGGAGAGAAAGCTCAAGCAGCCTAAGAAGGAGCATAAACGGGAGCAGCATCGACGGAGAGAAGAAGAGGTGGTAGAGGAAGATGAGGATGCGGATGGCGATCAAGAAGATGATGATGATGAGGACGGGGGCGATGAGAATCGTCAGCAGCAATGCGTCGCTGGAGGGAGTTCGAGTTCTGGTAAAATCGTTACTTCTCTTGTTCCTCCGCCCGAACCTTCTCAGATGCCGCGGTGGAATCTTCGTTCCATGTGGGAACTTGCTTCTGTGCTCAATTTCTTGCATGTGAGCTCTCTGTTTTTCTTTTAATTCTCTGATTAGTTTCTTCCGATGAGTAAACTCACCATTTCTCCTTTTTTGTTTCTTTTTCTGGATGGTGAAGGTATTTAGACCGCTTTTGAAGATCAATGCTGAGTTCTCAGCTGAGGAGTTTGAAACGGCCTTGCTTTCTCCAAACGATACTTTGAGTGATATACATATTCCTCTGCTAAAGGTTGGTGCTTTGGTCTAACCATTGCTTTGTTCTTTCTTACTCTTTTAGTGTATTACTCGTGTCTCTTTTTTTTATCTGTTTCCTTTGGTTTCTGTTTGTGTTAAGTTCAATGTAGTACTAGAGGTTGTCTCATTGATATACAGCACTTGTTTCTGGGGTCTGTAAACCGAGTGCTGGCTCTTATTAGTACGAAAACTAGTGATAAGACTTTTTTTTTTGGGGTGCTGTTAAAAGTTTAGATGTTTGTTTTATGGAATCCTGGGTGCTGTGGCCAGTGAGAAATAGAAGGGGGCCTGTTAAAGATGTGTTAATATCTCATTATATTTCATTTTTCGGGCAAAGTGGACTGCTAACTCTAGTTCAGACGGGATATCAGCTTCCCGTTGAAACCGTGTTTCATGGCTGCTACAGGTGTATCCTTGTCTGCAATTCAACTTAAATATTCCGAGAGAAAAAATGAGGCTTGGCTAGACTGCAACCAACTTGTTCAACTGTATCATGAATTTACCGAGTTTTTATAGTTCGAATTGAAGGGATTGTTAGTTTCAAATCATTTTGGCTGAGCAGCTGATTGACCAACACATAACATCTATGTTTTTGACTAGCTTCCGTCCTAGGCACCTTATAGGCTTGTATTGCCCAGTTCAGATCACTAATATCTCTGAATCGCTTTCTTGAGTTATGTTAGAGTTCACTGACTGAAATCCTTGGTCATTGTCATGATATCATGATTTATATGTGTACTAGTTATTATTGCCTTTTTACTTTTAAGTGCTGATATTTCTTTTGGTTTATGTGGATGCTAATCAACCATGATTTGGAAAATAGTATTCTTCGCTACTATGAAATGTTAGAATTACTTTAACCTTTTCTCTCTATGAGCAATATACCATTTACTTATTTTCAATTTGCAGGCCATTCCTCCTGTAACTCGAATGGCCCTCACACGTGATACCTGGGTCACTGTCTTGTGCAGAAAAATAAGAGATTGCTGGCATTGGGTAGTGATTGCTAAACTTCTTTGTCGTGATAAATGAAGTACTTATTTTTCATTATATCATGTTCTGACGTGAACTTCTTATACTCATTTAGGTCGCAGAAGGGGACCTTCCTATTGTTGCCTCGCAAGGGTGAGTTGTTATAATTTTCTGAATATCATGGTAACTGTAGTAACACATTTTGAGCTTCTCGGCTTACTCTATAGGAGGGAGATTGAAGTGTACAAGAATCTTGATCCAGCCATTCGTGTGGTGATTTTGAAAGCTTTATGTGATATCCGTGTTGAGGTATTGTTGCTACTGTATGTCGATCTATTATCTAAATATCAATTGATATTACTTGCATTGGTGTACCACGTCTGTATTACTTGCTGTTCTTGTTTTGTCACTTGAAAATAAGATGGTTTTAGCACTTACAGTTTCGATTGGTTTTTGTGAATTTGTACAGCAAGAAGATATCAAGAGCTACATTGACAACTCTCTTAAAACTGGCGTTCATCTGTCAGTTTTCCGCAAAGATCGCGTTGGGGGTGATTCACATGGAGTTAATTTTTGGTCTGTAGCAAAGAGAAAAGACCTAAATAGGACTCCCTTGTTTGCATATCTCTGATATAGCACCTGTTTGTTTCTTATGTAAGGTATGAGGATGATCCCTTAATTGGTCACCGTTTATATCGGGAAATAAGGAAAGCAGAAGTGTTGAAGGTCAGAACAAAGGGTTCCAAGATTCTTCCTAACATAACATACCAATGGGAAACTGTTGCCACTAATTTCAATGAATTCCAAGACGTTTCTGTAAGTCTCTTTTTCAATCAATAAGTCAGTCTAGTTAGTCTGTAATTAATTCTTGCTATGGAATCTGGTAGCTTGTTTCTGATGTGATTGTGATGACTAGACGGCGTGCAGGCTAGTATTACCGTGCATTGAATTATTTATCTTCTTTACTGATAGATTTTACAGATGCCCAAAATGGGATTATACTCTATAGGTTGAGAAAAATGTATGTGGATAATCAGTTATGTTCTGAGGATGGATGTAATTTTCTTCCCAAAATTTGTTACTCAAGGGATGGTGCATACTTTTAGATTGCTTGAAAATTATCATTGAAATCTTTGGTGACTGTGAATGAATAAAGTTAAAATGTTAGTAGTGCTAAGAATTGGCTGAAAAGGGCTCATGTGCAAGTCGAGTCTACTTCGATGTAGGTACATAGTTGGATATTTTGTGAGTTAGTAGTATTCTGTATTTATGTTTTTGTTAGTTGTCCAGTATCTTAATCTTGAGGGATGTCCTTTCTGGGGCAATTTTGTTGCAGTTGATTATATGGGTTAGCAAGGTAAACACAAATAACTTTATATTGTGGATCTGTTTCAATGCTTTTGTACCTCCTTCCGCGGAGTGGAGATCCTATACTATTCCGTTGAAACTTATGTTTTGGACTGAACTTCTTTTCTTTTTCACTGACGATATCTGTGAAGGGCTAAATTTATATAATGAACAATAGGTATAACTTTCCATGTCTTTACTGCTGATTGAGATGCTGTGTCTCTTTGTATTGCAGGAAAAACTTCTTCAAAGTACTAGTAGAATTGAAGTTGCTCTAGGGAAGAAGTTAATGAAAGATATGCTTCCTGAGATAGAAAAAGAACACAAGGTTCCAATCTGCTCTATTTTTTTTTTCCCTGTTTTCCGTCTTGGTAGTAGAATAGAACTCTATTAGACTATTACTAAGCGCATATTCATGGCTGAATAATTCTTATTAACGGCATCTTTATATAATGGTATATCTTTTCCCACTGTCAGAGGAAAGAAAAACTGTTGAAAAAGCAACACAGACAGGCCCTTCTCCTTGATAACTTTTTGGTTGTTGACGGTCTTGGTGCTGGACGTTCTCTCCGTGATAGGAAGCCAGTTAGATACACTTTTGGTAACGTTATAATCTTGTTGGAAATCCACGCTGTGCTTCTTATTTTTTGGCATTAAAGATCCATCTTGATCAATTCTGGGCTGATGAGGTTTACTAATTTTGAATCTTATTGCAGATGATTATGATAAGTCCATAAATGAAGCTATCAAAGTAACAAAGTACGTCTACGTCTCCCTTGCATTTAATCATCTCTGCCATTGGTTTCCTTTAACGTTGTTATTTGGTGTCAATTATCCATTGTCTTTTTTTACATTCTATTTTGTTTTTCGTGATACTATCTCAGGAAGAAACATCCATCACCAGAACATTTTCTCCACAGAAGAGAATCTGCCAGATTGGACGCTCTTGCGAATGGCAGATCGACCAGTTCAACCCACCCTACTGAGCCTGTGAACGATACAGCATCTGCGAGATCTTCTGATTTTGCTGATTATGATGATTTTGATGAGCAGCGAGATGAATCTCTGGACAGAAGGCAAGACGCAGTGTATTTCTCTTCTCTCCTTAAATTTCCCCTCCAGAACTTGCAAAACTATAGGTTGAAGTAACAAGTATCATTTCATGGCAGTAACAGGCGCAGACAACGGCCCCAACGGTATTCAGCTACAGACTTTGTTGAAACTGTATCAGACAATGAGGTAGAGTTTCAAAGTGACGATGACATTTATGGGGAAGCAGTTTATGATGAAGAATACCTGAGGAAGCGCAAACAGAAGAAGCTCTCTAGTGGTTCTGAGGGAGATGAAGAGAAGGGAGATGAAGAGTACAAATGGGATGAAGACAATGCCGAGTATGAGGAAGATGAAGAAGAGGAGGAGGAAGAAGATTCTGTAAGTGCAAGCGAAGAAGATAGTGATGAACCCCGGAGGGTTAAGAAAATTCCACGGAGAGAACCTAAGGTGAGATCAAGGTCAAATGATTTTCGGCCAGGCCTTAGACGGAGTAAAAGAGCCACAAGGATCGATTACCAACAATATGAGTTCTCAGAATCAGACAAAGAAGCAACAGGATTGGCGAAACGTAAGCGGTTGGTTGAGCCAGATGAACAGTCTGATGAAACAGGGAATGGGGATTTCACGATGGGAAGTCAGGACTCTGAAGAAAATGCAAATGATCTAGAAACAAAATCTGGTGAAGAAGAAATAGAAGAAGAGCCGAGAGAGGTCAATGACAATGCAGAGACAGCATATGGTAAAGAGAATAATCAACTTAACAAATCAAACGGCACAACAGACCAAGAAGAAGTTGAGGGTGTAGTAGGCAAAAGACGTTACCTCGACTTAAACGAGCTTGCCCCTGTATCTGGTTTTGATGATGGTCCAAGTACAGTATTGAAGGATGATGATAAGACGGACCATTCATAAGCAAGACAGAAAGACTTATCTTTGTCTTAAAGCTCCCTCTGGTCAATCACCATTGTATGATAAGAATGATTTTCACGAGTTATTTCCTGGCAAAAAAACCCTTGCAGAGAAAAGTTAAAACGGTAAGAGACACTTCATTGGGTTTTTCTCCATTCAAGCATATCTGCTTCTTGTTTTAAGTACTTCAGGCAAATTGGGCTGATAACTGAAGAGATGAATGTTGTTGTGGAGGCCGAAGAGGTATGTGTAGATTAGGTTAGTCATTTTTTCTTACCATGAAGAAAGAAACAATGAAGAGGGTAAACCAGATATTCCTAAGAGCTGTTTAATGTTTTTATGGAATTATTATTAGTGTACAAGTAGTAACTTTCTCTAACTTTTGTATTGACTATAAGAACGCGTTTAAGGTCTCTTAGATTTTGGTAAAACGAAGCAGCTTTGAGACTTGCTGAATGTGATTATCATATTATGATGGGTACATAAAGCAAATCTTTTTAAAGGCTGTGAAACTATTGTGAGCTTCAAAGCCCATGAAATCACCATCAAGTTAAATAACTTGGATTTTAGATATATTATATTTACGATTTGCTATGTCTATATGTTGTTTGTCTTAAAGAAATATATTAGTTCTTGAATTATAATTGGTTTTACAAGCACAAACTTGTTGCGATCACCAATTCATCACTATCATAGATTATCCAAGTCCTTTCCCTTTTACATTAGTGTTTAATAAAAAAAAAACTTTTTATTGTTACCATTTACTACTACTAAAATAAACTTTGTTAATCACTCACTAAAAGATGGCTTATTTTAGAAAAATCAATAAATATTTTCTGTAAACTTCAACACTTATACCCTCTTTTTATTTCATTAACATTTTTATAACCTATGTAATGAGTTGTGCTAAAGAACTTGGAACCAAATGTTTATTCTTTGATAAATTTAATTTTGGAGATGTGGGAAAATAAAGATGAAAATAATAGTTTATATATAATTAAAGAATCATGCATATGTAATTTAAGAAAGATGAACAAATATATTCATGCCTTTCTTGCCACACACGCTTCTTAAACCTCCAAACCCATTTTGCCTAACCCCTTCCTTCTTCACAACACTCCCTTTGTATTATTATTACATGCCTCATTCTTCATCTTTCTAAAGAAAAGCTTTTAATATATATCTCCTATATTATTAACTTCATTTATTTTTGTTTCTTTTAAAGGAAAATGGTGAGATCTTGCTCTTCAAAATCAAAGAATCCTTGGGCAAACGAAGAAGACACCACCCAAAAGTTTGTGTTTGCGTCTGCGTCTAAAAACGGATCTGCAGCTCCTAAGAAAATAGGTTACAAAAACATTTCTCTTTTTCTTTAATTATATAATATGATGTTAGTATGATATATCTATGTATATGTGTTTGAACATTTATAGGACTTAGGAGATGTGGGAAGAGTTGCAGAGTGAGAAAGACTGATCATTCAGGAACAAAGCATGAGAGCTTCAATTCTGAAGAAGAAGATCTGATCATCAAGATGCACGCAGCAATGGGAAGCAGGTTGTGCTTATATCGCGAATTACTTGAATATCCATTGAGGATTTCACAGATTCTGATTATCTTGTTTGTGTGGATTTAGATGGCAACTTATTGCACAACATTTACCAGGAAAGACAGAAGAAGAAGTGAAGATGTTTTGGAACACAAAACTAAAGAAGAAACTGTCTGAAATGGGGATAGATCATGTCACTCACCGTCCCTTTTCTCACGTACTTGCTGAATACGGCAATATTAATGGTGGTGGGAACCTAAACCCTAATCCTTCTAACCAAGGCGGACCTCTTGGACGTAATCACTCGCTCAACGAGGATACTCATCAACAGCAACCTGATGATTCAGGAGATCTCATGTTTCATTTACAAGCAATCAAGCTTATGACCGAGTCATCGAACCAAGTCAAGCCCGAGTCAACGTTTGTGTACGCCTCGTCGTCTTCTTCTAATTCGTCTCCTCCGTTGTTTTCTTCAACCTGTTCCACCATAGCTCAGGAGAGTTCAGAGCTTAACTTCACTTGGTCTGACTTTCTTCTTGACCATGAAAACCAACAGAGTCATCATCATCCTCAAGAACTAGACAATTTGTTCGGCAACGACTTCTCTGAGGTAGCAGCAGCTACGATGCCTAATACATCAACAATAGCTTCTCAGATTGAAGAAGAATCTTCGAGCAACGGGTTCGTTGAATCGATTATAGCTAAAGAAAAAGAGTTGTTCTTGGGATTTCCCGGCTATTTGGAGAACCCTTTCCATTTTTAGTTATCTCTCTTCTCAACTACTAATAAATAAAGAAACATTCTAATAACGAGAAAGTGAGGTTCATCTTCGATTATTGTTACAAACTTTAATTGAGAATGATTTCATAAACATAAATCAAAGAGCAAATTGAAAATGTATGATTGTGCCAACGTAGGGAAGATGTTATGATCATTCAATTACCTCAAAAAAAAAAAAAAACTATATATAATTAAGAGTTGACTTATGATTTTATTAAGAGTTGACTTATTGCCTAATTCAGTGATCCGTTGAGCGTCGATTGTGGTAGATGAGACGATTGAGCCTGAAATTCCGGCTGAATCGACGGTGGATTCCGGCGGGATTAGGTTATGAGTTTGGGGTTTGGGTGATTGTGGTCGACTTTGGGGTTGAGTCGATGGTTGAGAAGGAGATTGTTCTCCCATGTGAAAAATTCCAAAATCGAGAAGGTTCAAATTAGGGTTTTTTGAAATTCTCACTCCAGAAACAGATCATTGGAGAATGACTACGGCTGAGATTGATCTACTTCCTTTGCTTCTTCTCCGAAGTGAAACTGCGCTGCGAGAGGAGGAAAAAAAAAAATTGAGTCTGCTCCGTCGCTTTATGTCTTCTCCCACGCGCCTTTTACGAGAGTAGCCCTCACGCTCCGACGACCATTATATGGGCTCATAGTCCGACGACTCTGGACCATTTTTAAAGCCCAAATTCGGCTACTTTAGGTCAGGTTAACTAAAACTTTGTTTTTTCTGCTTCATCTAAATTCTAAAATGTATATCATATCTTACCTGAAGCAGACACATATATAGTAGAAGCAGACTGATTTTTTTGTTATAATCTGATTGTATCTGATTATTACTTAGAAAGGAAAAAAAAAATTTTGAGAGCATGTTAGTGAAAGTGTTCAATTGCACGAAACCCCAAAAACATATATATATATATATATATATATATATATATATATATATATATCTGTAGTTGTAAACAAAGATGCATTCAACAAGTTTTGGTGAAAATATTGTATAATGCAGCTAGCCTGTACTCTTTTTACTGCTTATCTACTCAAGGCTATATAACAATTATGTGTAAGAGTGTTATTAACTTATTTATCCTGCACAGAGACGTTAATAGAAGGACGAGTTACTCTTCATATTTGCTCTCAGATCAACAAACTGCTTAGACGGTTTAGATGTAATGAAGATCCTTAAATTGCAACAAGATCACCAAAAAGACAACTAAGCCTTGAGGCTAAAGAAAAGGCTTGAAAAAAACATTAAGAAAGAAACATTAAGAGAGTCCATATTCAAATCACAGAAACATATAGCTGCAAGAGACCATCCCATGTAGGTATCATCATCAAATGGTAAGAGTTCGACAAAGCCGAACCGTGAGATGGTTAATGCCTCCAAGCACACAGTCGAGTGATTCCACATTCCCCCAAATCTCACCTCCTTCACGTTTTTCCAACACGATCATTGCGCACCAAATACCTTTTTCCCTGCCAATGCAATCACCATGAACATAGCTCCTCTTACTGCCCAAAATCGCCAACTTTCCACCAAAATTCGCCATTTCAGAAGCAGGATGGACGATATAATTTGGTAGCCTCCTCAAAGATTCACCTTTCACAGGTCTCCAAGTCTTCTCCTTTGGATCATATACGACTATTGGATGTCCAAGAGTACACCGACGATCAACTGTATACAGCATATCATCTACCACACATTGCACAGCAAATGACTCTTTCCACATATTCTTTATTGGATGTGCAGCACCGACGGCAGATGCGTCCCATTCATCACCTCTTCTTCTTTTTGGTTCGTAGACCAAACAACCTTTATAATCCAAAATGTAAATCTTGTCTTCCATCACAACATATGTCCTAAACTGGCTAGACGTACTAGATTCAGGGTACGGACCAGGCAAAGATTCCCAAATCTGTTTCTCAAGATCGAACACTTCGATCCATTCCGACTCCAATGGACATCGCTTCCTGAAACCTCCGATTACGTAAATCTTCCCGTCAATTACTCCGGCGGCTGCCTTGTTACGACCTCTTCTCATTGGAGGGAGCGAGCGACACTTGTGAGTTCTGCAATCGATGACATTCATAACCTTCGAGCGTGTTAGGTCGATGATTCCACCGATCACATACATCTCTAAACCGATAGTGACGACAGAAGCTCCCCAAGGCACGGGTGGAAGCGAACCGAGTTTGGTCAGTCGTAAAGAAGAAGCCTTGTTTCGATGCAGAATATGCCAGCTTTGGAGATCATTAGTAGTACTGTATCGGATGGATGCATAAAGAAACGTTTCGGAAAGACCGAGGCGCGCACGCGTTTCGTAGAGACTTGACGAAGCGATCAAACCGGAAAAGTAACGGGAGACGGAAGAGAGACTTGGGTAATCACATCTCCGGATGAGTGCGACGAGAGCTTCGGTGACATCGTTTGGAAGTGGGAAAGATGTCGAACGTCTCTCTTCTTCTTCTTCTTTTTCTTCTGCTACGTCTTCTTCTTCTTCTACGTCTTCTTCCTCCGGCTTCTTGTTTCGGTTCTCGTTTCTTGTACTTCTTAAAACTGCTTCTTCTTTTGGTTTCTTGTCGAGTTCTTCTGGTTTCTTGTTTGGATCGCCGCCGTCATTAGAGTCGTCGGAAATTTCAGAGATGTTAACCATCGTCGTTTCGTGTGTGTGAAGTCAACGGTGAGAATTAATGGAAACAGAGTCTAGTTCGATTTTTTGAATAGCTCTTCGAGTATTTATAGCCATATATAGTTTCATTTTCATTTTTAGTATTTCTTTAAGATTGTTAGAGGAGACTTTTCACAAATGATTTAATGAAGAAAAAACACGATTACGACAACTTTGTTAGAGAATGAGTTCTTTGATATCACAAAGTTAACAACCAAATAAAATCTACACAAGAAAGAATATGATTTAAAAAAAGAGAGAGAGAAAGAGATCAATCTTGATTATTATTATTTAGTTTCCAATTTTCATGCCGAGTATATTATTACAGACAGTGTATACGATAGTTGCTACAAAGCGTTATTGCAAAAGATTGTTTCAGAAAACATAGACTAAAAGATTCAACCAGCAAACTTGGACTTGAGATTGTGCACAGTTGTATCATCAGTCCTAAACGCTCTGGTCAACACTGCGTTTGGAATCTCAGGGTTCGAACCAAACAGAGTATTAGGCAAAATAACTGCTCCTGGGAGCTGGCTGTTAAAAGCGGTTATCAAACGCGCTTTCACTTGGCCAACGTTCCATTGGAAATGAACCAATCCTCTAGGGATAACAAACGCCTCTCCGGCATTCAAAACCTTCGAGAACAGCGTGTTGTTTGTGGTCAAGAACCCGACAAAGACCGAGCCTTCGATCACAGTTCCTACTTCGGTTGCACGCGGGTGCAAGTGAGGCGAATTCACGCCGCCTGGAGCTAATTCGACGTTGTTCATCGAGATTCCTAAAGTGTTTAGACCTGGAAAGGTAAGGACGTTGGCGGGAGCAACATTTACGCCGTTAGGGTTTGAAGTGTCTAAGGGACCACCTAAGCCGGAGAAGAAGAAGTCAGAAGCAGAGACGGCTGACTTGCAAGGGAAGCCATTGATGGATGGAGAAGCTTTGAGATCGCCAATGCAGAAGTCTTGCAAAGGATCAGAATCAGATGAGAGAGATGGGATTACAAAGAGACTAAGAGTTAGAAGGAAAGATATGAAAAGAGAAGACGAAGAGATTTGGAGAGTAGTCATCATAGCTATTGATGAGAATGATGAAACAGAGCATCCTCTGCTTTGTTGATATATAGTGGTTTTACTATGGTCTTTGGAAAAATGTAATTTGACTCATTCTACTTTTCTTTTGTTAAAAAATATTAAAATTTGGAGAATTTGAGGTATATGAGAAAGAATGGTTCAAGTTTGATGCTCTGTTTTCCACTTTTACTCTGTTTTCTTAAACTTTGTATTGAATTTGTCTTAAGAGAAGCAATGAAAGAGACAAGTAATCACCAGAACATTTCAAACCTTCTAGTTATAAGGTAGGAAGTAACTTGTAATAAATTAATTAGTTGGTATGAATCTCTAAATAAGAGTTGATTTTCTGAATTTCATTGACAACCATTTGTTGATAATGATGTCTCGTAAGGTTTTTTTTTTTTTGGCTCAAACTTACCAACTTATCATTAAGGTGACTCAGTGTAAATGTTATGAACATCCAAATCAACCGTTAGTTTTTACACAATCATCCAAAATAGCATGAGAAATCGGATAAGATGAAGCCATTTTGGTTTCTTTAGATTTGAGAGTGTATGATGGCATCGGCATGACATGCCTTGGTTTTGTCTTTAAGATCTCCATCTTCAGTGGGGTCAGCTATGAAGGTCTTCTAATACCTTAATCATTGCTTTGGAAGGTTCAGTTCCAAGTTTGTCAAGACAAGGAAATCTCCCATTAAAGTACCACTACTTCAGCTTCAAGGCAGATTCCAACCGAGGATATGTCTTAGCCACAAACCCCATTTGACAGTGCCTTTGTCATCTCTTAGCACCCATACAACTCCACAAGCTTCTATGTCTTCCTTCCATGATGCATTTGTATTACATTTTAGGCAATGAAGAAGAGGAGGAGACCGCGTCACTTGATGTAAATGTATGGGGTGACTCACTGATAGTATAAACTATAGCCTATAAGAATATCATTATGTCTCTAAGTTTTTTAAAGAGAGACTTGTACACAATTGATTTAACAAGAAACGCTGCTTACTTGGCATCAGAATCATACTTTTAGTCTTAGATAATCAACAAAAATCCCCAAAAACTGGTAAACATGATAGATAAAGCGTTATTGCAAAAGATCGTTTTAGAAAACATAAATTAAATGATTCAACCAGAAAAGTTAGACTTGAGATTGCGCACAGTTGTAAAATCAGTCCTAAACGCTCTGACCGATATTGCGTTTGGAATTGGAGGGTTCGAACCAAACAGAGTATTAGGCAGAACAACTGTTCCTGGGAGCTGGCTGTTAAAAGCGGCTATCAAACGCGCTCTCACTCGGCCAACGTTCCATTGGAAATGAACCAATCCTCTAGGGATAACAATTGATTCTCCGGCTTCTAAAGTCTTGGAGTAAAGAGTGTTGTTTGTAGTCAAGAACCCGACAAAAACCAAGCCTTCGATCACAGTTCCTACTTCGCTTGCCCGTGGGTGCGAGTGAGGCCGATTCACACCGTCTGGATCTAATTCAACGTTGTTCATCGACAGTCCTAAGGTGTTTAGACCTGGAAAGGTAAGGACGTTGGCGGGAGCAACGGCGTAGCCGTCAGGGTTCGACGTGTCTAAGGGACCCTAAGCCGGAGTAGAAGAAGTCAGAAAGAGACACGGCTGACTTGCAAGGGAAGCCATTGATAGATGGAGAAGCTTTGAGATCCCCAACACAGAAGTCTTGTAAAGGATCAGAATCAGATGAGATAGATGGGATTACGAAGAGACAGAACGTTAGAAAGAAAGATGTGAAAAGAGAAGACGAGAGTTGGAGAGTAGTAGTCATAGCTATTGATGAGAATGATGAAACAGAGCATCCTCTGTTTTGTTGATATATAGTGAAACTTACAAATTATCATTAAGATTACTGAATACAAATCGACCGTTGGTTTTACACAAGAATCATCCAAAATAGCAAGATAAATCCCTTTCGGCTTATCTAGATTTGAAAGTATATTATGGCATTGGCATAAGATGCCTTGTTTTGTTCTCTAAGATCTCCATCGTGACACTCTTCAGTGGGTCCAGCTATAAAGGTCTTCTAACGTTACATGTTCAATGCCAAGGTTGTCAAGACGAAACTGCCACTACTTCAGCTTCAAGGGGAGATTGCAACCAAGGATATGTGATAAGGTCTATCATGTATATTTCAGAAAGAGGAAAAAGTAATGAGGCACCAAGTTTTGAAGCTCACACGCGTGAAGGGCTGAAGGATGAAGACTCCAAGAGTATATGTGCAGAGGGTTAAGAATATGGGTACAGGAGAGTAAGAGGAGGTTATCTATAAATAAGGTGGAGTATGGTTAAGGATGGGCATGTTGGTTCAAGTGAGGGATTAGCCGTGATGAGGCTTCTATGGGAGTGAAGAATCTGAAGAAATTCTGAACTCATTTCTCATTTGTATTTGCAATTTCATTTCTTTCTGTAATCTCTGATTTTGGTTATTTAATATGGAATCCCTCTTTATCTTGGATAAGCTTTCATTATTATCGTTTACTTTCAAAAGCTTATCAAATTGGTGCCTTAGTGACAAATCGACATGGAGGAGAGAGAATCTTTACAAAGAAACAAAAGGTTGAGTGGGTGAGAGTGTCCTCCTTCCACACAACGCCATAATTTTTTTACCCAAGGGAGAGTAAAATCATCCAAACTAGCATTGATAAATAGGAAAAATATGAGGGACCTTTTGGCTTATCTAAATTTGAAAGTATATATATAATGGCATTGGCATGAGATGCCCTCGTTTTGTCTCTAAGATCTCCATTGTAATGCCTGGCTCATTGCCTTGGAATCGCTCTCAAACATCACATGTTCAATTAAAGTGCCACTACTTCAGCTTCAAGGGAATATCCTTGGTTGCAGTCTCCCCTTGAAGCTCCAAACAAACCATTTGACAGTGCCTTTATAAGCTCTTTAGCACCCATCCAACTCCACAAGCTTCCATGCCTACATTCCCTGATGCATCTATATTACATTTTAGGCAATGAAAAAGAGGAGATGTGATTGTATTGGGTGACTTATTGAAAGATGCTTCTCATATCCACTTTCTTATGTCAATCATACGACAATGAGACCTCTTAGGCTACTTCTCCTCACTGTAGCCTAAGAATATCTCTTAAGGTTTTTATGAGAAACTTTTACACAAATTATTTAACTAAGAAACACTGATTACTTGGCATCAAAATTTATACTATATGAGAATCAACAAAAGTCCCCAAGAACTGGTAAACATGATAGAGAATGCGTTCTCTTAATCAAATTGTTTACATTGCAACCAAATTATATCTTCAGAAGAAAAAGAGAGAAGAAAAAAAAGAGATAAGAAATGAATCTTATTAATGTTTTAGTTTCAAATTTTTCATACCAATTGTTACACATAAGTAGCTATATGCTATAAAATCGAATTGAGAAAGATCATAAATGAAACAATTCAAACAGCAAACATGGACTTGAGTTTGTTCACAGTTACATCATCAGTCCTAAACGTTTTGGTCAAAACAGGATTTGGAATCGTAGGGTTTGAGCCAAACAGAGAACTAGGCAGAACAGCTGATCCTGGGAGCTGACTGTTAAAAGCGGTTATCAAACGCGCTTTCCCTTTACCAACATTCCACTGGAAATGAACCAATCCTCTTGGGACAACGAACATCTCTCCGGCATGTATAACCTTCGAGAACAGCGTGTTGTTAGTAGTCAAGAACCCGACAAAAACCGAACCTTCGATCACAACTCCAGCTTCCGTTGCACGCGGGTGCGAGTGAGGCGGGTTTACACCTCCTGGAGCGAATTCAACGTTGTTCATCGAGAGTCCTAAAGTGTTTAGACCCGGAAAAGTTAAGACGTTGGCGGGAGACACGGCTACCCCGTTAGCGTTCGTGGTGTTTAAAGGAGCACCTAAGCCAGAGAAGAAGAAGTCAGAAGCGGAGACGGCTGACTTGCAAGGGAAGCCATTGATTGAAGGAGAAGCTTTGAGATCGCCAACGCAGAAGTCTTGTAAAGGATCAGAATCAGATGAGAGAGATGGGATTACGAAAAGGCATAGGGTTAGAAAGAAAGATATGAAAAGAGTAGTCGTCATAGCTATTGATGAGAATGATGAAACAGAGCATCCTCTGTTTTGTAGATATATAGTGGTTTATTTTGGTCTTTGGCAACGTTTCTTTTGACTTATTCTATTTTTTAGTCTTTAGAAAAATAATTAGAGATCGGTTGAGGTATATAAATGGGCATGAAAATATTGTTTGTTTATTACTAATGGTTCAAGTTTGATGCTCTGATCAAAACTAATACTCTTTTTTTCTAAAGTATTTTATTGATTTTGTCGTAATAAGCAATCTGAAGAACATTTCAAAGTTAATGGTTAAACTGTCTTTTTTGTTAAACAGAGAAGTTTTCTTACTTAGTCATAAGTTACACCTCTTGACTTCCAAGACTTGATGATGTCTTTTAGAAAGAAAAAAAATGAGAAGTTCAGAAAATTTTATTATGTAACTGAGAGTCATTGGTCGATAATGCACGATTTGTCCATGATAGAAATTAGTGGGTAAGAATCTAAATATGATATTGCTTGATAATATTTGGCTGGGTCAAGTCTTTATGGGTTTGTTAAAGTGGGATTTTCATAAATAATGTTTTTAATTATGAAAAATAATCACTTGGCGTCAGACTTTGAGATTCAATGAATCATCGAAGAAAGTATCAACACTAGTCCTGAAACACTAAAACAGGTTCAAGATTGAATCTGAAGTAAGAGACAAGACAAGGCAGCAAAAAACTGCTTTTTGCTTGTTCTGTTATAAAAAACTTCAGTATCAATTACATACAGATTTTGATACAAGGATGTTGTTTTGATTTCTTCTGAATGACAGAAGAAAGTAAGTAAATCAGAATCATGATTCTGATGGCATTTCGATGAAACTACGAAGCATATGCAGATTCTGAGATATCTGTAATAGAATTGCTTCTCCTTCACTAACATCTAAAACATCTGAAATTTGCTGCAACAGTTCACCTTTTGATTCAATTGCATTTAGTCTCTCTGTAATCTCTGATATCTCCTTCACTAACATATCTTTTCTGCTTGCATTTGCTGTATACATAAAAAAAGATTCAGACAGTTTCTTAAAAGTTTCTTAAAGATTCTTAAAGAAACATAAAACCGAATGAGACTCTTACCATTTTCTTCCTCTATGATCACACCATTGGTAGTTATAGACTCCTCAACTGAATCTTTCATCTGTTCCAAATCATCTTCATGATTTGAAGAACAAACAGGCAAATCTGAGACCGGTTTAGTTTCATCTTTTTCTTCATCAAGAAACTCTTCTGCTGCTTCTCCTCTTTCTTCGTCTTCTTCTCCCAACAATCCATATCTCAATCTATAAGCTTCGATTTCAGCTTCAAGCTCTTTCATTTCCTCTTCTCTCTTAACCAGCAAACCATTCATAGACTGCAAAGCTTCTTGATCATATTCCGCTTGCTCATCCATCATTCTCTGATACTGCAATGCCTCCATCTGAACCGCAGCTTTCTCGGCTTGCAGTCTCGTGATCATAGCCATTGCGTTGTTTGCTGCAACAGCTGAAGCACTCCTCTCTTCGTCTAACTCCATATACAAATCCATCAATGACTTGCGATCCAATCTAACCTGTCTATTTAGATGATGAAGTATCGAATCTCCATCCAACACTTCGTTCTCCGAACCATTCTGATCAGTCAGTGATTTCTTCATTGATCGAACAGACCATCTTGGACTGTTCTGCACCGAATCAGAAAGTGGAATGCCAAAGAATTTATTGCCTCCTTTTACAAAACTTGGAGTTCTATCATCGACTGAATCCACCAATGCTCCTTTCGTGTTAAGAGCATCTTCATCCTCGGTCAACTCCGTGTATTTGATGTTGGACACATCCAAGGTTCTTTGATTGAATGAAACTCTAGGAGAAGGACTAGGAGCACCAAAGAAAGATTGGTTACTAGTCTTTGGTTTATCAGATTTCACCTTCAATAGCTCCCCACAACAAGAACAACGTTGCTGTTGCTGGAACCTGTCGTTGCCATTGTTAGTTCTGTAATCAATCTGATAAAAGTTATCTTCTCTCTTAGAACCCGTAACTGGAAACGCCAGTTGAAGCTCACGTTCATCATCGATAAGAAGCTCAAGATCCTTATGTAAGATTCCAATAAGAGACTTGTAAGTATCAACATCTGATTCTTTCTCGGTGGCGAAAGAGAGAAGACAACCTTCACACATTCGTTTGATCTCAGAGAGTTTCTTGTGAACATGACAGTAAGCGAGAGATGAGACATTCTTCTTGTGAGCATCGCATATCGAGTCGTTGTAATAGAAATCAGGGTTTGTTCTGACGAGAACATGGTCGAGCCTAGTGCAGAGAAGACAGGGGATTTTGAGATCGAAGAACTTAGCCATTTGGTTGGAGAAGAAAGCTAGGAAGCCATCGATGAAGAGGATAATGATGAGGATCCATTCAAGAAGAGCGTAGATTAGAAAATGTGGGAATGTTCCAAGTTCTTTTTCTACGAAACTCTTGAAGGAACGGTTAGACATTATTGTGATTGCAATAAGCGATCACGGAGCAAACAGAGAAATCAACAGGAATCTATAAAAGAGGAAGAAATTATCTAAAAAGGTTACATGAAGATTGAAATGGAAGCAGAAGAAGGGGGAAAAAAAAACAGAGCTTATGACCTTTATTATTTAGTCTGCTATATTTGGATAAAGGGAAGAATTGTATTGACCAAGTTATACCTGAAATAACGGCTAATCGCAGATAATGAAAAGTTGACAAAATTAGAGTTGTTCTTTAAAATTTTGTGTTCTGTTGTTTTGGATTATCATGTCCTTAATTACCATGTACTACTATAAGCAAAAAAAAAAGTGATTGCTTGGGGAAGAAAACAAAAAACCACCAAATTAAGTCAAAATGGCACATGACATTATTATGACATTATAGATAGTGATAAAATATTCGACGAACCATACATACAGTTTAGCTTATCTCCAAAGGATAAGATATACAAAAGCCTATAAACCCCACAAATCACCAACCATTGATTGAGATGGGCTACATGAGAATCACGACTTGTTTGTTTTAACTTACACATACCACAAAACAAAACACGCACAGCAGAAAACGACTCATAACAGTGTGTGTGTGACCAAAGAGTTTTTACAAACAAACGAAAATGATGAAGAACCCCTAAACACAGTTCGTCCATCCCTAACAGCCTTCCTCTGTTATTGTTCTTTTTTTTTTCCCCTGATTATTTTTTGAAGACAAAATACATAAAAGTTTGACACAGTAAGGCCTAACGAAAAGATCAAAAACAAGACTGAAGACGGTTCTTTTTCTTATCTTATACCTAATATGTACTACTAGTACTACAACAACAGAGAAACAAAGAAAGAAGAAGCAAGGTCTTGTAGATTCACCTTGGCTTTTTAGGTCTAAGCAACTCTGATGATGCTGCTATTGCTATCTCCATCACTGAAGCTTGGCATCATTGTGAACGCTGAGTGTCTTGAGTTGGGTTGCTCGTTAAGATTAAATGAGGTGGCCAGTGAAAGGTTGAGAGAAAGCGGTGCAGCATCTGTGTTGAGATTGAAAGCAGGATTTGCTTGGAAGGTTACTGGGACCAGATATGTATCGTTGAGATTAAACGTCTGTTGTGGTGAAGTCTCAAATTTTGTCGGCACAGCAACTTCAGGAAAAACTTGCATAACTTGATCATGTCCAGAGCTGATCTTAGTTTCAGGTAGTGGTGAGCACTCCTGAGCCTGATCTTGCTCCATGGGCATTTCTGTAACCTGATAACAAAACCAATCAAACCTAACTGTCACACACTTACCATTATTGTGATAAACAAAATCTCCATCTACATAACTCAAATCTGTGAATTTATCCACCTACTAGTACAGCTTGAAAAATATATACCCAATTTGACCAAAATCATTACGACTCTTCTCCGTATAACATTGTCTTTAAGTTCTAAAGAGGAAATACTAAAAATAAATTGACTTCTAAGAAAGGAAAGAGCTTTCAGAAAGCAGATAAAATTAAATTCTATCACCTATTCACTCAGATATGACAAATAAGGAAACAAAATGAATCAGGCCAAGATTAGAGAGTTACCGTCTCGGTTGTAATGTCAAAAAGGCTAGATCTTCGGCGACGACGGTTGAGATTGGTTCGTCGAAGGAAGTACTTCTGAGCGTGACTTGCTACCTGAGTAGGAGTCCTGCTCTTCACAAAGTTCCTTGATATGCCTTTCCAATCTCCTTTTCCTACTTTCTGAAGCCCAATCAAGAACCTCTTGTGCTCATTCTCAGTCCACGGAACTCCTTAAATCAAACCCAACAGATATAACAAAATCAATCAATCAGAGCTAAAGCAAATCCAACATGCACAGATTCAATCACAAAACTTGGATATAAAGATCAAAATTTTTACAACGAGATTGATAATACAATCATCAGAATCTGTTCAATCAAACAAAAAAAAAAAAAAAACAGAGGAGTAGTACCTCGTTTCCTCTCGCGGTTACCCCCGGAAGAAGACGAGATGTGAACAGCGTCATTGGCGGAGGCGTAGCCGTCGGCGAGAATCACCGTCGTCGCGTCCGCTTCGTTCTTATCTTCTCCGGCGACGAGAAGCTTAGGGATCTGATCATCATCAGGCGAAGACTTTTCTTCGTAATCAGAGAGATTGTTCAAACTCACACACTTTCTCATCGGATCAACAACAACCCTAACTCCAAACAACATGATCTCATCTCTCTTCACGACGGCGCCACTGTCTCCCGTCTCCGACGAGCTGCTTACGGCGGCCATTAAGAAGAAGAAACAAAAACTTTTTACGATTTTGCCCTTGCGTCGCTTTTTGGATATGTTTACCCTTTTCGTAATCTTTTAATTTTTTTTTTTTTTGGAAGAACCGAACATACAAATAAGGAAGAGACGAGGTGTGTGTGTGTGGTGAGTGGATCTGATGAGCTTTAACTTGTTTGCTTCTTCTTCTTGTCTTTTATTTTTATAAAATCACACGATATAAGCCACGTGGCATTACTTACACTCTTGTGTTGTTGTTACGATAATATGAGATGTGTCTATTTGTTATTTGTTCGTCACTTGTTTGTAGGCCTGGACATTCGGGTATCCGTTCGGGTTCGAATTCGGATCTTCAGATATTTGGATGTTCGGATGTACACATATAAAACCCGATCGGGTATTTTATAGAATCGAGTCGGATTCGAGTCGGATGTTTTCGGATTTATCAAAAATCCGAATTTGGCGTCAGATATCCGATATGGTTCGGGTATTTTTAACCGAAATTGATAAAAATACCCGATATTCACTGAAACTAATCGAAATTAAGTAAAAAAACGTGAAATCAAAAGTCTTATATAAATTGAAATACTGAACTGAGAGTTAAAGTTTTAAAGAGATAAAAACAAAAACCAAATGGAAGTTTAAAGTCTTAAAGAGATGAGTAAGTAGAGAAGTACAAAAA
Source organism: Camelina sativa (assembly GCF_030686135.1). NCBI lineage: Eukaryota > Viridiplantae > Streptophyta > Magnoliopsida > Brassicales > Brassicaceae > Camelina > Camelina sativa. Next base: position 8,228,278 of record NC_141893.1, read on the forward strand.
CAATCATATCATCTCATCTTCTTCATCCAAACGATCCCAAGTGCCGACTTACAAAAAACAATCATCTCATTCGAACCCCTCTTCTTCTTTAACCACTTAAAGAGTTAGAGTTTCAAACTCTGAAAAGAAAATGACAAACAAAAAAAGTATTAGAGATTGTATCTTAGTAATCAACATCAAACAGATAGACAAAAAAAAAATACCTCTTTCAAGCTCATATTCAAACTCAACTTCTGCAAGAATCTGTGCATTTGTAAGAACCTTTTCTTCAAAATGAATATCTTGTTTTAACCACTATTCAGTACACATCAAAACCTCCACCATGTAGTGTGTAAGACAGCTTCTATATGGTTCTATTATCCTTCCACTAGTGCTAAAAGCACTTTCAGAAGCAACACTAGAAACCTGCATAGCAAATAAATCTCTAGCCATCTTAGATAAAATGGGATACCTTGCACTGTTGACTTTCCACCAAGAGAGAATATCATACTCAATGCCCATAATCAATTCAGGATTCTCTACTTCTTCTCTCAAATAAGTTTCCAATTCATTAGTATCTCTAACTCCTATCTTTCTAAGCAATTTATCATACTTCTGCTCCATTGGGTTATAACCATCAAATTCATCTTCCATTAAGTCGAATAACCCATCTGTTTGCCTCACTTCAATAGCCTGAGATGATGACTGAGACTGACCGGATGCTTGAGATGTTGAATCAGCATATCTTTCACTATACTCTGCATACATCGCACGCATGACAATCAAAGTCGAATCATTCAACCCCTTAGCAGTTGTACTATCTTCTCCATACAGCTCCGCAAAACACAAATTTGCAAACTCCATCTTCTTTCTCTGATCAAAAACATTAGCAATTACCATCATACTGTTTCTGTTCTTGATGCCATCCCAATATTTGTCAAATTTCTTATACATCTTCTCGGCATTAACCTTCACGTCAGCATCGGTATTAAGACAGAGTAACTGAAGCTTCATTGCAATGTTTACTATCTCACCATAGCACTTATGTGCATTCAAAGTAGTGGAGGCAAAAACTACCAATGTAGCCTGATAGAAAACATTAAGAAACTTCACAAACCTTTCTATTTTACGCCAATAATTCGTCAAGGGAGGTCCTATCCTTTTTTCTCCATTATCATACTCGAAATAATCATTATAGAGCTTATCTTCGAACTCCATCCTATCAAACGCTCCTTTGAACTTAATTGCTCTTTTCAACATCAAGTATGTCGAATTCCATCTAGTGGTTACATCTAGAGGCAAACTACCCTTCGTAAACCTACCAGTTTCCACTCGCAGCTCAAATGCCTTTCTCCTATTTGGTCCTGATCTGACATAAGATATGGCATTGCAGACTGAACTAACACTAACATCCATTTCAGTCAGTTCATCCTTAACTATCAAGTTTATAATATGCCCAGCACATCTCATATGCATGTAATCTCCATTCAACACTAGAGAATCTGTCCTAATTTTAGAGAAGGTAGACTGAAACTCATCCAAAGCATTGCTATTAGCAGTTTCATTATCCACAGTCATAGTAAACACCTTCTTTATCCCCCAGTCAGCAAGACATTGTAGAAGAGTGCTAGCAATTGTCTTACCTTTGTGATCCGACATATACTTGAATCCGATTATTAACTTCTTCAACCGCCAATGTTTATCAACGTAGTGTGCTGTTATAACCATATAACTTAAACTTGTTGATAGAAAAAGAAAAGAAAAGAATGAGCTCATATTAGAGAAGAGAACATGATCGAGAATAAGAATGATCATAATATACTTGAAAAAAAACATACCTGTTACCGAGGATACCCAAATATCAGTGGTGAGTGACACTCTTTGCTTACTCTCAATAAACCATTGTCTAAGTGTGGCCTTCCTCTCATGATACATTTTCACTATGTCTTTTGTTGTTGTCATTCTTGAGTGAGGCTTATACAAGTTTACCTAAACAGATTATACAAGATAAATTTTGATTAGTAAAAACATATATAATAAAGAAGTTGCTAAGAGAATGTTAACCATGTTAAGAGAAGACTAACCTTGTTACAAAAGAATCTTAATGCCATGGATTCTACAAACGACAATGGTAGCTCTGCTATCACCACCATTTGGTTAAGTGCTTCTCTGAAAACATGCTCATGCACTCTTGCACTCTGTAGGTTTCCTTCTTGATTAATAATTTTCTGTCCTTGTGTAGCATCTTGACCTTCTTCCCACGCCTTGAATTTCTTACATATATTGTTATGATTCCATAAGTTTTTTGTCCTTGACTTTGTAGCACATCCTAACTCCTTCCCACAATAGTTGCAAGTACATCTGTCTCGGCTTCCAGGTACTCTTGTGAAGTGGCACCATACAATGGATCTTGGCGTAAGTATCCTTGGAGTCTTATTTTGCTCAACAACAGTTCCTCCACCATCCCATTGACCATGAGTTTGTTTTCTTTTACCCCTTATATTAGAATCTGGTGTCAAATAGTCTTCTTCCTCTTCATGTTCGTATCTCTCTCTATCTCTGTTATCATGAGTTGGAGATGATGAATCCATCTGTAAATAAAAAAATACTATAAGTTAGAGATGATAAATCTTATAAACTGAATCAATGATAAGTCGAAAAGTTAATAAAGAACAGAGATATCATAACCAACGAACAGATATATCAGACAAGCAAGAACATCATCAACGAACATCATCAACGAATATCATCAAAACTCAGCAAAAACAGAGATATCGAAAATAAAAACACTAAGAGGGTCGAAGTTGATTATATCGACAATATTGTTCTGTCTAACATACAAACATACAAGAGGAACTCTGCAAACATACAAACACTCAGAGGTATGATTAAGGTCTGCAATTGATTATATCGACAATACTGCGCTGTCTAATACTTGTGTATGATTAAGGTCAAAGTTTCATAATCACAACTAAAAAGAGAAGAAGATGTACATGTGATGGCCTCCGTGAAGTCGCAGAGGGAGGAGATGATGCTTTATCAGACTGTAGAGTTTCCAGCTTGAACAATTGAGGATTTTACACCTTTATCATGATTCACTTTGCCTCGATTTTGAAAATGAGAAACCGAACAGGCTATCGCAGGTTAGTTCAATAATAAAATTAGGGATTGTATAATTATAGATGTATATTTTATAGATAGATGTATAGATAGGTTAGATTGGTTCGGATATCCGATCGGGTTCGGGTATTATCCGAACCTTGTGAGAACTACACCCAATCGGGTATTATATACCATCCATACCCAAACCGAATTGCCTACTTCGAGTTGGGTTCGGGTTTGGGTTTCGAATTCGGTTAAAATGTCCAGGCCTATTTATTTCGTCGCTGATTTTCTTGTCTTTCTATATTTATCTTTAGTTTTTGTTAATTAATTTTAGTTTTATGTATTAATATTTGGATATATTCTTCTGATAAAGTGATGATCTCTCTTAATTGTTTTTTGTCATTTAAAATTGAAAGTGCTTTTTTTTTAAAATCAATATTGAATGTGTCGCGACGATCTCACACGCAAAGAAAGAAAGAAGAACAAAAAGGATTTCTAGTGTGTTTTTTTTTTTTTGTTGTTGTTGAACATTTCAATATAAAAATGAAAGAAGGTTGGTAACGGACTTGTGCCGTTGTGCGCATGATGCATGAAACTATGCTAAATAGAGATGAATGAGGAATTATAATGGTGGTTCATAAAAGCTGTTGATTGTAGTATAAATGGTGTATCTATATTAGTATTTTTGTAGCAATTTTTGCTCAAAAATACTAATAAGGAAAGTTTTTGCAATTAATTCTGTCGACCTATAGTAATTTTATATGAATTTTTTAGTATTTTATGGGCCTCTTGATAATTCATAATTTAAGGACCTCTATTTTTTTAGGTTGTAAACAAAACGATGTCCAAAATTTCATAGGATCCGCGAAAATATACTCTTTTGCTAATAATCTAGATAAAATTTCTGGAAAATGACTTTGTAGACAAAATTTCCGGAAAATTACATTGCAATAACTACGACATTAATGATATTTTCAATTGCCAAAATGATTCTGAATACAAATGAGTAGACCCTTGATTTATCAGGCATTCAAACTTTAAAAACTTTTATTTGGGTTATTCCGTTTTTTTATTTTAAATATTTTTAAAAGGTTAAATATGAAAAATATTTAAAACTTTTAAAAAGTTAAATATGATAAATATTATACCGTAGATACACAATAAATATTAAAAGTTAAGATGATATAGTGTAAGTTAAACATATCTTGGGACGGGTTATATAGCAGGATGGGTTTTATTGATATTTATATAAATTAAAAAAATATCAGTAATTCGGTGTTACACGGATAAAACATCATTTCAATATTTTGTTAACACTGTCAGTATCAGAGAATAGACATATCTAATTAAATTTAAATAAATATTATATAAAAGTAAATTATATTACGGTATTATATGGTCTATTTAACAATTATTATATAATATAACATATTTTTCTAACAAATATAATTTATAATTTTAATATTTTAATTATAAATAATTTTGTCCGGATAATGTACCGCGAGTCTTAATCTAGTTATTATTATTATAAGTGTGTTCTATAGTTTGTAATGTAAGTTATTAAACGAATCTGGTCAACTCCATGAGTGCGATTCCCAATTTACATCCAACCTGTTTACCTTTATAAAAAAAAAACCATTTCTTGCTACGAATCATATAAGCAAATCAAAGTTACCTTGGAAATTTCAAATCTGTTGGAAGAACACTTCGTCCTCAGCTTTTCAATCTAAATAAAGCCCCCAAACCCCCTTTTAAAAGATTAAATATTGAATGTGTTTTGAGGATGTCACGATAATTTTACTTCTGGTTACAATTAAATGATTGATAAACTAATGAAAAAGAATATTCCAAATTGTGGCATCAAAATATTTGATGAAGACATGGGGCCAATGGGAGCACATGATATTCTCATCTTTTTAATACAAATATTTTTAGGGAAATTGGCCGGAATGACCAACAAAAAATTTATAATTCATTGTCTAGCTACTCTAACCATGAGAAAATGATATACTCTATATAATCTATATTAATGACAATTCTATCCCCACCACATGATTAAGAGTTGCCACTCGCCCCTATTTTTTTGTCTACGTATGTATTTTTTTTTTCTATATGCTTTACATATTTCTATCATCTCTCATTTGTTCTCGTTCTTTTCCCCTTTTTCTTTACTTTTTCATATTTTGTAATAAATTTTCTTTGAACAAATTATTTTTAATTTTACAAACTCAGCTAAAACTATATTTTTTTTTTATGTTTACTATAATTTAAAGATATTAAGACGAGAAAATATAATTTATAAACTAACTAAAATAACAAAAATATTTATAATATATAGAACACAACAATACTCTATTCCATTTTTAAAATTATATTTCTCAAGTTTCAAATTATTTATATTGTATACATACATTAATTCAAAGTATAATTAAAAATACATAAACAATTTATATTTATATTGTTTGATTGTCGGCATTTAACTCGGTTAATATATAGGGCATATACGGTTAGTGTTTAATACAGTTGTTTGGGTTGCCTATTTTGTGTCCTTTAGGGTATAGTGTTTTTTCTTTGTTGTGCGTTTAATTCGGTTTGAGCATATACGGTTAATGTTTAATACAATTGTTTAGGTTGCCTATTTTGTGTCCTTTAGGGTATAGTGTTTTTTCTTTGTTGTGCGTTTAATTCGGTTTGGGTTTATAAAAGAGTAGTTAGGGTTTAGCTTTTACAATTAAACAAAATTATATGTCGGTTTGGGTTTATAAAATAGGGTTTAAGGTTTAAATTTTATATTTAAACAAAATTATATGTCGGTTTGGTTTACAAAAAAGTGTTTAGGGTTTATTGTAGCCACCACCATATCGTATAACCACAACTAGTATCGTACTCTCATTACCACTATTATAAAATTATTTTATTAAATAGGCTTCGTTCTATACTATTTAGTTTTATTCTATACTATATAGTTTAAATTTTAATAGAACACTATTTTATTTTAATTAATTCTTATCCGATTTTAAAAATTCGAATCATGTTATATAAATAAAAAAAACTATGGTTTTTTGTTTAAACTTTTACAAGATTTGTTTAGTTATTTTTATAAAATTAAATTAGGACTTAAAATGATGAGGGGTGAAATCAATTTTGTTATGACATCAACACACATTTTTTCTTCTCCCCTGCCTTCTCCCCTGCCCGTGTTCTTCACTGCTATCTTTTTTGGTCATTGTATATGGGTCCATAATTACTCACTTAATTTACTTTATTAGATGGCTATATTCTTCGTTCCTTTTTTGGTTTTGGTCATCACACAAATTCACCCATATTTTTATGTGTCCATCAATTATTTATCTTTTTTGTGCCCATCAATTAATTGCTTTTTTTAAGTTTAATTTCCCTTACAAGTTGTCCGATCCTTTTAAAGAATGATTATTATATAAATCTCCTCAAAGTGTTCAAACGGATCAATTCACATTGCATACCACTATACTCTAAATCCCATCTTAATAAATAAAGAAAAAATATTGTACTCGTATGTATATTCATATATGATATGACCAATGTACGTTTTGATAGATCTACTTATTAGTAAGTACGTAAGAGATTATAAGTATCAATATAAACCAAATTTCTATCAAATTCTGATGATCATAAAACTTTTAAAAAATTGGAGTACTCTATAGTAGAATGTAAGAGCCAACTTCATTGTACTAGGTGTAAAAATGTTTAAAACGATTTAAGAAACTGAAGAGTATCATGACGAGGTTCATCCACCCTTGGTTAATCACACAAAATTAGCCTTGTATCTGTATTTATATAATTATATTCTAGCTCGAATTTTTACTTTATATTCTAGCTAGTGGTTTTTTACTTAAAACACGTGGTGTCATGATCATCCCGTTCAAGTTTAAGCATGGCCGGGATTCAACTTCAACAACATGCATGTTACCAAGGATCAAATAAAATAAAATTATCCTAATTATTAATCAAACATTTACCGTGAAAAGGAAAAAAGAAAAGGAACAGCACAAATATTGGTCAGGAATGAAAGGCACCATTAACTTTTCTTTGGTTGCACACAAAGATGATGAAATTAAAAGGAGTAGTTTATATATAAAGCCATTAGAAAAGCAGACTTTTCTCCCTTTTAGTTTTCCCTTTATAACCAATTTGGATGAGTATGGGACTTTCCTAAATCAGGATTTTTAGAAGAAGGCATGGATCATGAGAGAGTACATGATTTGAGTACTTTAAACAGAAAAATATAATAATATTTGTTCAAAGAGGTTTTAAAAGATCGAATGATGTTGTTTGTTCCACTTCCCACTTGACAAGCCCAAGCCCTTTATAAGTTTATAGTATATTTTGAAAACCTTTAGAGTTGCTCTACACCCACACGGCAACAACAAGACAACAACATTGACTCATTACCATATTGTAGAGTTGTGAAGAAGTCGTTTCTTTGTATGTTTGCAACAGATGTAATCTGAACGATCACAATTTACAAACAACATAAAAATGTAATAACGTAGTAGAATCTAACAATCCACAATGGAACGACACAAGCTGCATCACAAATTCACACAATATGGTCTTTTTGGTATCACGTAATGTAAGAAACGAAAACACGACGGGAAAACCGGGAAACCGCACCGTCGGTTTACTTTACACAATTGTGGTGTTTCCGAAATAAACTAGAAAGTAAAGGGTAATAAAGTAATTATACCATTTCCGTTCCTAACTGACAGATTCTTTCAAGGCGAAAGGCAAAAACATAAGGGGAAAAAAAAACAACAAACCACTTTTTTTTTTTTTGTTTGTTCATTCAACTTCGTTCTTTTCTTCTTCGCGACTTCGGTCGGACAAAAAAAAAAAAAAAAGAAATCGCGTATCCGCAACAGCATTCACAGCCCTAATGACCGACCCAGAGGTAAAAATCCCATTTTTAATCCCTAAATCTCCGTCGTTTCCGACTTCACATTCCCCAATCGATAAAAAAAAGTTTTGCTTTTTGTTTTCTTCTCTGTTTCTGTTTAGGTTTCATTTCTCTTTTTAAGAATGATTACTGTCTCTGATTTCGTTTTATATTACCGTGTATTGATCCGAATCGGTGTTTTTCGGATATGGGTATTTGTATTTTGCATCTTTGCGATGAATTGTTTCGTTTTGTTTTGTTTTGTTCTCAGCAGAAATTAACGGCCTTGAAGAAGGCTTACGCGGATACGATACTGAACACGGCGAAGGAGGCGGCGGCGCGTGTGATGATATCCGAGAAGAAAGCTCGTGGCTTTCAGCAAGAGCTTGCGGCGGTTAGAGATGAGGCTCTCCGTACTTGTCTTAGGCTTAAACAGATGTATGATTCCAAGGTACGACGTTATTTCACAAAAATGTAGATTTTGTTTCTTGTCAAGTTGTTTCATTCACATCAAGTTTTGACATTTCTGATTGACTATGAGCTTTTTGGTTACATCCTTGATAAAATCTTACAGCCACATTAAGAAGTATGTGCTTTTTGGCCACCGTTTCTTCGTTGTGTGTTTTGCCTCATTGAAAGCGCGCTGTTAAGAAAGTTTTATTTCTTTTTTTTTTTATCTGAGTCAGGTTTATGACCTGGAGACTTATACTTGCTTAATTCTTATGTACCTCAAACTCAATTGGTATTGTAATATTACATATGATGATTTAGCTTTGCAAGGGTATCATTTCTGATTTCCAAACAGACTCACGTTCCCTAGATCTCATAGTATAGTACTTCAAATGTTGTTTTGGAAAGAGATTTCAATTCTGTGTATTTTAGGAGTGAATTCTGAATCAACCATAAAATTGAGGAGTTTCTTTTTGTAGGGAGGACCTAGGTAGTGTGAGAACTTGTTCTTTAGTTTACACTTTATTGCAGTAACTCACTGTTCGATCAAAGCTGTTTAGCTTGAGACTGTAGCACATCTTTCTTGAGGATCAAAGCTGTTTAACTTGTGACTCTAGCATAATCTTCTAAAAATCTGTGGTTATAGGTCAAGGAGGCAGAAAGTATTTCTTTGAAGAAGCAGCAAAAGATTGAGGAACTTGAAGCTCAACTTGGAGAAGCTGAAGATATTGTAGGAGAGCTAAGGACGGAGTTACGAGAATCACGTTCTCTCCTCGAGAAATTGATTAATGATCGTCAAACAAATCTTAGCAACGAAGGAAAAAACACCAACGAAGCAGTTTCTTTACAAGTGCGCGAGGACTCTAGCAACCATGAGAGATCAGTAGTGGCTAATGGAATCAAACCACATATGAGTGACAGATATTTTAGTATTAACCATTGTTATTATAAAGAGAACAAAGATCCTTGTCTTCATACTCTTCCTTCCATACTAAGTAGACGCAGAGAAGCTGAGACAGTAGAAAGGAAAACGGCCAGTGGAGATTGTGCTGATGTGGGATCACTTACAGAAGCAAGGAAGGAAGAAGAGAAAGAGACTGATATTGAGCTTTGTACTACACCTTTGTCGCCTTCTGAGAAACCATGTGTCAAATTCTCATATAAGAGGAAGCGTAACATGGATGGAAGAGACAGGAGCAGCAGCCCTGAAAGAGGAGGTTCGTCATCATCACAAGATGATGATGACGATGAGATCAGAAACAGGAGACAAAAGACTGGTGAGAAAGACAACATTTACTTGGATTCTTTCACCGGCACAGAACCAGCTCGTGATAGTCGACGTGTAGCTCAGGTCGCTCGTCAGGTTAGTTGTAAATCTAAAGAAGTTAATATCAATTGTTTGCTTCTGGAGAATTTTTTGTTTCTTGTTGATGTGAGAATTTCTGGTTTCTCTCTCTCTGTAGTAAAAATTGTCTTGGAAATTTCCAGAAATATTCAAGATTCTAACCTCTCTTTTTCTGTTTGTTTTGTTGTTTCTTTGTTGGCATAGCTTTTACCATTCTCGGAGAAGAACGTGTTGCAGCAGAGTCAGTGTGATGATGTTCCTTGAATCACAAGTATGCTTCGAAGATCATGTCATGAATTTCATTTGATCCATCCGGAGGAGAAATTAGTTGTAGTGGTACAAAGATTGGTAGCATAGATACACTCATTCTCAAAAGCTTATAAAGCTAATTTTTGGTCGTTAAGTTTTAGATTTTGTTCTCACACTTGGTCGTCCGACGTCGTTTCTCTACACCTTGACTAATCCAAAAACCACCAATGGTGGCACGATCACGGTACTCCGAATCAAAGGGTAGTTTTGGAATTCAACAAGCATAAATTAATTCACAAGCCCGGCTTCGATTCTCCGAGCCTGGAAAAAACAGAGCAATTTCGCCTTTTTGTAAATTCTTATCCACCTTTTTGTAAATTCTTGCTCTAATGAGAAGAAAAAAGCAGATTGCATTAGTTTTCTTCGAGAACCTTTTAAAGAAAGAAAAAAAAAAGTCTTTTAGCTTAGTAGATATCTCGATTTGTAACGGCGAATTAGAAGAAGTTTCCTCAATGCGTTTACCTTTATAATAAAACTTTGCTATTTTTCCACGAGATTCTTTTATATTAGAATAATATCAATGTGTGTTTTTTTCTTTCTCCAGCGAAGGTTCCAGTCTTCCAGATGACTATAAAAATAAGGTTAAAAGAAGAAGCAAATCAATAGAAGTCATATTCGTTCACGAATCACGAACACAACGTTTGACCACACACTAAAACACGTCTCTTGAACTATGAATGTGTATGTATATATATAAACACAACATAGAAAACTAGAGACAGTCACAAACGCCTTAAAAATTAATCAACACTTTTGGTTATATACAGAAAAAAAAAGAAGTCATTTATTTCGTCTTAGAATCATCAAAGCTTGCTTGAATGGACGGAACATCGTGGGCTGACCAATGGGACAATAGTGCGAAAGGAGGCCGTATAGGAGGCGGGGCCATCGTCAGTAGCGGCGGAGGTGGAACGAAGTCGTCGAACTCCAACACGGCTAAGTACAAGGAGAAGATGGGACAAGGGTTGGAGAAGACGAAAGCTGTTGCTTCTTCTGGTTTCAAGAAGCTCAAGACTGGTTCTGCTATTGGTTTTCGTTGGGTCAAGGACAAGTATCACAAAACCACAAACAAACACTAAAAACATTTTCAAACTCCTTGTAGGATGTATAATGATTATGTAGTGTGAATCTTTATGTCTGATGTTGTACACTGGTCGATTTGTATGAGTTTTCGAAGATTTGTATTCATGTGATTAAATTAAATTGATTTTTTTTTTTTCGTTAAATGATTAGTACGTAACGTTTTATAATTACCAAAATAAAAACGAAATAATTTGTATAAAGGTGTCGTAATTAAGATCATCAAATTAAAAATGTTACCTTTAAGAAAAAAAAAAAAAATGGGAGGGAAAAATTCCCTCGCCTTTTGTGGACAAATCCGCCATTATTTCTTAATCACCGGCGAAGAAGAAACCCTAATTAGCGGCTACCTCCATCGCCGCGCTGTTAAGAGTGAAATTGAGGGCGGTCGAGGAAGAAGATGGCGATAGAGATGCCAAGAGGTTTACCATTTGCGGTCGACACATTTGGACCGTACACGACGACGACGAAGAGAAGAAAGAGACATCATTTCTTAACACACGCTCACAAAGATCACACCGTTGGGATTTCTCCTTCTAACGTTGTCGTCTTCCCTATTTATTCTACTTCCCTCACCATCTCTCTTCTTCTCCAACGTCACCCTCAGGTATTTTTTTTTTAATCTGTTTCCTCCTCTCTTGTCTTCGTGTGCGTGTTCTCGTTCTCTGTTGTCTCAAATACTGTTGTAATTGTGTGTGTAGCTTGATGAGTATTGCTTCGTGAGAATTGAAATTGGGCAATCAGTGGTTGTTGATGATCAAGATGGTGACTTTAAAGTTACTGCCTTTGATGCCAATCATTGTCCTGGTATGTTGTTCCTTATTTGATATTTGTGAAAGTCTTATTTAGCAGCTGTTCCAAATTGAGAGATCTCTCTTTTTGACGAACTTTTTCAGGAGCCGTCATGTTCTTGTTTGTAGGAAGTTTCGGTAACATACTTCACACTGGTGATTGTAGGCTTACTCTGGATTGCCTACAGAGTCTACCTGAGAAATTTGTGGGAAGAAGACATGGCATGGCTCCAAAATGCTCTCTTGATTACATTTTCTTGGATTGTACTTTTGGGAAAGCCTCTCACTCTCAGAGGTTTCCTAGTAAGCATTCTGCTATTAGACAGGTGATCTTGAGTTTGATCATATCACTTCTCTTTATGAACTGGAGTCGTTTCTTTTGTGTAGAGAGAGTTTCTCACATTATTCCATTGTTGATTTCTTTGTTCAATGAAATCAGATCATCAATTGCATATGGAACCATCCAAATGCACCAGTTGTATATCTTGCTTGTGATATGCTGGGACAAGAGGATGTTCTGTTGGAAGTTTCTAGAACGTTTGGCTCTAAGATTTATGTCGACAAAGCTACAAACTTGGAGTGTTTCAGATCGTTAATGGTTATAGTTCTTGAAATCGTCTCTGAGGATCCTTCTTCGCGGTTCCACATATTCAGTGGGTTCCCTAAACTGTATGAAAGAACAAGTGCAAAGCTTGCTGAGGCCAGATCGAAACTTCAGAATGAACCTCTTATCATCCGCCCTTCAGCTCAGTGGTATATTTGTGATGACGAAGATTATTCCGAAAGTGGAAGCCAAATCCAAAAGCAGAGGAAAGTTAGGTTTAGTGAAGCTGTCAAGGATGAGTTTGGTCTTTGGCATGTGTGTTACTCTATGCATTCATCCCGTGAAGAATTGGAAACAGCGTTGCATCTTCTTTCTCCGAGATGGGTTGTATCAACTGTTCCTTCTTGTAGAGCAATGGAACTCAACTATGTGAAGAAGAACTGTTTCATCAGTCGGTTTTCGCCTGGTGATCCTTTCTGGAAGCTTCTAGACATCGACATGGAAGTTTCTTCAGTTGCAGCAGCTGATACTCACACAGTTGCTCTTAGTTGCTGTCTCATGAGTGAAGAAATTATTCTGGATTCTGCAAAATCGAAGCTAGAACCTGTAATCGAAGCATCTAGCAAAAAGAAGAAGCTTCTGAGTTTATCCCCTGAAAAAAATCTTCCTGTAACTCTGTTTGGGAGAGCAAGGCTAAGTTCTCAAGAATCTAATCAACTACATGAGAGAAAAGTCATACACACTGAATCTGTATACACCAACAAAACCTCGCCGGTATTGGAAAAGCTGAATGTAAAGGAAGTAGTTGAGTCGTTACAAGATGATAATAAAGAAGAGGCAATAGAGAAGGAGTCTTGTAGAAACGTTTCTTCTTCTTCTTCAAGGGAGATTTGCAAGGATCTTAGTGGGGATTTGAGAAAGCTATACAGATCAATGAACGCACCTGTGCCTCGGCCTCTACCATCTTTGATGGAGCTTATGAACGCTAGGAAACGCTCTCGGAATCACTTGACTTTGTAGCGCAGGTTTTTGTGTTTGACATCATAGCCTGATCGCAGTCTCAATCCCAGTCTCAATCCCTCAAAAAGATATATAATTTTTTCATGTTTGAGAATAGTTTGTAATAATTGTAACATTGATTATTTTTCCATTGTAACCATTCATTTCAACTTAATCACAATTTTTTTTTCAAAAATAAATTCTAAGATAAGCATGGCTTTTATCAAAAAATATATATATATATATATATATATATATATATATAATTATTAAAAAAAAATAAAGTTGAAGGATGGAGCAAGAGTTATGTGGACATGGGTTTGACGATAAGTGTATTGTAGAATGGTTTGGGACTAGTCACTTTTGTCCATTGTGTGGTTTCGAGCTACCTTGCGAAGATCAATGAAGAGATGGAAGGATTCGGTTACCAAATTCTAACGTTTGTTGTTGTTAATTTAGTTTCTATGATTCGTTTTTTCTTTTTTCTTAGTTTTGTTTAAGAAACAAAAGCATGAGTAGTATGATGACTCTCTCAAACATTATCTTTTGTATTAACAGAAGATGTTAGCTAAGGGTCTTGGCTCTCTCTCTATATATTTATATTCAAAGTAGAGAAGAAAGGTTTTCAGATTCTGATTTCATGCGTTTTGAAGTTTGAGTATCCTTGACAGAAGAATCATCATGACTTGATGATGATGATGATGATGTATCAATGTTATCTTCAACAAGCTTTCTCTTGTTAGAAAGGCTTCTTAAGGTTTTGCATTCCTCAGCTTCGTTTCTCATTATAAGTTGTTTTATTCGCTTTACATCTGCTAGTTTCACCGGTTTCAACAGGAACTCCTCTGCTCCTTCCTTGAGACATCTGTAAATAAGAAGAAGAGATTATTATTAACCTCATATCTGATTTGTATTATTATTATTACACATTAGACGATCACTTACTCTTCTATACGAGGTAAGATGTTCTCAGATGACATAATCACTACTGGTACTTCTCTGAATGCAGAAGATTCCTACAAATATTAAAAAAGGAGCTTTGTATTAGCATCAGAAAGAAGCTTCTTTATTCAAGTTCTTAATTACACAGATTGATAATATATAAAAAAAAATCGATAATTGTTATTGTGTTACCTTAATCTTCTTGAGAAGATCATAGCCTGTTAGTCCCGGCATTGAGTAATCCGTCACTATCAAATTCACCTTCAAATCCTGTTATAAATTGAATCACAGAGTTGTTAAAAAAACCACACTTTGACAAAATCAGATCTTATAACCAAAAGAATAACTTAAAAGGCTGATCTATTTTTTAAATCCGTATGATCATAAAATATCTCTCTCTCAATTTCCTTAGGATTTCTCAATAGCCAAGCAGATTTGTAGATAACAAAGATATAAGGGAAGAACTTTTTATTAAGAACCTTGAGATTAGAAGCTCCTTTGTCTCCATCTAAGCCAAGATACTGCAAAGCTCTAGTTCCACTCTCTACAGTCGTCACTGCAATAACAAAAACAAGAAGACACTCATAAGTAAAAAAAAAAACAGAGGAAAGTTCAAAGTTTTTTATTACTAACCATAAAAACAGAGCTGAGTGAGCTAGAGAGAGAGATTATACCTTTACAAGAAGAGATTCGAAGCAACCTCTCGATGACTTTACGATCCACAATACTATCATCAACAGCGAGAACATGTAACTCCGGGGGAGTAACGGTTAAATCTCCACCGGCGGGAATCTCCATCCTCATAACATCACCGACCGCCATTGTCAAACTCAGAAGAAGAAAAGAAAGAGAAGAAGTAAATAGGTTAGGGGGAGAAAAGAAAGAAAGAAAGGTATGGATTTGGATTGAAGACAAAGGAAACTAAAGAAATCAATGTGATAAAAAGGAAGAAAGGAAAAAGTTAAGGTTAGGTGGACATAAATATGAAAGAGATGATGGGATGGTGGGGTTTACTAAGTAAGTACTCTAGAGAAGAAGAGATTCGGAAGATCGGATCTTGCGGGTAAGATCTTTGAAGAGGAAACAAAATCTTACAAAAAAAAATTTGGGTCAAGTGTTTTGATGTTATGTGTTTGGGAAGTGTCAGAAAAAAAAACCAAAGGAAATGGTTTGTGTCTTCAAAGGTCAATATCTTTGGGCACCGAATCTTTTTTAAGATTTCAAAGATCTTTGTTTGGTCTGTTTCTTTCAATCCGACAGCGACAACTCCCTCCTTACGTGGAACTTTCCTTCTTCTTTTAGTAATTTTTTTACTTCATTTTTTTTTTTTTTTGTTCGTTGTTTACTATACTCCTAGTTGTTGTTGCCTTACTTAATATTTTGCATTGTTTATCAATCTCTTGCTAAAAAAATCGACTTTTATTTATTCTAATCTATACTCCTAAAGAAGTTTAATGATTAACATTGTTATATTATACTGTATCTTTTTGTGTGGATAATCATATAGTATTACTTCTTTAGTTAGTGATTCATCAATACTCTACTAAATTTATATATGAACAATGGCATGATGTTGATATCAATATATATATATATATCTCTCTGACCACTTGTGATATTTGTTTAGGTCAAATTATTACGAGGTTATCTTAATTTTTTTTTTTGGCGACAAAAGAGACATTCCTTTTTTTTAATCTATTTTTGACATCGTTTCAGTTGAGTTTCCTTTAGTATTTTTTTTTTGGTCAAATGAGTTTCCTTTATTAAATTGAATTTTATTTGTATGCAATAAAGGCACTCCGTTTAGTGGACCATAGTGTGATTTTGTGAAATCTCTTTTGCTTTTGGACAAAATCTAGAGAGAAAAATATGGACAAAGTATTATCGGGTGGATCCTTTTGTCTCAGTTTAAATATTTTTTTAGCCAATTGCAAGATGGCTTAAAGGCAACAACAGGACATTATATTTGGTTTGAGATTAGTAAAAATAATTGCAATGTCGGTATGTATTGATATATATTTTAGTAATGATAATAGATATCAGTTTGGTCATTAGCCTTCCTCTTGGATCTATATTTCTTAATAGCATTACTGGACAACTTACTTTCAATCGTATTCTATGATTGGGCACTCCTGATAGCTTTAGACTATTTAAAAAATCAAGTGTAAAGATTGGATTGTTTTCAAAACGTTTGTCAGCTGGATCTATAGAATCTGAACTTATGTATGTTCTTTCCTCACCTACATTTAAAAATTAGTCATCACATAAGGGTTAATTACATTCTAATAACGAAATCAAATTACTGGAAAAAGGAAATTTTGAAACAGAAAATATTGTAGTTACCTTCTAGCTGGTCAAACATATAATCATTAATAATGCTAACATCTTTATTGGTCGGACATAGGATTGCTCTTTCTTGAAAGAAGAGTGGATCTTTTTTTTCTTTCAAACACTTAGGATCTCCATAAACCTCCCTGCTTATAACCTGAATAGGATTGTCTGCTTCTGTGATTAAAAACTCATCAGGAATATATATCATCGCTTCACCGTCATTAGGTTCACCGATCTTTCCATCACCAACTTTAAGTATCCATTCTGAAAAATCCTTAAGCTCTTTAGCATTTGTGGGATTCAAATCCTTTGCAAGAAGCCTCATATTTTTGGTTAATCTCATAACTTTGCAATGCTCCCAGAGATAAGAAGCATTTAGTGCACTCATACATATTTCAGCTCTTCCAGCATTTGGAATGATTGGTAGCACCTGTCTGAAATCTCCACCAAAAACAACCACTTTTCCACCAAATGGTCTGTTACCAGCTCCTTTTATAATATCTGAGAGACTTCGATCTAACGATTCAAAACAGTGTTTGCTCATCATTGGAGCTTCATCCCATATTATCAAAGATGCTTCAGCCATTAGTTGTGCTTGATCAGATCCATGACTCATTGTACATACACTACTTTCATGAGGATTAATAGGAATACCAAACCTAGAATGTGTTGTCCTTCCACCTGCTAGTAAGAGAGAAGCAATACCACTGGATGCAACATTCAAGACAATTGATCCTCTTGCTCTTAATGCTGATGAAAGAGTCTTATAGAGGAAGGTTTTACCGGTTCTTCCAAAACCATAAACAAAAAATACACCACCCATGTCATTATCCACTGCTTCCATGATCTCACTGTATACTTGTTTTTGCTCATATGTCATTGACTTTATCCATCTATCATGTTTTTCCTTCTGCTCATCACGATTATAGTTTTTCTCATCCACAATCAACACATTTGTATCATCGAGGAAATCTTTTGGTACTTGAGGCATTGTTGGAAAAGCTTTCAAAGATGTTCCATTGCTTTTTAAAATGTTATCTATATCTTGTAAGGCAAACCTCTGCTTCTCCTCATCAGATAAAGTGAGTTCTAAAATGAAAAAAAAAAAATCATCACAAACAGATAAGAATATACATATCTTTTAACCACATTAAGTGTAATGTAAATTTTAAAAAACTATATATATCCGGTCGTTTAAAGTATGCTCTCCTTTCTTTCTCAATATCTTCAGATAGTAGTTCCCATGTTTTTTCCCAAACAACCTCTGGTTGTGATAAACTAAAAGATTGTAGCATGACAACGAAGAGACAACGTAAGAATGTTGCCATACTCCAAAAACTTGTTCTTACTATATCGTCAATATACTCCTGATCATTGTCAAGCAATCCAAGAGCAAAACATGCCTCTTCGTAAGTAGGATATACGACACCTTTAACAGTCTTGATGTCATCAAAACATTCTGGACCTGTCTGACTGTTTAGAAGCACTCGTAGATAATATCCATCTTCCATACCAATAGGAACATAGTTTATCCTTCCAATAGCAGCACCTGGTATCTTCCGGAGATTGAACTTCTTTCTCTTCCCATCGTACGTGAAGAACTCAAGAATTTGTGCATAAGTTTTTGTTTTGGCCAATGAACTAACCTTATTCAATTCAAACCAAGCGAGGAACATATAATTGACTAACTCACCTCTATCCAAAACGGTTTGTATTTCATCATCACCCTTGAAATAAATTAGATGTTTCCCTTCTAGATGAAAAGACAACCTTTGAACTGATGTTGATCTGTAAGTTATTGGATTTTTCAAAATTCTCCAACCTGCTTCGCAAGTTGATACATACCTGCGATTTAAAATTGAATCAAATGTTGATATATAATCTGACAACCAAGTAATAACATAAATAAATGTTATATGATGTTTAAACGTAAGATCAAAACTTATCTATAAGAGCTTCTACCTGCAATCAAAAAAATCTTTTATCTCATCACCACTACTGTTACCATCAGAATTTGTAACCGAACTCTCCTTCCTAACTTTGTTGCCAGCCGAACTTTCTTTGACTCCTTTTTTTTTTGAGGATGGCTCCACAACAACAGCAACCTGATCCTGTCCTTTTTGAATATACTTGAATAAGTACTTAATCGAACCTGTTTGGTTACACCACTCGACATTAATGTGTGCCCGGTACCGTAGTAACAATACTTTGTTATATGGTATAACATAGCGATTGTCACACTTAAAACCATTCTTCTCAACAAAATGCTTTGTTTTCCTTCTTCTATAAACTGGAAAACCTTATTTATCAACTGTTGTGTGATCTACGTGCTTCTTGGGGAAAAACTTTGAACATTTGCCTTCTTCCATACATGGTGAATTCATGTTGAGAGACCCACATGGGCCGTGAATCATCAGATCCTTAACCATCTCATATAGTTCAGGTTCCTTATTCTTGTTTGGAATTTCAGCGGATATCATCTTGTCGATGTCTTCTGCTTTTGGCAATTTTGAATCTGGGTGCATCCACAATAAAATGTGGGCATGGGGAAGTCCTCTCTTCTGGAACTCGATTGTATACATAGCTGAAATGGGTTTAGAGCGAAACATATTAAACAAAAATCTTGACCAACACAAATCAGTTGCAAAACAAAGTATCAATTAGAAAGAAAAAACTTACATGACAATATCCGGCCTAAGATATGTTTCTTTTTTAGATCATCCATTAGAGAGTTGAGCTTCATCTTGAAGACTCTACTTATAATCTCTGGCCTATCATCAGTGTTCAAATTTCTTGCTGAACAAAACCGTACCAACTCCAGCCATTTTGGGTTGCAAGTGAAGGTGATAAACAAATCTGGGAAGCCATAGTACTTACATATTGTCATTGCATCTAGATACATATTCCTCATATATCTAGGTCCACCAACAAAGGAAGCTGGCAAGTAACATTTAGTTCCTTGAGCATTCAGATCTGTGTTGCCTTGATTAGCAGCATCCTTGACTGTATCATAATTAGCAGCCCTCACAGTTGACTGATTCAGCTTGAGATAAGTTAATATGTTTGTTTCGATAGTGGTGTAAGCGTCTACTAAGAATTGTTGGTACAATCTCTTGGACATTAGCAGATTATGTGATTCGTTCTTCCTTTCCTGTATGCGGAATGCAAACCATTGCCGCATGCTGATACACTTCTTCTCATTGGTTGTATCTGGATTCTTATTCTTATTTTTTCCACCACCTGGTCCTTTACGTATTCCTGGTCTGTAACCATCCTCACCTTTTGGAAACAACAAAGGATATTGAAGAGCGAGATACGATGGATGTATTTCACTGATTCTCTGTAATTCTCCTGATTTTTCTTCAACAACAATGTCACGAGTAGGCATCTCTACATGAAAATCCCCAGGAATCAATGCAGCAACCTCTGATGCAGTGGGAACTGCGTATGTTCATCCATCTTTTAAACGATCACTTACTATTCTCATGTGAAAGCTTTCTTCAGGATTAGTATCTAACCGCTCTTTCGCTGATCTGAAGTTTTAAATGTATGGGTTGACATCATCTAACATCTTGATTATAGCTGCAATTACTTGCCTTAACTTTTGTTTTTTTGTTTTTATATTTTCTTCCATTCTTAGATTTGCTGAAAAAAGAAAACCGTATATTAGAAAATGTAAACAACTTGCTTTGATATCGTTTTCTGTATCTTAAAAAAAATCAATTAACATACCTTAAAATACCAGCTCTGTTTTCCACCTCATTCTCTGTATCTACGATATACAGTTGTGAAAACTTTGGAAAATCACCATTGATAGGTTTCTAACTACCAAGTAGATGGTAATTCTCTCCTTGTATCTGAAACATATTTGGACCTCGCCCTTTAACAACAAAGTTTTCGCAACACCCACCTAGTGAAGTAAACGAAAAGATCATGTTGTATGCTCTGACATTTTCCCTGAAATGCCTACTCAATTCATCATTGTTTGTTAGGAGAGCAAATAACAACTCAGGCTGATTGTGTAGTAAAGGCAACTTTACAGCTCCTTGTAAACAACATTGGGTAAATGTAGGATTTTTATCCCTCCTGTTTCTGTTAATACGCTCCCCATACCACATGATAGCGCCACAATATGAACATGAGTACGTAGGGTCACCATGATCCAAATAATCTACAGGTTTTAAAAGTTCAATTAAAATTGGTTGTTTGTAGTTTGAAAATCCAATTGGTAAAGTCAAAGTTGGATATCATACCTGTAACTTTTTTTTTAGCTTTAGTTCTCGCCGTCTTTTTAGTTTTGCAATCAAAAGCTTTCGTGATACTTTCATCTAACATGTCCAATATTTAATACCCTTTCAGGACATCGTAAGGGATATCCTGAAGTTCACCATCATCTCCCGAAACTTCTGACTCAGTATCTTCAGAACTGCTGCTGCATTGGTATGTTTGTTGATCTTTACCTCCATTTCCTTATATGTTTTAATCATGATCATTAGAGGTAATGGGTAATAATACTCCAGTAAAATAATACAGATATTGAATTAATGATTCAGGTTGAGATCTAATCTGGGAATTGTGACCCTAAGATATCCACATTGGTTGTTCGACAAGAGTTAGATACACAACCTTGGGTGTTTATTGCTGGTTCTACTGTTGTGGGATCATTGGGTTTCTTTTGCCTTGCAAGAAATTTCGCAAGCCTTAGGGAATTTTTCGGTCTTGTAAGTATTACTCCTTTGATGCTATAATCGAAGCTGATTTGTTTTTAAAAAACAATTATTAAATTGATACATTAGCTTGTTGATACATTTATAATCTGCTTCTATAAAAAACATTTATCATCTTTTATCTTGTTACCTTGTTTGCTATTTACAGATGGAGGACTTATTTGTGACCACCTGCTGCTGGATTGTCTTCGTTTTGTAGGTGGTGTATCTTCAACAATTTCGGTCTGATACGTCAAAGATGTGTCACTCTGTGATTTCTGGAATGATACAAAGCCATTGCTCTCATTTGTACCTGATTGAAAGCAGCCCAAATGGTAATTGCAGAATTTTTTAAAAGTGAACAATCGTAATCAGTATCCCCAATGAAATTATTAACATAAGCAAACCTTGATGAGATATTCCAGATTGAAGATGGGAATCTTCAAATCGTTCGTTTGTTGCTTTCCTCTTGCTTGACGATGCACGCAGGTCAGGATTAGTCTGCTCAGTAAGGTTTGTAACGTCAGATAATACTCTTCTTGGTTTGCCTTTGAATCGATTAGTATAACCAGTTTATAAGAAAACCATTGGCAATATGAATAATGAGTCAAGGTATATTTCAACATAGAATTATTTTTATCAAAGGAATCATATTAAGATAGAGGTTTTGTTTCAAATCAGATTAACATGCTTTGGTCTTGAGAAGGAAGGGGACGTTCTTCAAGATTTGCAGCACAATGACTATTATCAGGTTTGTACTTTAAATTTTTGAAAACTCTTTTGAAAACTGCTTGAACTTTAATAACATCTCCATGATTCCTCTGAATGTTTGGATTCATGTTTTCGTCATTGATTGGAGCCCTCTTTCGCTTCGCATTAGTGAGTTGTGGGACTTTCTGGGATTCAAGAGGTATAGTATTTTTCCTCTTCTTCATTTTTCAATCTGAGACAAACTGAATTCTGTGTAATTCAGAATTTACACATAAGATAAAACATATGGTGCACGAAATAATATAATCTAAACAATAATTGAAAGGAGATCAAATTAGTTGTTCTGTTTTTATTTATGGTCACAACCGATTTGATTTTCTTTCTAAAATGGTAATATTAACTTAATCACACAAAATTTAAGCCACGATTTACGGCAACTGTTATATTGATTTTCTTTAGTTATCGATCCGATAGTTATCTCAAATAAACATTCTCAGTAATTCCCAGTTGTAGGTATGACATTAATAGTAAGTCAGTCTGATATTAATATTGAAATGTTTGGTATAGGCCTCGATTTATGAATTGTAACAGCCTGAGTAGTTGTGTTAAAAAAACATAGTCGGATCAATCTAAATCTTCTGATCGGGTTTGTTTGTTTCTCTGTAGGGGTACCAATTTTTTAATTTCCCTGGATTATGATTCAGTCAACTTTTGTAAAAGGGTGGCAGGTTTGTTAGCAGACCCTTACTCTTTTTTATATCCTTCATTGTTTATTAATTTTGCAAAAGGAAATCGTTTTTAAATAATATTATTAAAATTCAACCCAACCAATGAAGAGAACAAATCCATAGTATGGAAAAAAGTTTCAAATCTAACCTATTCTGATAGGATAGGCCAGGTCAAAACATAAAAAAACCATACAAATTTATTGAAAATGAATCAAAATAAACCTTCTAACTAGACCCTACACGATCATAAGAACCTTGTTAACCCTCATCTGCTTCATTTGTTGGAGCTTTTACACCAGCCTCATCAATGGCTTCTTTGATTGATGGTAGACATATCTTTTTAGATGTTGAAGAGTGTGCAGAAGCATCTTCAGTAGCTTCTTCTTTACATTTCGATGAAGGTGTAGTGACAGATGTCCCAATGTCATGACCATGAGATACACAATCTTGGTCCTACAAATTACAAAGCACATCATAAAATATATCTAATATTCGTTCTGACTCAGAATCCTGAATTTAGTTGCCTTAGTTTCTTACCTGATCTTCAATAGATATCACATCCCTAGGATCAGCAGGTGCTTCTGAATCTTCAATATTATCAACATGTGTAGAACTATCACCCATTTCTACGTAAGAAACTTTGTAAGTCTCTTTGCCATCCACAATGTTAGAGGTTTCTACTGAAGCAAGAAACATAAAAGTTTTGCCCACCAATGATTGCAAAGCACCCGGCACAATGGTAGGATCTTGTATCTGAAAGTTTTTGATTGTTATTATAATCTATACCTAAAAGAAGATACATCATGACATGCTAAATTAAGTTATCGATTTAAATAGGGTTTTCTTAGTATACCTCATCATAATTTCCTCCCAAAACATCTGTTGCAGTTTGGTTGACCAATTTGAGAGCATTGTGGTCAAATAGGATAAACTTAGTTTCACTAGTGCTATCCATCACATCAAGAACTAACTTGTACCTAATTTTTATCACACCAAAGAAGAACATCTGTTTCACTAAATTAGTGACATGGAAAATAAATACAAAACAACGAATATTATAATTTTGATAACGAATTACCTGCAGTTCACCTTCGTCACATCCTGATTGCAAATCTTACATTCAAACAGTGGTTTTTTGGTTTTGCTTACAATTTTGTTCTCCTTTTTTGGTATCAAAAACATGTTCCCTTGAACTTCACACAAGTAAAGTAATACCACCCAAACTCCATATCGATGTGGTAAATAGCACACACCAGCTTAAACTTCCCTTCCTATAATACAAAAATACCAAAATGAACACCACCATGTATCGCTTAAACGTATAAAACTCAATGATTAAGCATGTTTTTAGCACATTAAAATAACATTTTATAATATACCATCGTTGCTTCGAGGAGGTCTGAGATAGTGCTTCGAGGAAATTGATTGATATAATCAACCTTATCATTGTTTTGCTTTAAAAACTTACAGTTTCTTTCACAGAAAGTAAGTTTCAGATCATCTTTAGACAGCCTGCAAAACACATTTTATACTATTAACTTCAGATCATATTTTATAGAAAAATATTCAGAATATTTAGATATTTGGTTTCTTACGTAGACACAAAATCAAGCACATCAGGGTGGTCTGGGTTGATTAACATCAACGACATGTCGTATGCATTTGAAATTGTCCTTGTACCTGTATAAAGATCAAAAACATGTTCCATCATTTATCTATAACTTTGGACACACATGATTGGAAGGTGATTAACATAAACTTTAAACACGAACCATTGTATGAATTTATCTTTGCAAGGCGGATAAAACATATGACCATAGAATCATTTGCATCATGACATACTGTCCAAATGGTATCAGCAAACTTACCCCACAGAGTGCATGATAAGCGCTCGTCAAACCAATATTTAGTGTTTAAGAATCCCTAGATAAACGATAAAGCAACTCAAATTTATACTCTTTTTTATATTACCTAGCATTACGCAGCTCAACCTCTACTCTTTTCTTTGGCTTGTCGTTGATCTCGGAAGTTTTCATTTCACCTCTAGAAACGACCTGTCCAACAACATCTAATATCCATATCCAAATTAATCAATTATCGTAGGTACAGAAATTTTGCTTTTACCACTTCTTATAAAATAGGTACCTATCAAAATGTTTTCATTCAAACCATCTTCTGCAAGAATATCTGAATATGTAGCGAGATCCAAGAAATAGTCTGGTGACAAAGGAGGACACCAGGTTATGATTGTGGAGTTCATGATCGTCATCTTGTAAGGATGATTGGTTGCCCTAAACTTCCCAGAAGATCTTGTTAGCTGAAAGTTTTCGATGGTTCTCCATTTGCCAAAGACAATATGTCTTTGGATCTTGTTCAACTGCTACTTCTTAAGCGTGGCATGGATCAGAGTACCCTAACAAATATATATATATATATTAGAAAACACAGCTTTTTAATCTATTAGAAAACACAACTTTTTAATCTATTAGAAAACAAAGCGTTCAAGTAAAAAAAGAAAAACTTACATTGATGTCAGTCAATATCATCTCAATTGTTTCTCCAGTGTAAACTGTGTATTGCTTCCAGTTGTGTACAATTTTGACTTTGATCCTCCATGTTGTTTTGAATGTAAACTGTGTATTGCTTCCAGTTGTGTACAATTTTGACTTTGATCCTCCATGTTGTTTTGAAGGGTTTGATATCGGACAGAGGAGTTGTACCATCATTGCCGACCATCTGCGATTCCTTGGTGAGTGTTTGAATTGTTATATTATGCTTGATGTGTTTGTATAGCTATGACGTCTTATACTGTTTTTATATTAGTAATATAGGTGAGCTGTTGAGATCGTAGTAATTATAAAATATATTTTCAGTTATTGTATTTCAATAACTGAAAGATTGTGTTTGATATTATCGATATGATAAATTGCAGATTTGGATAGTTTTTATGATGATTAAGTCACGGATATTAAATTAATTATGATGTAGGTAGATTATCAGTTATTGTTTTCCTTTGATAGTAAGATTGGGTTTGATGTACAATGATTTTGAGAAGATTGTGCGAATATCCATTGCTATATTTGTTCTGAGTATTAAAGATTTTGAGAAAATGGAAATGATAAACTCAGTTTTGGATCGTTTTAAAGATGAATAATTGTCGGGTACTAAATTAGTTTTGAGGTAGGCTTGTTATTCAGATACTTACGGGATTGCTTAGCTGTTTATATATTTTGTTATACTTATTTCCTAATTATCTTATGATTTGTGTTATAGGTATATATGGAATAATCTGTTTGGAAACGTGGAAAGCTTATTGAAGATCCGAATAGAGTTATACTTTGTTTTTAAAACCATCATAAGGTCCGCGTCTTTTTGCTGGTTATTTTTACCAAATTGTCCCTTTTTAAATTTTTCTTCTTCTTTATTTCTTAGAAGCGTAAGGGTATTTCATGTCATAGAGGGAAATATTATTTTTTTTAAGCCTAAGTGTACTTCCCAATTAATAGTATAGATTTTTGCCAATTACAAGCATATATGAATGATATTTTTGCGGATTACAAACAAAACGGAGTTGCACTATATCATTCATATACATGCGATCGAATGCTGAAGAAGAAACTCGTACGGAATAGATCACTGTTAGATGATTACCTGAATCAAGAAAGCAAGAAAAAAAGACGAATCTTGGACTTTGTTCTCAGTTTCTTGCTGCGAACCTCTGATAAGCAACGATAAATCACAAGGTTTTAAATCCAATTGAAAAGTTCTATCGTTATATGTGTCACAATCGCCGAAGAAGATTTTACAAGAAAATATCAGTGTTAAATGATTACCTGAATCAATATCAATGTTGGGCGTACGTTGATGAATAGACTCTTCTCCGACAACGTCTATGCCATATAAATAATATTTTTGCCGATTACAAGGTTTTTTTTTCGCGACACAAGGGGATATTGTTTATTTGTTTTCATCATTTCATTTAAGTTGTTAATTGATTTTTTTTTGTTAAGTTGACCATTGTGTGATATTGCGAAAACCTGTTTTGGACAAATCTAGACAGAGTAAAATCTTCAAAAGTTGTGGAGGAGGTTCCTTTATATTTTTCATAACATCTTTTAGCCCGATTGCGATAAGACATCGACAACATTTGTTTTCTTAGCTTTAATTTAGAATCTTACAAAAACTTTGAATCGATTTGATAGCTACCTACAAAATCTAATATGATTGATGATAGCCCTCCCACCAAACAGCTTCGGGAACATGATGTTTGAAAGAAAAGTAGAAAACCCTTATTTGTTATTTGAAGAATATAAGAAAAGTAAAATTAATTATTGCGATATTTACACATGTATAAACATTGGATGATCGTGCCAAAAAAACATTGATGATAAGAACATCACCAAAAAGAAAAGGAAAAACCATCAATATGTCTCACATTTTCTTACTTTTCAAAAAGTTGATTCAGTATCACTGCAATTTCATATAGAACAAATAATATTTTCAAAAGCTTTTTTCCCCTAGGAAAGTACTACAGTTTAGTGTGTAATTAACATAGCCTGGTCATTTACATTTGAACAGTTTTGAAAAATACCCAACTATTTTATTTTAACTATTTCTAATATATATGATTTCGGATTTACTTTTGATTTACTAAAAAATAAAGCTTTTAATTTATGTATTTTTCAAACTATATAACTCATAAATAGAATAGTTTAGATAAATAAAAAACCTTGAAGAAATCTGTTTTTCTCCTATATATAACATATGTAGTAAATAAGTTGACCATGTGTTCTAACTTTGGGTGGTTTGGTTAAAAACACAGAGACAAGATGGGATTTTCTCTAGCTATCTATGTATGGAAATTGAATAATTTCGTTTATTTTGTTTTTGTTTCTTTGTGTTGGCTTAATCTAAAACGATTTAATTTTTTTAAGATACTCATATTTTGGATTTTTTTTTTTTTTATCTATCTCTCTTGTTTTAAAAAATGCATTTGATAAACTTCAAAAAGTATATTATAGGAAAAAAGGAATGGGGAATAGAGTACATCCCAATATTTGAAGAATATAAGAAAGATTGTACAGAAAATGGATGATGAAAAATGGTATATATACATATGAGATAGAAAAATGGATTCGTTTTGTAATGAGCAAGGAGGAGTGATAGATAAGTTTTTAGAAGATAGTAGGAACCAAGAGAATTTGCAATATTTCTGATTAGATTTTCCTAAAAACCATTCTAGCAATATTTTGATTTACTTACCTTAGTAATCCCATGCATTGTATTTTGGTTACAATTTACAAGTAATGAGATGAGTTAGTAGTCTCATTGCAAACTATACAAAGAAATTACAAATTTGCTTATACGGTGAACTACTTTACTCTTCTCACTTGAAATGCAATAGATACATTGTTCCGGTTTATTTCTGGTTTATTTCTGATTTATTTTAGTAACATACCGGCACTTATCTGATGACACGTGTCATTGGCTGAATTGATAATGTTTTTTTTTTTTTTGTTTACAACCTGAAAAAATCGGCTTCTAGGAGGAGGAGAAGAGAGCATCTCTAAATTAAGAGCGTCGATCGCTCAATTCCTCGCATGGGTTTCATTACTTGTACTATTACCGACGGTGGGCTCTTCTTCTTCTTCTTCTTCTTCGAAATCTCTCCTAAATTGTCAACCTTTCTTAGATCATCAACAGCACCTTGTAAACCCTAGTCGCCGCCACGTCGATCTCCTCAGAGCTATGTAATGTCTTCCGTCAATGACCTCATTACCGACGACAAGCTTTGGGTCCTTTCTTTCTCCTCCACCCATCTATGTCTTTCTACAGTGCCGTTGAAGATCTCTCTGTTTCCCATTGTCGCCGTTGCTTCAACGAGAGAAAATGCTCCGGTTCGGCTGGTCGAGTCTACAGAGCTGCACTTGAAGCTTGCTGACGCTGTTGGTCCTAGGGGTATTACCAACTTTCAACCTCTACCTCTCTCAATGTGTCTGTACAAATTTTTGCGGAACAATGATTGTTGATGCCATTGACAAAGTTGGAATGTGATGGTAGTTTGTCCACTGAATCATCGATCATATCCTCTTTTGAGACCATGGTCGAGTAGAAGCGGTAATGGAGGTCTGTGTTTAATTTACTGCTCCATTCTAATTTGACCCAATGGCTAACTTTGATATCTTTCGTTGACTTACAGAATGACACAAGTTACATCTCACCTCGTTTTGTAAAAACCATGAGTGATTTACTAGATGAGATTGAAAATGCTAGGGTGCTTATTGAAAGACATCATCCCCATTTTGGAGAAGGCCACTCAGCTTCGAGCTCTTATTGCAGAGGATGTTACAGGTGAGGCCTTACCAACCCCTTGTTGTGGAAAATCTCTGTGATTTCCTCAATGTTGGCGCCGTTTAAAGCTCCAGGATTTGGAGAAAAAAGGAAGGCTATTAATATGATGCTTCAGGATATCGCTATCTTGTATGTGGAATTTGATTCGGTTGAGTTTTCTTATCTTCTCTTTCTTCTAGTCTGAACTAACTATCTCTTTTGTATGTTGCTTTCCAGGAGCTGAGTACCAAGCTAGTGACATAGGCTTGCTGGTCAAAACAAAATACTAATCAATTGGGTATTGCCAAGGTCACAGTTAGCAAAAGATTCAACTACGCTTATTGCAGATGCAGGCTTCCACCAAGGAAAAATTACAAGCTTGAGAAAAAAGTATTCAAGACGGATTTTGTGTGTATGACTCAGAGAAGCTTGCTAAGAGAGTCGCTAAACTATGGTGGTGTTGCTGTCAGTAAAGTCGAGCAGCAACTGAAACGGAGCTTGGGGACCATGAGCTGAGCTCCCTGTCGGCAATGCGGGAAACATGACTTTAGCGAATGGGAGCTCCGGTTGCGGGTGCAACGGGATGAATGATATACATATGAGAATGAGAGAATCTGTTGGAAGCTGGACTATTGATCCCGCAAAAGTGACGAGGTGTGTGCCCTTCATAATGCTCTGCTTCGGTTGCGGGAATGGTACTGACCCTCTTAGGCCAGTGTTGCCAGTTGGCGATCGACAAACCGAAACCTAGGCTCCTCTTCAGAGGCTCATGGTGTAATGATTAATGAATGAAACACACAACATTTGATCTTATTAGCATATATAGTATGTGGGAAATGAGTAGTTGTTTGGTAACGGTGACGAGGAATAATTATCTTTAGAGGAAATTTTACAAATCTCTTTAGAAATATTTATATTCATGTTTGAAAATATTATTCAAAACAGTTTATATAGTTTAATTAGTTCGATATCCCATCCCTTTAATCCTTGAAACTTCTTCGGACGTAAACCATAATTAATGTATATCATTTTGACTAAAATTTAGATAGCGACATGTGTATTAAAAATTGATTTATAATACATGGTACCGTATGTCTCAAGTTAATAGCAACAGTAGTAATCCATAGGTAATTAGCCGTTTTAATTATTAGTTTTTTTATAAAAAAAATAACTGATAACGAAATCATAGACCCTATATAAACCCGTAGTGGCTGTTAAAGAGAGACTACCGTATCCTCTGAAAGTGGACGAAGAAGTTTCTTGAAATCCAGAAACCAGAACTCTGAGATTCTTCTGTACCGATGATGGCGACCAACAAGTGTAACCGATGTGATTCCAACACCAATCTGGGGTTAATCAACTGCAGGCACGAGAGGGTTTGCTTGAAATGTGCCAAATCAATGGCGGAAAGGAAAGAACCGTGTTCCGTTTGTGGAGTTGCATTCACCATTCTGCATAAGGTAATCTTTTGACGATCGATTTGTCGTATCTTTCTTTCTTCCCAAGCTCGAATCTAACAAAAGTCCATGCCATGCCAACGTACGTTGTTGGTCTCGCAAATCGCAAATCAGGAATTTGCTGTTCGTCTTTGCTCGGCCGACGATAAGAAAAAGTACTTGGCTGCTTCATTCAAGAATGGTGCTCCGGATCTCGCAAACGACCATCAATGGTCTCTGGTTAAACAATCCCAATCTTCTGATGCTAATGCGGAGGTGCTGAATAAGGATCAGTGGATCTTGGAGAATCAAGAAGGCATCAAGTACAAAGGAAATCTTGTTGGCACATCGAAACGCTTTTTGTTAGAGGAGGAGGATGATGGTTCTTCTGTGCTTATTCCGTGTGATCATTGGTATGGACGACGAAGATGATCGTTGCTTCTTCTTTCTTTCTTTTCTTGGGATGATGATAAAAGAAAAGTAAGCTAAGTAGTAGTGTTCATGGCGTGACATTCTCGCTTTTCTTGGTTTTGATAGGTTTGGGTTTGATCGAGTTCCTCCTCCCGGTACTCAGCTGCGTACGACTGAACAAGCAGAGCAGATAATGGACAAAAAGCGTAACCGAATTGAAGAGACGATTCAGAAACGCAATAAGCACATGAGGAAGACGGGCAAGATCATAAAGCCAACAACATCCACATCCACCAGTGAAACAGTTGAGAAAGGTACGTAAAACCCTGTTTCAATGAATCTGTTTCGTTTCTCTCTTCAAATTTTCTCTCTACTTTAACGGGGGGATATATGTCTTGTTGTAGGAGAGCCCTGGGATCACGACGCAAGATTCTCGGATGACGATGTTGGCACCGATAGCGATGAAAGTATTTCTGTTCCAAGTGCAATCAAGGTAAAATTAACTACTGTTTCTCTCTCTCTCCCCTAATGCTAAAAATGATTTATTAGTTCGTACGTAATTAGAGAAAATTAAAGAAGTTGAGCATGCATGGGTGTGTGAATATAGGAGTTTGAAGAGGAAGACAATGAGCCTTTCCTTAGCAATGCTGGAAGAGACCTGAAGAACATAATCCGAAAGTATGATGATGGATCTGATAAAGATGATGGAAAAGGAAGCGGGAGTACTGGAGGAGCCAGTACTAGTACTTGAGAGAGAATACATAAATGGTGCCGAGGAGACTACTGGAGAGTAATAGCTAGTGATTAATAACTTTTCTTTTGGTTTTTTTTCTTTCTTCTCTTCTGATTTGGTCAATGAGATTATGATGACACAGCATTGATTCTATCTCAATTGACGATGATGTCTTTGTTCTGCTTTTGGAATTCTTGTGTGTACGTACTACATAAACATAGAGCATTGAGTCTCAATAATCCAAAGTTTTTTTGTTTTTTTGTTTTTTTTGGCATAGATTTTAGTATTATTCCCATTCTATTGCATCATTTAGATAATGCAAATTTTGGATCTCTTAAATGAGTCATTACATCATGAAGTACAAATTTGCTTTATATCATCAATTTTGTTTTGGGTGGGGGGACTAAAATTAGAAGTCACATTCGGAGAAGAGAGTTAGTTCAAAAGATCTCTAAATTAAGGCAAACGGCAAAACAGAGCTCAAAGAGTTGCAAAATCTCTCTGTCAAATTTCTCGGATTTCCCAAAACAGAGTTTTTCTTTTTCGTTTTCAATCTGTCAAAAGCTCACAATGAACTTGAATTACAGAGATATTGACTCGTCTTCCTCGATTCACGACAAAGTAATCTATTTTACCTTTTTGTCCACCCATCCACGGCGGAGTTGGAGTGGCTGGCGAAGAAGAAGCTGAGAATTTGATGAATTAGCATTTCATCGATGTTACCCTCTATCAGAAACATCAGATCACGATTCATGATCACGCGCCGGTCGGGTTACTGATGCAAATTTGTGCGTCGATCGCTCAATTCCTCGCATGGGTTTCATTACTTGTACTATTACCGACGGTGGGCTCTTCTGCTTCTTCTTCGAAATCTCTCCTAAATTGTCAACCTTTCTTAGATCATCAACAGCACCTTGGAAATATCTTGATGATGCTTTGGTTAATGTGACCTTAAAGGCTGTGAAGAACGGAGGGTTTGGTGCAGCTTCCGTGATTAGAGACGTGGCAGTGTATGCCTTGGCTCAGTGTTGGCAGACACTTGATAAGAATTCGTGTCGAGAGTGTTTGGTTAATGCTAGGTCGAGCTTGAGAGATTGTGACGGACATGAAGCTACAGCTTTCTTTACAGGGTGTTACTTGAAGTATTCCACACACAAGTTCTTTGATCATGCTGCTGAGCATAAACCTGATGATGGTATGGAACATAATGATTGTTGACACATCACTATTTAATTTGGATAATAGAGATTGATCTTCACCCATCGAACTTTTGTTTCTTTCTTGTGCAGATCATAGAAACTTTATAAGGTCATCGTTTTTTCCATATTTGAGTGATCATGATGTTACGAAATTAGCAATTGCTGCGATTTCGTTGTCTATTCTTACTTCTCTTGGTGCCTTTATTAGTTACAGACGGTTTTCAAGGAAAAGAAAAGGTAAAAACTGGGACTACAATATCTTATAGCTATGTATGAGGTTCCTTGTTTCGTTGATTCATGATCTTCTTCTTTTGTTTAGCTCAAATTCCATCGTGTTCAAATTTCAAATACGAGATGCTTGAGAAGGCGACCGAGTCTTTCCATGACTCTATGAAACTAGGCCAAGGAGGGGCTGGTTCTGTGTACAAAGGGATTCTTCCAGATGGCAGAATCGTTGCAGTCAAAAAGCTCTTCTTCAACACACGTGAATGGGCGGATCAGTTCTTTAACGAAGTGAATTTGATCAGCAGAGTTGAACACAAGAACCTTGTGAGACTACTTGGTTGCAGCATTGAAGGTCCCAAAAGTCTTCTTGTCTATGAATATGTTCATAATAGAAGCCTTGATCAAATCCTTTTCAGTAAGTTGTAACATCTTCTCTATAAACTAACCCATTTACCGAATCCATCATGTTAACTAACTAACTGTTATTTGAATTGCAGTGAAGAATACGGTCCATATCTTGAGCTGGAAGCAACGGTTTAACATCATTATAGGGATATCAGAAGGTCTAGAATACCTTCACAGAGGATCTGAAGTAAAAATCATCCATAGAGACATCAAAACCAGCAATATTCTCCTTGATCGAAACCTAAGTCCCAAAATAGCGGATTTTGGACTCGTACGTTCCATGGGTACTGACAAAACCCAAACCAATACTGGAATTGCTGGAACACTGTGAGTGTGTGTGTACTTCTTGATCAATTCTTCTTTTAACAACATTGCGTTTCAGAAAACTAGAGTATAAAGTTTTCTAATTTGATGTTGTTCTTTGGAACTTGTAGTGGTTATTTGGCACCTGAATATCTTATCAAAGGCCAATTAACAGAGAAAGCTGACGTTTATGCATTCGGAGTTCTCATAATCGAGATAGCAACTGGCAAGAAAAACAACGCATTCACGCAAGGAACTAGCTCGGTTTTATACTCTGTAAGTAAGCTTTGTTTCCATGTTAAGTCGCGGATATAAGACACGCTCACAATTTTACATTTTAACACTGTAGTAATGGTTTCTCTTGACTGGTTGGGAATAGGTATGGGAACATTTTAAAGCAAACACTTTAGAACGCTCGATTGATCCTCGGTTGAAAGAGAAGGTCACAGAGGAAGAGGCCTTGAAGGTTCTTCAAATCGGATTGTTGTGTGTTCAATCATCAGTAGAATTAAGACCTTCGATGTCTGAGATAGTCTATATGTTAAAGAACAAAGATTGTAAATTTGATTGTCCGAAACAGCCTCCCTTCTTGAGTGCCAGTGTTCTAATGCCAGATGAGGAGACTAGAGTCTGATATTATCAATCAGTTTCTTAGGATTTGTTTATAATTTTGTGTTAACAAATATAATGCAATAATGATGACAACTTTTTTTCTTTAGTACTACAATTAGTTAATTAGAGTATAGTATTGTTTTAGAAACTGGCTCTGTCCGTCTGTCGCATCTCTTATTTGTTTGGCGCAACGTTGGCGTTTTGCTATCGGATCATTATTCACCTCTTAAGTTCATTAAGGTCCAACAAAAACGAGATTCTCCGAGGAACTCATCGTTACCATCCGTTCGCTCAACAGTCAACAACATTTGACTTCCATAATGCTGTGGACCTGTGGTACAAGTTGATCAACATTTATGCCACACGTGTCGTGTGGACATCACGCATACTATTTCTCTTGGTTTATTTTTCCAAAAAAGAATACTAGCTGCATCTTATTCATATATATTTAATATACTTTTTTCTTTTTTTGTTATGCTTATGAATAATAAATAAACTTTGAAATCTATCCACTTAAATCTGTTTTTTGGTTTTTTAACTGATTTTTAATTTTGAATTTTGAATACTAGTATTCATTAAATTATACTGACTGTTACAATATTACTAATCAAAATTTATGTTCGTACGCCTCACCAATATTGTATTAAATATGGAAGTTAATAATAAGTTTTATAATATTTATTGGGGTTAAAAAAAAAAAAAGCATTAGCTGGGACCCAGATGTTTCTTCCCCAACCTCCTTCCACGAGAAGCTACTAACCCTTCCTTCCCCAAATTTTTCCCACTCTCCTCCTCTATTCTCTCAACCTCTCCGCCTCAGATTCCGTTCAATCTCCCTCCACCGCCTCAGATTCGACTCTCTCTTTCTCTGTCTTTTTTTTTTTTTCGTTTAATTTTATTTATTACTTTCTCTCTCTTCTCGAGGAGTCTTTGATTTGACCGGAACATTGTTCCGGAAGCTTACCCAAGACCTCACTCCTTAATTCTCCGGTTTTCATCTCCGTCGTTATCTCAACGCCGACATTAAAAAATTATATTCAACAGTAGAGTGCTAGTTTGAAGTGACACCGGAATTGTAATCGGTGTACCGAGAGAAGCCCTAAAAGTGCCGTCCGTCGATCTCTCTGCTCTATCTTCGTCTTCTCTATTTATATCGCGCGCATTGTAAAGTAGGAAGTTATAGTCGTTCTGCATGAGCCTAATTTTCAGGTATACTTCAATTCCTTCGTAGCGGAGGAGATCTTCTCCTCTCTCTCTCGGGGTTTGTGATTCCCCTAATTTTTACTTTCTAGGTCGTTTTAGCTGAGTTTCGTTACTGGGATTGTTACGTATTGAGAGGTTTTGGAGTGATTTCTTAGGGCACATACACACAAGAACAACGGATTCTGGAATTTATGATCTGTGTTTGTCATATCTCTGAAAATTCGTTTGTTATTTGCTTCCTTCTAGATAAACAAAGATGAGCTACAATAGAAGTATCAGCGTTTCTCATGATGATGTGGTTGTTAAACCCGAGCGCGGTAATATGCTTCAGAGCATATCACCTAGAAGCCATGGTTCCAAAGGACATCCTCTACCTCAAGATTCTGAAGAAAATAGAGGATCGATCGGTCAGAGTAGCACTAGTGTGGTTGATCAGGTCCGGTCGCCAGC
This sequence comes from Camelina sativa, assembly GCF_030686135.1. Taxonomy (NCBI): domain Eukaryota; kingdom Viridiplantae; phylum Streptophyta; class Magnoliopsida; order Brassicales; family Brassicaceae; genus Camelina; species Camelina sativa. The sequence goes on from NC_141893.1 coordinate 8,264,520, forward strand.
TGATGATGCTGGTGTCACCTCTTCATCCACCATATGTCCAGCTCCTGTTTGTAGGCAATTCTGGAAAGCTGGAAGCTATAATGATGAACTGAGTTCAAAGTCACAGCGGCCAAGTATGTATTTCTAATCATCAGCTAATTATTACTCTTTTGCTTGGATGAGTTGGTTTTTGTCTCTGGAGGTTATAATGTTTTGACGTTTGAGTGATACACGCCAGAGTACACTGTTTCCTTTAACTTGGTTCCAGGGTTTTTCGCTTTACATGTGGAAGCTTTCTGCTTATAATTCTTGACATATATTTTGCAGATGGAAAAAATTATCTTCATGTGCACCCTATGTTTCTTCACTCCAATGCTACTTCACATAAATGGGCTTTTGGTGGTATGCTTAAATAACCATCATTTTCCCGTTTTTGTATGTGGCTAAGTAAACATTATTCAAGCGTTTTAACAAGACTTTTTTTGGTTCTTGCAGCTGTTGCAGAACTGCTTGACAATGCTGTTGATGAGGTGCGTCCTTTCTTTTGATGTGCTTAATGCTTTAAATCTTACTACCTGCTTCTTCTTTCCTGCAAATAATTTTCAATTATACTCTTCACTCTTTGAACCTTGTTTCTACTTTCCACATATCTTAATGTCTCTGCTTAACCGAAAATGTTTTGACTTTTGAATCTTTAAATTCTTGAATACTTGTATAATTATATTCTTGATAGAGAACCTCTCCCTTCTGGGACCCGAGCGCTTCGCTTTCTGACACCATTCTGTCATTTTTTTTAATTAAGGTGGAAGTGTGCCCTAAATATTTGTAGATAATCTCAATAGTTCTGGATGATAATTTATTAAAATAGCTCTGTATCTTCATCACCCTGTAGATCCAAAATGGGGCCACTTTTGTCATTGTAGATAAAACCACAAATCCAAGGGATGGTACAACAGCATTGCTAATTCAAGGTATTTGCATTGATTTTTTTGGATTAAGTTTCGTGCCAATTACAATAGGAAAAATGCAAAAGAAAGACTTTCTAATCTTCTCGCATAAAAATTTTAGATGATGGTGGTGGGATGGATCCTCAGGCAATGCGAAATTGCATGGGTTTTGGCTTCTCAGATAAAAAATCGGATTCAGCCATTGGAAGATGTATGAATCTTTCTCTTTATGCTCTTAGCAATTATATCTCTAATTATAATTCTGCATCCCATATCTATAGTTATGATTTTGAAGCTCAGATCGTTAATCATGATTCTACGTCTTTTCACTTCGTTATAATTCTTAAGATGGAAATGGTTTCAAGACTAGCACAATGAGACTTGGGGCAGATGTCATTGTTTTCAGCCGCCATTCAAAGAACCAGTGAGTGGTCATTGTTGGTTATCCTATGCGCCAATGTTCTAGCAGTTTTCCATCCAAACATTTGCTTTCTGAACAAGAGAATATTGGCTAATTGTTTTCTTTTCCATCTGACTAGAACATTGACACAAAGTATCGGGCTCCTTTCTTATACTTACCTCACACGTACTGGCCATGATAGAATAGTTGTTCCCATTGTGAGTCTCCCTCTCTGACACATATAAATGTACCTTGTTTTTCTGTAATTTAACCGTGTAGCCTTGTCAATATTCAGTTGGATTACGAGTTTAAGGTATCAGCTGGCGAGTTCAAGCCGTTGCAAGACCGAGAACATTTTATATCCAGCCTCTCCATTCTACTAGAATGGTCTCCATTTTCAACAGAGGCAGAACTTTTGCAGCAGGTAAGCCCAATTTTTTATTTTTATTTTATCCAGGCAACCCATGTTGTCTACAATCTGTATATTTCCTGGTTACTTGGTTTAAAATTTGTGGGGTCTTTCAATATTCCCTGTCATGGTACAATTGATAAAAGCTTTTGATGAGCTTTAAGTTCCGTATATAATAATTTGATCACAACCGTGAAGCCATGCACGACTGTTCTCCATTTCCATAATTCCGTATTTCTTGGATAGATATGGATGAATGAATGCTTAGATAAGACTAGAGCAGTTCAATCGAGACTTTAGTGTGCGCTTAAATTAGGCCCCTTCATGTTGGTCTATTCTCTATTTGTGTTTGCCCCATTTAATAAAGTTTTTCCTTTTATCTAATATGTTACCAAGTTCCTCTCTTCAGTGACATTTTATTTTCTTTTTCTTTCTATCAGTTTGATGACGTTGGACCACATGGGACAAAGGTTATTATCTATAATATGTGGCTCAACAGTGATGCTAAATTGGAACTAGACTTTGATTCGGTTGCAGAGGTGAATTCTTGATCTTTCCTATTTCGAATCTTTTTTCGATCCCAAGTATTATCATTTAATTGAGATCTTGTTTTGTTCCGTATTTTTTCCTTTGTAGGATATTCTCATTGAAGGCAGCATAAAAAAAACTGGATCTAAGATTGTGAATGATCATATCGCTAGCCGGTTTTCTTACTCTCTTCGTGTGAGCTTCTATTTCTTTTGGTCAATAATGTTTAGGGAACTGTTTATGCTTATGTTCATGTGCAAGTGGTAACAGTAACATTGAATCATAAATGTATGTGTGAATGTACTCATGAATAATCTTGGAAAATGCATAATACACATAGACACAGATAATAAAATGCTGCAGACAGCTGTATATAAGAAATACTTGTGTAACTGTGTGTATACTAAGACTAGATAGCTGGCATGCAACTGAAATTCTTCCCCCTGCTGATACCTTTGTGCAGGTTTACCTATCCATATTATACTTGCGGATTCCTGAGACGTTCAAGATCATTTTGCGTGGTAAGGTTGTCGAACATCATAATGTTGCTGATGATCTCATGCATCCGCAGTACATCTTGTATAAGCCTCATGCTGCTGGATCTGGAGAGGTGCGTAAAATATCTGAAGGCTTTTGTTTTTCTTCTTTTAAACTTCTTACTCTTTTTCCATTATTATGATTTGAATCGGGCGTTCAATGAGCAGGCTGTAGTTGTAACGACGATTGGATTTCTGAAAGAAGCTCCCAAAGTAAATCTTCATGGGTTCTGCGTTTATCACAAAAACCGCCTTATTATGGTGAGTTTTGAAATGTTAAATATGTTAGTTCACATTCAGTAGAAAAGGATTATCATAGAGTGGGGTATAGACTGGGATTTTAATTATTTTTTTTGTTGTTAGACCTCTCTACACTGATGGTGGCATGCAGATTTAAAGGTGTTTTTTAAAAAATCTTCTGAACGTAGTTAAAGTTTTCTTGCACCAGTTAAAAACTCAGTATCCGTCAAGTTTCTATCACAAATTCTGCACATACTCTTATGTGACACTGTGACCTTGTCTGATTGTTTTGCTATTTTCAGCCATTTTGGCAGGTCATAAATTATTCAAGCAGTCGAGGAAGAGGGGTTGTTGGTAAAAAACTGCGAAATGGATAAATCAATAAAACATTAGATATACACTGATTGTTGTTTTTAGAACAGTTCTTTGACGGGTGAATTTATGTTAAGTTGTATGCTGTTTACAGGTGTTCTAGAAGCTAATTTTGTTGAACCAACCCATAACAAGCAGGATTTCGAGAAAACTGTTCTTCTTCAGAAGCTTGAAAACCGTTTGAAGGAAATGACAGTGGAGTATTGGTAATTTCCTTAGCCTTGTCTTTTTGGTTGCTGTTGTGTTGCTACATTTATATATTCCCTCAAAGTAGATAATACAGAGTTTTCCTAGTGTATGGTAGAAGACCACATAAGATATATTGGGGATTTGAAGTCCTCTGATTTGTCTTTAAACGTTCCCCTATTACCTCTGGACTGGCCTTGTACCAGTTTCCAGCGTTTCTTACTATTTCAAGTGATTGAAAATCTTTAACAGGAGCTGCCATTGTGTGTTGATTGGGTATCAAGTAAATAAGAAGCCTCGTCTTCAGATACCTCAAAATGCTCAATCTGCCGGTAGACAAGCAATAAGTCCTCCCCCAGGCTTCAAAGCAGTTTTTCCTCAAGGAAATTTGACATCTCTGCCTAGAGTTTCAGCTGAACCAGGTAAATGTTACTAAAACTTGAACCATGATGTAAGTGGGATCGTAGTTGGTCTTTGACTAGAACAAAACTTGAGTTATAATATTAGACTACCCGGTCTGACCTGGATTGGTTAAGGATTATGCCCATTTTAAGAATCATTAATATGATACTGCTGCGAATTCTCTATATAGTGACTGCAACTTGCAGCTAGTTAATCTCCTTACTTAGAATGAGAACAAAATAATCAGTATCTTATTAAATAAAATAATCAAATATCTTACTGAAAAATTGACACTCTTTTTCCAAACTGATTACGAGTGCGTCTGTCTATTATTGTGATGATGTGGAAGGAAGAGTTAGTTTCACACAATCATTTTGTTGGGCGTCGTTTTGTACTGTATATTTCCCTTTCCAGCATTCCCGAACTCTCTCTGATGCTGACTTATGGTTTCATTATTATCGCAGTGCTATTGGAGAAGAGGAAAGAACATCCTGATTCTGTTGCAAGCGCAGCGTCAAAAAGAAAGGTTGGGAATGATGGCTTTACTGTCCCGGGGCCGGATCGGGTTGAACAGGTACCTCAAGATATGTTTCTTTTTCTTTCATTTCCTGTTGAACATGTTTAACCCCATGACTGTTCCCAGTACCTAGATGTTATATAATTATTATCTGTGAAATTGCTGACTAGATTTTCATGTGAGCACTGTTTGACATATATATGACATTTTTCTTATGTGATATCTCATGCACATGTGCCCACGTAGAAAACATGATAGTAACTTTAGTTTGTAAATGCATCTCTACCCATTCCGTTTCTCTAATTTTACTGGCTTTTCACATGCTCTGAAGTTTATTCGTGGATCTGCAAGTCAGTCACAAGATAGTGAAACTGTCAAGTTGATGGAAAAAAACAAGAAGCTCCGAGAAAAGTAAGATAAATTATGTAATATAGATTGCCAATTTCCGCATTTGTTTGTGATTTCTGCCAGAAAATTTATTATAATTCTTATACTCAGATGTTTGGACCACAAGGTGCGAAGTCAGAACCTTGAAATCAAGGTACGTCCGTATGACATTAACAACCCTATTTTAGTACTTATTTCTTTCATTTGCTTTGGTGGTTTTGACTCACCGTTGTTCCTGCGTAATCCCAACCTCCTCTAAAGACATAAGATATATGGAAGCTAGTTTAGCATCTCTCCATGAGTCTTGTCTTCTGTGTCTTTTTATTAAACGATCTATTAATTGGTTCTTAAGTTGCTTATTGCAATTGGTAATTTCCATCAATCACATCATTTGATTAGAGATACTAGATTGGCCTATGTCGTCATAAGTTCCTCCATAAACTGGTTGAATAAGATTCGACGGTGATTTTGAGTCAAATGATTGCACAAAACGATCTTCATTTTGTGGTGATACAAATCGGGGTTTTTGTCTGTGCAGGCCATGAATATAAGGAGTGAGATCGAGAACGCTAAAAGTGAATATGAAAGGTTAATGGGAGAGCTACAAGCTTTGGGTATGGTGAAAGGGGAGCACAGAAGAAATGTAAATGCCTAGAAATATTCTCTGCACTTAACAACACTCTTTTTTTGCCTTTGTCATATCCATCCTCTAGGTTTGAAAACTAGGGATCCTTATTGGTTTATCTATCTAGTCTCTACTAATGAGTCTGCCTAGGGTAAGGCAACAAAATGTGAAGTAACAGGGTCCATGTTCATGAAATCAAAGATCCTTTTTTGTCCAGGAAATTCACCAAAAGTCAATGGGGAAATATTTAAATTTCTACATATTTTAGGTTTTACTTTGCAAAAGAGCCTCTTTAAACAAATGACCATGTATTGTCAAAAAAAAAAAAACAAATGACCATGACTTGTCGTTGTGTGTCTGTGTCACTGTCACCACCCATCCGAGAATAATAAAAGTAGATATTTGGTATTTAATTTCCAAACGGTTACAATATAGTGACAATCATCACTGATTATTATTAATTAATAATTAGATTGCAAATTCGTAATCCAACCATTGATTATAAAAAACTCCAAGTTAGTCTGGAGAAATCCAAAATATTCTTCTCGAGAATGTTTCTAGAGAGTTGGGTATACGGATCAGTGAGGAAAGTGGAATTAAGTCCACCATAGATCTTGGTAAATATTTGGGGATGCCGGTACTATAGAAGAGATTGAATAAGGCGACGTTTCGAGAAATTTTGGAACGGATGTCCTCGAGGATGGCGGGTTGGAAGAGTCACACTCTTAGTTTGGCAGGGCGCTTAACTCTTACGAAAGCAGTATTATCCTCTATACCAGTTCATTCCATGAGCACTATTATGCTTCCTCAAGCCACTTTGGCTTGTATAGATAAGGTGTCTCGCAATTTCTTATGGGGCAGTACACCAGGAAGAAGGACGCATCACCTGGTTTCTTGGGATAAGGTGTGTTCGTCTAAATGGTAGGGTGGACTAGGCATTCGAGCTGCTAAAGACATGAATAAGGCTCTTATCGCTAAGGTTGGATGGCGGTTGCTGCGGGATAGAGGAAGCTTGTGGGCTTGTTTGCTCAGAAGTAAATATAAAAGTGGATGATACGACGGGGTATAACTGGCTGTCAGTGAAAAGCACGTGGTCCTCAACATGGCGAAGTATAGGTGTTGGCCTTCGTGACGTGATTTTACAGGGTCAGAGTTGGGTGCTTAGTGATGGGAGGCACATTAACTTCTGGACTGATAAATGGTTGTCGAAATACCCGTTGGTTGACGCAGTGGAGGGAGAGTTACCACAAGCAGCATTGCAATTGAGAGTTAGCGAGCTGTGGAGAGATGAGGATGGATGGGACTGGAATAGGATATCTTCTTATCTGCCTCTAGAGAAACGCTTGGAGTTAACAACGTTTGCTGTGGATAGGGTTACAGGGGCTACTGACAGAATTGCTTGGGGAGAGTCGCCAGATGGGAAATTCTCAGTCAGTTCTGCGTATGCATTGATTACTAGGGATAATTCTCCAAGGCCGAATATGGAGAATTTCTACAGGAAGTTGTGGCGCTTACAAGTGCCAGAACAGATCAGAGTGTTTCTTTGGTTGACTAGTCATCAAGCAATCATGACCAATATGGAGCGGGCAAGACGTCATTTGTGTGATTCTGCGGTTTGTCAAGTTTGTAAAGGCGACTTTGAGTCTATTATCCATGTTTTGCGGGATTGTCCCGCAATGAAGGGAGTCTGGGAGAGGTTGGTGCCGACAAGAAGACACCAACAGTTCTTTGAAGTTACTCTGTTGGAATGGATTTCTGGGAATGTATCAGAAGGATATGTGGCTTCTGATGGTGTTCCATGGTCTACCCTTTTTGCAGTAGCGGTCTGGTGGGGTTGGAAATGGAGGTGTGGAAATGTATTCGGTGTGAATGGGAAGTGTCGCGATCGTGTTAGGTTTCTACAAGACTTAGCTAAAGAAATAGTTTTGGCGAATGTGACGAAGGAGAGGTCACGCAACCCCGGGTTGAACGGATGATAGGCTGGTCGAGACCAAGGGTGGGTTGGATGAAGATGAACACCGATGGTGCATCTCGTGGCAATCCAGGGTTGGCCACGGCTGGAGGGGTGTTGCGAGACTCAGATGGTCGATGGTGTGGAGGGTTTACTTTGAACATAGGGAGATGCTCGGCACCGCTTGCAGAGCTCTGGGGCGTATACTATGGTTTGTGTCTGGCCTGGGATAAAGGAGTCTGATGTCTTGAGTTAGAGGTGGATTCGGAGCTGGTGGTGGATTTTCTGAATACAGGGATTGATGATTGTCATCCCCTGTCTTTCCTGGTACGCATGTGCCATGGCTTGGTTGTGAAGGACTGGTCAGTCCGTTTATCTCATGTATACCATGAAGCAAACTGTCTAGCTGATGGTTTAGTCAATCATGGATTTCTCTTTCCTTTAGGTTTTCATTTGTTGGACTCTGTCCCTATTGAGTTATTCTCGATTTTTAGAGACGATGAGGTTGGGCTCATGCACTCAAGGCATACTCGTATGTAAGACTGTTGAATTTTAATAAATGCTGGGAGACTATTGTCTCCCGGTCCCCTACCGAAAAAAAAAACTCCACGTTAACTATTTCTACAATTGTATAGCAATCCCAGCATTTTTTTTTTTTTAATACCTCCACAGACATATAATCCGATTATAAAGTCTTTGATTTGGTTAGAACATACAACCAGAATACTAAATCAGGAAATAATACAGCCAATTAAAAACATCAAACGAAGAGTAATCCAGCCAAGAAAGTATTAAGTGTAAGTGATACGTCACAGCTGATGCCAACAACCACAATACAATTAGGGCCGGCCCTGAGGACAGACGGGCTAAGCCCATGCTTAGGGCCTCCAAATTTTTTTTTTCTATGAAGCTTCATATAGCCATATTTTGTTGTATATATATAATGGGTAATGGTTTTTATTGTATATACGTAAAGCATAAAAGAGGCCACATCTTTATACTCTTTTTTATATATATTAATATCATATCTAAATTCTTTTTTTTATTATTGTTTTTAAAATAACACAAAATTTTAATTCCTAAACCTAAACAAAAAGGGAAAAAATATGATTAGATTTATTATAAAACATTGTTTATTCGAATACCTAAACAACTGCCGTATCTAAAAAAATTTCTTTCAAAACAATCACCTCAAGTTGTCTAAGGCATTATTGTATACTTTTCATCAATTAAGTAGTTTTTGTAAGGTTTTTTTTTTATTTAGTTTGAAGAATTTAATTTTTTTGTCAACTAATTTTTTATTTATAAAAAAGCCACATTTTTTTCTTCCCTTTGGACCACATATTTTGTTGGACCGGCCCCGAATACAATATACACATAAGTCAGAAGTGCATGAAAAGGCCATGAGCCAACGGCTAAGTTGTCACGTGAGAGCGCACAAACACCCATGAGAGATTTTACCGTTGAAGGCTATAAGGTAGGAATCAGATGCTTTCAACCCACATTCACAATTCCGCGGGTCCAACACGTTCTCTCCTACGACGTGGAGAGAAGTGATTCGTTCACACGGATTTCAGCAACAATGAATGAGAAATGTAGCTGATTCGCGCCACTTTGTCGGTATGCTTAGGTGACTCTCAACCGTCGGATCAAGATCGCGCCAGAGAAAAAGGAAAGGGTCAAATTAGTCATTAACATGAATTAATTATAAATATAAAATTTTTTATTTAGTGAGAAAAATAAATGCGCTGGAAAATAGTCTCAAAAAGACTCTCTCTGATTTGTCTGAAGAACTAAGAAACCGAATCGCTTCATTTTGTTTTCCCGAGAAAAAGAGAGAGAGACAGACAGACAGACAAAAAAAAGAAAATTAAAAAAAAAAAAGAGTTTCTTCGCCGTCTGAGTGGGAAAGATGGCGGAGGATTTCGCTAGAGCGGTGGACGATGGGCTTAAACTCGCGAAACGGATTTATTTCGGGAAAGACAGGGCCGTCGCGGCTCCGAGACCACCTGCGCCGATGGAGAGATCGGCTACGACGCAGCCTTACCTTCCTACGGCTCCCATGGTTTACGCCGTTATACCCGACCCGGGAATTGTGGATAACCCGGATTTACCTAGCTATCAGCCTCACGTGCACGGCAGGTGCGACCCACCTGCTTTGATTCCTTTGCAGATGAATTCGATTGAGCTCGATGTTGATTGTTACCTCGATACCGCTCTCGTTACAGTCACCGGATCGTGGCGGGTTCACTGCGTTATGGGAAGCAAGAGATGTGATTGCCGAATCGCGATTCCCATGGGGGAACAGGTCTGTGTCTTTTTTATTTTTTTTCAGGGAAAATTTGAGATTGTTCTTTTGTAATTTATTAGATTAGTTCACTATTAGCCTATTAGGGTTACGTCTCTCAATTTGATGAAGGGTTTGCTGATGATATCTCTTTCTTTTATGTTTTTTGCCCTTTTGTTTTCACTTTTAAGTTTTGGTTCTCATACTAATAGTGTATGGCTAACAGGGTTCAATTCTAGGTGTTGAGGTTGAGATTCCTAGAAAATCTTACACAACTCAGTTGATCACAGCCGACGATGAAAATGAATTTGAGAAAACGGCACTACCGGAGACTGGAGGCTTCTTGAAACCAAACATTTTCACTCTTACAATACCACAGGTGATGTGCAAGTTTCCATTTGGAACTTTTATGGTATTTTGTGTGTGTGTGTGTGTGGTTTGACCTCTTTTCTGATTGTATCTGCCATTTATTTCCAGGTTGATGGAGGTACCAATCTCTCTATCAAGATGTCTTGGTCTCAGAAGTTGACGTATAATGAAGGGCAGTTTTTTCTTGATATTCCTTTTAGCTTTCCTGAGTATGTGACTCCTGCGGTTAAGAAAATCTCCAAGAGAGAAAAGATTCATTTGAGTGTTAATGCTGGTACTGGAACTGAAGTTCTCTGCAAAGGATGCAGTCATCAACTAAAGCAGGTCTGCTTTTATAGACTTTTTCTCAACGCGATCCATAATATTTCAGTTTTTATTTCTTTTGGTTCTATTCTGTAACTCTTATTCCTTTCATCTATTACAGGAAAAATTGCGGAGTGCAGGGAATTTGAGGTTTGCATATGAAGCTGATGTTTTAAAGTGGTCCAACACAGACTTTAGCTTTTCTTATACGGTATGAGTTCTCTCACTAGCGCTTTTAAATCTCTGTTGCTGCTTCAACGTCTCGTAGGCCCTAGACAACTGGGCTTGCATTGAATGTTGTAAAAAGTGCTTATGCTTTAATTTTTTCGACCAATCGTAGGCCTCTTCAAGTAATATAGTTGGTGGACTTTTCCTTCAATCTGCTCCTGTTCACGATGTTGATCAGAGAGACATATTTTCTTTCTATCTTTTTCCAGGAAAGCAACAAAAAACAAAGGTTTGATTTTGAACTCTTTTATTTTATTTTCTGTACAATAAATGCCAACTGCATTATAATCGTAAGTTTCTTTCTGTCAACTTCAGGTATTCAAGCGGGAGGTAGTATTTGTTGTTGACATAAGTAAAAGCATGACTGGAAAACCTCTCGAGGATGTAAACAATGCGATATCCACAGCTCTATCTAAGCTTAATCCTGGAGATTCCTTCAATATTATCACTTTCAGCGATGACACTTCTCTGTTTTCGACTTCGATGGAGTTGGTCACTCCAGATGCTGTTGAAAGAGGCATTGAGTGGATGAACAAGAACTTTGTCATCGCAGATGGTACAAACATGCTCCCTCCACTAGAGAAGGTATTTCGACAACTTACTTGTAGCTTAACACTTTGGTGATTATATCCCCTCAAATTGAGTCCTGACAATAATTTCGCCAACTTTGTTCAATACTTTCAGGCTGTCGAAATGCTTTCGAATACTCGTAGCTCTATTCCTATGATCTTTTTCGTAACAGATGGGTCTGTTGAAGATGAGAGACACATTTGTGATGTAATGAATAAACATCTTGCTAGCGCTGGATCAGTGTGTCCACGAATACACACTTTTGGATTAGGTAAACTTGTCTACATGTAAAACAACCGGGATTATCTTTTGATTACCTTTTCATATGTGGACTCTTTGAAATATTTTCAGGTGTGTTCTGTAACCACTACTTCCTGCAAATGCTTGCAAATCTATCCAGGGGCCAGCACGAATCAGTTTATAATACAGGTGAAACTTTGACTGCGTTTGGTGAATTTAAGGATAAAGTTGTCATAATCTGTGCTATAACATATGTAATATAGTTATCTAAACAATATATTCCTTTGTCCAGATCACATTGAGGAACGACTGGACAAACTGTTTACAAAGGCTTTATCCACAGCTCTTGTTAATATAACAATTGAGCCTCTGCAGAGTCTAGATGAAGTTGAGGTGTGCCTCTATGCTAAGATTGTTTGCTTGACTTTTTTGGATTTTTTTTTTGTTTCCTCGGATTCGATGAAATTGATGTCTGTAATACTGAAATTGTTTACTTGTGGCTACAATAATAGGTATACCCCTCAAACATTCCGGATCTGACGTCTGCAAATCCATTGATGATATATGGAAGATACCGAGGAAAGTTCCCTGAAAATGTGATAGCAAAAGGTCTGCTAGGAGATTTGAGCAGCTTTTCTGTAAACTTGACTGTACAAAGTGCAAAAGACATGCCTCTTGATAAAGTAAGATCACCTTCCTTTCATAATCATCCCCAAAGTGGTTTTCTTTGATAAAGACATCCAGGTTTACGTAAAGTGTCAATCCCTAAATATTTTCAGGTATTTGCAAAGAATGTGATCGACTTGCTTACCGCTGAGGCATGGTTCTCTGAAGACAAACAGCTAAAAGAGAAGGTTCGTCTACATTTCACACATCCTCCTCAATTTTCCTTTTCAGGATTTTCTCCGTAAAGTTGCTTTATCTTTTTCTTCTCAGATTGCTAAACTAAGCATCCAAACCAGCGTACCATCCGAGTATACTAGAATGATCCAATTAGAGCACACAGAAGAATTGAAACCCAGCGACACTGCCGGAAAGAAAAAGGTATTGTATTGATGCATATCTAGAAATTATGAACTAAAACTGCCACATTGAACGAAAACCTAGTGATTAATTCTGTTCTGAGGACCAGATGAGATTCATATTAACTCATATATATTAACAGACATCAAGCAATGGCGAGAAACAGAAGATGGTATCAAGAACGATCCCGCTACAAAGCCTCGGGATAGGCTTTGGTGATAAAACAGCCACCAGAGAGAATGTTCCACCAGGATTTGGCGAACAGAAAGCACCTGATGCTGCTGAGAAGTTTGTCAAGGCTGCTTCGAGCTGTTGTGTGTCATTGTGCAACAAATGTTGCTGCATGTGTTGTGTCCAGTGCTGCACGAAGCTCAATGATCAATGTGTCCTTGTCTTCACACAGCTCTTCACAGCGATTGCTTGCCTTGCCTGCTTTGAATGTTGCTCAGCTATTTGCTGCTCTGGAGACGACGGGTAGTTATAATGTTAAAAAAGAAAACCGGTTTTGAATTCAAGTGTAAAGCTTTTTAAGTTTCAAAGTAAGTTTGTACATTTACATACACATTGCATGTACGGCCTCATCAAATATAAAAGCTGTGTTTTTTTCTTTTTTTTTTGTAAAGTTGCTTCAGGGGAGTAAAGTGTAAAAAGAAGAGACAAATCCATGTGTTTCTTTCACAATTTACTCGATTTCGTTTTCTTAAAACGATCCATATATTGTAATATAATGCAATTTTGGTGAACCGTCATTCAACAAAGTCCACAAAGATGGGATCAAGTGCTAGAAAAATGGTGACTCGAAGTCAGAAGAAACTGATATCGAGGGGAATTATAGGAACTTGAACCCCACAACTTTTGAATCGCTGGCTTTTTGCTGGCTTCAGGGATTTGTGTTTACTGTGTCTTTAAAAACATGGGACCACTATGATCATCTTTTATCTTCTAAAGTTATCCAAGGAGATAAAAACAGATCATTGACAGAAAAAGAAAATTTCTTGGAGAAACACACATACATGTGCTCCTATATATGTCTCTGAAATATGAAGGTTTGTTTTCATATATTGTTTAATTTGACTTAACTTTGTGTAGTGTTTGATCCCTCTTTGATCGTGTAAAACATCTTGATCTTGTTGTTCTTCACAGATTTTTAGTTGGGTTCAAAGAAAGCTTAGCGGAAAGAAGCATGAGTCTACTTCAGATTCTTGTGAGTAAAGTATTCATAGGCTACTTGAACGATATTTGCATAGATCATTGAGCATATTATTCATATTTTTCATATGCGTTTGATGTATACATAGCTCAAGAATCATTAGGACCTCCTTTGAGTAAAGAAGTCCAAGGTTGGCCTCAAGACGAAGAAACCTTCCTAGCCATTGGAACACTTGGAAACAATATCTGCCCCAAGGAAGAAGAAGAAACAGAATCTAGCAAAGATCTAACTGCGGTTAATACAGATGTTACAATCGGGAAGAAGAAATCGCTTTCTTTTCTTCTCAAGAAGATGTTTGTTTGCACAAGTGGTTTCAAAACTCCACCTCATCTTCTTGATTTGTCTAGAGGAGATACTATGCCCAATACTCGAATGGAAAAGGTACTTTTATCTACCTACATATATGTGACCAAATTATCCGATTACGAGCAATGATGAAATCTATATATTGTTTGCTTGTGTGCAGATGCTTAGGACAATACTCAACAAGAAGATACATCCACAACGTTCAAATTCCATTGCAAAAAAGTACTTGGAGAATAATCATAAGATTATAGATGAAGCTCGTTCAAGTGTTGAGGCCAACAAATGGGTCAAGACTGACTCTGAATGTGAGATTTTCTAAATACATAACTTTGGTTATTCAGGTCACACAAAAAAAAAAAAAAAAAAAAAGAATTTCATCATTACATGTGAATATGTGATGTAATTAACCAAGTGTATATATCATGGCTGGCTTTATTGCAGTATTTTAGTTAGGCCAAAAGCATATAATAAACATCAGAAGGACAGATTAGAGTGTAAGAATTTAATAATAGATGAATAAAAGAATAATTAGAAAGATGTAAAACAAGAATAATGGGATAGGGAAGCTTAATTCAATTTCTTTGATGATTACAGATATTGTCTTGGAGATGTAGAAATCAACCAATAAGCTAAATGGACCTGATTGATAGTCATGGTAATAATTAATAGAATCTAATTAGAACCAGTTTTTTAAAATCTTTTTCTTTTTACTAACAGTTGAATTATTTACTGATATATGAAAAAGTAACATTTATGATTTACTGATTTAAAGACAAATAATCAAAATCTCTTATGTTGCAGGTATCAGATGAGTGATGGTGTTGTATGCTCAAGTGTTCAAGAATATGATGAAGAATAAAATGGAGATGGGTCATGAAATATCTCTCTGATAATCATCGTTTACAGATGTATATTTTACTTGTCAAATTCCAACTTTACCTCCTTTTTTTGTTGTTACTCATCTTTCATTATATGGATTTTTTTTTTTTTTTTTTCAGATTTTAATGTTGTGAAGAAATCTGTTTGCTCATATGTACTGCTGTAACTACAAATATATTCATCTTATCAAACAAAAAAATTCAGTTTTACTAGTATTCATATTTCATGCTATCTAAAATTCATATTTCATGCTGTCTAAAATAAGTGATGAATGATGACTGTGATTCGGAGTCCATTAAAATGATGTAAAGGAACTCAAATGTAAAATAAAATAAATGAGGTTGATTTTGTAACATTTACAAAGTTTGAGGGGTTTTATAGTATTTTTTTTTTCGGGTCGGATCTCGTCTGAGCAAACTTGACAGAAACAGAGAGTCGTCAAAACATAACGAAAACGATCCGATAGATCTCAAAGTCTCTCTCTTTCTCGGTGGAAATTAGGGTTCTTTTGATTCTCCTTTGTTCGTAGCGGTCAATTTCATCGAGGAGAAGAAAAAGGGGGAGAGTTGGGGAATTGGGAAACTGAGAGAAGTCAAAAAGGCAAATGCGAGTTGTAGAGTTGTAGAGTTCCAATGTCTTGGGCTGCTCCTGATGATATCTTCTTCTCCACTTCTCTTGCTGCTTACTTAGATAGTAATCTCTCTTTCTCTCTCTCTCTCTCTCAAATCTGTAGAAAAAAGGATAGACCTTTACCAAATGAATGGTTGATAAAGATGTTAGCTTTGTCTTGTACTGATTCAACAGTCTCTTTTATGTCTTTGCAGAGAAACTTCTTGTGCTGCTTCGTGATGGTAGGAAACTGATGGGTCTACTTCGGTCCTTTGATCAATTTGGTACCTTTCTTTCTCTCTTTTGCAAATGAAAGTTCAAAATCTCTGAAGCGATTTGATCTCTCAAAGTGTTTTTGTTTTCATTTTGATTGAAGCAAATGCTGTGTTAGAAGAAGCTTATGAAAGAGTCATCGTCGGTAATCTCTACTGTGATATTCCCTTGGGTCTTTACATTATCCGTGGAGAAAATGTTGTCTTGATTGGTGAACTGGTAATAGCCTTTTACTATTTACAAACCTTATTCCTTTTTTTGCATTCTGAAATGAAAGAAAGATTTTGACAATGGAATCGGGTCTCTTTTTTGTGATCTTAGGACGTTGAAAAGGAAGAGCTTCCTGCTCAAATGATTCAGGTTCCAGAAGCAGAAATCAAAAGGGTTAGTAGTGCAATGTCTCTTTACTTCTCTGAGTCCCTTGTTGATTTGCTTTAGCTTTGAAGTTTGTTTGATTTGGGAGCTTCTTGCACGTATAGATTCTTAGCTGAGTTGCTTTTCTTTGGTGTTTTTGGATTTACTGACTCCCTCACTCTTCTGTATATATATAATCAGGCTCAGAAAGCAGAGAAAGAAGAAATGCTTCTTAAGGGTACAATGCGAAAAAGAATGGAGTTCCTTGATCTCGATTAGGGAATTTACATGTGTTGCAGCATTGTAGAAACTAGAAAAGCTGAAGATGGGGAATACAGAGGATCCTTCAAATTACTATTGAAATGTTAGTTGCTATGTGCGTGTGTGTGTGTGTGTGTGTGTGTGGACATTTGATGAATCCTCAGAAGCTCTGTGTATGGAATAAAATTATTGCGGAACTTGAACCTGTTCTTTACTGACCATTATTTTCATCAGTCACAATTCAGAGAAACCAAAGGTACCGAGATCAAAGGTGAACTCAAAGTACAACTACAACCTTGTATGGTTCTTATATATGAAAGGAATTGAAAGTAACAAAACAACATAGTAAAACCACTGAGCCATTAAAAGGCATCTCTCTAGGACCTTTCACTCTGGGTAAGATAGCATTGTGATAAGTGACTCGTGTTGAGGAAACTGCGACACGAGATCAGACCGTTTTGCGAGCTCGAAGTCCTCAAACTGGAAACCCGGAGCGCATGTGCAGCCAACAAGAGAGAAATGGTTCTCTGAGTCTCTAGGCTCGGCCTTAAGCAGAGTCCCATCATGAGAGAAACTAACATCCTTTGTAGGAAACGAACCAAACCAGACATTTGGAGGGACCGTGTACTGAGGCTTCTGATCACCTTCTATCAAGTCAGGACCAAGACATGTGAATTTCAACTTCCCATCATCGTGGAGTTCCACTACCTGATCAAGACATGAAGAAGAAGCCATATTGAGGAACATAAATTATATTGGTCTACTCATTCTATGGTTTTGTTCAGTGCAAGAGATTCAACTTACAGTGAGG
This sequence comes from Camelina sativa, assembly GCF_030686135.1. Taxonomy (NCBI): domain Eukaryota; kingdom Viridiplantae; phylum Streptophyta; class Magnoliopsida; order Brassicales; family Brassicaceae; genus Camelina; species Camelina sativa. The sequence continues at coordinate 8,281,722 of NC_141893.1, forward strand.
GGTTCACCCAAATAGAAGTGCCAGGTTTCAGCCATTGGTATGCGATGAAGACGAGAAACGCTCCCAGATGGAAGCATGAAGTAGATACATGTGCTCACAGCTCTGTCAACCTTAACTGCAGAGATTCATAAAAGACAAAAAAAGGATCAAACTTGCTAGACGATCGCAGACAAAGAATTAAGCATTGTTGATTAGATCGTTGAATAGAGAATCCAAGCAAATTCACAAACCAAACATACTATCATCTATGTCCCTAAAACTAATCATCTTCAGCAAATCCAAACAGTGAGATATCACAACTAATGACCGCTGAAATCCAAACAGTGAAATCTATGTCAGATCAGATTTCGGAGGATCTTACCGCTGAAATCTCAAAAATGCAAAAATCGGAAACTAATGACTACACACTATATCAATAGGATCCAAAATCAATGGAAGTGATGGATGCAAATAAACGAGAAAGAGAGAGAGAGAGAGAGAGAGAGAGAGAGAGAGAGAGAGAGAATTACAGGTCGGAGGGAGCTGAGAGGTGGTGAGGAGAACAGAAGTATCTCTTAAAGTTTGAGAGAAAAAGCCTCCTTCTGGGTGAGACATGAGGTTTAGCTTTCCAACGATTTCTGAAGACTTCACCATCTCCGACGATACCCAATCACTCACTAACCGATCTCTCTCAAAGTCTCAAGCTTTGTCCACCAAACTCCAAATCAGTTCTAACTTGGTTTTGGGTTACGGTATGTTAATTTCTCATTTTTGTTATAGACTTTATAGTACTACTCCCTCACTCTGCCATCCAAAATTGACTTTTCTCTACACAGTGACCACAGCTTTCATTTATCTCTACAATAAACACCCTACCAAATTGATTACTTCGTTTACAACTTACTTTTCTGTTCACTTACAGAACAACCAAAACACAGCAGACGTTTCATCCGCAACTACAAAATCAAGTTTCCAAACTCAATGGTTTATTCAAACGTAGAAGATAATATATATAGTTCATATCCCTTTTACTTCAAGTCATACATGTTCATATCATTTATTATTAGCATATCTCAACTCAAAATATTGTGAAGAAATGGAGCTGAATCATGTCTAAACGTGTGATCTTTCAAAACGTAGTACCACCACTTCTTCTGGACATCGTCTGCATAACTCCATTCATTAGTCCTTGAACTGATTTCCCAACTCCAGCTCCTATGTCTTGTGCAAAATACCTGGCCTGCCACAAAATGTGAAATTGAGCATGAGAAGTTTTCATTCCAATGTTGTAGGTTGGTAGCAACAAGTATGAAGCATACTGAAAAAGGTTTCTACTTTACCTCTTGTATGCTCTTCTTGAGATCAAAAGCATCTTTGACTCTGTCATCCAAGAATGCCCATGTATCCCGATGTTCTGCTCAAAACAAAATGATATCAAACTTTGAATAGTTTCTTTAATAGCATAGCAATGTATCCAAAAGAGGAGGACTAAAAACCAAACCTAAGGAGTCATCAGTGAGCATGTAAATCTCAGTGGTTGAGTAAACGCCTCCAAGAATAGTGCGCTTGACATACCAATCTAAATCCGAGGCTCCATCTCCAAGAGCATGCCATATCTCATCAACTAACATTGCCCGTTGCTTAAAACTCGTTGCAACATTCAGGGGATGCGCCTATTTCATCAAAAGGATATCAGAACTAGCTATTGTCTATCATGAAACAGAGAGAATTCGGAAAAAAAGAAACCTTACTTGGATGCTTAGAGCCTGGGGCCATTTTGACATGTAAGGGACTTGCATTTCTAGGCGAATTCTAATGAGCTTGGCAATGCGTGCACTTGGAATCAGGTTTTGCAAATCCAATCCAGAATCTATTTTATCCATAAGCAACTGAAGGCATTCATCCATGAAGAACTGAAACACAAAAATGAAACTCAACAATACAACCACCAAAACCCAATGTTTCAAGCTCTAAATCTACAAAATTTTAGTGACTCAAGAGACGCCATTACCTCAACAAGTGCAGCTTCTTTCCTGGAGAAAGAGCCAACAATGGAAGGAGACACACCAACATCCCTTGACCCAGCCATCATCGCTTCCTCAGTCCAACCTAATCTCGGCTACACAAAACTCCCAAACATACGGAAACTTATTAATCTCCAAAAAAAATTGAAACTTTTTGAGGCAAAACTATGAAAAATTTATACCCACCACATGACGGAGAGACGCAGAGAGAACACGAGCCTGCTCTTCCTGAAACTCAGCTCTGGGCTTCCTGCTCTCATCTCGACGTGGTCCTTCCCCTGTACTCGTTGAAGAAGAAGACGACGCCGTGTGATCCGATTGATTAGGGTTAACAGACTGGTTACCACCCATCGGCGATTCAGCATTACCACCCACCGACGAAGTGCAGAGACCGGAAGTGTAAGAGGAAGGGATGATCGTGGACCTGAGCTTGGGAAATCGAAGGAGGCGGGTGGCTGTAAAAGCACCACCACCGCCGAGAAGACGCTTCGCCGCCGTACGGTACATCGTTCGCCGGAGTTTGAGGGATTTTGAGTATTGTGTGACACGTAGATGAGATCGTTGCCACGAGAAAATTAAAAAGGTTTACTCTGTTTTCCCCAAGTGAACTGATTTGATGAACAATACAATTTGGGCGTTTTCTTAATTTATAATTTATTTATTTTTTCCCTAGTATTTACGATTATTTGCTTATATGATAACAAACTTATTTATTTGTCTAAAACATTCATAATTTATAACGTTGTTGATGAACCACATCGAACCGTACACGTGTCGCGTAACACTGGCTTCACAAAATTCATATGGATAACAAAGCCCATAACATACGAAGTTCATATACAATCACATAAACACAAGAAAAATGTTTATTATCATCTCCGCACGAATCAAAGATGGCTCTTGCCATTGCTTCCACGCTCACATTATCTACGACGAGCAGAGTCGAATTCCCTACCGAGAGAAAACGACAAGTACCGTGGTGTGCAACAACACTGGCCGGTGGAAGAATAAATAGCGACCGCGTGGTGGTTGTTCGTGCTGGCAAAGAAGTTTCTAGTGTCTGTGAACCACTTCCTCCAGACCGTCCTTTGTGGTTCCCTGGTAGCTCTCCACCTGAATGGCTCGATGGCAGGTTCGTTACATCATACTATCATTCATAGCCAATCATTCCTTTATTGATATTTTTTTTTTGTCTATTAAACTTTCAATATTGTTTCTTGCAGCTTACCTGGTGATTTCGGTTTCGATCCTCTCGGTTTAGGTACGTAAATTAAAAAAGAAAAGCCGGTTTAAAACGAGTTTTTGACTAACTAGTGTTTGTTTTTCATAGGGTCTGACCCGGAGACCCTCAAATGGTTTGCACAAGCTGAGCTCATTCATAGCCGGTGGGCAATGCTGGCAGTGACCGGTATCCTAATACCGGAATGTCTCGAGCGGTTAGGTTTCATCGAGAATTTCTCATGGTACGACGCAGGGTCACGTGAGTACTTTGCGGATTCCACTACGTTGTTCGTGGCTCAATTGGTATTAATGGGATGGGCAGAAGGTAGAAGATGGGCCGATTTGATTAAACCGGGGTCAGTCGACATAGAACCCAAGTACCCACACAAAGTGAATCCTAAACCGGATGTTGGTTACCCGGGAGGTTTATGGTTCGATTTTATGATGTGGGGGAGAGGTTCTCCTGAACCGGTTATGGTTTTAAGGACTAAAGAGATTAAAAACGGACGGCTGGCTATGCTTGCTTTCGTTGGATTCTGTTTCCAAGCTACCTACACTACTAGTCAAGATCCAATTGAGAACCTCATGGCTCATCTGGCTGATCCTGGTCACTGCAACGTCTTCTCGGTAAGCTCAATTGTCTTGATGATCATTATTAATTTACCATCATGATGATGTTGTTACGTGTGTATTGATCAGCCTTCATGGGTACGTACTACTTCTTTTGCAGGCATTTACATCACACTGATCAGGATTAGCTCCCAATAAATATAATTTTTTTTTTCTTATATATAATATCAGCAAATGGATGTCGAACTTTTGTATATAGTTTCACTCGCCCTTTGTTACAACTTCTGCTTAATTAATTAATTATAATGTAAAATGAAGAAGAAACAAGACAAACAAGATGAGCTTTATCACTTTAAAACCCGTACAAAAGATCCACTTGAATGAGACTTTCTACATAAACTTGCAAAATTAAATCCGAAAACATATACAGATGAGAAAGTTATGGTATATGCATGTATGTGATTCCAAGGATTCATGAATTATATATGCATATCAGCAGCATATGTGTAAATGAAGTTTAATTATTTAAAAATACAAACAAAAAAAAACTATACCTTGAGGGAGAGTTTGTTTCTGTGATATTTATATTTATTTATTTGTAACATGAGACCTAATAAAATATTTTAATTGTGCTAAATAGTGTTAATTTTTAAAAAAATTGTGAAATGAGTGCTATTTTTGTCTATGATTTAGTGTTATTTTTGTCTATGATTTAGTGTTATTTTAGAGTATTTTTTCAATTAATTATTAGTTTAATCAGTAGAATTGGCCGTGCCACACGCAAACACACATAAAGTCCCCCGCACAGTTAAAAAGGATCTTGAAGCTGTTAAAATTGAGGCCAAGGTTCTGGTGTGTGGCCGTGTCCGTGTGGGTGCACGGAAAGAATCAAAACATACCAGACTAAACCGGAAGGCTAAATATACCGGTTTGGTTCAATTCAGTTTCGCCGATTTCTCTCAGCACACCAAACTCCTTTTTTTGTCTCTCACCAGCTTCTGACACAGACTTGGCACCTCTCACTGACGGATCTTTGCGTCTAATTCACTATTTCTCTCGGGGGCTAGATCTGAGGAAACCCAACAACAAGAACCAGAACCCCTCCCCCATGTTTCCAATTCCCAGTAAATCGAATCATGGTGGAGAGCTTGCTTCCGACTCGGTTCCAATTCCATCTCCAGAGACTTGAACCGAAGCGTCGTCTTACTTCTTTACTTGCTTCTCACAAGACGACACTCTTCACATTTCTCTGGATCGCGGCCTTTGGTTCCGTCTTCCTATGGCAACGAACGGCTTACGTCGCCGGCTCCGGAGCTGGTCCCGTCGGAGGAAAGTTCACTATTTTCGGTAAGATCAAACCGGTTCGACCGCTGCCTCGACTGAGACCTGTGGTGTTCGATTTGAAAGATTTCGGAGGTGTTGGAGATGGGTTTACGCTTAACACTGAGGCGTTTGAGAGAGCGGTGGTTTCAATCTCGAAGCTTGGGAGAAATAGCGGTGGAGGTCAGCTGAATGTGCCTCCTGGGCGGTGGCTCACGGCTCCGTTTAATCTCACCAGCCATATGACACTTTTTCTTGCTGAGGATTCTGAGATTCTTGGTGTTGAGGTTAGTGGAATGATTTGATTCCTCTTTGTCTCGATACAGCGGCATAAACACAAAAAGGTTTATCCTTTTGGTCCATTGATTTTGATGATTGAGATGCTTTAAGCTCTGTTTAGCTCAAAATTGTAGAACTTTTAGCCACCACTAAGATTAGAACTTGAGATTTCTAGGTTACATGTAACTTTACTTTAGCTAAGTTAGAGTAGATTGACTGTTGTTTGCTTGGTTCTGTTGATTAGAGGTGTACATAACTTAAGAGATCTAATGTGTTTGAGGATAACAATTGCTAGATTTGGTATGCAAATGAGAGTATTGGTTTACAAAGCAGAGGTTTCTCAATGAGAATATGAGACTTTACGTGATTGCTGTGTGAATCTTATTTACCAAGTTGTGTCGCTTTAAATTATCAGGACGAGAAGTATTGGCCTTTAATGCCGCCATTGCCCTCATATGGTTATGGTAGAGAGCGTCCGGGACCTCGTTATGGGAGCTTGATCCATGGTCAAAACCTCAAAGACATTGTGATAACCGGTTTGTGATTTCCTCCTTCGAGTTCATGTTTGTGAAATTATGAGAAATGAGTTAGTGATTAATGGATATAACAAACAGGTCACAACGGAACAATAAATGGACAAGGACAGTCGTGGTGGAAGAAGCATCAGAGAAGACTTCTCAACAATACGAGGGGACCTTTAGTTCAAATCATGTGGTCCAGTGACATTGTTATCACCGACATAACAATGCGTGACTCACCCTTCTGGACTCTTCATCCATATGACTGCAAAAACGTAACCATAAGGAATGTCACCATCTTAGCTCCTGTAACCGGAGCACCAAATACTGATGGAATTGATCCCGGTATTGTTCTCTTACCGCCTACTATCTTTCCCCGGCTATCCTGCGTTTGATAGATTTGTAACCTCTTTTGCACCGTGTATCTTTCTGTAAACAGATTCGTGTGAGGATATGGTAATTGAGGACTGCTACATTAGCACCGGGGATGATGCCATCGCGATAAAGAGTGGATGGGATCAGTTTGGCATTGCATATGGACGACCTTCAACAAACATTCTTATCCGTAATCTCATTGTTCGCTCTGTTATAAGGTAAAAGAGTTTTCTCATTTTTCATGTTTCACTGCAGAAGTTCAATCTCGTAAAACAACATAAGCTAAAGGTTTCTATTTATATTTTGACAGTGCTGGTGTATCAATCGGGAGCGAAATGTCTGGTGGAATATCTAACGTGACGATTGAGAATCTTCTGATCTGGAACTCGCGACGTGGAATCAGAATCAAAACGGCTCCAGGACGAGGCGGTTACATCAAAAACATAACCTACAAAAACCTAACACTAGATAACGTTCGGGTTGGTATCGTGATCAAAACGGATTACAACGAGCATGCAGATGATAATTACAATCGGGAAGCGTATCCGACGCTTTCAGGATTCAGTTTCACGGGAATCCACGGACAAGGAGTGCGAGTGCCGGTCCGGATCCATGGGAGCGAGCAGATTCCGGTAAGGAATGTGACGTTTCGGGATATGTCCGTTGGGTTAACGTACAAGAAGAAGCATATATTTCAATGTTCGTTCGTGAAAGGACGAGTCTATGGTTTTATATCCCCACGACCTTGCGAGAATTTTGATGTGTACGACGAGGAAGGTCGTCTTGTTAAGCCTGCTACTGAGTCCAATGTGACGGACATTGACTACGACATTTGAATGTTTTTTTCAATTCCCTGTCATCTGAGGATCATTTGTGTGTACATAAACGTAAATTTTGGGACACAATATGAATGCTTTTTTTTGGACAGTTTCCCATTCTGATAAATAATTTGTAGTTTTAGTTAAAAATAATATAGAAATATCTAAAGTGAAGGAGTAATATAATTAAAGAATACGAAATTGTAATGAATGGATGAATACAAGACTCAACACTCAAAAATGTTGAGGCTTACAGTTGAGTGGTAGAATGCTTAGAAAAATCAGAATTGTCCATGTTGATGTTTATGCATGCGATTACCGGAAGCACGTGTTGCCGTTTTCGACTCCATGCTAAGCTCGCATATCAACGCATGAGTCCATGACACATGCATGGTATCAGCATATTCGATGAAACGGACTCATGATCCTCCCTTACAAGAGCGGATTCATCCCACCTTAGACTCGGAGACTAGGCCATATATATATACCGCTCTTAACTAGGTTTTGATCGCCAAACTCGGACCCAAAACCAATAACGCGAATTGTGTTTTAGTAGACCGAACCGAACTCAAAATTTGACACAGCCAACAAATAATATAAATTTCTTGAAATATCTAATATATACTAGTCAAATATAAAATTAATGTCACGAGAAGCATGTTCCACTAATAAAGTGAATTAGCACAGTTTCAATTTTCAAACATTTATATTTGTATATTATGCAGAACACCGACGACTCCAATAATGGTCGCGACCCATGTGGCGCTTCATCAACTGTATTCTTTCTGACTCTATTATAAAATGTCATGATATTTATAGTATTTGATAAGTCTGTCTAACAAACGCATGCGTACCTTTACAAGTAAAATATAAAGAAGCTCAGCTCACTTGCCTCATCTGGGCTAATGAGAGTATGAAAAGTCACAAGATTAATTAGGTGATCTTTGCTATTTAGGAAAGTTTTTTTGTTTAATGTCATTGACAGGCCTACAGTTGGGCCCTCCTTCATATATCAATCAGAAGAGGTCTTCTCATCTTTGGAATCAATCAAAGATTGGAAATTTTTTTTCGAAAACTCAATCTCAAACAGGGAGGGATGCTCTTCTTATCGCTCAGAGTGTAACAAATGAATGCAGGCTACAATCGTATGTTGCAACAAGCTAAGTCACCCCACATGGCTCCAACGTGTGTTTCTTGACGAACGAGCCTTACCTTCTGTTTGATCTGGAGTTTTTGCTAACTAGTTTCACCCTATGACCATACCCTTGTATAGGTTGTTTTGTTTAAAAGTGGGGGTGTTTAAGATAGGAAGTTTTTTAAATTTCAGCTCATAGGAGTTCTTAGATATGTTTGAAATTGAAAGTATTGTAACAAACTTTCTCCTTTAATATATATATACCATCAGTTGACCCAAAAAAAAAGTATATTAGACCGTTACATTTTTTTTAAGACTAGAAGACTATAATATAGAATACAAATAAATTAAGAGCCGTAAATTAAAGGTAAACTCAAATTGTGCATGAATATATAGCTAGAGATATAAAGATATAATTATACGTTTGGACAACCACAACCACTACATGCTCGCGACAGGCACAACCACTAATTGGCCTTATTATAAATTAAACATGTCCCATGCAAACTCACCAACAACTCAAAGACTCTTCATCAAAACCATTTCTCTCTCTCTCTATCTAGCATAATCTCTCCAAATGGCTTCTAACTACAATAAGCTTACTTCTTCGAGAGTAGCGATCATCGGTGCCGGTGTGAGCGGTTTAGCTGCTGCTAAGAACTTAGCTCATCACAACCCGACCGTATTCGAAGCCTCGGATTCAGTCGGAGGTGTTTGGAGGAGCTGCACTTACGAGACGACCAAGTTACAATCGGCTCGAGTCGGTTACGAGTTCTCTGACTTTCCATGGCCCAATAGAGATGACCCTACTTTCCCATCTTACGTTGAGATACTAGATTACTTGGAAGCATATGCTAAGCATTTTGATCTTCTCAAGTTCATGAAGTTTGGCTCTAAGGTCATCGAAGTTAGGTTCACCGGTGACGGCGAAACTCCTCAGATGGTTAACCTCGGTGCTTACGGCAACTTGTTGCCCGGGAAACCAGTGTGGGAAGTTGCCGTTCAAACCCGAGATTCTGGAGATATTCAGGTTTGTTTGATAACTCTCTTTACATGTTTTAGTCTCATATATATATTTGCTACTGCATGCACTTAATTACACGAGCAATGGTGCATTCGCATATTTTTTTTAAAATAGTTTCTTTAACGATTGTGTTTCAGTAAATTTGAAGCTGATGCATGGTCTCAAACTGTCATGTATAGATCACACGTACTGTTTTTTTTTTTTAATATACACATGAATTAAAATATGTGTTACTTACTAATATTAATACATTTTTTTATGTAAAAATTGCATAGAACTTCCAAATAGTTTTTGAAAACTACTACATGCATGCATCAGTAACTCGATTGAGTACTTACGTCTATTAGTGAGTTTTTTGTATAACATTTTTGTTATTAATGTGTGCGAGCGCAGTGGCATGCATTTGAGTTCGTGGTAGTGTGTACCGGAAAATTCGGCGACGTTCCAAGAATACCGGCTTTTCCGGCAATGAAAGGGCCGGAGATATTCAAAGGAAAAGTGATGCATTCGATGGATTACTGCAAGTTAGAGAAAGAAGAAGCTTCTAGTCTCCTCCATGGCAAAAAAGTTGCTGTCATCGGCTTCAAGAAATCCGCCATCGATTTGGCTTTTGAGTCTGCTTTAGCTAATCAAGGTACGTACATGATATATATTCGTTTAAGTTCTCTTTGATCCATAAAAGTTTTTGTTAAATTAGCTTCACTCTAACAATTGGCACGAGTCAAAATAAAATTAAAAATAATAGCAATACAATAATAATCGTCTTTGTTAAGTATATCTGTATATGTATAAATAATTCTTCTCGGTTGGACAATGGACCTGACCAGACCGTTAATATACTACTTGGCACAACAATAAAACAATGGTGGTGAGAACAACGCACTAGTTAATAGTTATCAGTTATCACCATATAATATGATTTTTTTTTTTTTTTTTTTTTTTTTTTTTTTTTGCAGGAGAAAGAGGAAAAGCATGCACAATGGTGGTGAGAACAACACATTGGGTGTTTCCACATCATTGGGTGTGGGGACTACCATTCTTCTTGTTCTACTCAACAAGAGCTTCTCAGTTCTTCCATGATAGGCCTAACCAAAGCTTTCTTAGAACTCTCTTGTGCTTCATCTTCTCTTTTCTGGTTAGTGATCTCAAAACCCCGGCCTTTCTTACTTCTCAATGTCTATATAAATTGTGCAATGAAATTATATGAGAAATATCCTAAAATAGCACTAAAACAAGTTCTACGGACAACTATAGCACACATTCCATAAATTTTTAAAAATAGCACTATTTAACACATTAAAATATTTAAAATTAATTTTTAGAATTTTTTTTTTTAGGTTTGGGTTCTCAATTTCACATTTAGGGTATACTTTTGAGGGACAAGGTTTAGTATTTTGAATTTAGTATTTAATTTTGAAATATTAATTAGTGCTATTTTTGGAATTTTAGAGATGTTGTGATATGTTTGAGAAAAAAACTTATTTTGGTGCTATTTTTTAGAATCTCCCAAAATTTAATGAAGTTTTTAAAACAATTATGTGAATACAGCGTGTCGTGGTCTCCAAATTTATTGAATCATATCTTATGTCGAAGCTACCTCTAGCGAAATATGGTCTTAAACCAGACCATTCTTTCGAGGAAGACTATGCTTCTTGTCAAATGGCGATCGTACCCGAGAATTTCTTTGAGGAAGCGGATAAAGGGATGATCCGGTTTAAGAAAGCATCAAAGTGGTGCTTTTATGATGAGGGGATTGAGTTTGAGGATGGGACTACGTTAGAAGCTGATGTCGTGATACTTGCGACTGGTTATGATGGCAAGAAGAAGCTCAAAGCCATTATTCCTGAACCTTTTCGAACCTGGCTCGAGTTTCCATGCGGTCTCATGCCTTTATACAGGTACGTACGTACATTTTATAAAAACATCGTTACACTTACAGTACTTGAATGAAAAGTCGAGATTATATAATACTCATATGAAATTTGGAACATATCATATGAGTAACAAAAAGTCAAAAACTAAATACATTTCAGGGGAACAATCCATCCATTGATACCGAACATGGGTTTCGTGGGGTGCGTCCAGAGCATCTCGAACTTACACACATCAGAGCTACGTTCAATGTGGCTAAGCCGGCTCGTGGTTGAGAAATTCAAATTACCAAGCAAAGAGAAGATGTTGGATGAATTCTTCAAGGAAATGGAAGTGACGAGAAGATCAAGCAGATTCTACAAACGTCATTGCATTTCCACTTTCAGCATCCAACATGCCGATGATTTGTGCAACGACATGGGACTCAACCCTTGGCGTAAATCCAATTTGCTCCTTGAAGCTTTTAGTCCTTATGGTTCAAAAGATTACCGCCTCGATCAAGAAGAAGAAGCTGCGTCAAACTAAATTGATGAATGTATTATGAAATGAAATTATTTATGAAAAACAGAGCGACCGTAAACCTAATAAAAAAGAGTCGCTGAGACTATTTTAGTTGCCTGTTGTTAGTCTCCACATACTTGGATATCTTAGGTGTGTTTTTGTGTCGCTGATCGCTAAAGCAGCGACCATGAAAAGAACAGGGCCTTATTCTTTCTGTGGCATTTTGTTCTTACATTATTTTCATTGCTTTTTGTTTTTCTTTACTCTTTGTGTATTACATTTTCTAAAATAAAACACTATTTCTTATCCTAAACACTATATATATAGCCAATGGAAAAAAAACTGCAAAATACAAATAATGAATTGTGATATGCTCAAATTTAACCCTGAGCTACTCTCTCAAATTAAGAGATCAATTGTAGTATTTAGGGATCATATCCACAAAGACTCTAGATCACACAATAGATTTAATAATCTTTTAATTATGCTAAATCAAAATATTAATTTAAAAACAATGCAGAAACAGAATTAAAAAGTGTTGTAAATTCATGAATTAAAAACGCTAGGCCTAGGGAAATTCTCAGAAATTTATGAAATATTAAATCAATCAATAAATTAGGATTCACACAATTAAGATCAGATCTAGAACTCTAAACTCTTTTGTAAAATAAATCAGTTTTTAGTGCAAATATTATCTAAATTTAAAACCAGAAAATCTAAATCTCTTTGCAAAATTCTAGGTAATTAATCAGCTTTAAAAACAAGTTTAGATTGTTCACAAAATTATTAAATCAAATCTCTTTGCAGGAAATAATTTTGCTCATCAAAAGGTTTTATCAGGAAAATCAATTATATTCTCATATCAATTTATTTTCCTAGGTATTAATTCTAGGTGATCAATCAAAAATTAATATGAAGAACAACCTAAGATGAAGATCTAGAAAGATTAAGAATCCTAAAAATAACATATTTAATAAATCATAAAAAACTCTATGAAAAACCCTGAACCTAACAAGAGATCTACTCAGACATAATTGTAAAAACATAAATCATGAATAAAATAGATAGCATTAAGAGATTAAAAGAAGTAGAAAAGGAGTTCTGAATCTTCTCTGGAAGGAGTCTTGATTCTTCTCTCCAAAAACTCTCTAAATCTCTCAGGGATTTCTCTCTCAAAAGGTTGCAGGAAAAATAAAGCTTAGGTCTAAACAATGACTATAAAAATCCTATATATATTTCTAAAAACGTCCAGGAACTAATGATGCAAATATGGAAGACTTTGGGGCAACTTAGTAAATCTTCAAAACTTGTGAGAAAACTTCTGATTCTTCTGTTGGATGATGCATCGATCGACACCATCACTTGCATCAACCGATGAAAGTCTCTGAACTTGTCTCCCAACTTCACAACTTAGCCTCAATGCTTGATTAAGCGCTTGTTTTCAGTCATTAGCTTGACTGTGTCGGATCTCAGGCATCCGGTGGATCGGAACATGGCAATGAATGCTTCCGGGAGAATGTCCTCTTCATCCAAGGTGGAGTGTAGGCAGTAAGTGCATGAGATCTACCAAGGATGTGAGGAACAGGACCAGGGCGGGACTTAGGAATGGGTGGCTTTCTTTTATGTCATGCAAAATCATCAACAGAAGAAACAAGCGCTCTACGATAATCTCGTGGTTTGGTTAACTGCAAAACAGTTTTTGTACCTTTGAAAGTCTTATTGATGATAGGAGAGGGTTTGGTTGAGGAAGATGCATACCTTGGCCTTACATGTGGATTATGGACTGTGGAATGGTGAGATTTCAGCTTTACAACTGGACTAGGACTTGCAGCTAATGAATCAACTCGAGTATCTTCGTTTTTGGACAAGTCTGGACGTTCTCGTGAAGGTATGTCGATCGATGCAACAGCTGCATCGATCGATGTTGTATCTGCAACTCGTGTTTCTTCAATAATTCTACAACTTTCCTAAGCAATCCGTGTTTCCATTACAAAAACGTCATCTACCAGCGACTTGTCATGGATCAGAACCTTATTATGGTCTCTAGTACTGATTAGATGATCTCCACTCCAATCTTCAAACTTAATAGCTTGTTTGTTCACTTTCTGAACAGTTTCCAACTCTTTGACATACCCAGCAGTAATGTCTCCATGAAGCTCTATGATTGGATTGTCATCAGAAACAACCTCCACGGAAAATGTCTGACCATCAATAGTGGGAACCCGTCTCAGCTTGTCCATCTCAAAGTTCATAACCAAATCTTCTACATTCAAGGCTATGTGTCCCTTCTTAACATCAATGATGGCACCAGCTGTAGCCAAGAAAGAGCGTCCTAAGATGAGAGGATCATTAGGCTCTTGGTCATATTTCAGCACCACAAAGTCAGTGGGAATCATGCAATCTCCAATCTTCATTGGAATATCCTCTAAGATACCTTCAGGAATCCTTCTGGATCGATCAGCTAAGATAAGAGATATCATAGTTGGCTTGAAATCCGTCATCCCAAGTCTCACAGCAACAGAATGTGGCATCAGGTTAATACTAGAGCCAAGATCACAAAGTTAGTGAGCAAACCTTCCTGTGGAAATAGAGCAATCAAGTACAAAGCTTCCAGGATCTGGTAAATTCTCAGCAGTCCTGCACTGAATTACTGCACTCACTTCCTTAGAAACAACCACTTGCTGCTTCTTTTCTTTCTTTCTTTGTGGAGGCTGCTTCAACAGAATTGAGCTGACATCCTTGGTAAGCAGTGCTCCTTCCTCAGGACTCAAACCATTAGTGACCATTCTCTTGACATACCGCTTAATCCCAGGAGAAAACTTCACAGCATCAACCAAAGGCATTTCTATCATCACCTTTCCATCATAGCTTTGCATCTAGCTTCTTCAATCTCCTACTTAGACCTCCTAGGCTTAGGAAAAGGGACCTTAGGCTTGTAAGCTTTTTCAGAATCGATCGGTGGAACTGGAACAGAAACCGAAACTGTTTGCAGGGGGTGTCGATCGATGCTGATGTTGTGTCGATCGACGTTGGATGGTGGTTGCATCGATTGATGCTGCTTTATATTGGTCGATGCAACATCAGCTTCTCGATAGTTGTCTTCTTCCTTCACCGAAATTGCATTACAAACATGTTTGGGGTTCGACTCAGTTCTTCCAGGGAGAAAACCTTCTTGCCTTTTAACAGACCCAACAGTCTGAATAACTTGATTCTCTAGCTTCTTGACATGAATGTTTAATGCATCGATCTTCCCGTTCAGCGCAGTGTAGACATTGTCAATCTTCCCATTAAATGTTACTGTCAACTGCTCTTGACCTTGAAAAATCTGCTCAAACATAGCCTCCATTCTACTCTCAGAAGTCTGTGGGGGTGGAGACTGATAAGAAGAATTACCATAGGTCCTTGTAAAGTTGTTGTTCTGCTGTTGCTTCTGTTAATCCAGCTTAGGAGTATAGCCTGAAGAGTTCCCACTGTAAGGTCTGTTGCTCTGCTGATTTCCAAACTTCTGACCCTGATACCCAGCTCCATACACATAGTTGACATCTTCTTCTGTAGTCTCTGGTTGTGGCTCAAAAATCTCAACATTTTAAGCAAAATGGACAGACTTCTTTCCCACAAGAAGATTGTGAACTGAATCTAGCTTAGCATTAACTGAAGCTAGCTGATTTGAATCATGGCCTTCATGTGCCATTTTCCGCTCTAGGTCTGCATTCTTGGTACTGTTGCTTGATGCTAGCCTCTCTATCAACTTTTCAGCCTCATCTGGGTACCTTGTCTTGATGTTCCCATCACTAGCAGCATCCAAAGCCATCTGATACCTCCAATCAATCCCGCTGAAGAAAATACTAATCAGCTGCACCTCTGAGAACCCATGATGCAGACAATCTCCCTGGTATGCTTTGAACCTTACCCAAGCAGCTTTGTAAGATTCAGCAGATCATTGTCTAAAGATGGAGAGCTTAATCCTCAGCTCATCAGACATTGCATCATCGTAGAAATAGTTCAAGAACGCCACCTTTATGTCATGTCAGGTTGTCAGAGATCCCGGTTTGAGTTGCCTTAGCCAATGAGAAGCTTCTCCAGCAAGAGAGTAGGGGAAAAGCTTGCAGTAGAGATAGTCCTCTGTGATTCCATTAGCCTTGATGCTTGTAACTATATCCTCGAAGTGCTCAATGTGGTCTAGAGGCTTCTCATGTGGCAAATTCTGGAATGGTCTTTGGCCAACAAGAGCGAAGTAGGCAAGTTTCAACTCAAAATCATTCCTTGGGAATGAAGGAGGGACAATTGCGGAACGATTCTCATAGAATAAGTCTGGCCTATTGAAGTCCGCAAGAGTCTTGACAAGCTCTCCATTGTTATCCCGTCTAGGCTGAAGGTTATGCTGGTTGTTACCATCCAAATCCACACCATTCGCACCGTTTCTGGCATTGCATCGATCGACACCAAGGTTGCGTCAGTTGATGCCTTCTTGGTTGCGTCGATCGATGCCATCGTTGCGTCGTTCGACGCCACGTGCATCATCCTCAACCACGACGAGTTCTTCCTGAATAACTCATCCTTCAGCATCAAGTTTCTGGCCTTGCTCGTTGTACACATTGCCCTCTTGATCCCTCAAAACTCCAGCCTCATCAGGTCTCAATATGAGTGTTTTGACCATCTTCGCTGACTTGGCTGCTTTTTTGTTATCACGCTCTAGTTGTCCTAACTCTTGGTTTGTAAGCTTAACAACTGGACCAGTAGGATTTTTCCTGATGCTAGGCTTAGGCATGTACTTGAAACACACAAGAGAAAAGAAACAAAAGCGTGTGAGTAAAATAAGAAAAGAAAAATTTAGACAAAATCAAAGACTTTAATCTAATGGTGAATCAAAAGAGTCCCCTGAGTTACTCTCTCAAATTAAGAGATCAATTGTAGTACTTAGGGATCATATCCACAAAGACTCTAGATAACACGATAGATTTAATAATCTTTTAATTATGCTAAATCAAAATATTAATTTAAAAACAATGCAGAAACAGAATTAAAAAGTGTTGTAAATTCATGAATTAAAAACGCTAGGCCTAGGGAAATTCTCAGAAATTTATGAAATATTAAATCAATCAATAAATTAGGATTCACGCAATTAAGATCAGATCTAGAACTCTAAACTCTTTTGTAAAATAAATCAGTTTTTAGTGCAAATATTATCTAAATTTAAAACCAGAAAATCTAAATCTCTTTGCAAAATTCTAGGTAATTAATCAGCTTTAAAAACAAGTTTAGATTGTTCACAAAATTATTAAATCAAATCTCTTTGCAGGAAATAATTTTGTTCATCAAAAGGTTTTATCAGGAAAATCAATTATATTCTCATATCAATTTATTTTCCTAGGTATTAATTATAGGTGATCAATCAAAAATTAATATGAAGAACAACCTAAGATGAAGATCTAGAAAGATTAAGAATCCTAAAAATAACATATCTAATAAATCATAAAAAACCCTATGAAAAACCATGAACCTAACAAGAGATCTACTCAGACATAATTGCAAGAACATAAATCATGAATAAAATAGATAGCATTAAGAGATTAAAAGAAGTAGAAAAAGAGTTCTGAATCTTCTCTGGAAGGAGTCTTGATTCTTCTCTCCAAAAACTCTCTAAATCTCTCAGGGATTTCTCTCTCAAAAGGTTGCAGGAAAAATAAAGCTTAGGTCTAAACAATGACCATAAAAATCCTATATATATTCCTAAAAACGTCCAGGGACTAATGATGCCAATATGAAAAACTTTGGGGCAACTTTGTAAATTTTCAAAACTTGTGAGAAAACTTCTGATTCTTCTGTTGGATGATGCATCGATCGACACCATCACTTGCATCGATCGTTGCAAGTCTCTGAACTTGTCTCCCAACTTCACAGCTTAGCCTCAATGCTTGATTAAGCTCCAAATCTTCCTATTTAGCTCCATTAAGCTCTCATCCATGCTAATTCCTATAAAGACTCAAAAGACTCTAAAAATACCAAAAAGACTCTATAAATAACACTTATATCATGGCTAAAAACACCTAAAAAACATGATATATCAAATTGATTGAAATTAAAATGTAAAATATCACTTAAAATAAAACAATTTTTGGGGCTAAAACATCAATTATTATCATCACTTCACTGACTAGGATGATAAATTAAATTTCAAAAAAAAAATAATACTATTGAAAACATCAATTATTATTATTATTTTTTATGTTTGGATTAATTAGAAAGTGAATTGTTCTTTTTGCACTCCGACTAAAATGCCAATTTTGGCATTTGGTTTCTGGTCAACAACAAGTCAATTTAGCAATCAGCTGGGAATTTAATTGAAACCCTTAAAACCCTAATTGAACAGGTTTTATTTTTTCCGATAATCGGACAACGATGGAAGGTTTAGAGAAGTTTTACAACAAGATGGTGAAAGATGCAAAATCGGCAGCTTCTTCTTCTTCGTCTTCTCTATCTGATAATGCGGAAACTCCAATGCAAGACAAACGAGGCTCTGACAACAACTTGACTACTACATACGACTCAGGATGTAGATGATAGCCCTGTTCGGGAGGCAGTCGCTGCGACAGCAATCCGCGATCAAAAATTTACTTTCAGATCTCTTTCATCTTTTGTTCATCTCTTTTCCATCCCTCAAAATCTCTGTAACAGCGATTATAATATTAGAAATTTGGAGTCACTCAGCAACACAACCAAACTGTTTAATTTGGAGTAGCGACTATCACTGTTACTGCTTTTTTTATTTTTCAAATCTGTTAACCCAAATCAAATTACTACTCCCAGAAATTTACAGATCTATGCTATTATATTTTTTTCCGCCAATAACGACACAACCCAACTTAAAAAATAAAAAATCAAAACTATATCGTTTAAAACCAGTAGCTACTAAGAGTCGTAGCGACAGCCTCCCGCAGTAAGGTAGGAGGAGGGTCAGCTGACCCCATTAAAAAAAATCTGGTATATTTTTACTTATAAATAACAAAATGACTCTCTCAATTTTTGTATTTTGACCCCATTATATTTAAAACTTTCATCTTAACCCCAACAAATTTTACATTTTGACCCTATTAAAATAAAATTTATATTTTGATCTTTCAAAAAATTTGTATTTTTACCCCAAAAAATAAAATTTTATTTTGACCTTATAAATTTTACATTTTTATCTTATTAGAAGAAAAAAAAAATTCTAACACCTCTCAACTTTTGGTCTCGCTGCTAGCCTCCCGAACAGGGCTGATAATTACGTATCGTGATCAAAATGGATTACAACGAGCATGCAGATGATAATTACAATCAGGAAGCGTATCCGACGCTTTCAGGATTCAGTTTCACGGGAATCCACGGACAAGGAGTGCGAGTGCCGGTCCAGATCCATGGGAGCGAGCAGATTCCGGTGAGGAATGTGACGTTTCGGGATATGTCCGTTGGGTTAACGTACAAGAAGAAGCATATATTTCAATGTTCGTTCGTGAAAGGACGAGTCTATGGTTCTATATCCCCACGACCTTGCGAGAATTTTGATTTGTACGACGAGGAAGGTCGTCTTGTTAAGCCTGCTACTGAGTCTAATGTGACGGACATTGACTACGACATTTGAATGTTTTTTTCAGTTCACTGTCATCTGAGGATCATTTGTGTGTACATAATCGTAAATTTTGGGACACAAAATGAATGTTTTTTTTTTTTTGGGGACAGTTTCTCATTCTGATAAA
Organism: Camelina sativa; assembly: GCF_030686135.1. Classification (NCBI taxonomy): domain Eukaryota; kingdom Viridiplantae; phylum Streptophyta; class Magnoliopsida; order Brassicales; family Brassicaceae; genus Camelina; species Camelina sativa. The sequence continues at coordinate 8,301,094 of NC_141893.1, forward strand.
TAATTTGTAGTTTTAGTTAAAAATCATATAGAAATATCTAAAGTGAATGAGTAATATATATTTGTAAATGGTTTTCTATCCCATTATTCTTTTCTTTGACTGAACAACATTGCATTATGGGGATATCTTATGAATAACAAATCAATGAAATATATGTCCTAGTTTGATACGTTTTTTTTTTTTTTTGGTCTTAAATTAAGACCAGACTTGAATAAGAGAGCCCTAGACTTGACCAGACTTGAATAAGAGAGTCCCTAGACTCATAAACAATTTCTGAAGAGAATCTTTGATCACTTCTGAGCTTTGAAAAAACCTGAATCTTCACTTCAACATATGCCATTAAACATAATTCAAACCTGTGTCATTAAACATAATCCAAATCGACCATTAAACACAAACGTAATCTCCTCATCAAACAACTTAACACTTCAACATATTAAGAGAATTCACATTCGAGCACTCAAAGAAGTACCATTCATAATCAGATTTGTCACTCTCAGAGTCCAAAAACTTTTCAACAGCACTCCTTCTTGGCAAGAGGTCTAAACTCTTTGTGCTACTCTTTTCAACGCTCTTTGCTCCTGTACAAATTAAACAGCAAAATTAACACAAAATAAAAATCACTAAACAACTCTTAATTACTCAAAACTGAATCCAAAATCACAAAGATATGGTAACACTAACTAAGTATAAGAAGAGGTTCATCTAAAATTAAGCACTAGTACTACTCGCAGTCGCGGAAACAACAACACCAGAGCCAATTTTGATAGCCCTTTTCTTCAAACCAAGCTTAACCCTTGAAGGGTTTGAATTGTTACTCCTTAATCTCTCAAACCCATGAAACTAAGGGACGAAAAATTCGAGCTTGTTTGGTGATTTTAACAAAGTATCCATCGAATTCCCCCAAAATCGAAATTAAGAAAAACCAAACTTACCCTGTTACCCAGAAGCAGTGAGGAACGAAAGAGACAATTATCTTCGTGATTCGAGCTTTAGGCCTTTAGCTTTAGCCCCGAGCGTGATCGGAGATAGAGACGGTGATTGGAGATAGAGACGGCGAGGTCATCGTTTTTGACAAAGTCAGCTCAAACCATCGACATCGCGTTTTTCAGAAACAACAAAAACTCAGAAAAAAAAAATTTAACGGGCTACCCATTAATTTTTTATCAGACCCGTGAAGCCCGTGAGTTTAAATGGACTTACCCGTTTAAAACCCGTTTATTTGATAGTGTTAATAAACAGGTAAGGACCTAAATTTTTATAATTGTACCCGTTTAGGCCTGCGGGCTCTGAGCCCGTTTTAACATCACTAGTCTTAATGTGAAGATTTCATTCATACTTTAGTTTACATAGGTACCGCTATACAAAACCCATTATCATCAGGAACAAAGACAGTAAGAAAATTACAACCGATAAGAGAAAAAAGAGAAGTAAATAAGGAGAAGAGAAGCTTGCTGACTGGGGTCCGGAAGGGAGAGTAACCGATCCCTGATGGTACGATCGATGGTGAGGTGCAGAGTAGCTGGGATAGAGGTAACGACACTGAACACCCTTCTATTCCGTTCTTTCCAGAGGTGGTAGACTACGGACTGGAGAAGAAGCTTTAGGATCGTTGCCACTTTGGATTGATGGGGAGAGTTCTGATTGATGATCCACGTTGACACAGCAGGGAGGTTGGTTGGCGGGTTTGGAAGGATTATCTCAGCCATGTATCCCCAAACATCAACCGAGTAACTGCGTTCGAAGAAGAGGTGGTGATGGCTCTCGATGCCCGTTGAGCACAGAACACAGGAGGCAGGAATATTCATGCCCCATCTCCTTAGTCTGTCTCTTGTTGGCAGGCGAGAGAGCATAGACAACCAAGTACAGAAAGAAAATCTTGGCACATGTTCTTTGAACCATACTACCGAGGCCCAGGGTATTCTTGGGAATCGACTTCTCAACTGCTCCCATGTGTCATGCGATGGGAAGGAGGAGTGGTAGGTACCTGTAGCCTTACGCCAAAGGAAACGATCGCGGCCATTACTCTCTGTCGGTGCTGTAACATCAGTTAGAGCAACCATGAGAGCTTGGGCATTTTCAGAACTAGCTGCCGGCAGTAACCAATCACCATTTCTCGAAGCTTCGACAACTTTGGCGTCTTTCCGGATTCGCAGTTGCCTCGGACCATTTTCCCCGAGGAATGAAATTAACTGGCGTTTGATACGTAATTTGCTAGCAATAATTTATCAAGAATAGGTAGTACGTAATAATAATCTGCTGTATCTATAATAATTCTTCTATGATGACCAAAGAATAAATTAGAACGAACGGGATTGACTTGCTTTATTGATCGAATTAAAGAATACGAAATTGTAATGAATGGATGAATACAAGACTCAAAACTCATAAATGTTGAGGCTTACAGTTGAGCGGTAGAATGCTTAGAAAAATCAGAATTGTCCATGTTGATGTTTATGTATGTGATTACCGGAAGCACATGTTGCCGTTTTCGACTCCATGCTAAGCTCGCATATCAACGCATAAGTCCATGACACATGCATGGTATCAGCATATTCGATGAAACGGACTCATGATCATCCTTTACAAGAGCGGATTCATCACACCTTACTGCCTTAGACTCGGAGACTAGGCCATACCGCTCTTAACTAGGTTTTGATCGCCAAACTTGATCGGATCCAAAACCAATAGCGCGAATTGGGTTTTAGTAGACCGAACCGAACTCAAAATTTGACCCAGCCAACAAATAATATAAATTTCCTGAAATATCTAATATATATACTATAAAATATAAATTCAATCTCACGAGAAGCATGTTCCACTAATAAAGTGAATTAACACAGTTTCAAAGATTTATATTTGTAAATTATGCAGAACACCGACGACTCCAATAATGGTCGCGACCCATCACCATGTGGCGCTTCATCAACTGTATTCTTCTGACTCTATTATAAAATATCATGATATTTATAGTATTTGATAAGTCTAACAACGCATGCGTTATGCGTACCTTTACAAGTAAAATATAAAGAAATGCAGAACAATTGTTTGATCATTATTTCTAGAAATTTCATGTGCAATTTAGCAAAAAAAAAAAAAAAAAAAATTCATGTGCATATTATATATTTTCAAAACTTGTATTTGTATCATTGCTAGTTACACAAACACAAGTATTTGGTAAAGAAATTAAAACTATACGACGTGGCTACGTATGAATCTATACTTTGCAAAGTCAACCATGTAAGTTTCGAAAGCATTACCTTACTCTATAAAAAAAATAAAACGCTAAACGAAAAGATACGCAAGCACTTGTACAAAAAGTATATTTACATGTTACATTTTTTTTTTTTACTTTTTTTTTCTAAAAAAAGACGTTCGTCCTAACCGCCGCTAAACTTATACCTTGATCTGACTTCTCCGGCCACCAGTGCTTTTCGCCGAAGCCGTGAGAGGGTCGTCCTTTGTCTCTTTCCTTTAGTTCTAGTTAATCACGAGCCTCTCCCAGCCTTTCTCCGGCGGATAGCTTTGAAGGTTTCAGAACGGCTTCAAGTTTGCATCCTCTCCGATTTCGGCGAGATCTTCCCTGAGCGTCGTCTCTTTTTGGCTCGCGATGTGTTTGATGACGACAGACTGGTCGTTGGTTTCTACTGCGGCCGAGATGTTTTTTGCTTCCTCTCCGGTAACATCTGGCCTTTGTATTCTCCTGTCTTGATAGTGCTGTTTTAGGTCTCTTTGTTTAGAAAGTGTTGAGGTTACCTATAGCTACATTCTCATTAAGTCAAGCTCGTTTGGTATATCCCCAGTTTGCTTGGTGACGACTTTAGTGTTATCCTTGTTGAGTCAGTTCTTAGTCTTTATTCTCGGTTGTTGATATGTTTGGGGGTTTGAATTTGGAATTTTGCTTTACCTCTTCTTAGAGTCCTCTTGCTGGTTTGAGATTAGTCTTTGCTCTAGGTTTGTTCTTGGTGTGAGCCATTTGGATGATATTTTGTTGTTGAGTCACCTACTAGCCTTTCTTCGAGTTTCCTTTTGGATGTCTTAGAGTTAGGTTTTAGTCGAAGCAGTGGAATCGTTCTCTATTTCTTCTCTTGCGAGGACGTCGTCAGTATTAAGTCTGTAGGTGGCTGAAGCTGGTTCGACGAGTGTCCGCGTATAAGAATAGCTGATCTTGCGTGGCTTGTCTCCTGTCGGTTTTAAGGGTTTGGCCTTCTCCCTAGTGTTTTTAGTTCTCTCTAATCGGTTGGTGAGGTATGCTGGAAGTTGTATTTGTGTCTTTGGTCGTGTTGGGTTCCTGCTTTCCTCTCTGTCGATTTGCTCTCTGGTTGTCCACGGTGTGTGGTATTCCGGTTTTCCAGTACTTTCGACATTTACAAGGTTCTTAGGGAAGTTTGGTGGGAATCTCTCATGCATATGTTCAAATATAGAACTTAGTTCCTTTTCTTCTCCATATATTATCATTGTTTGTAATCTTGGTTCCCTTTACTTTAGAGCTGTGTTTCCCTCTTGTGGGCTAATAACTTTGAGAACATTTTTGTAGTTCGTCGGCATATGTTTCCGTTGTTTGGGTTTTGTTTTCTATCTGTTATAATCTACCTTGGTTTGTGAAACCAAACTTATCAATAAAAATTCAGATGTTAAAAAAAAAAATGTTACATTTTTATAATTCTGGTTTATCGTTTAACGAGGACTAGAAGACTATACTAGACTAGAAAATCAATTATGAGCCGTAAAAATAAAGGTAAACACAAATTGTGCATGAATATATATATATATAGCTAGGGATATAAAAATATAAATATTTGTTTGGACACGTTACTCAACTTGCATCGCGGATCTGTATTCCTTCCCCAACCACAACCACTACACGCATTTCCCACGAGTTTAAACGATCTTTTCCGTTTAATCTAATCCTATCTACTTGCGCAGGTTCCATAGCCCACACATTTCATATCTTATAGTATGTTCTAAACAATAAACTCAAACCAAGTTGAGTTTTTTTTAATTATTAGTGAAGAAATATTTTGAATATTATATCTAATCTTCTTCTAATTAATAAATGTTTGTATCGATTATGTAAAAGAAAGACTCGTTGTATTGGACGACTTTTTCTTACTCTTAATATATAGACATTATAATTATACCATATTGTATGCAATATTCTGTGGCGTAGTCTGCAAACTTCATCCAATGGTCCGAATTGTGTCGAGATTATAATATTTTGGACGTAATTTGTTTACTGATTTAATGTAGTACGAAGGAAATTGTGTTGAACAATCCAAGTTTAAATATTATAACTGTGTTAAGACCTTCTCAGCTAACTTTGGTAGTATGATGAGAAGATGATCAATATCGAAAACATACAATTATATATCAATGAAGAAAGGGGCAACACACACCAATGATGATATCTCAATAACACAAATTTAATTTGTTCTATACAAAGAGATAGGAGCTCTCTAGAGCACCATTTTATCCATTTATGTGAAAGAAATGACATGGTAGTGGTACTAATTCCCAACAGAACCAGAAGGATTATTTGTATTTGTAGTTATATAGTATAAAGAATCTTCACGCGTAGAAAACCGAACCAACCATATTTGGACACGTGCTATACAAAATAGATGCAGACAACGTGGGACACTTGCCTTCTTGTAGTTTCCTACTCCTTTGTTTTTTTAATTTATTTATATATTATTATTTCTTTGCTTTTCCTTTTTTAAGAAACAAAATATTTATTATTATAATTTTAAAAGAAAGGGGAAAAAAACGCATAACAACAAAAACGTGGGTCGACGGAACATGTGGGTAGTGGAGTTGTCTTCTCTCGGGGACCACTCCCCCACAGTTTTTAAATTAACGCCGTGAGGTTTTTTTTTCTCCGTTTACGTTTCTCAGTTTATACAATTGTACCCTCCTCTCTCTTGCTTAACTTAATCGACAACATATGGATTAATATAATAATAACGAATAGCTAGGGGGATTTTAGGTTCCAGTTTTCTTTTTAGACGACAGTTTTGATTAATAAGGTCTTACATGCAAACATCAATTTCGTTTATCATATATATGGTTCATGGCATTTGTTATCAATTGTGACGGTCGACATGTGTGTTGACTTTTATCTTGTGCTTTCATTTAATTCCAAATCGACAACTACTAAGCTATGCTTTTTTAAAATTTTTTATTTATTTATTTCTTATTTATGCAATAGAGTTTTCAATAGACAAACTTAATCTGTAATCTCTGCATGAATCACGCGTTTTATAAGCTTTCTAAAATAATATCTTTTCAAGTTAATTATTATATCTATTATAAAACTATATTATTCTGCAATTACAAATGCTAATTATGTTGAGCCTTGACTGTTGACTGCTTATAACGCGTTTTGCTTGGTTTTTAAATATTTTTAGCCTATTTTTTTTTTAATAATGTGCTTTCTCTTGTTTTATGAAAGTAAAAGTTAATTGTTTTGGTTGATTTCTTGTTTTGTTTTTCTCTTGTTAATATATATCAGGTACTAGAAATTATTATCACCAAAACCATGACGAAATCGAGGATTATTTATGCTAAAATCTAACAATCTTCTTCTTACATGCATCTTGAGTTTTTAGTAGTTTGACTTCGTCCTACCAACAAACAAACAACCCAACCCAACCCAATGGATTAAATTAAAAGTAGATTCGTGTGTGTTGCGTAGGGATATTATCGTCAATTTAAAAAAAGAAACGGAAAGCGTTTGAACGTGGAGAACAGTGAACCAAGACACATTTGCCGATTTCAATTAAAGAAACCAAAAAATAAAACACGTGTTTTTTATAACGCACTCTAAAAGTAATAAGTATTAATTTTTATAATATATATATGCTTTGTTATATTTGGGAGGTAAGAAGCAAACTCTGTACCCAACCAAACCAAACTCCAATACCAAAAGAAAGTTTTAAAGGAGACGCCTCTCATTTCTCCCTCGTGACACAAACGCAATTTGCAGAGAGCAACCAAAAACAAGAAAGAAGAACAAAGATACCATCAGTTTTGGATTCGAAGAAGAAGAAGAAGAATTTGGATTCCCCTGGATTCGATTTTTAGCTATTACAGAAACTCTTGTTTGTTAAGAAAAAAGATGTCTGAGTTCGTCGCTAGTCGGAGATTTACTGGGAAGCCTAGCTTCTCTCTGACTTGTAGTCGTTTGAGTCAGTATCTTAAAGAGAACGGTAGCTTTGGAGATCTGACCTTAGGCATGGCATGCAAGCCTGACGTCAATGGTAAGCAAACCTTCTCCTTTCTTCTAGATCCGTACGTGTTTTCTCTTATTCTGAATTCTTGAAAAAAAATTTACAAGAAAAATTAAATTCGAATTAGAAGAAATTTTAGGACAGAGGATCTTATTACTTTTGGATCATTGCATTTGCAGGAACTTTAGGCAACTCACGTCAGCCGACAGCAACTATGAGTTTATTCCCTTGTGAAGCATCAAACATGGATTCCATGGCGGCGGCTGCAGCTCAAGATGTTAAACCTAAGAATTTGTTTCCTAGGCAATCAAGTTTCTCTTCCTCATCTTCCTCTGTTCCCAAGGAGGATGTCTTGAAAATGACACAGACTACCAGATCTGTGAAACAGGAGTCTCAAACTGCTCCATTGACTATATTCTACGCCGGGCAAGTGATTGTATACAATGACTTTTCTGCTGAGAAAGCCAAAGAAGTGATGACCTTGGCCAGCAAAGGAACCGCTAATACCTTCACCGGTTTCACATCTAATCTCAACAACAACAACAACCAAAGTGTAGCCAAGACTACTCCTCAAACAAGCAACGTCGTCGCTACTATCCCAAACCAAGTTCCTCATCCCAAGAAAACCGCAACACAAGAGCCAATCCTGTCCTCCTCAACTCCAATGACATGTGGTAATTTTTTTTAACTCAACCCTCCCTTTTGTTTACATCTCTTTGTAGCTTTGTTAGCCCGTAATCATAATAATAAACAGCTTCTAACAGAGAACTCTCTCTCTCTCTCTTTACAGAGCTTCCTATTGTTAGAAGAGCTTCACTCCATCGGTTCCTAGAGAAGAGAAAGAACAGAGTTACCTCAAAGGCACCATACCAATTATGCGATCCAGCCAAGGCGTCTTCAAAGCCTCAAACCTCAGACAACATGTCTTGGCTTGGTTTGTCAGCTGAAATTTGAACGCTAACCGCTGCACCATCCTTAAACAGTACCGAGAAATTCTTTTGACGTTGCTTTCATTCAATACAAGATATAAAAGCTCCTCCTACCTTCCTTCATACCTTCCTGCTTCAAGCTTGTTATATTTTTACAACTATTCAATGATTAGGAAACTTCATATATTTGTATGTATTGATTAGTTATAAATTCTTGTTAGTATTCTCGTTTTAGTTTGTTGTTTTACTAGGTGTTTGTAACATGTCTTATCTTACCCCCTTTCTCTGGGCTATCTCAAAATTAGTTTCGTATGCGACTGATTGTGTTTTTGTATGAAACAATAATTTTTGTTGACGAACCATACTATCAATATAAAGATCTTATTATACTTCTTTCTAATCTCATATTTATTTAATCGTATCTTTATGGTTTTAATCGATGAATCATCATGGCTAGTATAGTCCTAGAGAGCAGAGATCATTCATATATACACCAAGTCAACTCAACTCTCCATCTTTTTCTCTTCCCAACCGAAGCCTCTTGGTAAATCAAAGTATTTAGTAGACAGGCCAAAACAAGCCTCTCATCTTCCTTTGGGCCCATAGTGAAGTAGTCGAATCCCATACCGTCCCTAAAACTTATTCCAACGGATGATCAGTTTGGTTATCCCATTCATTAGCACCAACACAAGAAAAGAAAAGTTGCATGATAAAATTACACAGTTCGTCACAGTTTCAGATTCTATGTGAAGCATTCAATCACTTTATATTCTAGATTAACTATTAGAGGAATTATATTTTAGCAAAATCTCTCTAAATGATGTATGTGTATATATATGTTTAATAACTTATAACTGCAATGTGTAACACAAACATTGAACGTCATTATAACTTATAAATACAATAAAACACAGAAAAAATTTAGACTAACAAAGATGATAGTAAGTACTCAACCACAAACCAACAAAGCCATCTCAAGAAACGTAGTTACCCGTTCCTCGAACTGAATCGACGGGAAGAAGAATTTGCTTGCATCCAAAAGCACTTTGAGAAACAAGTAAAACACCTATAACTATAAGGCAGGTGTCTGTGCTTCAACACATGTTGGGATACAAACAATGTCCCATATCTGAAGATTAGAAAATAAGTTTCTAATATATAAGCCAAGACCAACACCAATTAGTATGAGGCCTTTTGGAAAGGAGCCCAATAAGAAATCCGTGCGGGCTTTGCCACCTGGGCCCAAAGCGGACAATATCATACTAACTGGGGAGTTCGCTTGGGCTTGAAAAGCTCAACAATTGGTATCAGAGCCTAGGTCGAAAAGTGGACCTAGGAGAATGGGTATACTTCAGGAATGAAGGGGTACCGGAGCCTAGGTACTTGGGTTTTGCTGAAGGGGAGACCAAAGTATTGTGGTACATAGTTTGAGGGGAGGTTTGTTGGGGTACAAACAATGTCCCACATCTGAAGATTAGAAAAGGGAAAATCACGTTTTAAACCTTCAAAGTGTCACTGGGTAGCACTTAAACCTCGAGAAAATTTCACTAACACTATAAACATTTAAAATGATTTTACTAACACTTTAAACCTTTAAAAGGATTTTACTAACACTTTAAACCTTAAAACTAACTTTCATTTTTGTACCGCCATAAAAAATAATAGAATAATAATATCCGTCAATGCGAAATAGTTAAACTATGTTGGTTTAGTTCAAAATTTTAATTAGCTTTAGTTTTTATAAAAAGATAAAAAATAAATTTGTGTTTATCTTCGTTATAGACAAAACTTTTACGACATTACTCTTCACATTATTAATCCTTTTAATAAATGCATCTCCATTAGATTCTGATTCAAATCGATTGACTTCTCACTGGAAACCAATGAATCTTCTAAATATATTGCCGTCTTCAATTTTACATTTGTCAAATGTTTTAACCTTATCTCTGATTCTTCATTTTTTCTTGCTTTGATGTATTTTTAATTTTTTTTATCAATCTTCATAAATAATTAAATTAAATTAAATTAATTAAACAAGTATTTAAATCAAACCAACATAATTTAACTATTTCACATTGACGGATATTACTGTTCCGTCATCTTTCATAGCGGTACAAACAAAAAAGTTAGTTTTAAGTGTTAGTGAAATCTTTTTAAAGGTTTATAGTGTTAGTGAAATTCTTTCGAGGTTTAAAGTGCTACCCAGTGACACTCTGAAGGTTTAAAACGTAATTTTCTAATATATAAGCCAAGACCAATTCCATTTAGTGTGAGACCTTTTGGGAAGGAGCCCAATAAAAAATCCGTGCGAGTTTTGCCACCTGGGACCAAAACGAACAATATCATACTAACTGGAGAGTTCGCTTGGGCTTGAAAAGCTCAACAACACCATCCAAATGAACCCTAAGCACCTATAGACCTTGGAAAGGAAACAGGTTCAAAGGCTAAAATTAGTTTATCGGGCTTTTCACTAGTTATGGACTTAAATATAAGAACTAGTATTGTCTGTTTCATTAAACTAATTGTTATTAAAAAAAGTAGCACTGGTTTTAATTGTTAATTATTATTGTCTGTTTCGTCGACAGTAATAATAAATCTCTTTTTTCTATTTGTGAAAAACTCAAATTTCCATACAACACAAAAGAAAAAAAAAATGAGTGGATTATATATATATCGGTGAAATCATCTGACCAATCACATCTTGTCTAGATGATTAAATTACGAATAGCCCGGCGACGTACGGAGAGCTCAGAACCTCAACCCTTGTCAACGACTTATGTTCTTCATACTCTAAACTATCATCCATTATCTTCACCGACCTACACTCTTTACTACAAAATCCTTCGTCTCCTCTGTTACATTCATTCATATAGATGATCAGTGAAAATAACAACAAAAAATAGTAAATTTTCAGAGACCTCATTGATCCAGTTCATATATATTTTTTTTCTATAAATAGATCGAGTTGTAATATATATAAATCTTTTGTCATAATTCTAAAAAACAAGGGACATCAATTAATTATATTTAGAGGAGCTTACTTGTACATGTAAATGTCTTGGCCATGAAGTTTCTTCTTGCACAAGCAACATGTAGTCAGAAAACCTGGAGAACCTCTGATTACGTTCCTCTTCTTCGCCGGAGATTCCTCGGAGATTTGCATAGATTCTTCTTTCCACGTCCGACCACGGCTCTTACCGAACTCAAATTCGCGGTCGTTGTAATAGACTTTGGTGAGGCCATCACGAGTCGTGACGCAAGTGTATTCCTCAGAGGGATCGATCTCCGCCGCGAATTGGAGTCTTCTTGAACACCGAACCGGGTCGGAACCATTCGAACCGGTTCCAGAATAGCAAACCGGATAGATCCCGTTTCCGGAGTTCTCAAGCGCAGCGACTATACCCAAACCAATTCCACCGTCAACGTACCTCTTCGGACTTGTTCGATTAGCCGCCGTGGAATATTCCGGCGAAAAGATGGAGTTATTAACTGCAGGAACCACCATGTGGGATAGTTTCCAGGTCATTGGAATATTGCTTAATAACATAATCAAGAACTGAAGAGAACCGTCGAAAGATATATATATTTGACGATGAGAAAGAGAGCCATGGAAATGGAATAAGCAAATTCTTATAGGAAAGAAATATACATATATATATATATATATATGTCTGTGAATTATATGGGGAGAGAGATAATAACAAGAGAAAGAAAGAAGAAATGGAGAAGCTAGCTAACGTAGCTCCATCGGATATCCGCATTTCTTTACGGGTCGGATATTCGCATTTTTTTTTCTTCTGATTTGCTCTGTTACGTTATCTCCCTTTATTACAACTCTTTTCTTTTTTAATATCCAGATTCCAGATCCTATTTTTTAATTATTTGCAGATTTTATTAATATTTTTTTTTGGTCACTGATAAATATAATAATAAAACAGTCAGTAAATTTGAGACAAATTACGTAACTAGATTCTTTAATATTCTTCTAATTCTTTTTTGGATAAACTTTTTAAGTTTTACAAATAATAAAGTACTGTACTATTTATTTATTAATTTTTGTGTTTTTATCCTACTTTTTTTTTTATAAAGTACTGTATTCATTTTGGTTTAGATACTTTGGTTGTATGAAGAAAAACAAAAAAAAAAGTGGAATTAAACTGCATAATATTTTTCTTCTACGACTCTTCCCCATATTATTTTTGTTCTGCTGATATTGGACTTTAATATGATTTATTAATGGGCCTGAAATAATATTATTGGGCTGAATCGTGTAAAATACAAGCAAGATTGGTTTATCCAAATATATACTACTATATACGTATTTTTATTATTATTATTAATTAGGTTTGGCAGGCCTTTGTTTAATCTGATAATTCTAACACGTGGGGAAAAAAATTAAAAATGAATCCCTAAACCCCAAAAATCCAAAAACATTTGGGGAAAAAAAATTAAATTAAGGAACAAAAGAATTTTTAAAAAAACCACAAATCAAAATCTCAGATTGTGTAGTGTGATGATGATATGGAATCATGAGAAATTCAAAAATTCCAAAGGATCATGGAGGCATCGTAAGCCTCTTCTCCGTGATAATAGTAATCGTGTTGTTGTGTCGGTGAAAGCTGTTCCCTGAAACGATCACCGGAGTATTCGTCGGAGTAATCATCGAACCCAGGGAACAACCCGAACTCCGATGCGAAATTACCAGAACCAACCGTCGGGAGCATGCTCAAGAACTCCGAATCAATAATGTCCATCGATTTTATAGTAGACTCTTGAAGTTGCCGTGTCTCGTATCCTGCTCGAACGCTCGAGTCCTCCTCCTCCGAGTTAGCGAACCTCGCAGCCGCTTCTCGTATCTCCGACCGCGATAGGTTTCGTCCGCCGGAGATCACGGGAGGGTTATCGGGGAAATTGAACTTTGCATTGTTGCCTCGGAGGCAGTAAAGAGCCGCGTCGAAGGCTCGCGCCGCCTTCTCGGGAGTGTCGTAAGAGCCAAGCCAGATACGTTCTCTGCTGTTGGGAAGTCTGATCTCTGAAACCCATTTGCCCCATTTCCTCTTCCTCACTCCTTTGTACTTTGACTGCATCGAAGAAGAAGAAGACGATCCCTCCATCAATCCGGTTCGGTAACGGTACGATTTCTCTATTTCCGGTTTAGCTCTGTTTCTTTCAGTATTCAAGTTAACTTAGCTCTGTTTCTTCAGTGTCAGTGGTGTTGATTTTGAATTGGATTGATAGATTTTGGCGGCTTTAGAAATGTATTTATACGAGTGAATAAAGAGTGAAGAAAGAGTGAGTTTTTGACTTTTTATGGCGCGTAAAGAAACCAAAAGAAAAAGAAAGTCAAAAACTCAAAAGGTCAATGGGAGCGCGTATGTACTTTCTAAAGTGGGGGGGGGAGGATCAAATAAAACGCCGCAAAGTGTCAGGTGCGAATGGACACGTGGCGGATATCTCAAGAAGGGCTTAGTCTTATTGTGTGTGTGTGGTCAGTAGTAGTCACGCGGGGTTACTCTCGGAGACTGTTTGTGTTTGGTTTTCTTCTACTTGTCCTTGTCCTTGTTTTTCACGTGATTCAACTTTATTATCTCCTCTTTCGTTGTCAACGTTGACTATTCTCGGGCCTCTAAGTCTAGAAGAGTATTGAAGAGAAGAAGAAGAAGAAGAAAGGAACAAAGACTAATGATTAGTGAAGATGATTGTTTTTAGTTATATTACAATATTACTACATTCACATTACATTGTTTTTTAGTTGACTTGTTCTCTTTTGCTTTTTTTTCAAGCATATATATAAATATGGAAACAAGAAAGTACAACAACATCTCAAGTTAGAAAGAAAAATCAAATCACTGTCCTATAGAAATGTATATATACCTTGCAGTATCTTTCGTCTTCTTCTTCTTCTTCTTCTTCTTCTCGGTTTGTTGTTTGCAGTACACATTTAAAAAAAGCTGTACTTTGCGATGGCGTCTCGATGTAAGTTGATTTGGTCTATGTGCATCTTTTTTTTTTCTATCTGTTGAATGAAGCTGCGGCAGAAGTGTCTTCATAATGTACTTTCCAAGCATTTCCGCTGTCTGTTTCACTGCAGGCTTGGTTTGTGGCCGGGATAGCTGCAAGATCTCCGTCTAAGCTCATTTGCTGCACTTCTGCTGATGATAGTATCTTTATGTTTTGCACGCAGTTCACAAACTCCCTGAGCAAAACAAACAGACAAGCATTATCAGAATTGTGGATTCTTGTTTTATTCTGAGATTTCTTTTTTTCTTTTTTTTCTAAGAGCTGTTGTCGAATCTTTGATTGATATAGAAGGTTTTTAAGGTGTGGAACTTACTCCCAAGGATCATCACCAGCGAGTAATATATCGTTTTCATGATCAGTGTAGACGAGTTTCCAATCAGAGGTTAGCGGATCTTCGAGCTGTCCTTCGATGCCAAACATTCTTGCTAAGTCATGCCTAAGTTCATCATAGCCGCTATAACGGGTAACATCATGAAAGTTGAAGTAATTCGTTATAACCTTTGTTAAATCCACATTATATGTCTTCACATGTAAACTCAATGCAGAATAACTATGTGGAGACAAATTCTTAAAAACATCCTCCATTTGCTCAAAAGAAAAACATCCTCCATTTGTAGTATCATTCCACCTGGAAAATAGATAACATATCATTAGTTTCAAGGACCTTTACATAAGCAAAGAAGACTCTGTAAATCTGTGAGTGATAAGTATTTTAGATGCGAGTCATGGGACCAAATCAGATTTTCGAAGATAAACGGCCGTTCTAAGTGACAAGATTTCTCTACCTACCACAATTCGATCCCAACATACTTCAGCTAGCCGAGTACTACACTTAAACGTGTAAATCAAGGTAAAATAAGATATAGATACTAAATGTGTCAAATTGGTGTGGCTATTAATATAAGCTAAGACCACTTGGTTTTAAAACATTTGGAAGCAAGAAATCACTTCATCATTAGAATCTAAATTAACCGAGATTTCTATACATACCAGAAACTATCAAATAGCAACGAACCATAAATAACATGTATATTCTGCAACATGAAAAATATGGACAAAGAAAGATAAAAATAAGTACCAGGGTTGTCAATCGTTGGAGCTTCCCACTTGCCCTTGTAGTTGGGGTTTCTGATTTTCTAAAGAGTTATATGATAGCCTTAGAGAATAGAAGACACAAAAAGAAAAACCAGTGAATGCAAACACAACAAGAGGTTTAAGAATTTGCATGAGTAGGTTTAAGAAGGTTTCTACCTTCTTCGCATCAGTAGGTCTAAGAAGGTTTCTTCTACCTTCTTCGCATCAGTTAGTTTCTTGCCTTCAGAGTCGTACCCTTCTTGGTCCCAGGCTTTAAAAAACTAATCAATTTGTAGATGGTATAACAAGTATAATCAACCAATTTGATCTGAGACTCAGGTTGCATGAGCATCGGTGTGGCTGGTTCTAGTTTGCTACATAATTTATCTACAAGTGGTTGGTTCTAAGTTCATAAGTTACTCAATACCTTCTTGGTGTTGGGGTCCTTGATCTTCTTGGGTGGGAGAAGATCCCAGTCAGAGTACAGACTTTCAGTTTGAATCTTGAACATGCTAGCATCTGGGTGGAGGATAAATGTGTATACATGGTTCAGCTGGTCAGTTTCACATGGAACATCCTTCTTGACCTTGATTAGGTGTTTGGCTTCATTGTAGATGTAGCCACTGATTTTTGAAATATTGATGTTAGTTGAAAATGTTGAGATGATTAGGTTTTAAGCCTGTATGGGGTTTCTCCACCAAAACCACTAAGAAGCTTCATGTAGTTGTGCTGGACTGAGAAATGGAAGAATAAAGTTTTGTCCTTGTCACCACCACCTTGGGGGAACTCAGCTGAAATGGCGTAGAATCTGTAGCTCTCACTGGCTTAGATACATGCAAGACAATGGTAATTGCAAGCAATGCATTAACAAAACAAGGAATAGGTCAGGAAACAAAAAAATTTCCTACCGTGTGTTTCTACTCCCCAGCAGTGGTATCATCCTTCTTCCTCTCAGAATTAACCCACCCATCTTTAGAAATGGAGACAACAAAGCAAGAAAAACATCAGAAAAGAAAAATCACAAGACATATCCAACACAAGTTCAGACCAAATATTCTTTTAGTATTTCAAATAAGACTAACAAACTTATGAGCATATATGCTACATTGAACAAAATCACCATTGTTAAGCCTATGCAGAAAAAGTAACAATGCTTGCACCAGAATCAAGTTTACCTACAACAGCTGTTATACCAGGCTCCTATTAGCCCCGTCCACAGTGGTGTGAGGACTCTCATGAGTTCTTCGTGTTGGTTTCCGGACCCCAGAATCAGAAGCTTCGAATCACCATGGCAATCACGATGGTCGTGACTCAAATCGCAACGGTGGCGCTCGGGATATCTCTCATCAGAATCTTCTCTCTATGATTCTTCATGTCCGAAGCTATGTTGCAGTGGCTCGATGAAAGGTAGAGATCAGGAAGCTTCAAATCACCATGACGATCACTGGTGCATGATTAGGACACTGAGGAGGCATATTATAATTATGGAAATTACCTTTAACAAAATTAATATTATCTTCTTAACCAAATAATACTATTTAGGTAAAAGAAAATTAAAAATATATTTTAAATCATGAAATCGATAATTTTATCTATCTATTGCATAATTAAGTTCAATGAATATTTATAATTACAGCTTTTATAAATTATTACATCATTAATTTTTTAAACAATATAATATTTTTGGATAAAATAATTACAAAATAAAAAAATTATTAACACACAAAATCAATGATTTAGCAACATGCCTCGTCAGTGTCTAAATCATGCATCGTGAACGTCTACATCATGCCATCATGCCTCGTTAGCATTTTTACAGTTGACTAATGTTTAAATTAGTCGATGTGGATTTTGACACTACTAATAAGAGTTTAGGTTGTTTATTTGAACTTTGTTAATGGTTCAAGTTAAAAAAATACACTATTTTATTGTATAAGTAGAAAAATATACTTTCTAAATGGTTTTGAATGAAATATACCCTTTTCCCAGCTCTTCGATCATAAGTATACGGAAACAAGAAAGTACAACAATATCTAAAGTTAGAATGAAAAATCAAATCACTGTCCTGTCCTAGAAAAATGTATATATACCTTGCAGTATCTTTCGTCTTCTTCTTCTCCTTCTCAGTTTGTTGTTTACAGTACACATTTAAAAAAACAAAGAGCTGTACTTTGCGATGGCCTGGAATGATCTCGATGTAAGTTGATTTGGTCTATGTGCATCTTTGTTTTTCTATCTGTTGAATGGCCTGAGTCTAGAAGAAGAGTATACATTGAAGAGAAGGAGAAGAAGAAGAAAGGAAACAAAGATTAATCATTAGTGAAGATGATTGTTTTTAGTTACATTACAATATTACATTCACATTACATTGTTTTTTAGTTGACTTGTTCTCTTTTTTTCTTTTTTTTTGTCAAGCATACATATATAATAAATATGGAAACAAGAAAGTACAACAACATCTCAAGTTAGAAAGAAAAATCAAATCACTGTCCTATAAAAATGTATATATACCTTGCAGTATCTTTCATCTTCTTCTTCTTCTTAGTTTGTTGTTTGCACTTTGCAGTACACATAAAAAAAGTTGTACTTTGCGACGGCCTGGAATGATCTCGATGTAAGTTGATTTGGTCTATTTGCATCTTATCTTTTTTTCTATCTGTTGAATGAAGCTGCAGCAGAAGTGTCTTCATAATGTACTTTCCAAGCATTTCCGCTGTCTGTTTCACTGCAGGCTTGGTTTGTGGCCGGGATAGCTGCAAGATCTCCGTCTAAGCTCATTTGCTGCACTTCTGCTGATGATAGTATCTTTATGTTTTGCACGCAGTTCACAAACTCCCTGAGAAAACAAACAGACAAGCATCATCAGAATTGTGGATTCTTGTTTTATTCTGAGATTTCTTTTTCTTTAAGAGCTGTTGTTGAATCTTTGATTGATGTAGAGAGATTTTTAAGGTCTGGAACTTACTCCCAAGGATCATCACCAACGAGTAATATATCGTTTTCATGATCAGTGTAGACGAGTTTCCAGTCAGAGGTTAGCGGATCTTCGAGCTGTCCTTCGATGCCAAACATTCTTGCTAAGTCATGCCTAAGTTCATCATAGCCGCTATAACGGGTAACATCTATTGATCTTCCTACTGACCCTCGTTTTTGAACCTTCAAGTATTAAGATTAACAAATTTCAGCATTTTAACATTCAAAGCTTAAGAGGCAAAAGATTATAGCTTTGGAAAGGGAGACAAAGATCTCTAACCTTTGTATATGTTCGCATTCGTTGAGTCTGATTGGGCCAGAGTCCACCACCATTCATGATGCCTGAATCATTGATGCCACCGACCTCATTTGAACATCCTGACTTAAAGGGGATGCTGGGAATACCAAATGACTGAGAACTGATTGCAGCACTGGATAGCTCTGTCTCAATGTCTCTTGGTGCGTTGCCATAGTTGGGAACCAAGTTTTGAAAGTCCTTTTGAGAATACAGAGCATCAGGAGTTACGGCTTCGAGATTACTAGCAAAAGCTAAATTGTTTCTTGGATGATGAGATTGGCAATCTCCATCGAAACCAAATGATGGTAGTGGGAAAGTCTGTTGCTGCTGTGCAGAGCCAACAACATCAGGACAATACGTTGTTCCCGCTGTGGATACATCGATTTGATCTGTTACTGCGCCTTTAAATTTGAACTGTTCACCAGCACTCTTCAAATTCACTAGGCCTTGATTGATCCGGCTGTCGTTTTTTGCATAAAGCTCTTGAACCGGATTGCTCGCACGCTCAAAGACAGAATCAGATGCAGATACAGATACACCTTGTCCTTGTTGTTGATTTCTGCTGAGGAAATTCGTTGGTGAAACATTATCATGCCCGGTGTTATTGGCGGAAGGTGAGGTTGAACAAGAAGGAGCTTCTCCATCTGTGTGACCAGAATGTGATCTTCCGGGGACTACAAGAGGTTTGTTATTCATTTGTCCCTGTTGCTGATGGTTCACCTGAATCTGTGGAGGCTGCATGAAAGTTGAAGCTGAGAAGCTGTTATTACCATGCGCCAAGGGCTGCTGATTCTGAGATGACAGAAGTTGTTGCAATTGATGGCTTTGTGTCTGCTGCAACGCCGATAACTGCGGCTGTAAGGATGAACTTACTGGAGGAATTGACTGCTGCTGTTGCTGCTGCTGCTGTAGCTTCTGGAGTAGCTGCAACTGAAGCTGTTGTGAAGGACTTGGTTTTGGCGATTGTTGTTGCATTTGGAGCTGATGTGGATTTTGGGACAGAGATTGTTGTAGTGAATGCAGAGAGGACTGTTCTTGCTGGTTTCTTAATAATTGGCTACTGTTATGCAATTCCAGTTGTTGCTGAAACTGCAATTCTTGTGCAAATGATGTCAAGCCTTTATTCCCCGCTGAGTTTATGTTCTGGTGTGTCATTTTAGCACCATTAGGGAGCATTGACTGTTGCTGAAGCTGCGACTGAGAGAATCCAGTAGATTGGTGTGGATTTTGACTAGAGACTTGGTTAGCAACAGCATTCACACCATTGTTAATGGAACCTGTGTTATAAATCCCTTGTTGCTGCAGCTGTTGGTGTGACATCTGTAGTTGTTGCAGCTGCTGTTGTTGCTGTTGAGATTTCGCTATGGCTGGTTGTGTTTGCATCTGTTGGCTGATATGGTTAGCCGTATTTGGTTTGTTGAATTGGGAATTTGCGGAAGAGAGGTTTGGGGATTGGAAGTTCAACAGCTTGGAAGGGTCGTTGGAAGCAAAATTGTTTGGTAGGTTATAAGATGAGAGCGCGGCGGGGAGCTGAGGAGTAGCAGAACCTGACAACGGATTGTTTTGCTGCATACTCATCCATTGAACCAGACTTAAGCCAGGGAACATCGAACTCTGTGCGTCTTTCATCCCAAATTCTTCTCCCATCCAAGGCATTGCTCTTTTGAAAGCGTTTTCCATGTCCAACTCATCATCTGCAACAGACTTCCACGGTTAGTCTCCGGAAACTAGACAAAGATCTATGGAAAAAGAAGAAGATGGAAAGGAATAAACTCACCTGGCATTCCCGGTTGCCTCGGGTACTTAGGTCTAAAGAATGGAGGAGGGCATATGTAAAAAGGAGTTATAACAGGTTCGATTTCCCATATGGATACTCGGCTTGGCCTATCTCCAGCTGTTGATTCATCCCATCCTACCTGTTTAAACCATGAAGAAGGATTCAGGAAAATATTCAGAAGAAATGAGCATCATTAAGAGTTTAGCATAACTCTAATATACATTACCTGAAGATTACGCCATTGTGAGCCTTTCCATCTTACAGGGTCAAGATCACTGATACCAGTGACCGTACCCATATATCTGCGAACTCCACAATCTTCAGTCTCAAACATCATCCGGAATCGCATCCCCAGAGATACTTGCGCGTACAAAGCTTTGTTGTATTTGGCTAAAGGAACTACAAACTCTGAAGGACTTGCCCTTGGATTGAAGAAGATGGTGAAAGGGCTACTGTTGGCATTAGCATGAGCTGCAGCTGCAAGAATCCCAATGTGCATACTGTCACTGGATATGACCGATGAGGAAAGGGTCGGAGTTTGCCTATTTGCACGTCGTATACCCAACATCAGCTGTGATTTCTCATCTCTGCAAAATAGTATTTAAACCCAAAAGCCCTTATGAGAAGAGGAAAGTCCAAAGTCCATTTCTGCTTAGTGTTTTGATCTAAGTATGACTCATACCTTACAAACAAAACTGAATCACCCGCAAATAGTCTCTTTGTGCTAACAAAAACGCTCCAACCTGTGGTAAGCAAGTGTCTTTTTGGTTGGCCTGAAAACAGATCACAGCAAAGAAAACAAATCAGGTTGAAGTTTTTAATATTTTCGATTAATAAACCAATCTTGAGATGATTCAAAACCTCGATAGATATGTCTGAAAGTCCATGTAGTATCATGTAAATCTTTGGCTACAATCTCTTGTGCAGGCGGTTGCATCGAGAAATCCTATATCCAAGCATCCTCAGAACTTTTAGGAAACGGATTCAAAAGAGGAATTACAAAACAGTTTTGAGAGTAGCTTTGATCAAGAGACATACAAGAGGAGGGAATATTTTCTCAGCTGCACGACGCGGTACAGAGAATCCACCGTGAGTGCTTGTGTCACTCGCTGTAAGAGTCTTGCAGAAAAACTCAGTAGGTTGTCTGTTTAGTTTCAGACCCATATCAGAAGCTAGCAACGCTTCTCTGTCATACTGTACACATTTGATAATAGAGCAAGATCAGCACAAAAAGTTGTCAACTTTGAACCAAGACACCACCTCAAGCTAAACTCATGAAGATTGAAGATTCAGACCTTATTCACCGGTTGAAGAGTCATCTGTGCATAGACTTCATCGGTTTCGGTATCAGCCTGATTTAGATTTCACAGGTTATGATTAGTTCTCTTTCGTCTTCTCTCTCTGATATTGATTCACAAGTTGGAGGCTAAAAAAAAGAGGCTTACATGTAATGTAACACTGTGAAGCAAGCAAATCAGCTTAGAAGGAAGATTTGGGTAATTTGGTATAAAATCTGTTTGCTTCTGCATCGATGCTGCAACCTGAAAAGGGGGTTCATAGAACATAACTACTCAGACTGCAATCAAAAGGTTTCCAATTCTCTAATAAGCTGTTTGGAACATACTTGCTCGCTATGTCCTTGAGGGAAGTAAACTACGAGACTTCCGACAGGAGGTAATGAAACCAAAGGCCCTGCACAAGCGTGCCATAGTTGAGAATTGATTGGCTTCTTCTCTCCTGTTCATCACAACAACAACAACAACACACACAAAAAAAAAACATATTCAAATCTTTGCATATTTTGCTCATGAAAAGTTATGGCATTAATGATGTTTCAACCACTTCCATTAAATACAGTGATAGAAAAGCAGAACTAGATTTGTGGCTTTTCTGCTGACTCCAAGTTTTGAAGAAATAGAATAAATCAAAACTCTAAAAAAAAAAAAAAAAAAAAAAAAAAAAAAAATAGTGAAATGCAGAAACTGTAATTGAACTCCAAACCCAGAAAAAGGTTGAGAAAGAAATTGAATTCAAGAATTGTTGTACCTTCGTTGGAATTGGGAAGAAACCCATTTGATGGAGCCTTCATGGTTTATTAGAAACAAAAAAACAAAAAAAAAAAAACTTTGGAAACAGAGTTCTTCTTCTTCAGCCAAAATAAACAACGAATCTGTTGTTATTAGCTCTCTGCTACTCTAAAAGGGGAAGAAGAAAAAAGAGAGAAGAGAGAGCATGAGAAACTAAAACAATGATTTTGAATACAAAAATCGTTCCAGTAAGAAAGATTAAAAAAAAAAAAAAAGGATTCTTTTTTTTTTTAGCTCATAACAAATATTTTGAAGCTTCAGAGCAAAAAATTTAAGCTCTTAAAAAAAAAAAGCTTTAAAACTTTAATTTCGTGTTTCTGCAGATTCTCAAGTGTTTCTTTTTTAAATAATTTTGGGGTTTTATTATTATTAAAGGATTGGGATCGGAATCGGATACATGCGAGAGAAGATGAAATATTTTCTTATGCCCTCTGACGTGGCACCCCCCACTTGATGTCTTCTTCTTGTCCGTCCCCACCCCTTTTTTATTACTCTTCTCTTTTTTTCTTTTTTTTTTTTTTTTATGTCTTTATTGTTGTAATTTGATGTTGTTGGAAAATAAAAATAGTCCATGGTTTTAAAAAAAAAAAAATTCTGTTAACTTTCCCTCGTTTTCTAAACATATTTTTATTTTTATTCATGTAACTATAGAAAATATTGTTTAATGTCATATTAATTAGTTGAATAACCGGATTTGTTGAGAATACTTGGATTAGGTTCGGCGGATCGACAAGTGCAAAGCCAAATGAAGTAAATTTTTAATACTATTCAAATAACTAAATCCAAAATTAAAAGATGTACCACTTTGTTCTTTATGTTAGGATTCTTTGTTATCATTTAGATTATAAAAATGTTTAAAATTATTTTAATATTCGTATAAACGAACAAGATCATAAAAGCTCACGCATATTTGTTGATATTATCATGAATATATTTAGATATTAGAATACTATTATGGATTGGTCGAAACCGTATAATGCATGAAAAAAAAAAAAGACATTGGAAATATATTATTATTTAAATGCATTACGAAAATAGTATTTTAATTACTTGATTATGATTAGAATAATATTCCTTTTGATACGCAATGGAGCACCCACTAGCCGCAAAAGGAGGAGAACTCCACATGTTTACAGAGCTACGGACATCATTATACTCCAATTAAAGCTTAGCTTCATGTGTAATAATTATATTTTTCAGGATTTATATTTACTTTATTAATCTTCTGAACTTTTTTTAATCAAATTGTACTTCTATAATAAAGTGTTCTTTTCTACTAAAATTAAGATGTATAAAGTGCTTTACAATTAATCTGGACGGGGAGTAGAGTAGTTCCTTACTTTCAGCTCTCTACGTATAAATAGAAAACTGTTATAGAGCCTTTCCATTTCAACGCCATCTTCTTTCTTATTGATTTTAAAATTTTAGTATAATATGATTTCACTTTTGTTTCTGGAAAACAGGTAATTTTATTTAAATTTTTAGATTTTTTAACAAAAAAAATTCAGTTTATATGCATTTAGTTGGGATGTTTTGACCTAATTATCACCATTGTGTTTATTAATGTTGCAGGCTAGCCTAGCTAGTCTATGTTTAGAAAACCGGAATTTAATTTGGAACATTTAAAATATGTTTCGTGAACAACTCTAACTCTTTCCAAAGTAGATATTCTTTACTGAATTTGTCAATACTACTTTCAGAAGATGATTGTTCCATTCCATGTATACAATAAACTGATATTCTGATTTCTTTTCCATTTTAATATATATTGCTCTTTGAACAAAACAATATATATATATATATATATCGAATTTGTGTTAATAAAAATGACACTTGAATATATTAATTAATATTTTGATCAATACAGAAGAAAATAAATACGTTAAACCATTTCCACATTGAAAATAAAGAACTCAAGTTTAAGTACAAGTAGTGAAGTACAACATATGATATATCAGCAAACTAATATCCATCGGATAGTCTATTTTGATATGTGTTTTTTCTCTACATATAGTTCATAATTAACAACATGTAAATATTTGTAAATGTTGTTTTATACAAGAGTATATTATTTCCTAAATTCGAGTTGAAGCTATCTCAAGAATCTTTAACTCCTAATGAAAGAAAACTTCCAAAAAAAACGGAATGTAAAGTTTGATAAGTTAGGTTTAAACATTTTTTTGATAAATATGTGAATTTTATTGAACTAATAGTTCGAGGAACTTACAAAAGCTGGATACAGAGGTTATTTTTTGCCAAAAAAAAACTAAAAACAAAGAAGAAACCAAAAGAGAGATATAATACTTCTACACGAACTTTAACCACATCCGCATAGCGGTCCTAAAACACTTCCTATTCTTCTTCGCCAGGATAGCGTCCCTAATCTGCCTGTCAAGACCTTTGAATAAGATAGTAGTCTCAGTGGACATGTTGAGGTGGTGTCTGGTGTTACGCTCCCACCAGGATCAAAAATTCAACATACAGGATCAAAAATTCAAAAGATATGGGACGACAAAGTAAATCTCAAGAAGAATAAAAGTAGGCATGCTTTATTTTTATTTTTGGCCTTTTTGGGTCAATATTTGCTGCGCGTGGAGGGTATACGTACGTACAACAATTGATGTGTTTAGAAACCACTCCTCATCAAAACGAATTAACCATCCTAACAACACTCAATCATTGTTAATATTTTTTTTTCACCTCCCACTATCAAGCTTGACTTTTGTTTCTATGTAATACTAAGAATCTAAGATTGTAGTTCGATTTTATTAAATTGCATTCTGCAAAGTTTTTCTTTCATCAAATCGAGATTGATATGTATATTACGTATTCATGCACCATTAGATTAGTTTTATGGATCCCTCAATTTCTCCCACCGTGAATGTACAAATTACAGAGGATAGTCAATAAATATAGGGAGAATATTGTTTTATTTTTGGTTTCTTGAAAGAAAAAAAAACAGTTAAAAACATATGTGCACGTGAGTGTGGGTGCAGCATGCACGTGAGGTGTGGCAGACAATGTCGGGAGAGACAGGCTATAGACTCCGACCGAGTCTTTCGGTTTAGCCAATATGGTTTTGCTGTTGAGTGAGTGTGTGCCTCTGTGTCTCTTCTCCTCATCGTAACCACACAAACACTCTCTTGTTTGTTCTAATTTTTCCCAACCAACAATATTTTATTTTTCTGTTAACCAGATTTCAGACTATCTTAACATCTTATTTGCACACTACTGTAGTTTATGTTTCAGTAGTACAAAGGTACATATGTTCTAAGAAGGTTGCAAACCTTTTTTTATATATATTTATAACCAAGGAATACCGAACCTAAAATCAATGAAATGTATATTCATCATAGCTGTGTATTTTCATCGATAGTAATATATATATCGACTAACTAAATTGTAATGAAAGGAATTGAAATCATTATACTATTGGTCATATAAGTTGAATATATAATAAAATACGAATCTTGACTATCATATCATTTATCGGTTCAACATTGATGTTTCTCTCAACATTTTTAGTTTTTTACAGTAAGAAAAAAACTGTTATATTATGTTTTGTCAAAAAAAATTAGTTCTATTTTGCATTATTTTTAAGCTATGTAGACAACCGAATTCATTGTCTAGTCAGAAGGAAAAAAAAAATTATCACTCTGTCACCACAACTTGGTTTTGTATTTGTTTATTTTCGTTCGATCCAATAATTAACTCAAATACGGATGGATCTAACATTCTAACCCAAACCGACTCATACGTACATTAAATTAGCTACGCAAATTAGTTTTTTCTTAGTCCGAACATACATGTACATGAAGGTTCCTAAAGTTGTAACTTGCAATTAGACATTTTTTTCAGTCAGCTATTAAATGCATACGTTTCTTTTAATACTATTAACATGCATATATTTACGGTTGTTCTTTTTTTTTTTAATCTTTTTTTTTCGAGTCTGGTATGGTCGATCCACTTCAAATGAAATTATATTTATGTATAAATATGTTTTTTTTTTATAAAATGAAATTATATACTATGAGTGAGTATAAGTCGTTATAATTTCTTACATCATTTTAAACGCGAGACATATCATATCAACAACACTGTTTATTACGGAGGCAACAAAATCAACATCAATACACATTTCCCATTCAACTGTTGCCAAGTGAAATTATTTTTGTCGACAAAGACTATATAAACATATATATATATATAGTCATATTCCAGATATGTATGCATGGATGTGTAGGCTATCACTGTTAAATTATTTGAGCAATTATTTTGTGTAAATATTCACGAATATTGTTCGTAATTAATATTTAAAGAAAAAAACATGTGGCTGCTGGTAATGAGTATTAGATGATGAGGGATAAAATTATAGGGAGATTGGTCAAACCTCGACAGCTTCTACATATCTAGAGACAGCTGCACATGTATGTCACTGATTGATGCATACAAATACACATACACATTCATATTCACTCGTATATATATATATATATATATATGTAATAAACTACACTCTCATCGTAAATTACAAAAAAAAAAAAACTAGTAACATTTTCATTTGTTTCGTTTTCTACAACACCATGATGATGTTCCAACTTCTTGATTTTGTGTGTAAAATATGCTTACATTTCACCGTGATCTATCGACGTAAAGAAAAGATTGCACATGAATCTTTTTATTCCCGTTCTTTTTTGGGTTGATATGTTTTATTTGGTTACCACGAGTCCACGATGACACAAAATCTCAAAATCATATACATATGAATATTTTAATTTGGACCTAAGCATCTGTTTTTTTGAAAAGACTAATGTCCAATAGCCATGACCAAGGCTAATAGCTTGCTACAATATTTTTTTCCGGGACATCGATCATATATAGTTATCATTTACTGTCTGTAGAATGTTATATCACCACGTGCGGAGATGATGATACGGTGGTAAAAGTGTTAAGTTTGATATTAAATTATTAACATTTGGATGTCTGTTTCACTTATATTTGATGACAATTACAACACAAAGGTTAAGACTTATTATACTCTCTGTTTGGGCTCAGTTAAAAAAATTATGACGGCGTATTTCGAGATTAACTTGGTTTCATCTCAAGAAATCTGATTAGATACGCATGCATAATAGCATGTAAATTCACACTGATTGATATTAGTTATAATGATCTTTATAAGAATGACACGTATTCACAAACAGCAACCAACACTGAGGACAAACACAACCAATGGAAAGTTAGAATATGTGGAAACCAACGTTAATAAAAGCGAAGATTATGCGACAAGACCCAACTACTTCTCCCTTGTTCTCAGTCATCAATCAACAGAGAGAATCTTACTATCAACGTTACACGTTTTTCCTTTTTTCCATTTCTTTTTCTTACTTTCAAAAGCCTCTCTTGTCATTGTACCCCATATATATAATGGACAAAAGTACAATGAATAATAAAAAGAAAAAAAAATACTCGAGAAATTTCATGCCTATTAGTTGAACTAATGGAAACTAATCACTCAATTTTTTATATAACGGAAAATCAACAATTTATCAAGAGAGAAAAAAATCATGATGGTTATAGCTGAGCAGAATCACAACTGAAATTACAAACTGGTTTCTACTAGCTAGGTACATGAGTACATGTATGTATACTTGATTACTACATAGTTCACATGGCATGATTCGGTGCAGTGCACTTCAATATATAAGACATGACTACACAAACTAAAAGAATTTACCTTTTAATTTATCTTTCTAGAAATGAAGTGACGCTGAAAAAATTTAGATTATAAACCATATATATTGCCCAAAAAAAGATTCTAACTTTGATTTTGATAAGAAATTATAAGAATTAAGAAAGAGAAAACATGGGAATTGTACGACCGAGGAAATGATTCAACAGTTGACAAAAAAAAATCATATCAGATGCACTGAAACACACAAACATATGTATATATATATATATATATGTTGGATCATGTGTGTGTATATAGAGATTGTGGTAGAGGACATAAGAGCAAACAGAATGATTTGGTGTAATGAAATTCCACAGCTGGTGGCGTTGGAAATGCAATTGGAATGATCCCATGTTAGGTTTTTACATGCCATCACTCGACATGCCTCTCTTTCCGCTTCCCCCTCCTTTATTTTTTAATTTCATTGTTTTCATTATTACTCTCTCCTCTAATCTCTCGCTAAATCGTATCATACCCATCATTAATAATTAATCACCTGTAATTATGCTTGTTTAATTAATCTTTATGTCTCTTTTAATAATTGATATAACTCGAGAACCATGTCTCCTTCCTTCCCTTCTCGGGTAATTGCCAAACAAAATTTAAATCTTTACAGCTGCATGTCTTTAGACAATTTATCACATTTTTATGTGTGTGTATATATATATATATATATATAGTGTTTATTTTAAATTTATTAATGAAACAATGTGTTTGTCTTTTAAATCTCATTCTGAAGTGATGATCTTATAACTATTCATAAACTTACAATTGTATGAAGATTAGGGGTGAGACAAGGTTCCTCGGTCTTAAATTTTATGTTGATAGATAAGAGAGATTCACCGACCAAAGTGTCGTCGTTTCGACGGTCCCCACAACATTTGCTTAGAGTTTCATCTATCTTCTTGAACGATAAATTAGATGCTACATTTATTGTTCTTGTATTCTTGTCTGTTTTATGCTCTAATCCCAAAACTTTTAATAATCTACGTACACATAAAATTGTGATGATCTACGAACATATTTGGAATTAAACTATACAAACAATTCTTGACAATGAATATTTAACTTGTTTGAAAACTCCACACAAAAACTTACGCGCGTTCGATTTAACTGTAGTCTTAGACGCAGTACTACAAATCCTAAATTAAGTAGATAAAGAAAAGTAGACAAAATTGTAAAAATAATAATAGAGATTATAAGTTCAGCAACTTATAACTAAGTAAAGCTGGTTCGATATATAAGTAAAAGACATGAATGATAATAAACTGATAATAATAAATTTTGAGCTAATATATGTATTTTTTTTTTGGCCCCTTCAAATGTTGTTTATTGATGATAACAACGAAAGCTCGAAACTTGTCTTGGTGAGATTAAATCATGTCTAGGGACCAGTGTTTCATGTCTACTCTCGGGTTTGTTTTGAGAAATTTCTAAAATCAGTGGGTCTTCTTTTTGTGCCTAGCTAGAGTTGTCATCGGATAACTCGATCAGCTTGATTTGGTTTAAATATGGTCTTGTTATATATCATCAACCTTATTAAAGTCGGCAGATAACTAAATGGATTAGATCATAGGTGTTGAATTTTGAATACGGACCACTAAGGTCCCAATCACCAGGTATCTTGTCTTTCCTATTTTGTGTGGGACTCTCATTTCTATTTTTCTTATGTATACTTGACAAAAAAAAAGGATATTCGCGCCAAGTGTAAATGCAGAAACATTAAACCGGGATACATAATTTAGTCCAATTTAGTAACGAAACTCATCTAGTTAAGCTTATCGATCAGAGATGGAACCACAAACAAAAAATAACTTGTGTTCTTTCCTTGAAGCTTTCATAATCTAAAACGTTGTTACTGATATACGTTACATACTATGTTAATTTTGTTTTCTAAACTTAGACTAGAAAAGAAATTGGAAAAATGCCGTTTAAATTCCCAACTTTCAAAATTGCGCCGAAAAAAGTCTGGACTTTTAACATGTCATTTTAATCCTCAAGTTTTGGTTGACTACAAAATTAAATGATAAACTTTTGTTGACCTGGCCGTTTTAGTCGTCATGATAATCTCCGTTAGAAACCCCAAGACTGAGTTAATTGGCCGTTAACGGTGTCCGTCTATTAAAAAACAATGTCGTTTCTCTTAATGAAGAAACATAAAATCCCCAAATCGATTTCTAGGGTTCAAAAACCCCCAATTCGATTTTGAATTTGAAACCCCTTAGTCTTGTCCAATGAGTTCCAGCTCTGTCACTTCCGGTGTCGTCGGTGAGCGTGGTGTGCCGTCGAAGTGTGTATGTAGTTTAGGTGTCACTATCTTTACTTCTAAGACGCAAGAGAATCCGGGACGTCCTTTCTTCCGTTGTGCCAGCAAAAGAGATGCGAATTCGTGGACAACCAAGAAAGATGTAAGTATATAAACTTGTTCTTCGTTCTGCTAGCCAATTCAAGGTAATAATGTGTCATTTGTATGTGCATTAGAATCACTTGTTTAAGTGGGTCGAGGATGCCGTGTTTGAAGAAGTTGAAGATGCTCTGCCAAGAGTAGCGATCATGGCAAATGAGATTAGCAAAGCTAAATGTGAGGCAAATGAGTTAAAGGCTATGATTCAAGAATTGAAGGATGAAGAAATGATTAGCAAAATGGAACTTCACAATTGTAAAGTGTGCTTCAAAGTGTGTTTTGTGTGGCTTTGTGTTATCACCATTATGTTGGTTTATGTGATGTATGATCAAGGAAAAGAGAAGAAAGTTGTTTTTGGTTATTAAGTGTATTTTCATAAATGGTTTGTCTGTGTTGTAATCGCTTGGAGGTGGTGAATGAAATAGACAATTTCATGTTTAGATCATGTCTGAAAATAACTTAATAGAACATGTCTTAATACAAAACAAAACACAACAACAACACCAAATACGGTTCCTAAAATGGTAAAGACACACAAGCCAAACCACTCAAACAACAACACCAAATACGGTTCTGCAACTAACCAAAAAACACATAAACTGCATCAACAGAAGCTTATTAGCTTGAACATTGAAACCATGGACGCCAACCTCCTGTCCGATTTGGTGGTATATGTGATCTTCCTCTCTGTGAGCCTCCTCTTTGTGATCCTCCTCGCTGTGATGATCGTCCTCTCTGTGGTCTCTGAGATTGTCCCTGAGATGATGTT
This sequence comes from Camelina sativa, assembly GCF_030686135.1. Taxonomy (NCBI): domain Eukaryota; kingdom Viridiplantae; phylum Streptophyta; class Magnoliopsida; order Brassicales; family Brassicaceae; genus Camelina; species Camelina sativa. The sequence continues at coordinate 8,332,389 of NC_141893.1, forward strand.
CCATGATTTGGTGGTCCATGAGATGATGGTTCCTGCGGTGGTGGTCCCTGAGATGATGGTTCCTGCGGTGGTGGTCCCTGAGATGATGGTTCCGGCGATGGTGGTCCCTGAGAAGATGGTCCCTGAGATGTTTCTCCAACCAACGGTTGTCCCTGTCCAAATAAGATAATCCTCGGTTCCTAAGTCAATAACAATATCATTATTTATTCAATATTCTAAACAAATATGATTATTACCTGATCTTTTCTTGGTCGTCCTCTTGCTCTCCTTGGTGGAGTTGCAACTCTCGGATTCTTACAACTTTGTTTGTTGTGTCCTTCTTCCTTGCAGTTTGAACATGTCATGACACGGTTCATGCGTGATAGTGTGGTGTTGGAGCTAGAAGCAGTCTCAAACATCCCCTTTCGCCTAGCATGGTTATTTGTTCTACCAGGATTGCCTCTTCTCCATGGAGGTGGCAACACTCCTAATCTGGTCACACTTGGCCACAAGAGCTTGCTTTGAACAGGCCTAATACCACCGTAGTATGTTAGCTCCCACATTCTTGCTTTGTACCAGTCCACAACATAATCTTCAACTTTCTCTTTCTTCCCTATGATGACAGATGCATCATGAGCACATGGTATCCCTGTCATCTGCCACTTTATACATCACATGTACGAGCACTCATGTCCACTTCGTAAATCATATCACCATCTTTTATTTCATGTTTGTTGTGTCTTGCCATCCATCTTTGACAAGCCTGTGCCCCAACAATATTCTTCTTTATCTCAGCATGAACTCTCTTTGTGAATCGAGTCTTCAATCTACAAGCGACTATATATCTTTTGGCATTGCGCACCATACATTGCCTTCTAATGTCTTCCAACATCTCTAGTAACGGTTTCCTTCTCGCTTGGCGGATTGTCCTATTGAAAGACTCACTAAGGTTGTTCAAGTTGTCATTGCAGCAACTTCCAACCTTAAAGAATGCTCAAGACCATGACCTGGGATTAGTCTTCAGTAGAGACTCATAGGCACTTGGATTGTAATTCTTCAGCTCTAGCATATACCCATTGAATTCTCCTACCGTGTAGCTTCTAGCTATCTTCCAGAAGAGTCTCTGCAGCTCCATCTCATGGTTGTTTCTTTTCCAGTTTTCCATGATGTGCCTAGAACACTGCCTATGCTCAGCTTCTGGAATGACTGTTTGGATTGCTTTCATTAAACCCTGTAATTAGCCATACAACAAGTAAGAATGAAAAAGACATTTATCGTAAGATTGAATGTAAAATAATTTAGTGGACTAACCGATTGTTTGTCTGAGATGATTGTGAAATTTTTCCCATCTTTAAGATCCAACTTCGCACTGAGCATCCTAAGAAACCATTCCCAGTTATCATCATTCTCAATCTCAACAACAGCCCATGCAATAGGAACAATCCTATTATCCCCATCTCTTCCCACAGCAGCTAAGAGTTGACCTTTAACGTCCCACTTCAGAAACGCACCATCTATTCCTATGATAGGTCTGCATGTATGCTTCCAAGAATCTCTTTGTGACTTAAAACAGATGAACAGACGGTAAAACCTTTGTAAGCTTCCAATGGTTGTACCCGGTACAGTCTCAATCTCAAATGCTGTATCCGGATTAGATCGGAAGATCTCTGCTTGATAATCAAAGATACGAGCAAAATGTTCTTGATGTGTCACTTTCCTTTCTTTAAGAACTTTGGTCTTCGCCTTTGCACATTGGTCTTCAGTCACTGTCAAACCGTACTCCCTCAAGATCTCTGCAACCATCTCTTGTTTAGTAATTTTGGGATTCCTTCTCAACCTTTCTCTATACAACCAAGCAATTGTTCCTTGCTTCAACATCTTCGAGTACCCTGACCTCACACAAGCATGTTCTTCATCGTATATTTTAACTTGCATCTTATGCTTTTTCTTGTCATACGCGCAGTAGCATCTCCATGGACATTTGACATCAGTAGCAGAACACTTCGCACCAATCTTCAAACTTTGTGACCTATAAAGCTTGATGTCGTATCTGGTTTTCAAACAATACCTCAAGACAACTATCTTGAATTCTTCTGGGCCATTGAATGTTTTCCCCAAACTCAGCAGTTCTTCAGGATCTTCAGCTTCATGACCATCACCATTTTCATCACAATCGTCTTCATCATCACTGTTTGCTAGAGGCTCTGGAATCCTCTCATCTTCCCATATATCATCTCCACTATATGCATCATCTTTATTATCCTCCTCATCTCTCGCAGCTGTTCCAAATTCGGCTTCAAAGTCTTCACAATTTTCTTCCTCGACACCTGCATCTTCTTCATCTCTTTCGACATTTTCTCTTACATGGGAATCCCAATTGTTTTCTTCTACACCTACATTTCCTACACCATTTTGTTCCACACCTAGAACTGGTTCTACAACTACAACGCCCAATTGGTCAGATTGACGAACTTCCTCTTCGTTTTCGTTTCTGTTTACCTCGTCTCCATAACCAATCTCATCACAGTCTTCATCGCCAGCCACCGTACAATCATCCCCACTAACAGCCTCACGATCTTTTTCAATATCTTCACTCTTCTTCCTTTTTCGATACTTCCTTCGCTTTTTCTGTTTCGGTTGACCAATCTCAGTCGCTCCTTTAGGTTGGTTTGAAACAGCCTCACTCTCAGATGGGTTGCGAACCGTTGCCTCTATCTCCATTGCCTCCGCAGTCTGCACCGTCTCCATTGCATCCGCTGTCTCCACCGTCTCCATTGCCTCCACTGTCTCCACCGTCTCCATTGCCTCCACTGTCTCCGACGAACTCAGTCTTATTGAACACCGAGTTGGAAGCTTCTGTCCTCCTCCACGGGTTCTTGCCATCGCAATTAGGGTTTCGTCTCGATTTCAAATAATGAGAGATTTTTGTTCAATAGGTTTGGAATTGGAGAAAGATTTCGGGGTTTCGAATTCAAAATCGAATTGGGGGTTTTTGAACCCTAGAAATCGATTTGGGGATTTTATGTTTCTTCATTAAGAGAAACGACGTCGTTTTTTGATAGACGGACACTGTTAACGGCCAATTAACTCCGTCTTGAGATTTCTAACGTAGATTATCACGATGACTAAAACGGCCAGGTCAATAAAAGTTTATCATTTAATTCTGTAGTCAACCAAAACTTGAGTATTAAAATGACATGTTAAAAGTCTAGGCTTTTTTCGGTATAATTTTGAAAGTTGGGGATTTAAATGGCATTTTTCCCGAAAAGAAATGTAGAGGTCGAGTGATATATGATAGATGATTCATCGGACGGCAGTATATGTAAAAGAGAGAAACACGTGTCAACAATATCTAGCACTGATGACAATAACGAGACCCACCTGTTAGCGTGCGGGAAGCAAAGATTTTTAATAAAAACTCACTTTTTATTCCCTCCCCACTCATGTTCAATCAAGACCAAAATAGTCACTATTCACCATTTCACCTCTTGCCTCCTGTGTCTTTTTAACCAGAATTTTAATTACTTAATTTGATTTTGTAACCAGAATTTTACGTTTACTACCTAAAACCCTCCGCCTTCTTATTACTAGTCAAAAACGAGAAAAAACACACACACACACATGACACATAATTGTCATTTCCAAACTAGCCCAATATAAGTTTACAGCCCATTAGCGTCGTTTTAGTCTTGAGTGCACTTAATTTTAGGTCTATGATGATTGATGGTAATAGTCTAATAGATCATTGATCAGGTCCGCGGTCCGCCTGATGATTGTTTTCGATATTTTGATTCTGTCTTCTTCTCAGATTCTTCATTCTTTTAGTCTTCTAGATTGTGTATGTAGTTTGTTTAAGATTCATCATATATACATTAAAGTATTCAGATATGATACAGAGTTTGCAACAACCAGAAAAGCACTTGAAGTATTTTAAAACTTTTATAAATGAAACGATCACATCTATCTATGTTCATTTGTCATACTAACTATATATATATATATATATATATATATATATATATCAGTTTTTTTTAGAAATTGATTTTGTCAGCCAAATAACTTAAATTATAAATGGAAGAAAAGGTACACTCAAAAAAGAAACGTGGGCTGCTAGTCTAACATGGATTTCAATATGAGTGGAACGCACGTTGCTCCTACATTGCTACGAATTCTATTATATCCTACCAATACCATTCTAAACTGTTGAATTAATTTAACTTCAATGTTTTCCTCCATACATACATGTGCATTTTCCTCTATATATCAGTACATTGAAATATTATTGTCACAATGTAGGTAGGTATGCTTCGCTCTGCAATTTTAGATACATTAACTACATAATAGCACACGATTCTTACCGGTTATTTTCTTTTCTAATAGCCTCATTTATAGATTACTTTGGTATCTAGTAAAAACATTATAAATATAGATGATGTAAATTATAATTGGTTTAGATAGTGGTGGACTATGGACTATAATATGTAATCAAGTAACACGTAAGCTAAAATAGATAGACTCCTGAAACTCTTAATTTCCACAACGCCTCATATTATCATAGATTATAAAATCATCGAACAAAAAGCAATTGACTTGACTATACTAAGAAATTTTGAAACCGACAAAAAATGCTAAATGGATGATAGAAAGTAGAAAGTACATGACCAATGGTTGAAACAGATAGGGTGGATATCTAAAGACACAATATAAGGGCCAATGAAGCCCATAAGACAACCTTGAGAATGAGCAAAACCAAACCAAAGGAGAGAGAGAGAGAGAGATTCTAGAAGAGGAGGTACTCAAAACTTAGGACGTACAACATTTGGCAATGTACTGCTTTGCGACAAAGCGTAGAATTTGGATTTAATAGTGTCCTCTCAAACAAGCACACAAACCCAAATGTTTCTGTTCCTTCAAGTCCCTTTATATATATATACACTTCGGTCGATCACCTATCGTTACATATTACAAATTCTTTGACCTCCATCTTCTTCTCCTTCTTTGACAGCTCATATAGTTTTATATATAACGTACATAAAACAATTACGTATTGTCTCCCACTCTCTCCCTCCTCCCTTAATTCTTCATATTATTAATTTAAGTAACGGCGATATAATAACTAATAAGTACATATAATACGATTTTGTCATCTAAGCTTCCACGTGGCGTACTCTCCTGAGTTTCTGCCAGCGTCTCATCAGACAACAATTCTCTCCCCCCCCCTTCCTTCCTTTGCATATTCATTACGGTACACACACTCACAAATTGGATCTCTGTTTTTAAACCCGAATGATTATTTATCATTGGTACTAATTGTATGCTAATAATTACTCTCTGATTACTGATCAACTTTTGGCGGCTAAACTCAAGAACTAAGATATTGTGAATTAATCACATACGTTAGACCATAACCCAATTGTTAATAAATTATATTTATGGTAAACAACATCAACAACAACAAGATTTATATTTCTTTTTTTTCACAATAATAGACAATTTAGTAGAGGAGATTAGTTTAAGTAGATAGGAAAAAAAAAAAAAAAGATACAGTACACAGAAAGAAAGACATACAACTGTGAAACCACGACTTGGCCTCACAAACAAAACAAAACAAAAAAAAGAAAACTAAAGCGTTGAAAATTGTGTGTTAGTGTTTGTATTGATCGGTTGAGAAGTGCCTCTCTTGTTTTTTTCCTCTCTCTTTCTCTTTCTTCTTTCAAAAAAACTTATTCTCACCTTCTTTGCTCCTCTTTGTGTTGTTTTCTTGTGAAGTTTTCATGGTGATCGGTGAAAACCAAAGAGAGATTATTTTAAATATAGTTTGATTTTTAATATATGTCGTTTTTGGTGTAAGTATAGGTGGTTGATTACTAATCTTTTTATTCACTGATGATGAAGTTATCGCCTCTGAGTATCTCGACCGGTTCGAGTTTCAGTCACGACGACGACGGTGTCGAGTCTAGTTCTTCTCCATTCACCGGCGGCGCAATGCTGCCGGTTTTTCTCAACGATTTGAGTCGTAACAATGGAGACTCCGGAAGCGGGAGTAGCTGGGAAAGAGAGCTTGTCGAGGTGACCTTAGAGCTCGACGTCGCAGACGACTCCATTGTCGTCTGCGGGTTGTCTGAGGCAGCGGTGGAAGCGGCGTCTGTCGATTCTCGGCCGAGATCGGTGGATTTAGTAACCGCGAGATTGTCTAGGAACCTGTCCACGGCGTCTTCGAGGATCAGGCAGAAACTTGGGAAACTACTAAGGTCAGAATCTTGGAAGACGACGACTTCTTCTACCGCCGGGGAGAGAGAGAGAGACAGAGATCTCGAACGTTCGGCGGTGGCGGAGGGGATTATGACGGCGAGAGACAAACGGAAAGAAAACGCTAAATTACAGCGATCAACGTCTAGTGCGCAGAGAGCGTTAAAAGGATTACAGTTTATTAACAAAACCACGAGAGGGAACAGCTGCGATTGCGATTGGGATTGCGATTGCGATCAGATGTGGAAAAAAGTCGAGAAACGTTTCGAATCGCTTTCTAAACAAGGTTTACTCGCGCGAGATGATTTTGGCGAGTGCGTTGGTAAGTCTGTCATGTATATATTATAATCTAAACATATCACAAAACTCTGTTTTGAAAGTTTAAAAATGTTTACAAAATGTTAAAAAAAAAAAAAGGGATGGTGGATTCGAAGGAGTTTGCGGTGAGTGTATTCGACGCTTTGGCTCGACGAAGGAGACAGAAACTGGAGAAGATAACGAAAGATGAACTTCACGATTTCTGGTTACAGATTTCTGATCAAAGCTTCGACGCGCGTCTTCAAATCTTCTTCGACATGTACGTGTGTCTCTTTTTCATTCTTCTCTCTTTTGAGTCTTTTATAATTTGGGGTTTGTCTTTACGTTTATAACTGTTACGGGATTAACGCATTGCTATATGCAAAAAAAGTCATTAGAAAACAAATGTATTGAGCCAAGTGCTACGAATATTAGTTAGTTGACGTTAATCATTGACGTTAGTTTTATCTGTATAATTGATATTTGTAGCGATCATTAATGAAGTTTTTGATCAACTTGCGTTTTTTTTTTCTTTTTTTTTTTTGTTATAGTAGGGTTTATTTTTGTTTCTTTGTGAAGATTAGCTGATCAAACCTAATCACATAGGAGTAAAAATGTTGTTGATTAAAGACAATATTAGCTGACCAATCACTCTTTGATTGGAAATTGTTATCTCTTTTGTAGGACTGCCGCAACCTCACTGTAATTTTCTATAGTTTTGAAAATTATTAGGCATGAATAAAAATCATGTGTTAGCTAAGCTAAAATTTTGATCCGGAATGTTACACTCATATCAGTGATGATGATAGATATATCATTTAAATCACGTGGTGTTCATAGCCGTTGATCTGGTAGTTCACGCTATCAACGGTGCAAAAAATGTCTTATGTCTAAGTAATGGGCCACGGTTTACTTGGCGCAGTAAAAATAACCTTTCACCAAATTTTCAAAAATGTTTCCTCTTTCAGCTTTTTATTTTTTCCCGCAATAAGTTAATTGCAAGTAAGGTAATTGACTCTTATTACACCAGATGCCAAAATGATTTTGCAAATTTACACTTTTTTTTGCCAAACATATTTATAAGTTTCGCTAGTCATATATGTTTTGGTTGTTTTGTGATCCTACAATACTGTAATAATTGTATTTAATTTGCTGTGTTACTAATCAAAAACAGAGTTTAATTTGTTACCGGTTTTGTTGTTACCACAGGGCTGATAGCAACGAAGATGGGAGGATCACTAGAGAAGAAATCAAAGAAGTAATTTCTTTTTCAACACAGAAATTATGAAACAATCAATATCTTTAACAGTTGTTAATACTTTTGAAACGCAGCTTTTAATGCTAAGCGCATCAGCAAACAAGTTAGCAAAACTTAAGGAACAAGCAGAAGAGTACGCATCTCTGATCATGGAAGAACTTGATCCAGAGAATTTTGGATACATTGAGGTTCATAAAACATGATATTATCATCACCCCTTTAAAGACACTATCCACAATTTTTCTATGTTTCTTAACCTTTTTGTCTTGTTTCAGTTATGGCAACTTGAGACACTCTTACTTCAGAGAGACACATACATGAACTACAGTAGACCGCTTAGCACAACCAGCGCTGGCGTGAGTACACCAAGACGGAATCTTATTAGACCTCGTCATGTGGTTCGAAAATGTAGAAAAAAACTTCAATGTCTGATTCTAGATAACTGGCAACGAAGTTGGGTTCTTTTATTATGGATCATGCTTATGGCCATTCTCTTTGTTTGGAAGTTTCTAGAGTACAGAGAGAAAGCTGCTTTTAAGGTAATGGGTTATTGCTTAACCACTGCTAAAGGAGCTGCAGAGACCCTCAAGCTCAATATGGCTTTGGTTCTCTTACCTGTGTGTAGAAACACATTGACTTGGCTAAGATCTACACGGGCTCGAGCTTGTGTTCCTTTTGATGATAACATCAATTTCCATAAGGTAAATACTACTATACAACTTTCCATATCTCTTTCTATTTTTCAGTCTTCGTCATTACAAAACTTGAGATCAAGACTCGTTGTCTCTCTGTTGTCCCATTTGCGTTCCAGATTATTGCTTGTGCCATTGCGATGGGGATACTTGTTCATGCTGGTACCCATTTGGCGTGTGACTTTCCCCGGATTATAAACTCGAGTCCAGAAGAATTCTCCTTGATCGCTTCTTCCTTCAATGGTACTAAGCCCACATTCAGAGACCTGATGACAGGAGCAGAAGGAATCACTGGGATCTCAATGGTGATCTTGACAACCATTGCTTTCACATTAGCATCAACTCATTTCAGGAGAAACCGTGTGAGGCTTCCGGCACCACTTGATCGCCTGACTGGCTTCAACGCATTCTGGTACACTCATCACCTTCTAGTGGTTGTCTACATCATGCTCATTGTCCACGGGACCTTCCTGTTCTTCGCCGATAAGTGGTATCAGAAAACGGTAAGTAGCAGCAACCATAATTACTCTTTGCTCTTAAAGCGAAATGCCAAAATATCTTGAAACCTAAATTATTTTTGATTGCCACTCTTCTCAGACTTGGATGTACATCTCGGTTCCTATGGTGCTTTATGTGGCAGAACGAAGTCTGCGAGCTTGTAGGTCAAAGCATTACTCTGTCAAAATCCTCAAGGCAACCACCATAAACCGATCAAATTCATTCCCATTAAAAGGTGTTTTCATAACAAAATAAACCCATAACCTTTCAATCTGATCTCTGCAGGTTTCTATGCTACCTGGAGAAGTACTCAGCTTAATCATGTCAAAGCCTCCTGGATTCAAGTACAAGAGCGGTCAATACATATTCTTGCAGTGTCCAACCATCTCTCGATTTGAATGGTGAGTACTGATGCCGAATTCCCATAGTGTTAGCAAACATCTCAGGTTTCACTCAACCCTAAAATTTTCCAGGCACCCATTTTCTATTACCTCTGCACCAGGAGATGACCAACTCAGTGTTCACATCCGAACACTTGGAGACTGGACAGAGGAGCTACGACGAGTTCTAACCGTGGGCAAAGATCTTTCAACATGCGTGATTGGGCGTTCAAAATTCTCTGCCTATTGCAATCTTGATATCTCACAGTATATTTCAAGACCCTTCTTAGCTTTCTCCTTTCAACACTTAGCTACCTAGTATTAACATGCCTTGTTGATCCTGTACTTGGCAGCCGACCGAAATTACTAGTAGACGGTCCATATGGAGCTCCAGCACAGGACTACAGAAGCTATGATGTCTTGCTCCTCGTTGGATTGGGAATAGGAGCTACTCCTTTCATAAGCATCCTGAAGGATCTCCTGAACAATTCAAGAGACGAACAAACAGTAAGCCCAGTACCAGAAAAGTTAGCCTTTCCAAGAACCTTGCATCAAATATGTATATCTGAACTTTCAATGGCACAGGACAACGAGTTCAGCAGATCAGATTTCAGCTGGAATAGCTATACATCTTCATATACCACAATAACCCCAACTTCAACACATGGTGGGAAAAAGAAAGCAGTGAAGGCTCACTTCTACTGGGTCACAAGGGAGCCAGGATCCGTTGAATGGTTTAGGGGAGTAATGGAGGAAATATCAGACATGGACTGCAGAGTAATAAACACAAGCATATCATCTATTTTCATCAACACTTTAACGTTTATCGATATACTAACATATTCCTTGATTTTCTCGTAAGACAGGGCCAGATTGAGTTGCACAACTACCTTACAAGTGTATATGATGAAGGCGATGCAAGATCAACCCTAATAAAAATGGTCCAGGCTTTGAACCATGCCAAACATGGAGTTGATATTCTATCCGGAACACGGGTAAGATTTGTTGAAGGCATGTGATCATAAACTATTTCCCAATATTACCAATAACTAACAAGATATCATCATTCAAACAGGTGAGAACACATTTTGCAAGGCCTAACTGGAAGGAAGTCTTTAGTAGCATAGCAAGAAAGCATCCAAATTCGACAGTCGGTAAATATTTTATACAATCAGCTGCTTACTAACAAACATCTGATAAACCTCTATTCTAGGACCAAATTAGTACCATTGGAAAAGAAAGAAAAATTTTCAATAGGAATTAGTGACACAAGTGAACCTGTTTGGTAATAATTAGGCCCGGTATTTCAAAGCATATGTGAAAACAACTTATCGAATGGTGCAGGAGTGTTTTACTGCGGCATACCAACTGTGGCAAAGGAGTTGAAGAAGCAAGCACAAGACATGAGTCAGAAAACAACCACACGGTTCGAATTTCACAAGGAGCATTTCTAAGTCATCCCCTATCACTTTCCCTAAAGTGAGACTGAAATCCTGCCAGCCATTATTTTTCTCATACTAACTTCACTTTCACTTAGCAGAATAGATTATATACACTATGTCACAATGAAACATTATCCTGCCCTGCCTGTTTGTATAGACCCACCCGCCTAATGGCATGAAAATAACAAATATAATTTACTATACAAAATAACATACGCGTCTTTATAAAGATGAACCCATCTCTATTTCCATTACCACAAGGCACAAAGCTAATATAGTCACAGAGGCAGAAAAATTAAACAAAAAGAAGTTTCATTAAAAAGGTGCCTCGACTCGAGCACAGTAAACTGGAACTGAAACACACTCAAGAAGGAGAATAAGTAACAATGCCTTTGTGTTAACTGTACCAATACTGCAGTAGAAGGCAAAACAGAGTTTTGAGTTTAATCATCCTTTATCTTTCTGAGCAACTTGGAAGCCCACTTTCGAACCCTTCTCTTAAGGGTATAACCAACAAACACCCCAGCGACAAAGAACACAGCGCACAGCTTTGAACACGTCCAGACTGAAACTCCGCTGTGCCACCAAAACATAGTCCCAAGATACAATCAGATGAAAACTTTGAATAGAATTATACAGTACACAAAACAAGTAAAACTCATTACATATATTAGCCAAATCAATCGAAAACAACCCTAATCTCCTACTTGATCGTTTATAATCGACCTCCACAGTTCTGTTCCTCAAGTAACTAAGATCAATTTTACAAGCCATTACAAATTTACAAGCTTTCCCTGATGTGGAATTGTAAATTCTAAAACTTACTTTTTCAGGACCCAAAAGTCTAAAACTTTTTCGTGTTCTTTGTGATTGATCACACAATTCGAATAAAAGTTCAGACGATCTTGAATCGAGATATTGAAAACTAGGAAAGGAAGAAGCTTTTACCTCGGAGGTCTGGTGACCAAGGTGCCGGATCCTGAGTCGTATGTAGTAGTCAAGTTGCTGCCGGGGCCGGAGCCTCGTTTGTCCTGCATCAGAGTTTCCGCAAAATCGGAAAGAGAAGACGAAGAAGAAGAAGCTGCCGATTTCGCATCTTTCACCATCTTGTTGTAAAACTTCTCTAATCCCTCCATCGCTGTCCGATTATCGGAAAAAAAACAAAACGATCAATTAGGGTTTTTTTAGGGTTCAATCAAATTACATGATTCCAGTGACGAAGCTGATTGCTAAATTGACTTGTCGTTGACCAGAAACCAAAGGTCAAAATGGGCATTTCACTGTCAGAGTGCAAAAAAAAAAAAAGAAAAAAAAAAACAGAGAGAAAATTTGACAAAAAAAAAAAAAACAATTCACCCTATGTTAATAAACACAGACATAAAAAAAAATATTATTATTATAAATACATCATAGTGTGATTTAGTACTAACTAATTTTTTGAAGTTTATAATTTATCATCATAGTAAGTGATGATAATATGCGATGTTTTTACCCCCAAAAAATTGTCTTATTTTAAGTGATATTTTTACATTTTCTATTAGTTAATTACTGTATTTTGCAGTTTTTTTCATTGGCCAAATAGTGTTTTATTTTAGCAAAAATGACTTCTTAGTAATACAGAAAGAGTAAAAAAAATTAAATGCATAAGAAATTTTCAGAAACTCAATCTTTTTAACCAAGGTCAAATATCTATTATATCTTCATACAAAGTATATTACAGTATTTTAAAAACATTTGTTTCTATTTATAAAATCTCATGAAACTTAAACATACATATATTTTCTTCCTTTATTCATTGACATTATATTATATATTATACATCCACACACATTTATTCATAAATAATTTCATTTCATAATACATTCATCAATTTAGTTTGAGGCATCTTCTTCTTCTTGATCGAGTTGGTAATCTTGAGAACCATAAGGACTAAAAGCTTCAAGGAGCAAATTGGACTTACGCCAAGGGTTGAGTCCCATGTCGTTGCACAAATCATCGGCATGTTGGATGCTGAAAGTGGAAATGCAATGACGTTTGTAGAATCTGCTTGACCTTCTCGTCACTTCCGTTTCCTTGAAGAATTCATCCAACATCTTCTCTTTGCTTGGTAATCTGAATTTCTCATCCACGAGCCGGCTTAGCCACATTGAACGTAGCTCTGATGTGTGTAAGTTCGAGTTGCTCTGGACGTATCCCACGAAACCCATGTTCGGTATCAATGGATGGATTGTTCCCCTGAAAGATATTTTGTTTTTGTTACTCATATTATATGGTCAAGATTTCATATGAGTATTTTCATAAAATATATCTATATGTACCTGTATAAAGGCATGACACCGCATGGAAACTCAAGCCAAGTTCGAAAAGGTTCAGGAACGATGGCTTTGAGCTTCTTCTTGCCATCATAACCAGTCGCAAGTATCACGACATCAGCTTCTAACGTAGTACCATCATCAAACTCAATCCCCTCATCATAAAAGCACCACTTTGATGCTTTCTTAAACCGGATCATCCCTTTATCCGCTTCCTCAAAGAATTTCTCCGGTACGATCGCCATTTGACAAGAAGCATAGTCTTCCTCGAAAGAATGGTCCGGTTTAAGACCATATTTCGCTAGAGGTAGCTTCCACATAACATATGCTTCGATGAATTTGGAAACCGCAGCACGCTGTTTTCACATATATGTTTAATTTTTTTATAAAATTTCATTGCACAATTTATAGAGAAGTAAGAAGGGGTTTTAAGATCACTAACCAGAAGAGAGAAGAGGAGGCAAAAGAGAGTTCTAAGGAAGCTTTGGTTAGGCCTATCATGGAGGAACTGAGAAGCTCTTGTTGAGTAGAACAAGAAGAATGGTAGTCCCCACACCCAATAATGTGGAAACACCCAATGTGTTGTTCTCACCACCATTGTGCATGCTTTTCCTCCTTCTCCTGCAAATTTTTTAAAAAGTTTATTTAGTAATTGATATCATATTATATGGTGATTGTAAACTAATGCGTTGTCCTCACCACCATTGTTTTATTGTTTGTGCCAAATAGTATATTAACGGTCAGGTCCAACCGAGAAGAATTATTTATGTATACTTAGCAAAGACGATTATTGCTATTATTTTTAATTTTATTTTGACTTGTGCCAATTGTTAGAGTGAAGCTAATTAAGTATTACTTAACAAAGACTTTTGTGGATCAAAGAGAACTTAAAACGAATATATATCATGTACGTACCTTGATTAGCTAAAGCAGACTCTAAAGCCAAATCGATGGCGGATTTCTTGAAGCCGATGACAGCAACTTTTTTGCCATGGAGGAGACTAGAAGCTTCTTCTTTCTCTAACTTGCAGTAATCCATCGAATGCATCACTTTTCCTTTGAATATCTCCGGCCCTTTCATTGCCGGAAAAGCCGGTATTCTTGGAACATCGCCGAATTTTCCGGTACACACTACCACGAACTCAAATGCATGCCACTGCGCTCGCACACATTAATAACAAAAATGTTATACAAAAAACTCACTAATAGACGTAAGTACTCAATCGAGTTAGTGATGCATGCATGTAGTAGTTTTCATAAACTATTTGGAAGTTCTATGCAATTTTTACATAAAAAAATGTATTAATATTAGCAAGTAACACATATTTTAATTCATGTGTATATTAAAAAAAAAAAAAAAGCAGTACGTGTGATCTATACATGACAGTTTGAGACCATGCATCAGCTTCAAATTTACCGAAATACAATTGTTAAAGAAACTATTTTGAATATATGCGAAAGCACCATCGCTCGTGTAAATAAATGCATGCAGTAGCAAAAATATACATGAGACTGAAACATGTAAAGAGAGTTATCAAACAAACCTGAATATCTCCAGAATCTCCGGTTTGAACGGCAACTTCCCACACTGGTTTTCCGGGCAACAAGTTGCCGTAAGCACCGAGGTCAACCATCTGAGGAGTTTCACCGTCACCGGTGAACCTAACTTCGATGACCTTAGAGCCAAACTTCATGAACTTGAGAAGATCAAAATGCTTAGCATAAGATTCCAAGTAATCTAGTATCTCAACGTAAGATGGGAAAGTAGGGTCATCTCTACTGGGCCATGGAAAGTCAGAGAACTCGTAATCGACTCGTGCCGATTGTAACTTGGTCGTCTCGTAAGTGCAGCTCCTCCAAACACCTCCGACTGAATCCGAGGCTTCGAATACGGTCGGGTTGTGATGAGCTAAGTTCTTAGCAGCAGCTAAACCGCTCACACCGGCACCGATGATCGCTACTCTCGAAGAGGTAAGCTTATTGTAGTTAGAAGCCATTTGGAGAGATTTTATGCTTGGGAGAGAGAGAGAGAGAGAGAAATGGTTTTGATGAAGAGTGTTTTGAGTTGTTTGTGAGTTTGCATGGGAGATGTTTAATTTATATAGTGTTATTGGGTCGGGTCGGTTATTCTTGTGTCGGGTTGGGAATCGGTTTTGTCAGGGGGCACGTGCTTTTGAATATTAGACTATCCTCATCGGCACAATTATGTTGTTTCTTAGTTTGTTTCTTAGGGGTAGATAATATTAATTATTGAAACCTAAGCTAAGAAATGCAAGATTCGTTTCTTATTTTAGGATTGCAAGAAACGTCTCTTGCTGGACAAGTGTCACAAAATCAGTGGGTCGAGTTTTATTTGGGACGAAGGGGTTTAATTTTTTTTTTCATCTCTCTTTCACTTTCCTTTTTTCTCTTTTCTCTCTCTCTCTCTCTCTCTCTCGAGACTTTTCGCGATTTCAGCTTGAATCTCTTCTTCCTTCGATTCCGGAAACTGATTGCTTCTCTTCCAGTTGATTCCCACGGCTATTGGACTAGGATTTAGCCGCGATTTGGTTCCGGTGAAGCAGGGGGCATGTGATTCCGGTGGTGAGCGATCCGTCGAAACCCTAATATTTGGGGAAGATTCAAGCCATTCGATTTGTTCAGGTAATTGTTCTTGCATGTCTAGTAATTGTTATTTGTTTATTTGAAAATTGTCTCAATTTTAATTTAATTATGTCTTTTGTTTGTGAGACAATTTCGGTTGATCTGGGAAACTTAGATTAATTTTCGGTGAAGTGTTTGTAACACTTCTTAATCTCCTCATCTTATTATTCACTGATGAAGTTGTTGTTGGTGAATTTTGATTAATCTCTTTGTTAGATTCTCATAATAGGTTGAATTGGGTTTGTGTATCTGAAACCGATTGAATCAAAGTTTCTTCCTTTACGTTTTGGATGCCAAGGAGTTTTTCCCTTCTTACTACAACCCTAAGAAGAACAATCAGGTTGGGAAACCTAATCAATTTCTCTCTGCTGACGATTTTGCTACAGCCAAGAAGCAATCAGGTGAAGAATTTGAATCTGATGCCAAGAAGGATGATAATACCAGGAAGGTAAAAATAATTCTGTTTGTTGTTAAAGCTTTAAACTTTGGTTAAATGTGCTTGCTTTATATTCTGTTTTATTGATGTTTTTGTTATTACAGAGAAGAAACAATTATAGCCAAGGGAGGAGGAGGTTGACTGGGAGGATTTCTAAGGCTCAAAGATAGGATAGTATTAGAAGAACAGTGTATGTTTCTGACATTGACCAGAGTGTAAGTTTTTATTAGTACTCTCTGTTAAGGTTGTGTGGAACGGATTCTAGTTAAGTTGCATCAATGTATAACAAATCTGTTTTGTGATTTTAGGTGACTGAGGAGGGTCTTGCTGCCTTGTTTAGTAACTGTGGACAAGTAAGCTTTAAATTAATGTTTGTTATATATCTTTCAACTTAAAATATAGTATTTTTTAGGTTGTGTGACAAAAAGCTCTATAGGGATACTGATCAGAAGTTATACTAATCATTTTGGTTTCAGTTTTGAGTTTTGAATTTTACTTTGGATATCTACTGTGTTTTGGTTAATTCAGTCAGAAGATGAAAGGGAGATGTGCACAAGGACAATCTACTGCACAAATATCGACAAGAAGGTAAATGCTGAACTATCTACATAGAATGTATACATAATTGCTGCTGAAAGAGAGATTGTCAAAAATGCAAATTCTTGACAGTTTGCTGGCCAAAACTGGACCGCTTACTCCGAAAGAAGAAGCTATGAAAGAGAAGCTGCTTGACTTAGTGGATGATTAGTATTGTTGAGTCTTGTTGAGTCTTGTTGTGTCTTCTTGAGTCTTGTTGTGTCTTGTTGTGTCTTGTTGAGTCTTGTTGAGTATTGTTGAGTCTTGTTGAGTCTTGTTGTGTCTTCTTGAGTCTTGTTGTGTCTTCTTGAGTCTTGTTGTGTCTTGTTGAGTCTTGTTGTGTCTTGTTGAGTCTTGTTGTGTCTTGTTGTGTAACGGATGTCTAATTATAATTATAAGTTGATGTTTTATGTGTACTGCTTATCTGTCTATTAATTTCTTAATTATAATTTGCTTTTGTTAACAGAACAAGGAACACATGGGGCGATATAGGAACAAGGAACACATGGGGCGATATAGGAACAAGGAACAAGGAACACATGAGCGAGATCAAACACTTGAAGAGAGTGTGTTATTATGTTTGATTGCTGTGTTATGTCTGATTATGTTTAAGTAGGACAGTTCTCATATATCTTGTGACTCGTACTTGTTTTTCCCATGTGTATGGTGTTGTTTAATTTTGTTTGATACTCGGTCAGCTGTTCCCATGTGAAGGATCACATGAACTTGTTTTTTTCCTACACAAGAATACAACAAGGATCACAAGATATATGAGAACAAAAAAAACAAACACAAAAATACAACATATAAAATTACAACCAAGTCTCACGGGAGAAGAGAATCACAAAAATACAACATATAAAATGAACGAGATGGATACAGTCAAGCTGAGGTTTCTGATTTCCCACAAGCAGAGGGTGTGGATCTTTCATATTCTATCAATATGAATTCAAATATTAGCAACGTGTTGAATGGTCAAATAATAATCCGTGATAGAGAAGTGCATGACCAATTGAAACTTGATTTAATTGAACATTTGTGGACTAAATTTGGATATTAATTATGTTTCATGTTTTAATTAAATATGTTTCTATATTTTATTTCATGGTGTGTTTTATGTTTTTGTTTTTTAATGTTTTGTGTAATAATTTAAAATGTTGTATGTTATTTTATGTTTTTCTTAATAAAATATGTTTCTTTGATATATAAAATAATTTTGAATATTTTAAGATATTAATTATTATTTTACTATATTTATTATTAAGAAACCCTTAAATTTGGTTCTACCAATAATCAACAAAATTTTCCTTAACTCTTAGCAAAGTTTCTTCTCTTTTTTTTCTTATTAAATATGCCTTAAGAAACAACTAAGAAACTAAACCAATGAGGATAGTCTTAGTTCTTAATTCTTAAGTACGTGTCACGCAAGTTTTGAAAAAAGTCTAGCCTTACTTTTTTTTTTTTGACATCCTCTAGCCTTATTATTTTATATTTTGAAATCTCACCCATAACTATGAATTGTATAACCACATTATACTACCTTTTGGTTAGAATCTCACAATACGTAATTAATTACGTATATATTTTGAGAAAACTGAGTCTAAATTCATTTTTATCATGTGTTTTATTGGTAACATATACACCATGCGATAAGGTTATACTGCTTATATTGTGATCATCTACATTCTGAAATGGTATAAAACTCTTTTCTCTGCATTTTTACTTCTTTTTATATATAACTTTGTAATCGTTTACCATTTTATATTTTACCATTATTTTACTCTTTTTATCATTATTATATTAATGAAACCAATAAAATAAATTTGGTTCAGTTACCATTTTCAGACATGATAAGTTTATGTTGGCTAAACTATAATATAAATACGATTAAGATGGAAATATTTGATGATCAAAAATAAATAATGTGGATTATTTGTATCAAAATCTATAGATGTCCATACATAATTGACGTGCTTATGCAAATTTTTCTTTTTTATTTCGAATTAATAAAATATATTGAATTTACATATATGTTTCTTTTCATACACGCATATTCGAACCAATTTTCTGCTAAAGTAAGACTAGTCTTTCTTTTGGATTGACCGTTCTTCTATTATTTTATTTATTTACTTATTGTTGTCATTTGCGATAGCTGTTAGTATTCTTAGCAATTTAGCATGCATGTAGGAAGAAAACAAAATACATTTGTCCCTATTTTCTGTTATTTATGCTACTAAGTCAAGTGCGTAACATTACAAAAACATAATATTATTAATCCATGTCACAGAGAATAATCACTAATCAGTTAGTTAGTATAATGTTTAGGTATACACATAACACATAATAGTAGTATATTAGTACCGAGTAAACCAACAACTTTTAGTCCTGAACGTGGAGCATCTTCAAGTCAGACGTAAAAGCACAAAAACAAAACAATTAAGCTAAGTGACCAAGTCACAACTCACACAAGTATACTTAATCAACTGTATATAAGGTCAATTATTCAGTATCAGAATTTTAGTAATAAAACAATAAACTAGTCTCAAATTTTATAATTATTCACGTAAACTTATTTTAATACAATTAATTGGTTGATTAACCGAGTCAAGTTGGTTCCATACTCAAAGCACTTAAAATGAGTAATCTCCAATAATGATAAGCATGATATATAGATATATACATGTTAGATATATATAGTACTTATATATGTATATATAGTCATACAAATATATGATATGATAAAATGGAAAAGAGGAGGAAGTAACAAAGAAATTGAGGAGTTTGAACTCAAGTAGAGGAGAGAAAGTGAGGAATATGGTTCGAGAAAATTATAAAGGGAGAGAGTGAATTCAATGTATCATTTTTATTGTTTGGTACGAATCAATTGTCTTACGATTGATATCTTAATTACTTTACTTCTTGTCTTTGTTACATGCGTATAAGTATATATAACTGCAGGTCTATTTGGTGTGGTCCTAATTAATAAGTATCTTATATCTGCTTTTCAATTAAAAAAATGAGAGACAAAGAAAGCGATATAAAATACCAAAGGTATACTAGTATAATATGTTAATAATTTTACCTCTAGTATTTATAGTTTCAAAATTTCTCATTTTAATTAACAATTATGATACAGTGTTTGTCATTAACATAACAGTTTTTTTTTGCAAGGTTATACATATATATATATATATATATATATATATATTAAACGAACATTTATTGTTTAAATTAATCATCTGTGTACGAATTTATATACTACTAAATTTTCACGCGGGTGTCCTTGTCTCTGTGGGCATACTTAGTTGTTGCATGCAAATAGACATATAAAATCTACGAGCGTTTATAATATTATCGAAGTCTATTTTTATGATTGTTCCTTTATTTTATTGTGTCTTGTTACTTGCTACTTGCTAACTTGCTACTTGCTCCTTGCTAGTACAATCAACACTTCAACAGTACTATCAACCAGTCCTGCAATCAACACTTCATTATATGATCCTAAAGTAACCACTATATTAATTGATCAATAGTAGTTGATAAGTACATTGTCGTCAAAGTATGTTTAAAAGTTTTTTTTTTTTTTTTTTTTTGTCTGCAACTAGCTAGAACATTGCATAATTAAAAACGGATCACTATGTGAAGATGCTTTTTTTTTGTATAACATCATCAAAATCACGATTTAATCAAATTATTAGCTAACAACAAAATTTCATATTTGGGAAACCAACCGTTGATTTTCTCTTATATTTTTCGTAGCACTTGAAAATCTTCATAACATTTGACTTCTACTATAAACTATTAAACTATATACATGAATGAGTGACTATTTATGTTTTTGACCTAATAAATAAATAAAAGTTGTTACCGTACGGAACTAAAAAGTTTTACAATAAAACATAGTTGAAACTTGGTTTATCAGTCTATTTTGAAAGGTTCTTGCTTTAGTTAGGTTTGTTGGGTCGGAACTTTGGATCAAAGCTATATGAGTATAAAGTTAGTAACATGATACAGCATTTAGCATATTCTCAAGAGCCATCGAATTCCCTGAGTGAATATAAATTTGATCAACATCAAGGAACTGAATCATCTTAATTATAAGTTACTAAGAGACAGAGTTATATTACCTGTACAAATTGCCAACCCTACCTAAAAAGAATAATACATTCCCAAGTCCCAACATGTAAGAAGAGGAATAATGCTAAGCATAGTTTACGAGAGCTCTAACCAAATTAATTGGGATCAATGATGGGTAGGCATGTCAATTAGGGCCAAAGTCTGCGGGCTGCTCCGACCCGGCCCTGAAAAATAGCGGGCTCGGACTTAAATATATATGTCTAGAAAAAATTGGGCCTTTCGGCAGTGCCGGTCCAGCAAAAAATGAGGCCCAATACATAAACATTTTTTTAATGGATTTTATCATTTTTTAAATGGATTTTATAAGGTAAATTTTAAAAGTTGAAGCAAAATCTTAAGAGTTAATAAAATAGAGGCCTATTTTTGGAATAATACATAGATAAAAATTAAAATTTTCAGACCAAATCTTATTTTTTTTGAAAAGTGAGGCCTATATTTGCAATGTAAATGTTTAGTTGGGCCTAACTTTTTTACTAAAAATTTCAAACAGAATTAGAGGCCCAATACATTTGTGTCATAGGGATGTGCGGCGGGCCGGGCCTGCCTTTCGGTCTCAGTCCGTTTGGGCTATAGGGTTTTTCGGGCTTAGCCCGAAAAGATCTTTAACAAATATATTTGTACTTTTTTGTTAACGTTTTTGTTTGATTGCAATATTTGATTAATAATTTATTTTAAAATAAAGTTTTAAACTCTAATCATAGTTTTTATATTTACTTAAAAACCATACTTAATACTTTAAAATTTTTATCTATGATATTTTATATGAATTATATATTAGTTTATTTGGTTTTAGTATTGAAATTTTGTTTAGTTTTAAACTTTTTATATTAAATTAAGTTGGTTGTAATGAATATAGATGAGTTATTAAATTTTTGATTGATTTGTTTTATAGTGCACCTTCAAACACTGTTTTTTAAGGCTTATAAGTTTGAATTTTTGATCGGTAAGATAAACCCGAAAAAGCCCGAAAAGTCCTGTAGCCATGTTAGGGCCGGGTTCGGGCTTTGAAATATAGGTTCGGAAATATTTTGGGCCGGGCTCAAACATATGCGGGCTTTACGGGTTTTGGGCTGAGCCGGCCGGGCCAGCCCGATTGACATCCCTAATGATGGTAAATGAATGATAGGCACGCATAAGTGTTAAAATAATAATGGGCCTTGAGAAATAAAACTTGAGGCCCATTTCAAACTCAGTAAAATCGTAGTCATAGAGATATGCAACTTCATTGATCAGTTAAGAACAAAAAGAAGACAGGAAAACAAGTACTAGTAGCTTAACTTGTTGAATGTTTGGTTAGAGCTCTCGTGAAAAAAGAACGTGGCTCAAAGATTTCAATACTACAAAACAAAATGAGATATGAAGTATTATAACTACTATTATGTATCATACATAAAGAACAATTTGTTCAAGACAAACCCAAACTCAGCTACCTCTGCTCGTTCTCCTCCTGTCATGTTCCCTTTTGGCGCAATCAGTCCCATTCCTAAGATCTTCTTTATTGCCTGAAGAAACCTTGCCCAAACTCTTTGTGTAAAGCTAATCGAATCGTGAATCATAACACTACGAAAAATATGGGAAGCTAGCTCTTCTTGTACACACTGCATCAAAACATGGCCAAAAACAATCAGTCATTTGCAACCACGCGTATGTTACCGGTCCCTATAATGGTTCAAGAAAAGTATTATAGATTCAGTTTCAGGAAGTGGAACAAATAGTCAAGGACAAGGAGTAAACTATTCCAAAACAAATCTAAGATTGCTTCAGTGATGGGCCAAAGATATAACATTAAAGAAGGAGAAACAAAATGAATCGAAGAGAAGAAATTAGGATATACCTTACAGCAAGTTACACACATAAAGTTGGAGTACACAGCATTGGACTTTTCGACTTTCATTTGTAAGGAGCAAAAATGATGCTAGAGTTGTGGCCACCAAAGCCGAAAGAATTTGACAAGGCTGCTTTAATATCCAGTCTTTCCTTCTTAAGACCCACCAGCAGCTTTGTATCCTGATCCATTTGGTAATGAAGTTGCGGTATTAAATGATCATTCCAGCAATGTCAAACTAAAACTTGTCTACATACCACTGCTTTGTCTGGATTCTCCAGGTTAATATTTGGATGAACCCATCCTGTCTTTATTGCCTGTAAGGAAAGAAGGTCGCATAACATCATTGTTTTGTCCACTTAGCTGGTTAATTTATCCAAGGTGACTTGATTTTTCTTGTAGGTATACTAATGTATCTAGACTTGAAATCATTACCTGAATGGTTGCAACAGCCTCCACGGCTCCAGAAGCTCCCAGCAAGTGTCCGATCATAGATTTTGTCGAGTTTATCCTTAGCTGTCAGATTGTCAAAGGTCACGTAAGAAAACACAGGCATCAGCATATCTACAAGACAAGAAATACTGTCTCAAAAATCAAAATTTCCTCGGATAAATAAACAAGTTGACGAGAGAAACAAACATACCTCAGGATTTTGGCCAAAACAGTGAGCAAGGGCTTGATACTCCTTAAGGTCTCCAGCTGGCGTAGACGTAGCATGAGCATTTATGTAATTTATGTCTTCCTTAGAAATTCCGGCATGAGCTAATGCTTTCTCAATACAGAGAATGACACCAGCACCTGCAGATATTAGATATCTCATTCAGTACAAAGAAAAGCAAACAAAAGAAGAAAGATTGCCGTGGATTAGTGAATAAAGTTAGTTAGAACACAAAAGGGATCTACCATCAGGATGTGGTTCGGTTATATGATATGCATCAGAAGTGAAACTACCACCAAGGAACTCCGCGTAGATAGTTGCTCCTCTACTCTGCAAAAGCATAATTTTCATAGCCTCACAATGACTTAACTAAAAGCTTTAAAAACATTTTCATATATGACAAGTAAGAAAATAGTTGGGACCATCAAAAAATTATACAAAGGGCTCGAAGCACAGAGGTAATTAAACTTAAAAGAAAAAAGTATGGTGCAAGAACCAATATAAACTCTTGAAATGCAAGATTTCAGATGGGTAAATCAGCAATGATAAAAAGAGCATCGTTTTCTGTTTGCATATTTGAAATAAGAGACAAACCTTGGCATGCTCAAGTTCTTCTAAAAGCAGAACTCCAGCTCCCTCTCCCATGACGAAACCATCCCGATTCTGTTTAGCAAACCAAAACCAGGTTTAATAAAAAAAGGAAGATAATTTGAAACTATATATGTTTCAATATTATTCTACACAAGAGTTAGATGCACTGGACATACATGTCCGCTAAAATTCTCAAGGGACAAGACAATGAGAGTTAACACCCATGGTTGCCTGCATTAGTTTACAATGGGTATCATTGGTGGACCATTTCATGCATACCCTTCACACATATGCTTAAATCAGAAGGCAGGTGGTGAACGACCATGCAGTCCGAGCCTATATGGGGTATGCTAGGTTCCCACATTTTGAAGATCGACCATCTTTAGTAATTAAGATTCAAATGAACAATAAGAGATAATTCGTAGGACATTATAGAAAAAAAAAAAAAAAAAAAAGAAGTCACTACGAAAATAGTGGAAAATTACACTATCCCAAGGACGCGAAGCTTTGGTGGGATCATCATTCTTCTCTGAAAGAGCCCGACAGGCAACAAAACCTCCCAACCCTGCATTGGGACACATAAGATAAGATTTCTGTGTCACAAAGTTGGGGAATAAAGGGAAGCATATACATACTATAAGTTTAAGAGAAAGGCAAGAGTGTGCACCTATAGGAATAATAACTGAATCAGAGCCACCACAGAGCATTACATCCTATAAGTTTAAGCGAAAAGAAAACCAAATGTCAAACACAAGTAGAGTCACGTAAATACTATCAAATTTCCTCGTTGTTCGAGGATACTTACAGCTTCACCTCTGATAATGTGGTTCGCCGCACTGAGAATACAGAAATTGCCAGTGGCGCATGCAGTTGAAATAGAGTAGTTTGGACCCATCCATCCCTAAATGTATCATAACAAAGAAGGTCAATACGTAGGGGCAGCCATTGGTAATTACAACATAGTATCCAAAATTGATCAGACCAGATCAATGGCAAGCATAGCAGAACCCATGTTGGTCGTTGCAAAGGGTACACAGAAAGGATTCATCTTCTTGTAAGAGATTTTCAAAGCTTCAAGGGCATCGTAGAAGACCTGTATTCCACAAATACAGCGGCAAATGCAACATTCAGAAACAAATTTATAAACTACATTTTCTGAAAACATAATCGATATAGAAGAACAATCTTGAATCAGTAGAGATTCTAAACAACAACGACACTCTGTCCAAAAAAGTATTTTCATCTTTTTTTTAATGTTCAAAACAAGAAATAAGGAGCGGGTACCTTCATGCCTCCCATTGCTGAGCCAATTAAAACTCCACATTTGGATTTGTCAAACTCTGCCATTACATCCTCAGTAACCCCACCATCAGCCAGCGCTTTCTTGCCAGCGGTTAGAAGATAGAGCATGAATTTGTCCATCCTTTTCGAAAGTTTTGGAGCAACCAATCCTTCTGTCGAAAAGGTTTTAATCTCTCCAGCAATTCTCTTGGCAAAGACAGTACAAAGAAAATATACAATTTAAAAAACAAGCCTAGTTAAGAAAAAGAAAAAAAACTCCACAACTTGTAACAAGAGCTCCTGATATAAAAAAGAAAGCTTACAGTAGGAAATGCAGAACAGTCAAAATTCTCAATAGGGCTAATACCACTGATGCCTTGTAGCAAATTGTCATAAAAGGTATGTGGGTCATGACCTAATGGTGTTTCAACTCCCATTCCTGTCACAACAACGCGTCGTGACTCCAAAGGAGGTTTCTTTTTAACCATTGCTTCCTTCTCCATCTCTAGAGCGACTTGCCCTGGTGTAAACCCAACCAAATCAACACTCTATTCTCACGTATATATAAACCCAAGACTGGAAATGGAAACAAATGATTGAATTGGTATACCAGAGCTAGATGCTTGATTCAATCTCCCCTGCTTCCGATTGAAGTAACTGTTGTTATTCGATTCGAAGAAGAGGGAAGGCAAGGCATTGCTGTTACAGTTACTCACAAGACCGGCGGATCCATTTGTAGAAGAAGAAGAAGAAAAGGAGGAGCATTTTGATTTTGTAAGCAGTGTACTCCGGCGGCTACTCTTAGTGTCGGATTGAAGCAGTCGGTCTCCACCGCTGGACATGCAAGCCCCCACTAGCCAATCGCATAACGGAGATGCGTAACATGAAGAAGACGCACCCGCCACCATGATGGCCAGCGGAGACGATTAGAGAGAAAAAAAAGAGAAATGTGTGAATTGTAAGGCTGAGAATCTAGCACGAAAAAAGATGGATTCTGGAGTGGAGGTGATGATGAGTCACGGATCTCTCTCTCTCCTCTCTCTCCTCTCTCTCACACTTACTCACAAGTGTTTGGATGCGTGAATTTGTGCGTGGAGACGCCAAGTCGTTTCTGAGAGAACAACAGAGAAGCCACCGAGTGAGAGAGAGAGAAAAATAAAATAAAAATGTTATATTACATCAAAATAATTTATTTTATTTTAAGTAGAGATTTTCGATAAATTAAAGTTATTTTACACATTGTACTATATTAAGTAAAAAGTACAAATATGAAACTAATTATATTATATTAAATAAAATAAAAGTACAAAATATAAAAAATTACGTTTAATTATCATTAGAAAAACTTAATTAAAATTAATTAATTAAATAAATATAATTAATTAAAAACGAAAATTAAAAACACATAAAATAAAATAAATGGTAGAAAAGTAAAAAAAAAACTCTATAAAAATCAAAACTAATTCGTATTTAAAAAAATTAACAGCTAAGATTTTAAAAATCTAATCAATAAAATCTAAAGCTCATTACATGCAGCAGATGTTTTATTGACAAGTTTTCAATAAACATTTTTAAAATACAAAATTTTTTATATAAATAAACCAAATTTTTAATCACAAATCTTTATAAATAATTTAATAACAAAATAAATTATTAAAATATTTTATAAAACAAAAAGTTTAATTTTTCTGTGGGTTAGTACCTAGTCTCTAAATATTATTAAAAGCAGTACTAATCAAATTCGATTTATAGTCTCACACCTCGGTTTAATCGAAGGAAGGAGACAGGAGAGTCCCATTTTTATAAATTAAGGAATAATGAGACTATGGACAGTTGGTGATTTGGTGGTTTATGGACACCGACCGGTCTTTGTTATTATTGAATGAGTAGGTTTGTTTCTCTATTTTGAGTGTCAAACTCACACTCAAACCAGATGTTTTGTAATGAATGTGTTGCATATGTATGGGCTTATAAAGCCAATAAATAATAATGGGCCTATGAAAGCCCCCATTTAAAGTATCGCTATCCGTAGTCACCGTAACGTCCGCGTGTGTATAAAAGAAGCAAACCGTGACGTTACCAAAATCACCGGATTATTATTGTTTAATCACATTGATTGACATATACGGTAGTTATATTTTATAAATTCATGTAATGTAAACATCGTTTATCGTACTCGTACGTGTATATTACTAGACTACGTCAGAGATAATTAAATACTACATAACTATGGTAACATGATTGAACTTTTACTTTTTGAAAAAAAATAAATTTTGCCTTTTCAGTTTCTTTTACTCCAATACTACTTCCTTTCCATTTTAAAGTTCTCTTTTTATAATATAAAATTTATTAAGTTGGCTCGTAATACGCTTTTTTTTTTGTAAAATAGAACCACGCCTCACCAACTTTTTCCTAATGTTTTCTTCAACTTTTTTTTTTCTTTTCCTTTGTTGTCACCTTTTGATATGGAATATAAGTAAATAACATCACTTATTCATTAATTATGTGATTTATCTTTCCATTATCTTTTTCTTTTCCTTTTATTCTACTGACATTTTTTCCAATTTTCTGATTTATCTTTCCTTTTTCCTAGAACATTGAACATCCGGATAAAATGCGTTACGACTTGTATAAATGATTTGGTTTAAGGCTTCAAGCAATAATTAAACTATATTAAATACTAAATATCTAGATATTTGCGTAAAATGCAAAATTGATAGAAACACAGAAACTTGACTTTTTTAATTACTACAGTATTATTATTATTTGTCTTTCCATCTCTCTAATTATTATTATTTCGGACAAGCGTCGTGAACGTTTTTGTTTTGTTTGGTTCCTGTAAGAAGAAGACGACGAGCTCAACGACCAAAACTTCCGACGCGGAGTCTTTTTTTATTTATTTTTATTTTAAATTAATTTGCTCATCTGGATCTTCGAGTTCCAAAATTCTCAAATACAAGTCTTCTTCTTCTTCGTGATCCTGATGAAATAAAAATCCGATTTTTATCATTATTATTTTTGGTTGTGTGAGTGCACCAAATATTTTGACTTTGAAATTAGCGTAGAATTGAATTGAATTGAATTGAAGCACATTCTGGGTTTATTCGTGTTATTATTACTAGACATTGATTTTGTCAAAGTTACCTTCTTTCTCTCTAATCTCAATATATTGTTTTTTTTTTTTTAAAGTTTAAATTCCTTTTTTTTTTTGTTTCCTTTTCTTCTTTAGTCTTTTCTTTTCTTCTTCTACCCACATGTTGTAGATTCTTAGATTCTCCCCCAAATTTTGAAGAAAAGGAAAAGTAAAGAGTCCATTTTTTTAGATTCTTTTGCTGGTTCAGTTTCTTTGATTAAAAGATCATTTTGTATCAAATAGCCAGAGAGACCTCAAATTTTGGATTTTTTTTTTTTTTTTTTTTTTTTTGGGTTGCTTATACTTATAGCTTCTTGGGATCCAGGTTTTTCTCAAGGTACGACCTATATAGCTTCTTTTAGCTGAAATTATTTGATTATTCCATCTTTGGATTCTGATTTCAAATTTCGTTTTGAGCTTTTCATAGTTGCAGGTTTTTTAGGGTTTTAATCATTGTTGGTAGATTCAAAAATATTGCTGTTCTGTGGCTTTTGATGTTTGAAAATCAAGCTAGTGAAAGCAACTTTGTTTTGGGTTTTTGTCTGAATTAGTTTTGCTGATTTTTGCAGGTGTGAAAGAACCTCCTGCATTGTCTATGAGCAGATAGTTGTTAAGAAAAGATGGGCTGGTTTAACAAGATCTTCAAAGGCTCTAACCAAAGGTTCCGGGTTGGGAATGACCACTATTATGGGAATTATCCTAATGATGAGCCTAGTGCTGATACAGATGCTGATCATGATGATTCTCATACACAGGAACCATCTACATCTGAGGTTTGTATGATGCTGATAGATGGTTACTGTCTTTTTTTCCATTATCGGTTACTTGTGTTTTGAATTTTCTTGGTTTGGAGATCTTGAAGTAGTGAAAAAAAAACACACACACACTTGGATTTTATACATAGCTCTGGCGTGTACTGTTATTTCAGATTCTGTGTTTGTTTTTGTTTCTAGGATACATCTAATGACCAGGAAAATGAAGCAATAGACCGTGCAATTGCATTGTCTCTTTTAGAAGAGAATCAAGAACAGACAAGTGTAAGCGGTGAGTACTTTAGCCAAACAGAAATATGAAGACTTAACTTTGTTATCAGATTTGGTATGCTATTTTTTTTTTAAAAAGTAATGGACACAGGGAAATACCCGACGGTGGATGAAGATGAGCAACTTGCTAGAGCCTTACAAGAAAGTATGGTAGTTGGGAATTCACCGCATTACAAAAATGGAAGTACATATGATAATGGGAATGCATATGGGACTGGAGATTTATATGGGAATGGGAGTATGTATGGAGGAGGAGCAAATGTATATGCAAATGGAGATATTTATTATCCAAGACCTATTACTTTTCAAACAGATTTCAGGTAGTAGAATAGCCAACCATTGTAAGCTGGCTTAATTTTTGTCATCAGTTAGTGTCTCTGTCCAGCCAAATAACTTGTCAACAACTTGTCTGCATAGGATTTGTGCTGGCTGCAATATGGAAATTGGCCATGGAAGATTTCTGAATTGCCTTAATTCTCTATGGCATCCAGAATGTTTTCGATGTTACGGCTGCAGTCAGCCAATTTCTGAGTATGAGGTGAAACCAAGCTCTTAATTTGTTTTCCTGCTGTACTTAAACCTTTAAATTTTATTCGTAACGTATTTCCCTTCTTTTCTTATAGTTTTCTACATCAGGGAACTACCCTTTTCACAAGGCTTGTTACAGGGAGAGATATCATCCAAAATGTGATGTCTGCAGCCACTTTGTATGTAAATCTCTTGTCTTTTCTATCATGATAGCCGATATACATATAATTTGTTGTGTTTTTTTTCCGGATCTTGCACTTATCATCTGTTGCTTTCTTTTTCCCAATTGTAAATTTTTTGAACAGATTCCAACAAATCATGCTGGTCTTATTGAATATAGGGCACATCCTTTTTGGGCTCAGAAGTATTGCCCTTCTCACGAACACGATGCAACCCCAAGATGTTGCAGTTGTGAAAGAATGGAGGTGGATTCTCTTCTCTCCTGAAATGTCATCAAATATACATTTTGAACTCAAAAAGTCAAAAACATTTTTTGGCCGGAAATTGACAAACGTAGCTTTATTTTGTAGCCACGGAATACGAGATATGTTGAACTTAACGATGGACGGAAACTTTGCCTCGAGTGTTTGGACTCAGCGGTCATGGACACCATTCAATGCCAACCGCTGTACTTGCAAATACAAGAATTCTATGAAGGACTTAACATGAAGGTAGAGCAGGAAGTTCCACTCCTCTTGGTTGAAAGGCAAGCACTTAACGAAGCCAGAGAAGGTGAAAAGAATGTAAGTAAAGAAAACACTTGTTAGGCTAATGATACGTGTAATTATCATCACATTCTGTTTTTTCTTAAGTAGTTTACCATTTCATTGTGCTTCTTAGGGTCACTATCACATGCCAGAAACAAGAGGACTGTGCCTGTCAGAAGAACAAACTGTTAGTACTGTAAGAAAACGATCAAAGCATGGGACAGGAAATTGGGCTGGGAATATGGTTACAGAGCCGTACAAGTTAACACGGCAATGCGAAGTTACTGCCATTCTCATCTTATTCGGGCTCCCTAGGTAAGACACTCTTTTTGCTCCCACTGGATTAATCTGATGTCACGGTCCATACACTGACAGTTTTACTGAATTTTGTATAGGTTACTCACTGGCTCGATTTTAGCTCATGAAATGATGCACGCATGGATGCGGCTCAAAGGTGAGTCTCTTACTCTTAAGTTCTTAGTTTACTGCTCCTTTCTCTCGTTACACATTGCTGAATTTTGTATTTGCGCAACTATATATATGTGAAAAAGGATTCCGAACGCTGAGCCAAGATGTTGAAGAAGGTATATGTCAAGTGATGGCACATAAGTGGTTAGAAGCTGAGTTAGCTGCTGGTTCAAGTAACAGCAATGTTGCATCATCTTCGTCTTCTCAAGGATTGAAGAAGGGACCGAGGTCTCAGTACGAAAGGAAGCTTGGTGAGTTTTTCAAGCACCAGATAGAATCTGATGCTTCTCCGGTTTATGGAGACGGGTTCAGGGCTGGACGGTTAGCGGTTCACAAGTACGGTTTACGAAAAACACTTGAGCATATACAGATGACCGGTAGATTCCCGGTTTAAAAACCCAAAATTGACAAAGTCTTTTGCTTTTTGATTGGGTTTTTATTTACAGGATCCTCTCAGTAGATTATATGCTTTTATATTCTTTTTGGTGGAAAGATGAACTCTCAACCATATTCTTATCTGTAATCTCATTCCATGATTCTTTTGTCATCCATCAGAATCAGATTCAGAGTTTTCTTTCAAAAAGTGCTCTCAAGTTCATAGGTTTGGTCATATTAAACCGAATCAAACCAAACCCGAACCAATGCCCTACAATACAAATCGAACCGAAACCAGATAAACAAAACCAAGTACCAATTTAAAGGTTTCTCCTTTATACTCTCACTCTTGGTCGCCGACGTATCGTCGTCAAATCGCCGACGAACTGTAACACTAAAAGGCTAAAACCTCCGTAGACGCATATTCTCCATAGACCGGAACTTTGAGGTTCACAAGTTCAATGGGCTCCAAGGTTAATCAACCGATAACGAAATTTTCATAAATGCTCCGAAGGTCTCCGGCACGCGTTGTTGTTGCTGCCTATCAGTTGCTTCCACTTATCTATACTCGTAGCTTCTCCTCCGAAGCCTCGAGAAACTTTCGCCGCGGGCTTCGAGGAGGAAACGGGCCAATTCGACCCGAATTACTCGACCGGGTCTCACGTCTTCTCGTGCTTGGCAGGAACGATGCTCTACATGATCTCTCTCTCGATTTCTCTGATGTACTCCTCAACTCCCTCCTCCGTAGATTGAGGCTTAACCCAGAGGCATGTCTCGAGATTTTCAATTTAGCTTCGAAACAGCAAAAGTTTCGCCCTGATTACAAGTCTTATTGTAAAATGGTTCACATATTGTCTAGAGCTAGATTGTACGATCTGACGAAATCGTATATACGTGAATTGGTTGGTCTTAATCACTCGGGTTTCGTTGTCTGGGCCGAGCTCGTTCGAGTATTCAAGGAGTTTTCGTTCTCTCCTACAGTCTTTGACATGATACTCAAAGTTTATGCAGAGAAGGGTATGGTTAAGAACGCTTTACATGTGTTTGACAACATGGGAAGCTATGGAAGAGTCCCTAGTTTGTTGTCTTGTAATAGCCTGTTGAGCAATTTGGTCAAGAAAGGTGAAAATTTTGTTGCTTTACATGTTTATAATCAGATGATTAGCTTTGGGGTTTCTCCGGATGTGTTTACTTGCAGTATTGTTGTTAATGCTTACTGTAGAAGTGGGAAAGTTGATAAAGCCATGGAATATGCTAAACGTATGGAGATTTCATTGGGTTTGGAGCTGAATGTGGTAACTTATAATAGTTTGATTAATGGGTATGCTATGATCGGAGATGTTGAGGGAATGACAAAAGTATTGAGTTTGATGTCTGAGAGCGGGGTTTCTAGGAACGTTGTTACGTATACTTCGTTGATCAAGGGTTATTGTAAAAAAGGTTTGATGGAAGAAGCAGAACAGGTGTTTGAATCGGTTAAAGAAAAGAAACTTGTTGCAGATCAGCATATGTATGGTGTGTTGATAGATGGATATTGTCGTAGTGGTAAAATACTTGAGGCTGTCAGGGTTCATGATGATATGATGGAGATGGGAGTAAGAACAAATACAACCATTTGTAACTCCTTGATCAATGGGTATTGCAAATCTGGTCAATTACTCGAAGCAGAACAAATATTTATGCGGATGAACGACTGGAGCTTGAAACCAGATCATCATACATACAATACCCTTGTGGACGGATATTGCAGGGCTGGTCATGTTGACGAGGCTTTAAAGCTTTGTGATCGAATGTATGAAATAGAAGTTGTACCAACAGTTATGACTTACAATATTCTTCTTAAAGGTTATAGTCGGGTTGGTGCTTTTCATGATGTTTTGAGCCTTTGGAAGATGATGCTAAAAAGAGGCGTAATCGTTGATGAGATTAGCTGTAGCACTCTACTCGAAGCATTGTTCAAGCTTGGAAATTTTGATGAAGCTATGAAGCTGTGGGAGAATGTCTTAGCAAGAGGTTTATTGACAGATACGGTAACCTTGAACGTAATGATCAGTGGCCTATGTAAAATGGAGAAGGTCAATAAAGCCAAAGAGATTTTAGATAATGTGAACAATTTCAGATGTAAGCCAGATGTGCAAACATATCAAGCGTTGAGCCACGGGTATTATAAAGTTGGAAACTTGAAAGAAGCTTTTGGGGTTAAAGATTCTATGGAAAGGAAAGGACTCTTCCCCACCATAGAATTGTATAACACTCTGATATCTGGTGCTTTCAAGTATAGACACTTGAATAAAGTAGCAGGTCTTGTGATCGAGCTACGCGCAAGAGGATTAACTCCTACTGTTGCTACATATGGGGCTCTTATCACTGGCTGGTGCAATATTGGAATGATGGATAAAGCCTACGCTTCGTGTTTTGAGATGATAGAGAAAGGAATTGCCTTAAATGTGAATATTTGCAGCAAGATTGCAAACAGTTTGTTTCGGCTTAATAAGATCGACGAGGCTTGTTTGCTATTGCAGAAGATTGTGGATTTTGATCTGCTTCTTCCTGGTTACCAGAGCTTGAAACAGTTTCTTGAGCCCAATGCTATTATTACGTGTCTTAAAACACAAAAAATCGCTGATTCTCTCGAAGATAGTCTTCCTAAGAAGCTCTTAGTTCCCAATAATATTGTTTACAATGTTGCTCTCTCAGGTCTCTGTAAAGCTGGGAAACTCAAGGATGCTCGAAAACCCTTCTTGGATTTACTATTGAGTGGTGGGTTTATTCAAGATGAATACACATACACGATCCTCATTCACGGATGTGCTATTGATGGTGATATAAATGAAGCCTTTAGCCTGAGGGATGAGATGTCTCTAAAAGGTATTATCCCGAACATTGTTACATACAACGCCTTGATAAAAGGCTTGTGCAAGTTGGGGAATGTAGGTCGAGCTCAGAGGCTTTTACGTAAGCTTCCACAGAAGGGCATAACTCCTAATGCTATTACCTATAACACATTGATTGATGGACTGATTAAAAGTGGTGATGTTGCTGAAGCTATGCGTTTAAAAGAAAAAATGATTGAGAAAGGCTTGATGAGAAGATCCTCTGAACAAGAGGTTTTTGATCCGGTTATCAAATCAGGGATTACAGGAATGATGGAAATCAATCCGTATGAGCCTTATGATGTTAGGACAGTTTCTGAAGCAGTAATATGATGACGAATATTGCTTACCTCTTGTAAAACTCTTTGAAACATCACTTCAGAGGTTTTGGTGTTGCTATGAGTGATGGATGGGTAAACAGGAATGGAGGCTACTAAGAGTTTCCTCCATTGATGTGGGGATATGATTGTATACTTCAAGAAAACAATGTATTGTCTCAAGATCTTTTGAGATTGTGATCCTTCTGCCAAAAAAATCCATCACTTGGATTGAAATTTATCGGCCTTTTCTTCTGATCCTTGACGTTATCAAGATATGGGACATCACATTCATGGATCCTGAAGTTTAGAGCGGCCTAAGGTATGCACGCGTTACACTTGGTCAAGAATCTTTTAGGTGAATCATGTTCTTTCTTTGACAAGCTTTAGTTTTTAGGATATGAATCAAAAGTCAAAACTGAGAATATTGGTTGTCTTTGTCAGGTGTTAGATAGAGAGGCCAAACGATCTGATGATATCAGTCACTGGGCTAAAATAAGCTGATCAACAGATCAGACCAGTAAGCTCTCCATATCATGGTTGTTCTTGTTCCTTACTGAGCGAGATAAGACTCTGATCATATATATATATGTACCATATGATGTTTAATGTAATAAATGTGATTGATTATTAAGTAAGTTGCTTAAGATCAACTCAAGCCTAGTGATTGAATTGACGATCCACCTCTCTTTCTTTATTAGAATGTGAACAACTTACAAACCTACCTTTGATTGTCTTTTTGATCTGCCGAACCGGAGAGCTTTATTCCGGTCTGGTTTGGTTTGATTTTATTTTGAATTTTGTAGTGTATGAGACACAGTGGGGCATAGTCAATAGACTCAATACCATTTTCACGTGTTGCGCAGAAAAGCTCTGAAGTCACTCACTCAGCTTCATATTATTATGATCGGAAAGTATTGCGAATAAAATTATCAAAACTAACAAATATTTACTATTACGATATCAAAATTTTGTTAAAAAATTGTTTACCAAAAAAAAAAAGTTGTGTTAAATAGTAACTCATTTATAGTAAAGCAGCTTGAATCAAAGTGATCACAATTTTTGAAAATAAAAACTTAGCCATCCCTGTTGAGTTTTGGAGAAAACTTCAATAATATATATATATAGAAAATTACGGGGAGGGGTCAAAAAAGTAAAATGTACAGTGAAAAAAAATCAGACAAAAGGTAAGAGAAAAAGAAGAAGATGAAAGGTGACTCAAAGGTCAAAATGTACATTAATGTATGATGGGACTTTGCTCGTGCTTTTTTTTCTCTCGGCTCAGACCACCGACACTCTCTGCCTCCAGTTATTTTCTAAAACTTATAATCTAATGATTTTATGTAATTTAATTTTCGTTGGACTTTCGATAGTCCTGAATAAAAATCAACATTGTCGATCTATGATTTAAACAAAGCACGTCGCGGCTGACTCTATACTTGCAGAATATGTGGGGGTATTCTCCAAAAGTTACGAATTATTATGCAAGACAGCAAGATCATGTCTTTTGTCTAGATATTTTACGTTACTATTTGTGAATTATTTGCTACCTTGCTAGTATCCACTATCCTGCCTACCCCATAATAATCTCATGGGAATATACGTGGAAATTAAAGAAGCTTTTTTTTACTACGGATACGGTTTGGTTTTTGTAAGACAAAAAATGAAATAGTGAAACTTTAGACACGTGATATTGTTTTAAAGACGGATGATGGAAAATTCGAAAATGAGGCAACACATGTGCTCATCAACCTACGAACCGTCTACACATAGCTAGAATCCGACAATGGAGAGAGTCATCATGTAATGTACCTTCTTCTTCATTTACAATAATAGATATCTTACGGTTGGCAATCTAAATTCGGTTTCTAAAGTTCCATTTCTTTCATTCCCCTTAATTCACTTCCTATACTCTCGACAATACGTACCCATGAAAAAAAAACAACGAACAAAAAGTTATTCCTTAAGGAATATTCTACAAAAACAGATTACATGTATGAACATTTCTCATTGCCGCTTTCTAAATCCGCAATAATTCAAATCATTATGGGAAATAAATTGACCAAATTGACACTTGTTGAAAAGAAAAATTGATAAAAATGACATTTTTAAGAAGAAGTTAAAAATTAATGCCCTTTTTCATTCCTTTTGTCACTTGAGTTTACTTTTTAATTTTATTCTCTTCTATACTCCCAAACAAAACCGATTGAAAAAAAAAAAAAAAAGAACAAAAAGCTAAAAGCAAAATGTTTTTTTTTTCTTTTTCTTTTGGGTTATATGATTTACGTATCGATGATGTACATTAAAAACAAAAAATCACCTCCCTGTATATATTTATATGATATGTTATACGTATATGTACGGGTATATATATAAAAAAAAAAAGTAAACCGAGACTGGTCAAGAGTCCAGCGCGAACGGCGTTTGAAGAAGATCGTACGGAGCCCAAAGCGCGTCTAACGGACAAGGCCGGCCAGCGTCTAGCCTAGCCCATGGCTTACCTTTACCACTCCAATGCAACAAACTCACCGGACCAGGATGTAGATCTCTGCATAGT
The DNA here is from genome assembly GCF_030686135.1 of Camelina sativa. NCBI lineage: Eukaryota > Viridiplantae > Streptophyta > Magnoliopsida > Brassicales > Brassicaceae > Camelina > Camelina sativa. The sequence continues at coordinate 8,369,644 of NC_141893.1, forward strand.
CCCCTAAAATTATCACCTCCTAAACCGTGCTGGTTCCACCGATGATTAACCGGTTTAATCAAACCGCCGAAAACCAATAAAAACGGTGGTAACGAACCGAGCTCGTAAATTCTCATTCGTTTCTGCATCGCCATCCACTCTTCGATGCGTGACGTGTACGCGCCTTCGCGCCACAGCGATAGATCGATCACCATGACTCCGGTGTTGAAGTAGCAGGCTTTACGATCGGCGAAGGTTAATGAGAGAGTCGGATTTGACCAGAAGCTCGATGTGAAGTAGGAAGTGAAATTGGCGTTGCAGTACTCCGGCGCGGCGAGGACTGAGTCTCGGCCGAGATCTGTGGCGGCGAGTTTAGCGATGTCGTCGACGAGGATCAGATCGGAGTCAAGGTAGACGACGCGGCGGACGCAGGGAGGGAGGAGATCGGCGAGGTAGCTTCTAGCGTAGTTTAGAGGACAGTCTAGTGCGGAGCGGATTGAGGTGGAGATGAGGCGGGAGACGGAAGAGACGTTGAAGACGTAGACTTTGAAATCGAGGTAAGGGAATGAGGAGGAGATGGTGGCGCGTAAGGAAGACGCGTCGGCAGAAGCGGAGGCTACGAAGTGGAAAACTATGTTTTCAGGGCAAGAGGAGTGTTGGAGGACGGAGAGCACGGCGGCGACTGAGCCGCGAATGTAGGCGGCGTCGAGTGTCATCGCCACGTGGACGGCTCTACGGGAGCAGAAAATTGGTTTGGTGGCGTCGTCGGAGTCGGAGTCATCATCGATTGAGGGGCAATCAGCAGAGTTGTAAAACTGTGGGGCTTCTTTAAATTTTTGGATAATTGTTGTGGCGGAAATGGGATTAATGAGAAGCAGCGAGAGAGTAATGAGACGAAGAAGAAGATGTTGGGACATGGTTTCTTCTTCTCTCTCAGACAAAAACTAAGTAACTCTCTGAATGTGTTGGAAGGTTTTGTTTCTCTCAACTGAGAACAAGAAGAGAAGAAGAGCTGTCTCTCAGACTTTTTATCATGTGTGTGTGTCTATGTTATGTAAGAGAGAGAGAGGAAAAAATATATATATATATATATATAAAATGGTTTTGCTTAGATTTTGGGTTTATTCTCTCATAAAAATTTATATATTGATTAGATTCCAAGCCCTTTTCATCATCTTAAATTAATTTTTTTTGCATATTTATCTTGTATTGGGACTAAAGGAGGATTATTGGCTTGGAATTTGAATAGAGTTTTAAATATTTTAAATGCTATGTAGAATTTGTTGTTATTAGATCAAAATTTTGTTAAACTTCGTTTAAGTTTACTATTATTAGTTTGTGATTTGTAAAAAGTCATTTGAAATGTTAATAAATTTGAATTTATTAGATTCAGACTTTTATAAAGTTAATAAAAGTTTTGTGTTATTCAACTAAAACAAAAGAATATAAAATTATTAATAAATTTAATTATTATGTTATTAGTTCATGATTTTATACACTTTTCACAAAATAAAATTATTAAAAATATCAAAAAAATACACTGATTGTTTGGAGCATTTTACAAGATTTTAGAAAACTAAACAACAAAACTATAGAATACTCTCTAATAATTTTTAAATGTTTTTACTTGTTCATTTTGATGATGTTATTGAAATTTTCAAAAAAAAAATATAATTTAGAATCCGATAACACCTTATTATTTTATTTACTGAATTTTAGAATTTTTCGATTGAAATGCTTTTATTTTTTTAATATGGAATGCAGAAGTGTGGGAATTTATTGCATCCACATGATTACCGAAAATCAGTGTAGATCCACGTTATAGGCTTATATAATGTATATTAATGTGTATTTCATTAGTGAGATTTGAGTCTTTTTATTTTTATTTTTGGTCTTTTACTTTTTTCTCACTTCAAAATGCACGAAAGAAAACAAGATATGGAAGTTGATATATCAAAATTGACAAGTATGTACTTATCAAAAACAATTCCACACACGTAATAGCGTTATATTTGGCTGTGTATACAATACAAAACAAAATAGTTTTTTCGGAAATTGAATTTTTTAAATAGATGTATGGAATTATAGAAATTTTTGTGGCTACTACTTAGTACGATTTCGCAATTGAAAGAGAATAGGGGGAAGATAGAAACGTGAAATGAATGTTTTTGAGAATAATTTTAACTAGCTGTACAACGAGAATGATATATTACATGACTTTGTCAATAATTCTTATGGTTGAGATGTTATGTTTTAGCGTAGTAAATATATTCACTTTTGCTATAAGTCTTTTTGGTTTTTCTTTGAAGTTTCTATTATGGTCCTTTGTCACTTTCCATGGCTACGACGAAATTTGTAGGTGAAATGGAATATAACTAATGATATACCATGGATCCATTTGCAAATTCTATTATATAACGCCAATTTGCATTTTACATATTTTTGCCACGCTTTTTTTTTTTTTGGTTGAAGTCTTTATTTTAAAATGGTGTCTTTTATTTTCAAATGATTGAATTTTCTTCTCTTTTCCTTTTTCTAATCAACTTTTTTTTTTTGGGGGGATCATGGGGAATGGGCACATGGTCAGGAACAGGAAGTGGGTTTCCCTATTTATTTTCCTTACGAATTTTCTAATTTTCTAATCTCTACTTGTAAGTTGTAATGAAATGAAATTTGAAACTAAACTTTGGACGAATTTAAAAATTGCATACCTAAAAACACGTTTAAGCTCAAAATGAATCTTTGGTTTTGACCGACAGTAGTTTATTATGAACTACCATCGTTTGAATAAAAAATGAGATTCGTTAAAGTATAACAAATTATTTGAAAAATATATAACAATGACCATTTTATTAAATAGTTCATAGTTATATATATATATATATATATATATACTTAAGAATGCATTTTGAGTCCATAGTATTAAGCACAGTAGCTCGTTTTGTTAAACATGTTAAATAAAATACTTAGGATAATGAAAATCATGACGATAAATAAAATATTATAAAGTTTTCCATTATAACTAATAAAACACTTATCAACCATCATAAAGATAAACGTAGAAAAGCAAGACGCGTGGGCCAAACATGAAATGAAATGGAATAATATCTCAAATCCTAATGGTACGACTTTTCTTTCATCACCTAATGTGAATTCGCGAGTACTTTTGGGTTAAGGAGTCTTTGGAATTTATACATTTTTTTATTATTTATTCTTTATTCTTTTCTTTTGCATCCCTTTTTGCACTTTTTTGTAGTTTTCATTTTATTTCATTTCAAAGAAATCCCTTTCGTTATGTAAAACATCCGCGATTAAGACAACTCACTCCAATGCACCATATAAAGTTAAAGGAAAAAACCTAAAAATACATCATCTATTTTTTATTTGTATATTTAATATCTTATCTTTTTTTCGTTAGAAGAAAAATATCTCATGTAATTATCGTTGGTTTAAAAATATTTAATTTTTAAATTATTACTGGATTCTAACCCGCTGTTTAACAGTTTTTAACGGACGTTACAGATCATCAAACAAGCGTTAAAATCAAATCACACGTGTTTATATAGATATATACAAAAACATTTAACATAAACAAATGATATGTAGCCGTAGTGTAGTGGTTAGAAATGAGTTGGTTTTCTCTCCTAATCACAATTCGACCCCTCTCCCCCCATAATACTTTTTATTTTATTTTTATATATTTCTTTCTTCTCCACACTTGTGAAACACGATCTTATTTTACTTTTTTATATTTCTTTCTTCTCCACAATTGTGAAACACGATTAGTCATGTTGAATCTAGAATTCACACAATGAATTTGTTTGAATGGGGAACAAATTCACTTAAGATCTCTCTCTAAAAACTAGATTAAAGCTAGAAAATAAAGAGGAGTTATGATCTCTTGAAGAAGAAGTTAGGGTTTCTCTCAATAACAATGAAGAATTAGGATTTTTGTATTGATTGCTCGATCCTTTACAAGGAGGAGATATCCCTCTATTTATATGAATGCATTGATTACAAGATAAGTCTATTTTCCTTAAATCTTGGATTGAAGATATGGTAAACTTCCTCTTTTGATGACCAAGTCGAACTCAGGAAGGCGGTTGAGTGACTTTGTCGGGCTTCTGCTTATAGGCTCGTTTAGCTGTCTCAAAATAGGGATTCCTCCTGATCCGAAGGGAATTGGGTGCTAAAACTCGAAGCATTGTGTGAGAACTGAGAAGAATGCAGGGTTCCCTTCTTCCACTTACCTTTCATATATTTTAAACAAAATTAATTTCATTTTATCAATTTTCATTCTCATAAAGTCACTATATGAGTATAGCTCATTTTATTCCGCTGTTTTAAAATGAAACTCTAAAACCGTGATTACTCTTCTTCAAACTATAGTTTAATTTTTATATGGATAGTAATAGTACAGTACCGTGTGATATTAGTTAATTTTTAAAAACAAAACATATATAATATATATGATATCAAACGTAAAGTTGTGACGACAAACGTAAAGTATGTATCACAATATTGAGTTGTCTTGATTCATACTACTACATATGCATTATTCTATTATATCATCAGGTTATGTCATCGATGAAGGCCAGATGATACATTCAATAAATATAGTTACGAACGTAATACTAATAAATAAGCATGTGTCATGTGTGCATCAAGGGAGGGGTCTCAATTATTACGTATACTGGTATACATGCTCATGTGTGTATGCAATAAAAATGGATAACTTAAGTTTAGGAGTACATACTTAACAAGAAACCAATGGAGACGATACTGCATATATGTGTGTGAAGTCTCTGACAAGAAGTTAAAAATTACATGGGACTCAGTGTCTCAAATGTAGATTTCGGATAAGCATTTATGGTATACACATTCACTTCCATGAGTCCAAAAAGCCATAACTTTAGTCTTCTGAAATAGTTCTCCTGCTTCCTAATAATTAAGAAAAACTTGGATGTATTGACTGCATGTGACTTCAAAATATTTGTATGTATTTAATCAGTTTCATACTTGTTTTACATGTATATACACGCATCTGTCGGGTTCGGTATCAAGGAAAAAAAAGAGAGTAAAAATACAACCGAGACAAAACTATAATATAGTATAGGGAGCATCTTATGTCTGGTAGCTAGCTACTATTCTTACAAGTTACAAGTACTAGGGAGCATCTTATGTCTTGTCTTCCAAATAGCTATATGAACACTAGAGAATGTCTACTTGCTGCAAAAACTTAGTCGAAAGTGGAAGAAGACAAAGTAAACTTAAAGACAATCCCTTAACGAACAAACAAACAATTGTGCAGACACTGGAGACAATAATGTAGCTTGATCCATCAGTAGCTTGATTCAGCATAGCCTAATAAATGACCTTTCATTACAAATACGAGGCTCCAAAACGTTTTTGAAGCAAAAAAGTAACTAAATAATCCCGAAGAAGCCAACCACATGGCTACGACTAATGGATGGATTCAACATTATGAAAAAAAAAAAAAAAACTTTAGTATTGAGTCTCGCGAGTCAAATCTTTCAAGTAACAATAGTAAGAGAATCCAACAAGTATTAATATATGAACAATTCGCTAAGTAGCAGATTACAAGCCAAATCAGGAAAGCACAGCATATTTTCTCAGGTTTTATGCAAACCAGATCTAGAATATAAAGTGCTAATCGATTAATCCTCACTAGCCCAAGATCAAGGAAAACACAAGGACAACTAAAAGAACGAGAAACAATATCTTCAAGTGATGGTCTTGTTGTCTATCTAGACCGGTGTGCCGTTGATAACTATGCATATGCGAGTGTCCTCCTCCATGGAACGGATTAGAGAACCCGTGAGGGAAGCTGCCAGAAGCAGCAGCTCCATACATGGCTGCATTAGGGAATCCATGGAAATGGAGGTTGAACAAGGAAGGAATCAAACCGCCAAACGTTGCAGACAGAGTAACATTCCCGAACCTCGCACTCGCCATGGGAGCAGCAAAACCTCCCATGAACCCTCCAAACCCATGATGATGGTGAGCAAAACCATGATTCGGATCAGGAGGCAGTGCAGTCTCGGGTCTCTGCCCAGAAGGACGGTTAGGCACTTCGAGCCCAGGGATAGACTTGGACCGAGGGTCAGCAGAGGACTTACCCCTACCGTACAGAGGAACCAATCTATCTTCTTCGATCAGGGCTTTGCAAACGGGACATTCCTTAGACTGAGAATGGAGATGGAGCCATTTGTATAAACAAGGCCAACAGAACAAGTGACCACAGAGAGTAACAATAGGATCTTGAGCCAAGTCTAAGCAGATGTTACATTCAAAGTTACCAGAATCACAATCATTGCTGCTGTTTGTGTTATTGTCGCTAGAACAAGAAGGGTCATCAGACATGATTCCCACCCAAAAAAATCTCCTACACAAGCAAAAACACCAAAACATAGTAAGCAGATAAGATTACTTTAACTAAATTAACCAAACTGCAATTAGTGATTTCAAATTAACTAATAAACATAGATCGACCATTAAGACCTATAATAGAAGAAAAAAAATCAAAAAAAGGAATCATAAACCTCTAGATCTCCCCATTAAACCACTAAAATCACCGGTCAACTGAGTAAGATAACCAACTGAACTCTAAATCGAACCAAATCATTATTAACACATACAGTACACGTAAATCGAGAAGCAACCAAAAGAATAGACGATACGAAGCTAAGCAATTGAATCGGAGTAGAGAGTTATCTATATACCGTTGGATCGGCAGACGAAGGGATCGAACGAACGATTGCAAAAAAAAAAAAAAAAACGAGCAAGTTCGCTTAAGGGCAAAGGTTTTGTTGTTGGCCGGAGGAGACAAGTACCATCATCGACGAAACATCGTCTTTTGATTAATTTATTACTAATATTTTTATTTTATTACCCGCGCGAGTTTGACGTGTCTTTTGGAGTGGTCACAAATTCCACGTGGACTCATGTGAGTGCACGTGACGGATTACTAGTGGGTAGAGATTATTTGAAGTCAACTACTAAATATTATTGGCCGTTCGATTAAGGTTAGATAGATATTATCTCTAGTAAATAAAATCTTTTGCTTAATTATATCTAGTAAATATTTTTTAGGCATGTTGTAGATTAATGACAAAAGTCACCAAAATTGGAGCTTTTTACATGAGCTTCGAATGTTGAAAACAGTTCATTTTCAGTAGACTTATACTCTTGCATTGGATCTTATTAGTATATATACTTGAGTGAGGGATCTGATTATGCTAATGGTGATCATTCTTTCTACTGCCTTCATGGTTTGTGAATTTTGCTCAAATTATAGAAAAGGTTACATTAATTTTCCATCTTTTGGCCTTATTTGTTTGACAATTAACGGAACTAACGTGTGGTTTTGTCTAAGGGCTACTTTCCTGAATCCAAAAAGAAACGTGATTTGCTAATTGCTAACCACAAAAAACAAAGGTTGATGATGATGCATACTATTTGCCTTGGCTTTCAGGGTAGAATGTCTTGGCTTCATCAAATATGTAGAATTTCTACTAATAATCTTTTTTATTTCTTTTTTTCTTTTTGCTTAGACAAAACTCTCTTACGTACACTACCGCATACAAGCTCAGACGCCTTTCTGTTACTTTATACTTAAATACAATTAATATATTCAGAACTAATCCTTCAAGCCTTCAAGGTTGAAATGGATTCACTGGAATTGTGACAAAATTAATGGTGTTTAGGTGAGTTTGAAACAGGTCATAGACATGTTCTGAATTTGGTCGGTAAAGGAAGCGTTACATGACAAACAAAGACGAATTTAACATTATTTTTTCCAGATGACACAACATGTGAGAGACAAAACACCCGTTGACAACTCGACGATATATCTATTTTTACATAAATTACACTCGTCTTCGTTACATGCTTTTTGCTTTGTTCCTTAAATTAAACCTTATCTGAGCAGGTCCAGGTGATGGGATCATCTTTAGATACAGAACAATTAGTGAGAATCTTAAAACCAAACAAGCCTAATTATTGATTGATTTTAAGTTTTAACCCCGGGGTAAATATATTTCCTCTGCTTTGGTCTTAAGCTAGCTGCTTTTGTAATAAGATCCTATAAGGTTGATCTTAAAGCTCGATATGATGAGAAAATATCCCGTATTAGATAAGGCAACTACTGAGTTACACTAGTTTATATCATGATGGATCTAAATTCTAAACTCTTAATCGAGTTTTTCCACCCGTCTTGCAAAGGGAAGGGTTTAAGCCGCTTGACGTATACATTCTTTAATGATAAAACCCTTTGCTTAATTATAATTTGGACATTTTTTCGATAAAGTAATTTTGAAAAATCAAAAGGTAGTGTTAACATTTGTAACGATGATGGAACGAGTCTAAAGTGATTCATTGGGAGTGTACATTTTGTAGCCAACAAAAAAAAAAGCTGAAAAATATACTAATCTGTTTTTTTCTTTCTTTAACTCGCAAAAATCTACTACTAATTTTTAAGACAACTATTACTCATAAGTAATCCAAACTAGGTAAATCTAGTTAAATAAAATATTATAAGTACAATTATTATTTGAGATTTAAGATTTGTTTGTATAAAACAAAATATGTAGGTAAAGTTTTTTTTTCTGCGTTTATTTTCTGTAAAATATGTTTCACCCTTAAAATATTTGAAATTGGAAAAGAATTTTAAGGTGGTGTAGAAAGTTTTGATGTTTTTTTGTGATTGTAAATATCAAATTCACATATTTTATGTTTCACATTATTATCTATATTACTATACCATTAAATAGATAAAACAATATTTTTTAGACTAATTGATTTAATTTAAACTAATTCTAAATTTAAAAATGCAATTAGAAAAATGATAAAAGTGGTAAATAAATGAATGAATATTTTTTTTCATGTTTGTGAAATGTAATTTACTTTTAATAAGTAAATAGGTTATGAAAATGTTAATTAAAGATATTTTAGGAATTTAATAGTTGATTAAATTTTTCATTTTAAAAAACTAATAGAAAAAAATATTGGCTCATAATATATCATTGACATATTTATGTAAATAATAACGAGAAGTATAAGTGTTTATTAAAAAAATGTATCGGAGCTCTATAAAAAAACACTTCAATTTTTTTGTGAGAGTGCTTTTCTATTAATATATAGGGTATATATGTGTTTCTTAAAGCTTGTTATCATTATCAATAGTACATATCAATTTATAAAAGATAATATTATGAGTTATTATCACCGTTAAACCAATAAAGTTTTGACAATCTTTTAACTATATCAACTTGAATAGTTGTCCCGTAGATTTTAAAGGAAGCTAGATACTACAAAAGTGCAAACTGAATATTCTTTCCTCTAATAACAGACTTTTTTTTTCTTTCTTCCTTCTGCACGAATTCAGACTTTTTAACTTTAATTTTGCTCATGAATGTTATGTTATTAAATTAACTTATAAAAGGGAAAAATATACAAACATTTTTAATTTTACTCGGTTTTAGACATCTCCAATATATTTTCTATTTTTATCTCCAAAATAGATGTGAGACTTACTCTAATATATTTATCTATAATGATAACTCTATTTTTTTCTATAATAGGAAAACTCTAGTTTTTCCTTTATATATAGAAAAAAAACATAATAATATCTATTCTATTGGTGAAAACAGAGGTGAGTTATACCAAATTTGTCTCTAAAATAAAGATTGTCTCTCAAATAGATGAGTGGGGATGCTCTTAGTCACCATTAAATTACCAAAAAACATTACTCTTTCTGTATCACAAAATATGATTTTCTAAGATTTCTCTTGTATAAAAAAATTGGGTTTCTATTAGTAACTTTTTTTTGTCAAATAATGTTAAGAAATTGTAAATTTCAAGAATCATTAAATAAAAAATATAAATTTGATGGATTACTACTCCCTTTGTATCATAATAGATTTTTTTTAGGATTTTCACCAAGATTAAGAAAAATAATAAATGTTGTATTATTATTAATTATTTTTTATATTCTTTTTAATACTCATTTATTCATACTTTTCATACACTTGTCATTCAAATGCATGTCTATATTTAATTATTTATTATAAAACTAAAAACATTAATTAGTTATTTGATTTTAAGAATAAAAATGCACTAAATACACTAAAAAAAAATCATCCTTTGTGATACAAAAAAAAATTTCTAAAACATCAACCTTTATGATATAGAGGGAGTATTAGTTAATAGTTATGAGAAATGTGTTATAATAAATAAATAATACATTTATATCTAAACATTAAATGTTTCTTTTTTTATGTAAAAATTCTAAAAAATCATCTTGTAGACTTGTATCACATAACAATTAAGAAACATATACACGCGTGACCTTTTTCTTTTTTAAAAAACTATATATATGGTAAACATATAACCAAAATAATAAACTAAAAAGAAAAATAGTCCCCCACAAAGGATTATAAATAGAGGGTAATCTGCGTCGTTAACTTGCACTCATCATCACATCTTCGAAATTTCAATACTAATCAGATTAACAAATGGCGATTTTCTCCGGATTACACCTTCTCTTCATCTCATGCATCATAGCAACATGTAATAGATAGTAGTATATACACAAACACTCTTTCATTATTGATTGTTTCTTCTCTTACGCTAATTTTATTTTATTTTGCAAGGTACAATTTCCATCGTCTCCGGCACCGTTTTCACCTTAACAAACCACTGCAGTTCAACAGTATGGCCAGGAATTCTCACCTCAAAGGGCACACAACTCGGCGACGGCGGGCTTGCCTTAGCTTCAGGATCTTCCGTCACCTTAACCGCTTCTCCAGGCTGGTCCGGTCGATTCTGGGGTAGAACGGGGTGTAACTTCGACGCTTCCGGCGTCGGTAAATGCGTCACCGGAGACTGCGGTGGTAAACTAAAATGCGCCGGCGCGGGAGGAGCTCCACCGGCTACACTGGCCGAGTTCACGATAGGAACCCCCGGACCAAGATCAAACTCCGTTCAAGATTTTTACGACGTGAGCCTCGTCGACGGTTACAACGTTCAGATGAAAATCACACCGCAAGGTGGCTCGGGGAACTGTATAACCGCGGGATGCGTTTCGGACGTGAACGCGATCTGTCCGAATGAGCTACGCGTTACGGGCGCGGCGGGTGTTGTGGCGTGTAAGAGTGCTTGCGAGGCTTTTAACAAACCGGAGTATTGTTGCACCGGCGCTTTTAGTAAACCGGAGACGTGTCCACCGACGAGTTACTCGAAGATATTTAAAGGAGCTTGTCCTACAGCGTATAGCTATGCATACGATGATGCTTCCAGCACTTTTACTTGTACTAATGCTAATTACTTGATCAGTTTCTGTGCTTAGGCCTAATTAATAAGCCTTTGTTATTATTTTATCAACAACAATGAAGAAAGAATTAATCAATTTTAGCATAATTTTTATATGTTTTGTTTTTTTTAATTTCTTTACAAATTCTCAACGACAACGTTTCTTAAACAAAGATGTAAGAGATGGAGACATTATTATTGTTAACGAGGAAGACAGAATTAATCAAAGATTATATCTCTAAAATAAGATGAACAACCTTTTTGGTGTTTTAAAGTTCAAAACAAATACATATATATTAAAGTTTCTTTGAGTAATATCATTTTTCTTTTATAGCAGATTTTAAACCAAATACAACCATACTTTCTTTGGTCAATTAATGTTCTTCAAAAATAATGTCTTATTATTGTCTTTGTAGTTATCAAACTTTTGTATTGTAATTTTACGCATGCTTGCAAACAAATCTTCCTCACCATCATGCCCTTTCTTTATAACTATCCAAGGAGCCTACGAAAAAGATAGTATGATACTAGTTGATTTGAGCTTCATACAGGGTAAGTGAAAAATTAAAAAAGACTTGTCTCACTTTCTTTCTTTCTTTCTCATTTTCTTTTACCAAAAATCAGATTGAAATGAAAAAAAAAAAAAAAGAAAAAAAAAAGTGAGAGAAGTCTATTTACATTATAACATACCAATCATTCAGGATCCTATCAGAATAGATAGTTTCTAATTGGGAGCTTTAGAGAGTTATTTTTGGTTTCTTGATGTTACTTACATGGCTGAACAACAGAAGCAACATCTACCCTTAAGCCAAACATCTCTAGAGGAACTAAAACTTACCAAGCCACAAATGGTTAAACAAGTCGGTGTACCATACATACATGATTTGTTAAAAAGTCAGGGCTTTTCTTAGCTGATGCAGTTAAGATCAGTGTTTCTGGCTTCTTTTGATTGCAACTTGCAAGCCTTCTTCATTCTCTTTGCAGCTTGGACAAACCCCATAATAACCTGAAGCTCATCCATTTGCTGTAATCATATCACAGTTTTACACCATTTTATCAATCATCAGACCATAATTAAGACAAACACAATGAAGGCTCAGAAGGATTCTGATATACCTGAGACATGAAGTGCCTCTGAACAATGTCAATTAGTTGCTCCTTTGATGGATTAGGAATAGCATCCACCTACAACGAGTTCATTCAGAAACAAGCACATAGAAAGTAGAGTTCAAGATTTGAGTAAACCAAAGCTAGTTTTTTTTCTACTCGAAATCAACTTACAAGGTTAAAATGTTGCCAATATTTTAGTAAAGCAGGCATTTCCAGTTTGCTAAGATCAACCTTCTGCATCAGTAAACATAAGATTAGTCATATTACATTCAATGGTAAGTGAAATACACATCTCAAAATTCTGAATCTGCATACCATGTTTTCAGGAGGAGTAAAACCCGAACTTTTAGATTGTGAGTCAGATGATAGAGACCTGCTCAAAGTCTTGTGAGATGACCGCGATCTCTGCCCTCTTTGCTTAGACTTATGAGGCTTCAGTGTGTCCTCAGATGCTGGAAAAGAAACAACTTGTCATAGAAACAAGACTGAGAATATTAGTTAAAAAGGCTACCACGTTTATGTCCAAAGAACAATATGCCACTTAGTGTTAACTCACTGGAAACTATATAAAACTGAGAGATCTCTGTACAAGTTCTTGAAAATTCTTGAAGACAAGGAAGAACCAAACTTACTCATATCGGAGCCATTCCTTTGTGTGCTTTCGAAATCAAGATCATCGTCTTCTTCTAATCCAGTTGGATGTTCAAGGACACTAAGCGCATTCCTCTGCAACTTTACTTCTATTCCATTTGTCAGAACCTAAAAACAACAATGACCCTCATAAATATTATATAGTCCATAAACAAGAATTGACATATTGGTTGAAATAAAGCTCCCGAAGAACAAGAATATGAAGAAATGCTTCCAAAAAATATTATTTTATTTTTTTTAATTTACTTCTATAGGAAATCTGGGAGACAAGAAGTGGTGGAATGTGATATCATTAATAGTAAAATATATTCGTGAGACTGAAGAAAAATCTTATACTATTTGGATTATTCTTTAAAGTTTAAAGCCAGAATATGGTGAAGTTACTCCTTTTAGGTCCACATACACAGAGACACTATCAAAAAGATCTTGCAGAGCAAATTATAATTGTAAGACTAGCCAACCAAAGCAAAAAGATTTTGATAAAGAAAGAAAAAATCGACAGAAGTGACACTGCTTGGGGACTAAAATGACTCAACTAATAAAGAAAGAACAAAGAAAAAGAGAAAAAAAAAAAAACAAGAAAACAAATGATTATCACCATAATAATCAAACCAAAACAAATTTCAAAAAAGCCAGCTTGAATCCATAAGGAAACAAAATTGTCAAGAAACATGATGGAGAATTAGATAACAAGTGCATATTTGTTATGATGTTTTATATTGAACAGGCGCGAAAATAAAGTTGCTTTTTTTTTTTGGCTGCCTAACTTAAAACTCAAAATCCCTTATCCTCTTACAGATGATTCCTGAAATTGAGCCTGAATCTCAGCAAGAATCATCAAAAAGATACTAGAGATATTTCAGAGACTTTATTAGATGCAAACAACCTGTTACTAGAAGAAGAAATAATCTAGTGAAGGGAAAAAAAAGGATTATCAATGAAGGCTTCATGAATAACCTAACTAGCTAAGAACCCCCAAAATGCAAGATTAAACAGTTTAAAATCAAGCAATAATGGTGAGTCGAATGCTAACAACATGCATGCAAGAAGATCAATCGCAAGATTTTGAAAATTTTACAGATTTAAACATTGGTAATGACAAAAAGATTTGATCTTTATCACACTATTAACTCTTGGTTTGATTAGATGTAAATTATGAGAATTGATTAGTGAATCTATAACTAGAATTGATTATTATATCATTTAAAGAAGACATTTTTAGCAATTTCAAGAAAAAGAAGAAAAAAATCCCCAAATTTGAAATTCAAAATTCGAAAAACACGAAATTATATTCATCGATTCAATAGATTGAATCACAGAGAAAACACTAAAGAAGATCGAAACAACATACCAAAAAAGGAAAACGGAAAAGGAAAGCACAAAGATCAAATTTTTACCAAAAAAGGAAAGAATTAAACTTACCAGCCAATGCCAACCACCGAGACCGACAGCTTTTTTAACAACACCTTGAAGACCAACAAGCACCGATTTCGTACGGTTGTTTCCGGTGACCACCACTTTCGTATGACGTGGCAATACCGATAACTCTTCCTCGCTACTGCAATCGCCGTAAAAGCTCTGAATCTGCGGGAATCCTCCATTAACGACCCCTGAGCTATCTACAGCTTCTAGCATTCTTCTTCTTCTTCTTCTTCTTCTTTAGTCTGATCCGATTTAGAAACTCCGATCAAACAGACCCACCTCTAATTTTTTTTCAGCTCAGAACATAGCTATGAAATCGAAGATCATGCATTGCTAAGAGAGAGCGAGGGAAAGATTAAGATGATTGAGCGGGAAGTGGAGAGAGAAGTAAAAATAATTAGGGTTTGTCCCACAAGCAGAAGCAAGAGAGAGAAGCAGAGTAAAGAGAAGGGAAGAGGAGAAGAAGAGAAAGGACTAAAAGGAGGGAAAGAGAAGGGATGATAGAGACCAGTTTCCACCACGTTGACCAGTTATAACTCGCCACGTATGCATTGAACTGAAACTGTATATGCGTTATGAAAAAAAAAAAAAAAGACAGAACCGTTTTTTTGTTCTTTGGCTTTGGTTGGATTTAACCGGAGGGGTACTTTTGGTAATTTAAGAACACGCGATTGACCTGAATGGTTGACTGGTGTTTAATAGAGACAGAGCTGTATGGGACCCGGTTCGTTGTTTAATGACGATTCCACCTCTCTTTTTTTTTTCTCTATTGTTTTTGAAAATTTTGGATTTTCATTGTCCTTATCTTATAATTTTCTTTTTTACATAATTATCTTTTTTAAGCGCTAATCGGGCGGTTGGAGTGGACCTAGCACCTAACAAGAAAATCGGAGATTAAATAGAGATTAATCGGAAACTAGTTTTAGGGTTATTTTATTAAATTAATAATAAAATTCAAATATATAGAATTAAATATATGAATAATTCTGTTTATATTTTTAAAAAATATCAAATAAAATATAAAACTATAGTATTGTTTTAAAATTACCGTAAACACGTAAAAACATAATTTTAAAAGAAATTTTTATGATTTTTCATTAAAATTTTATACATTAGTCATTATAAAACATCATAAAATCTTAATTTAAATGTCTAAATAACAAAAATATATATATTTGATTTTAAAAATAATCGGTATATACAAAATTAAGCGGGAAGTAATCGGATTAGACAGATTATAATCAAATTAGACAGGCATAATTGGATAATCGATGCTAGGCGGGGATTAGTCATTAATCGAGGCGAAGATGGTGGGTCTAACGATTTTGCGGGACGTAATCAATGCTATGTGGAAACTTTTAAAACATGGATAATTATTGCTTGCTCCATTACTAGATTTTCTTTCTTTGTAATATTAAAAAAAAAAAAAAAGAAAAGTGTTTTACTTTTTTGAAAACCAGGTTCTATAGCACAGTATGTAGTAAACACAAAATTAGTACTGCTTCGTAAGTGAAATTTAATGTATCAAATACATTAAAATAAAACATTGAACAATAACTTAAACTCATATAATGACTAAAGAAAACAACATCGAACATGTCTCGTTGATGATAAGGGGTTTTCTAATTTAATGTTTATGTATCTTTTAATGATAACACTGTTAAAACACATTGGCATTGGTCTTCTAATAAAAAAGAGCTCTAGTAAGTTTTTATTTATTTTATTTCAGCCAATATAGCTCTAGTAAGGGTCTATAAAGGTAGGTAGGTTAAGAAGATTTTCTAAAAAAATATACGATTAGTACATGATTTTACCATATGAAAATTACAGTTTTGGATCAATTATTTGGCTGTAACTTTAATCGGGGGTCATTGTCATTGTCACAGTTTACAAAGGCCACACACCCCACAAATAAAACCGTCCCCATATTTGGGGAAACTATCAAAGCGACCCCTCACCAAACCCCTGCTTCAATTATTCGTATACTTTTAATGCTTGTTCTTGCCACTTCCCACTCCCATAAAAAAAATCAAATCTTGTTTTCATACATTTGTTCTTTATTGTTTTTAGACCATTAGCTATAATAAATCTGGGAGCTATTAATGGGTTTTGCGTATACGATATATTAAATGATCAAAACCCGTGGGTTCCCGGAAATTTCACAAGTGTTTGAATTTCGAACTAGATTTTGGGTTTAGTTGTTACATTCAAAACTATTGGGCTAATTGTGCTCAATTATGAAAATTCGAGGGGTTAATGAGAATATTCATTTACGTCTGTCTGTCCTTTTGTTTGAAGCAGAGAGAGTGTTTTAGAGCCGTCGTTAATGGCGAAAACTGAGAAGCTAGCTCAATTCATTGATTCGGGAATCTACGAATCCGACGACTCAAATTGGTTCTTCTTAGACCCAGTTCGCATCATCAATCGTTCATACACCAAATTTAGGGTTTCACCTTCTGCTTACTACACACGTTTCTTCAATCCGAAGCATCTCAATTCACAACCCAAAGACCCTAATCCGAGAAAGCGAAAACGGAAGCAGAAAGCCCCTAGCTTTCACCTTCCTAATGCAGGAGAGCTAGCTTCGAATCTTCGTCATCAGGATGCGAGGCTGTTCTTATCTAAAGCCCTTGATTCGTTTCTTGGAGAAACAGAGCTGTTAAAATTAACGAAAGGTCTAAGTGATGATGATGATAATGATGATTCTAGTTTGTTGACTAAGTGTTTTGACGATGGACTCTCTTTTGTTGAGCTTGGAGGAGTGTGGCAAGCTCCTTTGTATGAGATAACACTGGATTTTAATCTACATTGTGATAATAATGAAGGTTTTTTGTCTCTTTCTATTTCATTTGCTAAATCTTATTTGAATCCCAAGAACTTGATGGTCTGATTGGTCTTATGTGGTCTTGTTAGGTTGCTTAATTGACAATTGCAATGAAAAGAGAGTGTTTCAAGTGTTTAATAACTTAGTAGTGAACGAGAGCGGAGAAGAAGTTGAAGCTGAGTTTTCCAACCGGAGATATATAATGCCTAGAAAGAGTTGCTTCTACATGGTTTGTGAATTTTCCTTTATGATTCTTTATAAAAGATGGAGTTTTTTTAGTTGATGATGTGTGGAGTGGTTCTTCTGATTTTACATTTCTTTTTCCCATGTTGCCTTGAAGTCTGATTTACTGCACATCCGAAACCTCGTTCCTGGTAACTAGTGCTATTTTCTAATATAGAGATTTTGCTAAAAGCTGAGCTCTAGAGTATCCTGCCTCCGGTTGATTGGTCCTAATTCATTTGTTTGCAAGACATATCGATAGGCAATTGAGTATAGCTATTTATTTAATCTTATTGGGGTCATACATGCAGCTAAACCTGCAGAAGGCTTCAATCTTATAGTTATTGATCCACCATGGGAAAACGCAAGCGCTCATCAGAAATCAAAGTTTGTTACTGACTTGAAGTAGTGCCTGTGAATAAGCAACTTTTGTATCAGAATGTTTCCTGAGCCATGTTTCTTTTTAGGTATCCTACTTTACCAAACAGATACTTCTTATCCCTCCCGATCAAGCAGCTTGCTCATGCTGAAGGAGCTCTCGTGGCTTTGTGGGTGACCAATAGAGAGAAATTACTTAACTTTGTTGAGAAAGAGCTATTCCCTGCGTGGGGAGTTAAGTATGCTGCTACAATGTATTGGTTAAAGGTGAGAGAGCATCTTTCACCTCTCAAGCCCCATCTTGGTTTCTGAGTTGCATACTTGACTTGACTATGTTAATGTTTCAGGTGAAACCAGATAGTGCTTTGATTTGCGATCTGGACCTGGTCCATCATAAACCTTACGAGTACCTTCTACTAGGCTACTGCTTTACCGAAGTAAGTCAATTCTTTTCTTTGTTAGTTGAATAATCTGTGAAACGAACTTCTGCTTGAACAGCCTTGTGGATGTATATGTCTCATAGCTTTCAGGATCAGAAACTAGGTCAGATTTTAAAGTCTTGGATAAGAAGCAGATAATCATAAGCATCCCTGGAGATTTTTCGAGGAAACCCCCTATTGGAGGTATTCATATTTCATTCTTCAACAGCTTTGTTTTGCGATTGGCTTCATCAAATTCAAGAGCACAATGCAATTTGCTCAAATTCTTTCTGTACAGCTCCCTGATTTAATACTTTTTTTATTGGACATGTTTGTAGAGATACTCATGAAACACGTCCCCGGGTCTCAACGTGCTCGGTGCCTTGAGCTATTTGCTAGGGAAATGGCTGCCGGATGGACCTCTTGGGGAAACGAACCGCTTCACTTCCAGGACTTGAGATACTTTTTGAAAGATAATGAGTGCATCAATAAGTTGTAGCCAGTGTTCAGGGCCAAACTTCACGATCGTTTTCTCCATGGTTCATTTTCAATCTGAGGACAGTGGGAGAGAACCCTTGGATATGGCTAGAAGGTTTGGTTTAGGAAACGGCATCATTTAAAGAAACAAACGCTTAAAAAGTCAGCCGAGAAGCTTCAAACAACTACTGTTAGACCTTGTTTATTGGGGGGTTCAACCCCTGTCTCTTAGTTTTTTGATGCAAAAAAATAAAGCAAAACAAAAGAAAAAATGTAAGGGGAGTTGTTATATAATATCCATATGTGTTGTAAGAGACGTTTCAGCCTGCTATTGGCTTGACGAAAAAATAGAAAATGTGGAAAAAAATATTTGCTTCCCATTTTTCTCTCTCTCTTTTTCTCTCTCTCTCTCACCCTTTCTCTCGCGATTGTGAGAAAACGAAGAATTGTTTTTGGAATCGTCTGAGTATGGAGGAAGGGGAAATTGCTGTCGGAGAAGAGGAGATTTCTGCCGGAGGAAGAGGAGATTGCCGTGTCCCATCGCGATATTTTGATTGAAACGTGAATCGGCTCTGATTGCATGTAGGAGAGGCGATTTGGAAATTAGGGTTTCGTGAATTGGGAGTCCACTCAATCGGAAGAGATTGAATCAATTGGAAGCAGAGGATAAGTTTCTCAATTTAATTACTGATTGAATCAATCTCGATTAGTGTTTGATGATTAGGGTTTTTTTGATTTTGGATCGAAATTAGGGTTTTTTATGTTTCTTAGAAAATTAGGATTCTTGGTGTTCATGTGTTCCGTTTTGATCATTACTTTAGCAGATGAGTACTTTTTAACTCCGGTTATGATGAATTTGAAAAGATTTGGCCATGAATGTATCGCAATATGCTGATTAAAGTTACTAACTTGATTCAACAGAAGCTATTTGTTGTTTTTGGTGTTGTTATTTGTGTAATCTAATGATGATCCGTTTTGGTTAAGTTTAGATAATGTGTGGAGTTGGATATGTAATTGTTTCGGTTCTTGACACATGATTGTTTTTTGTGTTGTTATTAGTTGTTTTTGATGTTGTTATTTGTGGTAGCTAATGATGATTTAGTAAATGTTTTTGTTCTTGACACATGATTGTATAATTTTAGAGTACATTGTTCTTGTTCGATTTAGCTTGTTCATGAATGATTAATTTTATTTTGAATTTGGGCTTCATTAACCGTGGATCTGTCTTTTGTTTTGAGGTTAAATGGACAAACATGGATTGATGCATTGATGAATATAGAGTGTGAAGGATCTATTGAGTATGGACAAACATGGATCTCTTCGGCCATGAAGGAAGATAATCATCATCCTCAACTTTTTTGCATTTATTTGGTTGTGATAAATAGATTTAGTACTTGATAGTGTAGGTATTAGTGTAGTCTTTGATGTTATAGCTTTTGTTTGTTGGTTGTGATAAATAGGTTTAGTAATTGCTATTGTTGGTATTAGTCTAGTCAGTCATTGATGTGTTAGTTGGTTGTGAAGATTTTTAATGTGTGGTTGTTGTAGTTTAGGTAAACACTTTATTTCAAAAATTAAACCAACATAAATATAAACTAAACCTTATAAATTCAAACACAAACAAAACACAAATCCTTCTTTAACAAAACACGAATCTCTTGTTTCTCATTTAACAAAACACAAGTCCTTCTCCCTTTGACAATCTCTTGTTTCTCATTTAACAAACACATCTCCTTCTCCCTTTAGCAATATGGATCCAAACACAACCCCTTCTTCCTTTACGAATCTCTTGTTTCTCATTTAACAAAACACAAGTCCTTCTCCCTTTAGCAATCTCTTGTTTCTCAATTAACAAACACATCTCCTTCTCCCTTTAGCAATCTCTTGTTTCTCATTTAACAAACACACCTCCTTCTCCCTTTAGCAATATGGATCCAAACGATTACATGAATCCTTATCGTCCCACCTCTAGCTATTTGAATCTGTTACAAAGTCAACTTGATACCCAAAACCTCGATTACTCTCCTTCTCTAAGTCCATGTTCTGAAGCTCCATCTTCACCTGCATCCCCACAAGAAAACCGCAAGTCAAGGCAAGCATGGTTACCAATAAATGATACCATGTTGGTCAGCGCTTGGCTCAACACTAGCACGGATCTGATTACTTCCAACCAGCAAAGACTTGCATCCTTTTGGGGGAGGATTGCGAAATACTTTGCATCCTGTCCGAATGTTGTTAGTCGGCCAAAGAGAGAGGCGAGTCACTGTAAGCAGAGGTGGGGGAGGATAAACGACTTGGTGTGCAAGTTTGCTGGATGTTATGAGGCTGCGAGTAGGGAGAAGTCTAGTGGACAGAATGAAGATGATGTGATGAAGTTAGCACATGAGATATACATTAATGATCATGGACATAGGTTTACATTGGAGCATGCATGGCTTGTCTTAAGGTACGATCAAAAATGGTGTGCCTCCACATATATTAAAGCTAATGGAGTGAAAAGGGGAAGAGCGAGTGTTGAAGCTGCGATTGATGTCGATGAACCAATGCCCCGACCTCCTAGTGTTAAGGCTGCGAAGGGGAAGTAAAAAAAAAGCTCCAAGGCCGAACCGGATGTGGAGGAAGATGGTAAAGCTTACTTGGAGTGTCAGTTGGAGCGTGTGTCGAGGATGTATGAGATGAAGGAGAAGGACTTTGCATTGAAAGAGAAGGAGTTTGCATTGAAGAAGGAGCATATCAAGCATGTGATGCTTGAAAATCTGATTGCTAAAAAAGATTCACTAACTGAATCTGAAAAAGCTCTTAAGGAGAAGCTAATTCAAGACATGATGTCTTAAGCTTGAATGTTAAAGAATGTAGTTTTTTTAACTGTTTGTGTTTTTAGTGTTTTAAGTATTCGATTGTTTGATATTTGGATGGTTCTTGTGTTTTTTGTCTGTTTATGTGTAAGTCTGTTTAAGTATGTGTAATCGAATGGTTTCTTGTGTTTTTTGTAATCGGACAAGCTAATTAATCTGTTTAAGTTTGTGTTTGTGATTGGTTCCTTGTTTTTTGTAATCGGACAGGCTAATTAATCTGTTTAAGTTTGTGTTTGTGATTGTGTTTGTAATCGGACAGGTCGAGAAAGAAGCCAACCTTTCATCAGTCCGTGAAGCCTCTCATGTCCGTGACACACAACAACTCTCATTTGACACATGTTCTTTTGTATTTTTGTGTTTCTACCACAAGTTTTTACAAGCTCTTTTGTATTTTTGTGCTTTTACCACATGTTTGTACAAGTACTTTTGTCATTATTTACTTCTACCACATATTATTTCCAATGGTTGTGTACCACAAATTTCAAGAACTCAAGCTACCTCTTTTTTCTATATAATGATCAACGATTCTCAACAATATGTATCACAAGCAGTTTCTTATTATTCTCAATACCAACCAAGAAAAACTCCTTCTCTTTAGTTTTTTTTTTTTTTTTACAATGGCTTCTTCTTCCCATTCTTCTTCCCAAAATGATGTTGATGACATACTTGATGAATGTTTTAATCAAACATGCGATCAAATCACCAATCATGTATGGCAAAATCTTCTAACTCCACCAATCCAAAGTCAACCACCACCTAAACCAAGAAAAAAGCAAATTCACATTGAAAGAAATCGAGAAGTCGGTCATGACCACTTGTGGAATGATTATTTAAGTGAAGATCCTACTTACCCTCCCAACATTTTCCGTCGCCGTTTTAGAATGAACAAGCCATTATTCATGCGTATTGTGGATAAGCTCGCATATGAAGTTCCCTATTTTCAACAAAGAAGAGATGCTACCGGAAGGTTGGGTCTGTCTACATTGCAAAAGTGTACATCATCAATTCGTATGATGGCATATGGTTGTGCAGCTGATGCGTTTGACGAATACCTCCGACTTTCTGCAAACGTAGCGCTATCATGCTTGGACAATTTTACAGATTCAGTCGTAAATTTATTTGGAGATGAGTACTTGAGAAGACCCACACTAGCAGATCTTCAAAGACTACTCGACATTGGCGAGTTTCGCGGATTTCCCGACATGATAGGAAGCATCGATTGTATGCATTGGGAGTGGAAGAATTGTCCCACCGCATGGAAAGGTCAATAGACCCGCGGATTTGGAAAGCCCACAATCGTTTTAGAGGCGGTGGCTTCGTATGATCTCTGGATCTGGCATGTTTTCTTTGGACTACCAGGTACATTAAACGATATCAATATTCTTGACCGATCTCTAGTCTTTGATGATATTTTGCATGGTCGAGCTCCTAAAGTTAAATACAGTGTCAACGGACATGAGTATAAATTGGCTTACTATCTGACGGATGGTATTTATCCCAAAAGGTCTACTTTTATCCAATCTATTCCATTGCCACAAACTCCAAAAGACGCTTTATTTGCGAGACAACAAGAAGCTGTACGTAAAGATGTAGAGCGTGCTTTTGGAGTTTTGCAGGCTCGATTTGCCATAGTCAAAAACCCGGCTCTTATTTGGGATACAGTAAAAATTGGAAAAATAATGAGAGCGTGTATCATACTGCACAATATGATAGTAGAGGACGAACGAGATGGGTACACTCTGTTTGATGAAACTGAATTCACACAAATGGAGTCAAGTAGAGCTTCAGAAGTTGACTACACGCTTCCAACACCCATGCCTTCATGTGTCGCTACTATGCTCAAGAATCGAAAGGGTGTTCGCGATAAAGAAAAAAATAAATGCTTGCAAGATGATTTGGTTAAGCATATTTGGGCAAAATTTGGAGCAAATCAGTATTAAAATTAATCATTCTCTCCATTTATAAATTGCACTTTTGTTGTAATATGTATTTTTGAAAATTAGTTTAAATGCAATATTTTCTAATCTTATAAAATCTTAAATGTTTACACATTTATACCACTTCTATTCTACTTAAAATTTTAAAAAACAATTTAAAAAAAAATAAGAAACCCAAAATAAGAACCTACCAATAAAGAAGAAAATTTTATCTAAAAGATCATGGGTTCTTATATTCCAAACAGTACACAACTAATTCATAAAAAATTTAAGAACTTCCTTTCTAATAACCCACCGATAATTATGCTGTTAGAGTACTGTGTCTCACAAGTCAGAACTGTACTATCAATTTAGTAACTTTTTTTTCCCCTTTTACAGATGCTTCAGGAAAAAATTAATATATTATCAGCAGTTCAGTACTATACAGTATATTGACCCTTCATTAGATTTTGTGTTCTTATCAATAAAATGATAAAATAAAATTTAAAGGCAAAAGCGTGTTAAACAAATTCAATAAGTGACTACTCGTTGTTGGAAGATCATATTTGCTTCTGATGGGTCTACGTGTGGGGCAAATCCACTATCCAATTTTCCTATTGTGTTCAATGAACTATACGATTTTTTTCAGAAAAAAGAACATGAAAATTAAAGAAAATCATGATCAGTGAAGTAAAAGGGCCCAACAATAATTGCGAATATAGCTGATTGTTAAATCGCATTCAAATAATAATAATACGCTTACAAATCACCAAAACAAATTAGCTATATATATTCCTAAACATATATATTTCCCTTTGACTGAATAAAGTTTTTTTGGTATAAGTAGTTATTGAAACTTAGATGACTCAAATAAGTCAATAGGAAAAATTATTGTTTACATACAAAATAAATTGTGGTTGTACATAAACATTCTATGTCAATTTAACCGTTTTACTTTTACTCTTATATATTTTTTGCATTTTATTTCGTATGTAAATAAAATGCTGCCATGGTTCATGAGTTTGTTGTTGTCTCTATAACTGATAGTAGAGTTGGCGTTCGCCTAGCACTAAGCGTCTATGCCATTCCATAAAGATTTAGTTATTAGTGTTTTGGTTTAACCGACTTTAACGTATATTTTTTTTGTAGTGTAATCACAATAGGAATAATTTTGCTAAAATACAAAATAAAGTTAAGAAAGAAAAAGAAAAGGAAGTAGCAACAAAAGGATAGGCACAAAATACGAAATAGTAAGGACAAAAGTAAGCACTCATTTTCTTCTATTCATACAGTGAAACTATAGTGACAATTAGTTTAAATAATACCTATCAAAATTAAATTGTTATGAGGCTGAAAACAATTTGTATTCTAATTTAACATGGCGAAACCCCTCAAAAAGAAAAGGAAAAAACCCAATCAGATGGTGTGTTCTCCGGTCATACTCGTCAAAAACTAAAGAAGACCCACTTCCTCTATTACACAGATCCCCACATGTCGTCTAATCTCTCATCTCTTTTTATAAATCTCAGCTCATTTTCTCTTACACAAAGACTGACCGAGTCTGAGAGAAGAAATAAAAACATTACAAAACATATAACGTACTAGCTCCTCTCCTTCCAACTGATTCGTTACGCAAATCCACACTGTAAGTTACGTACACCACAGCTTTTATTTATTATTATTACTCAGTACTACTCACCATTCGTCAAATCTAAATCGACATGTGGCTGATATCAACGGTGATTTCTTTAATATGAACCTGCGCGTACTCGAACATTCACACCATATCATTCTTTTTAAAAAAGAATTTAATAAAAAGAAGGAAAAAAGAATCTTCTATAATTCCAGCGAAGAAGAAGAAAAAATAAGCGTATTACTCGTGAGCACTAAGTTCTCACTCTTCTTCTTCTTCTTCAGCTGATTCACCATCCCATTTTTTTTTGGGGGGTGTTTTGAGGATTGAAGGAAGAAGATGACGTCTGACGGAGCGACGTCGACGTCAGCAGCAGCAGCAGCGGCGATGGCGACGAGGAGGAAACCTTCTTGGAGAGAGAGGGAGAACAATCGGAGGAGAGAGCGGCGTAGAAGAGCTGTTGCTGCCAAGATTTACACCGGTCTTAGAGCTCAAGGTAACTACAATCTCCCTAAACATTGTGACAACAATGAGGTTCTCAAGGCTCTCTGTTCTGAAGCTGGTTGGGTTGTTGAAGAAGACGGCACTACTTATCGCAAGGTAATATATTATTTGGGTTTAGATCTGATGTTATCTCTGTATGTTTCTCATGTTTTAGCTTTTGATTCTAAAATTGGATCTAGATTCCTTTGTGATTTTAATCTAATTCTATAGCCGAATTAGAACATTAGGTTTCTCTGTGTTACTATATTTAGATCTCCTCTTTTAGCGTCTGTGGGTTTCATCTTAGCGATTACTTTTGTTTCAAGTTTTTGTCAATGATTGTGACATTGTGTTGCTTTTGTTCTTTGATCAAACCAGGGACACAAGCCTCTTCATGGTGACATGGCTGGATCATCCTCTCGAGCTACTCCTTACTCTTCTCATAACCAAAGCCCTCTCTCTTCCACTTTTGATAGCCCCATCCTTTCTTACCAAGTCAGTCCATCATCTTCTTCCTTCCCGAGTCCTTCTCGTGTTGGTGACCCGCACAACATCTCCACAATCTTCCCTTTCCTCAGGAACGGTGGGATTCCTTCATCGCTTCCTCCGCTTAGAATCTCAAACAGTGCTCCTGTCACTCCACCAGTCTCATCCCCAACTTCGAGAAACCCCAAACCATTGCCAACTTGGGAATCTTTTACCAAACAGTCCATGTCCATGGCTGCTAAACAGTCAATGACGTCTTTGAACTACCCGTTTTACGCGGTATCTGCACCTGCCAGTCCCACCCATCATCGCCAGTTCCATGCACCAGCTACTATACCTGAATGCGATGAATCTGACTCTTCCACTGTTGATTCGGGTCATTGGATAAGCTTTCAGAAGTTCTCACAACAGCCATTCCATGGGGCCTCTGCTGTGCCAGCCTCTCCTACATTCAACCTAGTGAAACCTGCACCTCAGCAGTTATCTCCTAACACTGCAGCAACCCAAGAGATTGGTCAAAGCTCGGATTTCAAATTTGAGAACAGCCAAGTTAAGCCATGGGAAGGGGAGAGGATCCACGATGTCGCTATGGAGGATCTAGAGCTCACGCTTGGTAATGGTAAAAGCTCATAGTTGAGATGAAGAACAGAGGAACCAACCCGTTATGGCATGTCGGAAGGAAGGATTGGAGTCTTCAGTGTGCTGTTCAATCAG
This sequence comes from Camelina sativa, assembly GCF_030686135.1. Classification (NCBI taxonomy): domain Eukaryota; kingdom Viridiplantae; phylum Streptophyta; class Magnoliopsida; order Brassicales; family Brassicaceae; genus Camelina; species Camelina sativa. The sequence goes on from NC_141893.1 coordinate 8,396,544, forward strand.
TTCATGGTTTTGGTTCTTGTACTAGAATCAGTATTCATAGTACCAGTGAGTTTGTTTCACAACGCATTATTTGTAGATAGAATGTTTAAGATGTATGTTTCTATTATTATTCCTTTTAGGCCTTGGAAAACTTTATAAATATTACATATTATTAAATGGCTTGAGATTTTACATATATATATCATTCAGAGCTCAAGAAGATGAAACAGAGACAATAAGAAAGACTATAACAAAGACTTTGCGAAGTAATAAGATCAGAGAGGTGAAAAAAAGAGACTTGCGGTTTTAGCCATAAGATACACAAAAATTCATAATACAAAAAAAAACAAAAAGCAGAAGGCATGTAGTAGTAAACATGGGAACATTAAGGTAAAATAGATTAGAATCGCAAGTGTCAAGCTTATAGCCTAGCTGCTTTTTCAGGTGAATCATTCAGAACCATCTGGGAAGCTATCAAGCGCGTCTTGCTTACCGTTTACATAGAACTCAACCACGGCTTGCATTCTATAGAGCTTATCTGGATGGTAATTCACATGAACTATCACCGGTTTCACCTTCTTCTTCAGCTCATGATTCTTTCTTACAGTCTTGAAAAGGACTTTACTGTTCATAAACTCATACATATCCATGACTCTCTTGGATGCGTGTAGAGCAATGTACTCAGGATGCGATGGATAAAACAGTTCCTCGTTGAAAACCGCTTGGTCCCATACTTTTGCCTTAGAGAGTCTATCTGCCACACGATCAAGCAGCTCGATTGCTGGAATCGTAGGCCTTAGATAGAAAAACCCCGAATTGAAAACCCATATCCTCATGGTGTGAGCATACCGAGCCCATCCCATGGATGGTTCATCAAAAACATCGTTGAATCCATAAGCAGTGTGATTGTCATGGCCATCGCTCATTGACTCCACATCAGAGTCTCTGTAAAGATGACTAAATGGGTTCTGCAAGAAGACAATGTCCACATCCGAGAGAAGAACACCATAACCGAGTTGCAAGAACTCTCTCAACACACGGAACTTCAACCCAGAGACGGCATGGTTACCTCCAGTTTTCCCAACAGTGTCCACGTCCTTGTCTGGATCTCTCTTGTAATACGCAACATCGTTTTCTTTACAGAAATTCTCAATGTAATCGTCCAATGCAACAACCAGGTAGTTTGTTATACCCACTCTCTTAATGCTAGCGATCTGAACCTCCAACATTGCTTTCACGTTTGCGTTTGCAAGAGCCACGATCACCTCTTTATCGACAGCAATCTCCTCTAGAATCTTTGCCAATCTTGGGTTTACAGATTCATCTGGAAGGATAGTTGGATTAGTTCTCAGACTCTTGACAGTTCCAAAAGGACCTGCCTTGATCTGAGTTCCCAAAGCTAGAACCTGTTTTCGTGCACTGTCTGACCCTTGCTCAGCTAACTGTAGCTTTTGTGTTAACTCTCTGATTTGCTTCTTTAACTCTGCATTCTTCTCTGAGAGAGATACAAAGTCTGATTTTAGCATTTTCACTCTTTCCGGCGATTCACAAGCTGACGATCCAACCTAAACCAAAGAAGTGATGAAATCTCAACTTAATTCCAAAATCAGGCCAGTTTCAAGATTATTACCAACTAATCTCCAACTAACATATCACCAAGAAGCATTTCAATGTGTAGATACTAAACCACTTAATACCTATAATGGCTGAGTCAAATCCAATCTAGGTAACTCGATCACGGAACCCAAAAATTAAAACTTTACAGATTTAGGGTGTAAGATGCAGTACCTTGTTGCTTGATTTCGAAAGGCGTTCGGTAGCTGATAACGACGAGTTGGAGTTGAAGAACCCATTAGGGAACAGAACGGCGCATACGCAACCGATAAAGATACCGATAAGGATGGCGATCGCAATTCGAGATCCACGGAGCTGTTGGCTTCTATCTCTACGACCCGCCATGGCCGTTGACTTTTCTCAAAACGAAATCAAAAGAGAAGACCCAGAAGCTCAAAACGGGATAAAGACTCCTCCTTTGATCACCAAAACGAAACTTTTTTTTTTGAGCAATGTGGTGGATCAGAGTAAAAACCCTAGAAATTTTGCTGGTTTCTACGGTGGTCTCAGGGTCAGACTTGCCGGCTTTTGAAGTTGTTGAGAAATATAGAGCTTGGGTTTGGCATTGTCTACGAAGACGACGACGATGAATCAAAGAGCTTGTGTTAGTTATGTTCCTCTACTTCACACGATGTAGATTCGTATGCTTTGTGTTCTATAGTTGAAGATGAATTTTTAACCGTTCGATAAGATGACTATTGCGCTGACTCATCCGACGGTCAACCTAACAGATTATAAATCGAGTTTAAGGAGAAAAATTAAAAAATAATAAGGCTCACATCTATTATTTATTCACTTGTTAGCACGATCACACATGAGACATGCATGATAGACCAAAAACACATCTTGACTAATATGATTGAGATTAAGTTGTTAAGTTGCTGGTCAAACTTTGAATCGCATCTTTATTAAAGAAGTTTGCAAAGTATATGTTATTATTGTTTGACCAGAGTTTTACATTTTCAAGAGACTTGCCGGTTAAAAAGCGAAAGGTAAATAAAAAAAACACCTTATAGAGTTTATAAACTTACAAAGATTACATTCTTTTGAAGTAATTGGTGATTACATGCCAGAATTTGCAAGTAATCCAAAGATTGTTTAACTATCGTTGTCCAAAACTTTGTTGTTACCAAACAAATGGTCTCTTCTATTACCAAACCCGTTTGAATCAAGACCCGAGCCGCCACGATAATTGTTATGATCCTGTGCGGTTGTTCTATAGTTTCCATCCACTGGAGCTCTCGAACTCGGGTCGTTATCTCCAACTGACCGGTATGAACCACCAGCGTACCTTCTCCGTAGATCCATGAGGTCATCGGTTCTTCTTGAAGGTTCAGTGAAAGTCGGCTCTTTCGTTGAGCTGTTTTGTCCCGCGGTCGGAGTAAAAGGATCATCTGGTCCCCATGCCGTGAGCGATTCTTTCTTCTTGGCAAAGAAATGCCAAGCTCCAAATAGAAACAGTATGAAGAAGAACACCGGACTGCTCCAAAGCATTGTATTAAAGTCTCCTTTAAGAGTCGGAAGCTTCGACTTATAAACCGCGAAATATCCGTTTTCTAAACCGATCACAAGAAGGTTTTCTCTGTCGCTAGCTATCAAAGGCCTCGTCTTAACTACTGCGGTTCTTGAAGATGATTCACGATGGCTCAAGAACGCGGATCTGATCTCTTCTAAACCCGCGGAGAACAAAAGCCGAGGGCCAGCAGTACGAACGTAATGCTGAGTCGATACATTGAAAGCGAAAACCTTTTCTTCGTTGATAACTAAAAGATAGCCTTTGATTGATTGTAAAGCTACTGGCTCCTCCATTTGAAACTTCTTCTTGGATCTAACCCTACATTTGAAGTTCATTATATCTCCGTGAAGCAATACATGAATGATCTCACCCTCAGATGTGAACCCGTAAGCTTTAGACCGTTCCGTGGCATCAAAGACATAAGTTCTCGCAAGAGAATGGTTCAGTCCTTCGCACTCGGTTTCTCTAATCTTCATTGTCCTTAAGTCCAACGAACCAGCACCAGACTCAGTGAGAAACAACAATCTCTGTTTCAAGAACACAAGCGGTCTGCTCGATGGCATAACCGAGCCGTAAACCGTCCTGTTCTCAGTCAAAACCGTGAGCCTCCCGCTTAAATCCGTCGCCAATATATACCTAACACGACCAACATGATGCACTTCCAATAGAGTCACAGGATCAGCCGAACCATCCACATCAAACTTCCCTACATTTTCCATGGAAACAGAATTCGAGTTCCAGTCTTCCCCATTAGATCCCTCGTGAATCCTATGCAACAAAACCGCACCGTTCTGATGACCAGTAACCACGAAACTCGAGTTCCTAAACACAGATAGATACGAAACCATAGCTGTAACGGGAGAATCAACCGTGGTGAAGAACTCAATCAAAACATCACCGTTTCTCAAGAACACATAGACCCTTCCTCTAGAATCACCAATAGCAAAGTACTTGCTCGAACCTTCGAAATCCCTAAAAGGTAACACATTGATACAAGTCGCATCGGAATTAAGTTTCACAGCTGACGTGAACTGAAACCTCTCAGACCAAAACGGACTATACTTAGTAACCGAAAACGCCTTAGCTCTTCCTCCTCTGTCCTTCTCTTCTCCGATCTCATCATCAAGTGATCTAGTGATCTCGTTCCTCTCCTTTAATGGAGTCTCAGATAACTTAGCATCTAGATTAGCGACTAGTTCCGTCAGATTCTTAACGAGTTCCTCTAGGTTATGCAATATCTTAGCTTCTCTATTGGATTCGCTAACAGACACAGCTACATCGCTGGAAACATCTTCGATAACCGGAGACTCGTTGGCATACGACGGCGATATTGAAAACAAAGTGAAGGAGATTAAAACAGAGATGCATAAAAAGAAGGACTTGCCGTTTAGGGGATCCGCCATTGAAGTAATTGAAAAGGGTTTAAAGCAGAAAGCTTTCTTCTTCTTTTTTGGTTTTGTATGAATCAGTAATGAGTAACCGCCATTTATGCAGATCTGTGGGAGATGAAGATTTTAAGGATCTCGAAAGAGAAAACAAAGATCCGTCTGGTTGGAGTCTAAAACTGATATTTTGTTTGTGTAATGTAAGAAAATTAATAAAGTGTCAAAATTTGAGATCTTTGTGTCCCGGAATTGGCTCCGGTCGTCTTCAGTCACGGTGGCGCTTAGTGCAAAGAAGTATGAAGAGATCAGATTATTGTCTTAAAGATATTTTTAGGACTATTATTATTATTTCTGATGTTATTTTTATGTATTTCTTTTGAAGATTTTTAATTACTAGTTTTTTTCTTTTCATTTATAAATTACTAGTTTTTTTCTTTTCATTTATAAATTGATGTCAGCAGTTGTTATATATAGATACAGTATAAGTATTTTTGGTAGATAATGAAGAAACTTTTAAGAATTGTTTTTAGCTTTCAACCGGAATGAGTATATAAATCTATCTTTACATATTGTTCACATACAGATTTGATGACATGATAACATATGTAAGAAACATTCTCTCTTTTTTAAATATAATATGTTTTAATTCAAAAAAATGCAGATTTATTTTTAACAAGTTTAACCAATCAAAAATAATACTGTATAATTGAAAAATTAAATTAAACTAAAAATTGTATAAAAATTTGAAAAATATTTTATATTATATAACAATTTTTTTTAAAACATATATATTATAAAATGGAGAATATAGGATGTTTCAATGAAAACATAAAATTGAACAAAAAAAATAAGATATGATATCCTTTTTCTTTATAAATCAGGTGGGTCAGTTAATGAAATACCTTTTCTTTACGAAGACAATATCACGGTTACAAGTTTTTTTCCTTTTTAATTTTCCGCCGACTACTTAAGATGGCCAAAGAACATAGAAAAATGCACATGCTGATCATAGACAAGATCCATAGATCCTCATCCTCCCTCCACGTGAAGTTTCTTGATCGGAGTGAAGCAAAGCTCTCGATTATTCCAAGCACATAGTCCCGATGCTTATATATTGACAAAGTCCACCATGAGATCCTCAAATCTTCGTATTTTTCTTTTCTTACTATAACATAAATGTAGAAGCCAACTCCCCCCCCCCCCACCCTCCCCCCAAAAAAAATAAATTATGTCTAGGCCAAACAAAGTCAATTAAAATGTCTGTTGTGTTAAGTTCCCAAAAAAAAAAAAAAGAGAGAGAAATGTGAAATGATGAGAACGAGAATTGTCTGAATAGCCGAGGAGACTGCCTGACGACTAACCAACTCTAAGACAATCGGTCGAGTCTTTGATATGTAATGGTTTCAAACGCAGGCAAGTCATCCTTGGCTACCACACAAGTTCTCATTCTTCATATCACCATTTTCTCTGTAAATGAGGAGGTTGTTGATGACACCCTTAAAAATAATAAGTGTATATATAGGCATGACCGTATAAAGATTGGAGTGGACACAATATGTTTGACTCAACATGTGTGCATGGCCTTGGAATATGTTCTTAAAGATTTGGGAATGGGATGGTCTTAGTATCAAACAATTGGTGAACCACATTAATATTCGTTTAGTTAATCTTGTATGTAACTTTTATTAGTTAGAAGGAATGTTGTTTTATGTTATTTTGTTACACTAATCACTATGTAAGATTCAACTTTTATCTGAGAAACTATATAAATTTGTGTGTTTTAACTTCTTCTTTTTCGGGGTCAAATGTGTGTTTAACTAAAACACATGAATATTAAGTTTCTCTTAATTTTGGTAGAACGCATGCAATTAAATTAAAAACTCATATAGTTGTCGCTATTCTTGTAATACAACAGGAGTTCTCGGTTTTCTTTGTATGAATATTAAGTTTCTCTTAATTTTGGTAGAACGCATTCAATTAAATTAAAAACTCATATAGTTGTCGCTATTCTTGTAATACAACAGGAGTTTTCGGTTTTCTTTGTTTATATACCATCAGTCTCAATGTACAGTGTTTTTCTATACTATTCTTCCACAAGTTTTCTGATTACTCAAATGACAAGCATGCCAATCAATATGCTTTGAAACCTAATAATCGGGTCAACACCCTTTCTTCCTATAGTTGACTACTACTAGCTAGTGTTGGGACCATAGAGGAAAGAACATTTGTAAAAGTCAGGATGCCATATGAATTTGTGTAGTAAACAGGGAATATATGGAACTTTTTTGAGAAATTTTTATATGAAAATATAAACTTGCTGGAATTATTCTTATAACTATTTAGAGATATAGCTAGAAAGAATGTACCCTCACGTCCACGAGAGATGTTGGGAACGAAAGCTGTCTCCCATATATATAGGATAATGCTTTTTTTTCCCTGCCGACTTTTGCAGATAGGGCTTATCTGAATAATATGAGAATAGCAAGTTAACAACACAATCGATCAATTATTTAGCTAGTACACTATTTGCAGTTTTTCACCGGTAAAAGAATGTTGTATTTGTGGAGTACGCAGAGACTTTATAGGTGTAGTCAGTAGTCACAATGAATGTTGCATTTGTCTAGTTGTTTTACCGCACTTTGATTGAGATTATCGATCTATCACTAGAGACGCAAATGTATGTGTCCCATGAAATCCAATCACCGAAGATTGATTGACTAAAAAGTACTACTTCTTCTGTCCTACAAAAATTGATGTTTTGGGATATTTTTTTATCTCACAAAAATTGATGTTTTGTAAAATTCAAAAAGTAATCATTGAAAATATTTAAAATGTTGAATTGTTATTGGTTTAAAATTAAATTATACTCCCTCTGTCCCTCAAATATTGATGTTTGAGGGATTTCACACAAATTAAGAAATAATGATTATTAATTTTAAATATAATATTTTTTTCCTACTAAAAAATATTATATATTTATAAACAAATGACTATTGAATTTTCTTAATAATCACTTCTTGAAGTTTACAAAAGTTTAATATTAATTAACTAAAAGTGGTAAAACATCAATCTTTGTGGAACAAAAAGAAATCACAAAACATCAATTTTTGAAGGACAGATTGAGTATCTCTTTAGTCAAAGAAATAAATATATCTAAATTCAGTAATCATTATTTTCTTAAAATGTGTAAAAGATTCTAAACATCAATCTTTTAGAAACAGAGTCTTTTAGGTACAGAGAAAGTATTAAACAAACCTAAAAGGTCGATTATATACACTTGATAGTTTATATTAGTCGAATATTTTTGCTCTCTCCAGACCTAAACTTTTATACATATATGGACGATTCTTTATGGATTTGTTTTTGTTGGTTTCCATCCACATGCATATTTAAAAAATAACAATATTCGCACATTTTGGCCATGTAAATGTTCGGTCATACATGTTGGACACTTCAGGGTCCTATATCATCTACCCACACGGCCACACATTTTTTACAGCCAAACAAATTAAATATTTAAACCAGCCATAGTCTAAAGAAAATTAAAGGGAGAGAAAGAAGGATAGACATGAAGATAACAGATTTATTCGGTAGCCAAGGATGACTTGCCTGCATCTTCATACGTACGCAATGTATATCAATCCGATCCGTCTCTCTACGAACCGAGTTTGATTTAATATTGCGTTTGCATAATACTGTTAGGCAGTTTCCTTGGCTATTCAGATACATCTCTTTCTCATCATGTCCTACCTCTTTTTGGTGTGCGTTTTATGTATCAAGGTTATTGGCATTTCAGTCCTACTATATTACATATCCTACTATATTAATTGGGAATTACAAATATGAAACTAACCTTAAAATGTGTAAAAAATTACATTTAATTGTCATTAGAAAATTTAATTAAGATTAATTAATTAATTAAATATAATTAATTAAAAATAAAAAACGCTGACAGATCAAAAATAAAAAATTTAGAAAAGTAAAAAAAATCTATTCAAATCAAAACTAGTTTATACTTAAAAAATAAAAAATTAAAAATTAACAGCTAAGATTTTAAAAAAATACAGATAATTATTAGTAAAAAAAAATATTTTCTCTCTCTAATATTTGGACGAAAATTACTAAATATTTTTTTAAAAAAATATATACCAATCTCAAAAACTAAGATTTTATTAGACAATAAAATTATTTTTAATAACTAGATTTCAAAGATTTTATTAAGATTTCAAATTATGATTCTCCTATCATCTTTCTTTTATTTTATTTACAAATTGTTTAAAATTTTCATATAATACTTATGATTAATAAATATGCAGAATTTTTTCTGCATATGTTGTGATTTGAATTTTAAAAAACGAAGATATATTACCTTTTTAATGTAAAAAGATATACTACTCAATCTATTGAAAAATATTTGTTTTAATTTTCACATTGACGAATTGGTAAAACTAAATTTATATAATTGATAAATTAATATATTTTATTTGCTCATAATTATAATATTAAAATTATTACTTCATATTTTATAAAATATTTATGCAAATACAACAAACTGACAATATAAAACTGTAATATATAATTAAAAATAAATATTATCTTAAAAAGATAATTTTTAAAAAATAATATAACAATAATTTTTATTATTATATTTATAATATTTTTTGAAAAAAATTGACCGGGATATCTTCTAGTTAGATGGGCTGAACATATTCAGAGTTACGAGCCCGTTAAGGTCATTATAATAGAAAGCAAGCCCGTTAAGGTCAATAAACCCTAGCCGACACCTCTTAGCTAATCTTTATAAATTCTTTTAACAACTCATCAACAGAAGCCTCATCGATCCCTCATAGTTTGTTTTTCTTCAATTTTTTTTCGAAAGTGGTTTACATTATGTGTTTCTTGTTACTTCATCATTTTTTTAAGAAATTAGGGATTACATAGATTGGCAAATGATGAGTAGAATCTTATCCTACACACAGATGTATCAGTGTTGACTACCAATCTCTGCTTATTATCTGATGCCTTAATCATCTATATAACCTTGTTTTTTTTTATTGAAGCTTTTTATAGTTGGTTTTCAATGTCGTTTCCATCTTTTTGTAGATCAAGATTTGCAGAAATTGAATCCGTGGTCGCTTTATAAGTCTTTTTGTTTTTCTGATGGTCTTTCTTTGAACTTGAGATAAAAAAGTAAAGAAGAAGATATTAACAGTGATGAGATAATAGCAGACGGGCGGTCTGAAATTGATGTCGTGTTGATTGTCTGCCTTTAAGCTTTATATAAGCAAATCTCTGAGTTTCTGATTCTTTCTCTTCACATATTTTGGTTTTGGACAGTTTGAGATTATAATAAAATCAACTACAATTGAATTCAAGTGTTAGTAACTAATAAGCTTTTATTCTCTGACCAGTTTCAGAACTCTAATGTTGACATCTAAATCTAGAATCTTAAGTAAAAAAAAGAAAAAGAAAAAAATGAATAGCTTCAATGAATGAACCGGTTGAAGTACTGATGGAACATAGTACGAGAAAAGAGGCAAACCAAAACAAAATCAAAAATAATTCTGACACTGGTTCTTAAATAATTTTGCAATCAAATTACATAAATAGGTTCTCAAATCTTGGTGAGCTAATCTAATTAGTATATCACTGGACAAGTGGACATCAATAAACATGCTTTAAACCATGATTAAGGCTGATTAGGTACTACTTGTAAGGACTGTTTGGACACGAAGTCATGTATATCCACCGGCTGGATAACCAACACACTTAAAACAGTTGAAAAAAGATCGTAGACATAACCAAGAGACAACGCGTTAGTAAAGAAAGTCAACACGAAGTCAACTCCATGGTGGGATGTTTAGCCACATCCCACTTGGTGTTTAATATCTGAGTACCAAACTTGTTTGTGACAATTTATCCACTCCCCAAAAAAGTCTTCTCTTTCACACATTGATTGATCATCAAGTCAAGTGTGCCATAACCATAAACAGAGTCTTTCATTTCGGAGAGCAGCTGAGAAAAAGAAAAAAAGAAAATGAAGTTTGAAGAAACTCAAACACTCTTACCTGTGAGAAAACCTGTAAACGGAGGTTGTCACAGCCGTGATCGCAAACGTGCTGGTTACAACTACAAGCTTTGGGTTCTAGCTGCAGTACTACTCTTAGCATTTGGTTCTATGTTAACCGGTTCTGTCTCTCTCAAAGGAATCGGTTTGTTTCATTCTGTTGACGGCGTTAACGGGTTCTCCGCCGGCGACGATCTAGACGTCCTGGTAAGTACGAACCATTCATGAACTTTTATTGCAATTGTTCATCTGAATTTGGTTTTCTTGAATTTTTGGGAATTTTATGAAATTTATGACAGGAAATTGAGGAGAGAGAGAAAGTGGTGAGGCAGATGTGGGATGTGTACGGTCGCTCCGGTGGTGTCAGGGTCCCTCGGTTCTGGCGAGAAGCTTTTGAGGCGGCGTATGAGTTTCTGATCAGTGATTCCGCCGCTGTTCGAAGCGGTGCCGTTTCTGATATCGCTAAGTTGTCTCTTGTTCGCTTTGTTAAGTCAGAGTCTACTCCGGCCCGGCCCAATCTCCGTTGAGCTGTGAAGAATTTGAAGATGAATGAAGAAAAAAACCCAAGAAATAATTTAAGTGTATATAGAGATCTATAATTACATACTGAAAATTGTAACCGTACTTAATAATCGATGGTTAAATTATGAAACTGTGAGGAAAAAAAATAAAATGAAAAATGCATAAATAGTGTTTTCGTTCGATATTATTTAGAAAAATATAGCAGCCAAAAATAAAGATTGGTCTATTTAATTTGAATTATTATCGATTTTGTTTTACTTAAAATAAATGAAAATAGGCCCAAAATTGTTAAACCTAGATATATCGACAATCATCTAGATAATTTTTAAAAAATTGTTGAAATAAATATTTAAACAAAAATTAGACCAAGATGATTAAATTTCTAGAATCATCTAGATAATTTATAAGAAATTGGTGAATTTTGGATAGAAGATCACGCTTGAACATATTAACCGACTTTATAATATTTATAAACCGTCTTTTTTTTTTATTTGTGATTCATTTGCACCGTTGATTGTGTTACCTAAAATAATTACCAACCGTAGGATTTATCTGAAATCCTAAACCAATTCGGTTTTGGGTTTTGCTCCCCTCTCTGTATATATATGAAAAAGTGGTCGATGATAGTTCATAATTCATCGCTTCTGTATCCTTTTTGCTTTGTTTTGCATGTCGATGATTCTTACTGCTTTCTTTAATTATGTTTCAAATCTCTTTATCATCTCTTTAGGGTTTTGCTCGATTTATTAACACATGATCAATCCTCCTCGTTGATGACTCTAATGATCAACCATGGTTGTTGATCTTTTTGCATCGATTTTGCGATTGATCGATCCATCGAGGTACGTTGTTGTTATCTACGCATATATATCTTGTTATTACTGTGTATGAATCTTTCTGGTCTTTTTTGCTTACATGTCTCGTAGAATTCGATCACAAACCGGTAATCAGATAGTTATATATATCTATGTATGTCTTGTATAGATTTTACATAAGCGTACGAGGATAATTCTCCTCGATCCATTCATCGAACCTCGTCGATACTAATCATCAACCTTTGTTCAACCTTTGTTGACATATCTAATCATCAACCCTCGTTGATCAACAAGAAGAAGTCTGTGTATATCTTTTTTTGATTTTAATGTGAAGATTTCATTTGAAAAGAAACAGAAGGTCCTACTATTACAAAAACTACCCATTAGTACAGGAACATTAGACAGAAAAAAAATTATTTACACCAAAAAGGATACAGGAGAAACATGCGAGAAGTAAGTAAGGAGGAGAGAGGAGTGCACGGAAGGGCCCGTGAAGGACAGAAGCCTGTCCCGCATTGCACGGTCAACAACAGTACGGAGTTGGTGGATGGTGGAGGCGGCATTGGCGAAGATCCTGGAATTTCGCTCCTTCCATACGTGATAGAGGATAGTCGTAAGGAGGAGCTTGAGGATGGCAGTTAGGTTAGCTTGAGAAGGCGAGTTGCGAGAGGCGATCCACGATGCAGCGGCAGGGAGATTGCAGGGAGGGTTTGAAATGAATTTTGCAGCTAGAAAACCCCACAAGTTAGAGGCAAATGGGCATTCAAAAAACAAATGGGCATGGCTCTCAACCCCAGACGAGCATAACACACAAGAGGTAGGAACATTCATTCCCCACCTGTGGAGTCTATCTCGAGTGGGAAGCCGGTTGAGCATTGCAAACCAGGCAATGAAGGAGTAACGCGGAACATGCTGTTTGAACCAAACAATCTTCGCCCACGGTACCAAAGGAGATCTATGTCGGACTTGCTCCCATGTTTCCTTGGAGGAGAAAGTATGAGAGAAATTACCTGAGGTTTTACGCCATAGGAAGATGTCTGGACCGCGACTTGCGACAGGGGCAGGAAGTTCCGTGAGTGCTACCATTAGGGACTGACCATTGATTGATCGGGCTGGTGGGAGGTTCCATCCACCATTCCTCGAGGCTTCAGTAACTTTTGCGCTTCTTCTGACTCGAAGCTGACTTGGACCCGCCACCCCAAGGAAAGTGATTAGCGGTCCAAAGTCAGTCCAATTATCATACCAGAAAGAAGCGGTGCTTCCATCCCCGACCTCGCACTTGAGGAAGTTTTGAAGAGTTGGTTTGAGTTGTAGCATACTGTTGATTGCCTTGGAAAAACGACTAGATACGTTCGTTTCCCAGAAATTCTTTCGCTTAAAGATGTTCTCCCGCAACCAAGCCACCCATAAAGAGCCAGACTTTGAGAAAAAGTTCCAGATTTGCTTGAGTCTGAACACGACTTCAAAATCCTCCAACAAGCGAATACCCAGTCCTCCTTCAGTTTTTGGCCTACATATGTCTCGCCATGCCACTCTAGCGCCTGAAGCAGAGCTCATTTTGTTTTTCCATAAGAAAGCAGAACAAAGGGAGTCCACTCGTGCGTAGAAGTGCTTTGGAAGCACAAATACACTACTCCAAAAGTTTACCATTCCATAAATCACCGCAGAGATCAGTCTTACTTTACCCGCAAAAGATAGGAACTTAGCTGTCCATGAGTGAAGCTTACTCGTTATTCTCTCAATAAATGGCTGTAAGGTGGCATTAGAGATTCTTGAAGGGTTGAGGGGCAAGCCAAGATACCTGGTTGGGAAAACTCCAAGCTTAATGCCAGCCAGAGCGCTCAATTCGTTAGCTTCAGATTCTGTGTAACCTCCAAAGAAGAGTTCGGACTTAGCAGGGTTCATATCCAATCCAGTCTTTTCCTTAAATCTGCTCATGACTTCCGCAATCCCAGTTAACGAGACCCGCGAGCCATTAGAGAAAACCAAGAGGTCATCAGCAAAAAGCAAGTGTGTAATGCTAGGCGTCTGACATCTCGGGTGTACCTCAACTCTGCCTCCAAGTCAGCTTTATCCAACAGTTTAGACAACACCTCCATCACCATGATGAAAAGATATGGTGAGAGAGGATCGCTCTGTCTCAAACCCTTCTTACCTTTGAAAAACCCTGCCAATTCTCCATTTATAGCAACCGAGAACCTAGGTGATGTGATGCATTCCTTGATCCATATACAGAACAGTGGAGGGAATCCTTGAGCCGCCAACAGCTTGAACACAAAGTCCCAGCAGACCGTATCAAAAGCTTTCTTAATATCCACCTTCAGCATGGAGCTCTCTTGACAAGTCGATTTCTGATAATTCTTGATAAGCTCTGACGCAAGAAGAACATTTTCACCTAGTAATCTACCCTTGAGGAAGGCTGCTTGATTGGGTGAGATACATTCCTGGAGGATGGGCTTTAGACGATTGGCAATGATCTTAGAGATGACTTTATAAACCAAGTTACAGCAACTGATAGGGCGGTAGTCTCCTAGCTTGCACGCTTCAGGGAATTTAGGAATCAGAGCAATCTTCGTGGTATTAAAGTCTTTAAGTAGCCTGCCATTCCGGAAGAATTCTTGTATTGCCGCAACCACATCCGATCCCACAACACTCCAAGAAGCTCTAAAGAACTCCACTGAATACCCATCAGGGCCTGGACATTTGTCTAGGGGCAGGGCAAAGATGGTAGTTCTGATCTCCCCTTCCGTTACATCTCTTACCAGAGTAAGCTTGTGTACCTCAAAGCAGCGAAAAGAAAGGAGCTCTTCGAGATCAGTAACAGAGCAAGGAGAGTGCAGCAAATCCGTTGAGCCAAGGATTTCCTCAAAGTAATCTGCAGCATGTTCCTTGAGCTCTGTGCTTTCATTGATTCTTCTACCACTTTGGTCCTGTAGGAAGTGGATATGGTTCTTATTTGTTCTGGCGATGACTGTTTTGTGGAAGAATGCTGTGTTCCTGTCCCCAAGATGAGCCCATTTTATCCGCGATCTTTGCCGGTAAACCTTCTCCTCTGCATTGCTCAGTAACTTCCATTTTTCGCGCACCCGACGCTCCTCTCTAGCCAACTGCTCAGTAGGGTTCGTGAGGATGGCTCTCTGAAGGATATCAAGTTTTTGTTCCTCTGCTTTAACACGTTGAGAGATCCCACTGAAGTGTGTTCTATTCAGCTTCCGGAGAGCTGGCTTTAAAGCTTTCAGAGACTTAGCCACGCGGAACTGGTTCGACCCTGCCACAGATGAGCTAGTCCAAGATCGACTTACCGTCATAGCATAATCAGGGTGATCCACCACATGATGAAAGAACTGAAAAGGCCGGACAGTGTGTCTGTGTATATCTTCTAATGAGAGAAGGAAGGATCTTGTAGATGTCTGTGTTCTTTTCATGTAAGTTTTGTTTCTTTTCTTTATATGACTATCCTTTTATATCTCCTTAATTATCTAACCAATGATCTTCTTTTTTAAGGTTTGGCTTATCTTGCTCTGATCCGGGAGTGGCGTTGGTCCTTAGCGCATATTTGGGATGGATTGTTGAGTTTCTATATTCTTGTCTATGCCTAGTGTTTCTCAGTCTTCTGGTTAGATATCATGTAAAATTTGGATAACAGTCTTCTGGCTCATCTGTTTCGTATTCTGTCTTGTAGGTATTAATATCGAGGCATAAGGACAAAAACACATCAGATCAATTCTCGTTGGTCTTATGGTCAACTCTCGTTGGTCTTTTTATCATCTCTCGATGGTCTTATGATCATCTCTCGATGGTCCTATGGTCTTATGATCATCTCTCGATGATCCTCCAATCAACTCTCGTTGGTATTTATCATCTCTTGATGGTCTTATGATCTCTTTATCATCTCTCGATGATCTTCCAATCAGCTCTTGTTGGTCTAATGATCAACTCTCTCGTTGGTCTTTTTATCATCTATTGATAATACTCCAATCAACCCTCATTGATCTCATATATCATCTAACAATGATGCTCCAATCAACTCTAGTTGATCTTGTTATCATCTATTGATAATGCTCCTATCAACTCTAGTTGATCTTGTTATCATCTATTGATAATGCTCCTATCAATTACCATCGTTGATCTTGTTATCATCTATTGATAATGCTCCTATCAACCATCGTTGATCTTGTTATTATCTATTGAAAATTCTCCTATCAACCATCGTTGATCTTGTTATCATCTATTGCTAATGCTTCTATCAACCATCGTTGATCTTGTTATCATCTATTATTAATGCTTCTATCAACCATCGTTGATCTTGTTATCATCTGTTGATATGATAATATCATCTCACGATGATCTAATTATATCATCAACTCTCGTTGATCCCAATCAACACTCGTTGACAAAGAAAGTGTTCGACTTAACACAACGTGCAGAGGTTATGTTTGGTCTTTCAAACTGACCAGAAACATATGTAAAAGAGAGATGTAAAAGAGAGAGTAATGAGGGGATGAATCTGACTTTTGCCATGACAGGTGCGCTTGCTTGGCAGGTCTTTTTTTTGAACAAACCTTCGGGGAGAGCTTATAAAAAACGGAAAGTGTGATGGGAAGGATTGCAAGAGTTAGTTAGCCCTTTTATGTTGCAAGGGCAGAGCAACAAAGTTTGTGAAAGTGGGAAATGTAGAATTTTTCTTTTTTTGGTATCTTGTATTCTTGTGGGTGATGATTAGTGAGTCTGGAATCTAATAATCAATATGTACAAGTAGTATTTCATGGTTAGAGAGTTATAAGAATCTTACTCTGGTTCTTACATGTACGTGATTGAAACTACGTTTAAGCTAGAAACGTTATTCTTATTGGCAAATAAATAGTTTTAAGTCAAATATGTTCAAAGGCTCTTCTGAAGCCAAAAATTCAGTTAACTAGAACTTGTAGACCCATCTAGTTTTACAGAGCTAGTTTGCAAGTTCTCATCAGCCAAATTCTGAATACAAATAAAAGCTATTCTCTCACTCTTTTTATTTACAGCAAAACATATACCAACATAACATATCCACACCCAACCAATGCGTTTGATTCACATCACCCCCAAATACAAATGAGTTTTAAAAGAGTATTCTATCAAAATTTCAAGGTATAAACAAAAAAAGGTGCATATGTATAGATTACTAAACTAGCTAGAGAAGCCTCCTCCTGAAGGTGCATATGTATAGATTGTTGGGTAAGCTTCTAGAATGTTCAACCTAAGATTTCTTTAACCAAGTTGGATCAAGAGAAAAGGAAAAGTTCTATTTAGGATTAAGAAAAGAGTAGTTTTCCATTATCAAAATAGGAATAGGAACTAAGTCGAGTTCCCTATAAATACGTTTGATGGGTTGTATCGAACGATATCGAAAACACAAAGAGAGTTTGTGAGTTGTTTAGTTTTGAGAGATTTTTTAAACATTCAATAAAGAGAGATATTCTTTATACAAACTAAGTGTGTTTAAGAAACTTTATTTGGTATGAGAGCGTTAGGTTATTGGAGAACCTGGAACCTGTGACCTGTGAAGAACCGAGACAAAGATCTTGCGTAAGTACAGCCGTCGTCCCCGAGTTATGGCAGACGAAAGCTTAGCACATCCAAAGGAGTTTACTCCACCATCGATTCAATGCCCCATGCTAAATCCCTCTAACTACACGGTGTGGTCAATGAGGATGAAGATCTTGTTGAAGATCAACCATGTATGGGATACAATCGAACCAAGATCAGCGGATCCTGAACTAAACAATATCGCCACAAGATTATTGTTTCAAGCTATCCCAGAGGCTCTTATCTTACAAGTCGGTGAACAAGACTCTCCTAAAGGGATATGGGAAGCCATCCAATCTCGTCATTATGGTGCAGATCGAGTAAAGGAAGCAAGGCTTAAGACTCTTATGTCTGAATTTGAGAGAATCAAGATGAAGGATTCGGACACAATAGATAGTTTTTCAAGCAAGCTATCGAAGATTGCATCAAAATCGACTTCTCTTGGACAGACAATTGATGAAGCAAAACTTGTGAAGAAGTTTCTCAATAGTCTACCAAGGAACAAGTTCATTTAGATCATAGCATCTCTTGAACAGGTTTTGGATTTACAGAAAACAAGCTTCACGGAGATCATAGGGAGGCTCAAGGCCTATGAAGAGCGGATTCTTAATGAGGAGGATCACGAAGATACTCAGGGTAAGCTGTTATTTGCAAACTCGCAAAACACTTGGGGTTCGAGAGGCAGAGGACGAGGTAGAGGTGGCAGAGGAAACAAAGGACGATGAAGAGGCAGAGGCAGAGGCAGAGGCTACTCACAAGAACAACAAACAAATCAAGGAGACCATAACGATTCAAAGGATAAGAAGGATCAGTCGAAGGTGATTTGTTATCGGTGTGATAAGCTAGGACACTATGCTTCTACATTTCCTGACCGACAACAACAACAAGGAGAAGCAAATAAAAACGAGACAGAGAATGCGGATGCAGCTCTTTATTTGCATGAGGTTATGTTTTTGAATGAAGAAAAGGTGATTCCGAAAAACTATGAGACTAACAACAAAGCAGATGACTTGTGGTATCTTGACAATGGGGCTTGTAACCACATGACTGGCCATAGAGAGTATTTTTCGGAGCTCAATGAGAACATCAAGGGAAGAGTGAAGTTCGGTGTTGGTTCAGAGTAAGACAAGTGAACAGATTCTGGTTTTAGACATCTACTACATTCCCTCTCTTAAAAGCAACATTATGAGTCTAGGACAGGCTACAGAGGTTGGTTGTGATGTCAGGATGAGACAAGACTACCTTACAGTTCATGATCCCATAGGAAGATTGTTGGTGAAAGTTACAAGATAACCAAATAGACTCTACAAGATTAAGCTGCAAATAGGAAGACCAATATGTCTACATTCGAGTATTGCAGATGAAGCTTGGAAGTGGCATGCTCGGTTGGGACATATTAGTTTTAAAACAATGAAGACGACATACCAACAACAGTTAGTACAAGGATTGCCAGAAATAAGAGAAGAGAAAAGATTGTGTGAGTCTTGCTTAGTTGGAAAACAAATTCATCAATCTTTCCCCAAGGCCTCATTGTTTCGAGCTTCAAACCATTGGAGCTTCTACATGCTGACTTATGTGGTCCAATCACACCTTCAACCTCTGCTAATAACAAATATGTGTTTGTTATTTTAGATGATTTTTCAAGATATATGTGGATTATCTTGTTAAAAGAGAAAGGTGAAGCTTTTGAGAGGTTCAAGGTGTTTAAGAGTCTGGTAGAGAAGGAGATTGGGAGTTATATCTTAACTCTAAGAACTGATAGAGGAGGAGAGTTCACTTCAGGAGAATTCAATGAGTTTTGTGATACAAGTGGTATCAAGAGACAACTCACAGCCCCTTACACACCACAACAAAATGGTGTTGTGGAAAGAAGAAATAGAACTCTAATGGAGATGACAAGAAGCACTCTTAAGGCAATGAAGGTACCAAATTATCTTTGGGGAGAAGCGGTTCGCCATGCTACTCATCTGATCAACCGGATACCAACGAGAGCGCTTGAGGGTATGACTCCATATGAGTGTTTACGAGAAGTGAAGCCAAACATTGAGCATTTAAAAGTTTTTGGCTGTTTGGCATATTCGAAAATTCAGGCTACAAACCAAAAGAAGCTCGACGACTGATCAAAACCGTTATACACCTTGGGATTGAGCCAGGATCCAAGGCATATCAGCTTTATGATCCAACAACATGGAAGGTTGTTGTCAGCCGCGACGTTGTGTTTGATGAAAGTACGGGCTGGATCTGGAACAAGACAGAACATGGATCTATGAGAGATCCATGTATGTTCCAACTGCGATGGGATGAAATTATTGATGATGGAGAAGGTCCTCTAGTCATTGGTAATGTAGAACAGGAACAATAACAAAACCAAGAACAGGAAGAAACTGAAAGTGATACATTGAGTGATTCTGACCAAGAAGAAGTCGAGAATGACTTGGGCGAGGAGAACAATGTACCAGTCCAGCAAGAAGAAATTGGAGATCCACAGCTTCGACGATCGGTTCGTAAAACAAACCAACCAAGCTATCTTAATGACTATCTTCTTCTTGCTAATACAGAGTGTGAGAAGCTGCTTCTCTCACTCAATGATGAGCCTATGAACTATCAAGAAGCAAAGGAACTAATGGTGTGGACAAACGCATGTGTGGAAGAAATAAAATCAATTAACAAGAACAAGACTTAGTTCTTAGTTGAATAACCACACGGTTCCAATATCATTGGTCTTAAATGGATTTTTAAGATCAAAAGGAACGCGGATGGGTCCATCAACAAATACAAGGCGAGGTTAGTTGCAAAAGGTTATGTGCAAAAATCAGGGATCGACTTTGACGAAGTATTTGCACCGGTAGCTCGAGTCGAGACAATAAGACTACTTGTGGGAATTGCTACTTCTCGCGGATGGGAAATCCACCACCTCGATGTTAAGACGGTGTTTTTGCACGGAGAGCCAAACGAAGACGTCTATGTGTCTCAACTAGAGGGCTTTGAAAAGATGGGGGAAGAACATAAAGTTTTTAAACTTTCCAAAGCTTTATATGGGTTAAGACAGGCTCCACGAGCGTGGAACACAAAGCTTGATCAAATCTTGAGAGGTTTGAACTTCAAGAAGTGCTACAAGGAGAGTGTCGTGTATCGAAAGGCAGATAAGGAGAAGTGTCTTCTTGTAGCTGTATACGTTGACGATCTTTTTGTCACATGGAACTCATTGGGAGTAATTCAAGAGTTCAAAGCTAGTATGGAGTCTAAGTTCGAGATGTCAGACTTAGGACTACTCACCTACTACCTTGGCATTGAAGTACATCAAGGAAAGGATGACATCAAGTTGAAACAAGAAGCATATGCACGAAGGATTCTCAAAGAAGCAGGGTTAGATCAATGTAATCTGACACACATTCCAATGGAGTTTGGATTAAAACTGTCTAAGACACAAGGAAAACCGGTAGAAGACGCTACCATGTATCGTCGGAGGATCGGCTGCTTAAGTTGTCTCATACACACAAGACCAGATCTCGCTTTCTCAGTTGGAGTGGTGAGTAGATACATGCAAGATCCAAGAGAGTCACATGTGGCAGCATTGAAGCAAATTTTAAGATATTTGCAAGGAACACTATCGTATGGTCTCGAATTCAAGCGTGGAAGCTCACAAACGATAGTTGGCTACAGTGATAGCAGTCATAACACGGATCCTGATGATGGGAAGAGCACTGCAGGCCATGTGTTCTATCTTGGAGAAACACCAATTACATGGTGTTCATAGAAGCTGAGGAAAGTCGCGTTGTCTAGCTGCGAAGCCGAGTTCATGGCCGCAACAGAAGCAGCGAAACAAGCTATCTGGCTACAAGACTTGGTGAGTGAAGTTATGGGACATAATTGTAAGAAGACAACCATATACATTGACAACAAGTCAGCAATAGAGCTCTCTAAGAATCCCGTTTTCTACGGAAGAAGCAAACACATCAACAAGCGTTATCAGGAGAAGATCAGTGTGCAAACATACTAACAAAAGCCCTAGCAAGGATTCAGTTCAAGACGATGAGGAGTTTGATCGACGTTCAAGACCTCTCGAAGAAGGACTCGAAGCTTAAGGGGGTGATTGTTGGGTAAGCTTCTAGAATGTTCAACCTAAGATTTCCTTAACCAAGTTGGGTTAAGAGAAAAGGAAAAGTTCTATTTAGGATTAGGAAAAGAGTAATTTTCCATTATCAAAATAGGAATAGGAACTAAGTCGAGTTCCCTATAAATACGTTTAATGGGTTGTATCAAACGATATCGAAAACACAAAGAAAGTTTGTGAATTGTTTAGTTTTGAGAGATTTTCTAAACATTCAATAAAGAGAGATATTCTTTATACAAACTAAGTGTGTTTAAGAAACTTTATAGATTAATGTTTCTCAAGATGAATGTTTCTTGTTGCAGTGCGATTGATACCTTGTTAAAGCGGGATCGTTTATCTGAAGGTCAAAAGAGAAGAGGTGTTTGAATATGCCTTGGAGTTGATTGAAAAACGTTGGCCAGGGACTATTGAAACAAAACCATTTCCATTTGTGTACGAGTCTCCAGAGGAGAGTTCATTGAGAGGTGAAAAGCGAGTCCGTAACCAACACATGAAGAAAAAACTTGGAGTGAAACTGCTATATCCTTCGTACAAGTCAGGATTGCAAAGCATAGTCGAGAAGATGAACAACCCTTTTTGAGCAAAGAATAAAATAAAACTGATGTGGAGAATCAGTCTCATGTTTTCTGTAGAGAAGTAGTGACTCTTAGTACAGACAGATGTAGCATATCCTGTTTTTTCTACTGCATTCTGTTTGTTTGATTGTCTCATTGGTAAACATAATCCCCACGAAACAATGGAAAAACAGAATAAAACAAGAGAGGTATACGAAGAATGACTTAATCCTTTATTACTATGTCTGAACCAAAAGCTCTTCTTCACTTGGTGCTGACGGAACTTAAGTGCCTTTTCATAGAAGACTTAAACGTGGAGCCATTGGTACTTGAACTAGGATCCATCTTCAGAACTTTTCCTTCTGGCTTTCCTAGTTTCTGGAACACATAATGTTTTTTTAGTGTATATAGAATAACCATCTAGAACATACAACTAACTAACCGCCTTTACTTATAAAACCGTCTTTTATATTTTGTGATTCATGATCTGCACCGTCGATTGCGTTATACTAAAACCATTAACAACCGTAGGATCTATTCGAAATCCCAATCCGGCTCGGTTTGGGGTTTTGCTCCCCCTCTGTATATATATATGAAAAAAATGTGATTGATGATTGTTCATAGCTTCTGTATCCTTTTTCTTTGTTTTGCATGTCGATGATTCTTATTGCTTTCTTTGATTATGTTTCTAATCTCTTTATCATCTCTTTAGGGTTTTGCTCGATTTATTCACATCTGTTCAATTCTCGTTGATTTCTAATGGTTAACCCTAGTTGTTGATCTTTTGCGTCGATCGATCCATCGAGGTATGTTGTTATCTACGCATATATATATATATATATATATATATATCATTCGGATATTTTGCTTTCATATTGTCATTTAGAATCCGGTTTATGGTTTGTGTTTCGTCCGTATGAAGTCTTAAGTTTCTAAATCTGTTTTGTTTTGGTATTGCTGTAGAGATTTGCATGGGACAAACATGTCATGATCAGTCCCCGTTGGTCCAATCATCAACTCTCATCGATGCTTATCATCGAACCTCATCGATACTTATCAACGACCCTCGTTGATCCAATCATCAACTCTCGTTGATTCTAACCATCAACCCTCGTTGATCTCTTCTAATGAAAGAAGGAAGGATCTTGTAGATGTCCGTGTTCTTTTCATGTAAGTTTTGTTGCTTTTCTTTATATCACTATTCTTTTAAATCTCCTTGTCTATGCCTAGTTTTTTCTCAATCTTCTGGTTAGATTTGGATGACTCATTCTTTTTTGTATTCTGTCTTGTAGGTATAATGTATTCATATAGAGGCGCATGGACAAAAACACATATGATCAACTCTCGTTGGTCTTTTTATCATCTCTCGATGATTTTCCAATCAACGTCTCTTGTTGGTCTCTTTATCATCTCTCGATGGTATTATGATCAACTCTCGTTGGTCTCTTTATCATCTCTCGATGGTCTTATGATCAACTCTCGTTGGTTTCTTTATCATCTCTCGATGGTATTATGATGGTCTTATAATCAACTCTCGTTGGTTTCTTTATCATCTCTCGATGGTCTTATGATCAACCCTCGTTGATCTTGTTATCATCTCTTGATAATGCTCCAATCAACCATCGTTGATCTCATATCCAATCAACCTTCGTTGATCTTGTTATCATCTCATGATAATGCTCCAATCAACTCTCGTTGATCTGATCATATCATATCTCGTTGATCTGATCATATCATATCTCGTTGATCTGATCATATATATCATCTCTCTCGATGATCTGATTATCAACTCTCGTTGATGTAAGTATATCTCTCGATGATATTATCATATCATCAACTCTAGTTGATACTAATCAACCCTCGTTGACAAAGAAAGGATTAGACTTGACACAGCTTGTTGAGGTTTATGTTTGGTCTTTCAAACTGACCAGAAACAGATGTACGAGTAAGGATGGGATGTATCTGACCTTTGCCATGACAGGTGCGCTTGCTTGGCAGGTCAAAAACCCTTCATAAAAAAAATAACAGTTTTTGGTTTCGTGGAAGGATGGGAGATGATACGGGATTGGTTAAGTTTTGTTCTTGGCCCGACTCTCCTCCTTCTTTCCGGACTGTGTGTCTTGTTACTCTCTGATACATGTTGTTCATATGCACCTTGATAAACCTGAAGAGTTGTAAAGAGGTTGGTCCATGTATCCTCTAATGAGAAGGTTTTTAATTTCCTTCAATTGGTTAGCCTATCTCTTATGATGAATTTTGCCTGATTGTTACTTGTCCTAATTGCTTGTACTTAGAGACCATCTAAAGTGAGCAATCCCATGTCCGTTATATAATACTTTGGTTTACAAACGAGAAAGTAGCAAAGGGAATCCATCGGCTCACATGTGAAAGATCAATCTGCAAGAACGAGTAGGAATGTTTTTAAGGTTGGCTACGGATCCTTTTTTGTTCTATATAAACTGTATTCTTTTGCTTTTCTGAATTCTCTCTTTAACAACTGAAAAACAAGAAAACTGTGTAGATTTGTTGTTGGCCTAGATTTTGGAAAATAATGATTCCTGTATTGAAAAAACCATGGGGAGCTTATGAACAACGGAGGAATCTTACGGGAAGGATTGCATAAGTAGGATATGTATTGGCAAGAGTTAGTTCGGACTTTTTTTGTTGCAAAGGCAGAGCAGCAAAGTTTGTGAAAGTGGAAGATATTTAATTTTTCTTTTTATCTTGTATTCTTGTGGATGATGAGTAGTGAGTCTGGCACTCTATATAATCAATAAGTACAACATGTATCTCATGGTAAAGAGTTATAAGAATTCTTACTCTTGTTTTTACATGTACATGATTGAAACTACTTGTGCAGGATTATGATGGTTTAACTCTTATTGGCAAATCAATAGTTAAGTCAAATATGTTCAAAGGCTCTGAAGCCAAAAATTCAGTAAATTAGAATTTGTAGCACCTCCAGTTGCAGGGCTAGTTTGCAAGTTCTCATCAGCCAAATTCTGAATACAAAAAAAAGCTATTCTCTCACTCGTTTTATTTACAGCAAAACATATCCACCACCAAAGTGTTTGATTCACGTAACACCCAAATACAAACGGTTTTTAAAAAGAGGATTCTTTCAAAATTTCAAGGTAAAAAAAGAGAGGTGCAAATGTATACATTACTAAATTAGCTTAGAGAAGCCTCCTCCTGAAGTTTCTGGTAGTTGATTGGTAAGTACGAACGAGAAGACCGACACCAATCCCAAGACCAACACAGACACCTAGTCCAATCCCAACACCAACCCTTACACCTGCATTAAACCATGACATCTCTCCATCTATGCACTCACTTCTCCAATACATGTCCCCTTCGTAGTCCTCTTTGTAATTCGTATACTCTGTTGCCTACAGACAAAAGGAATGATACTTACTATACAAAGAGTGATATTTTTTAAAATGGTCCATCCCCAAAGAATGCAACAGACTTTAAATTACATCATTACAACAAAGCAAATATTGGGGGATTGTATAAGTGACAAAGATATGTGAGACATATCATTCAGATGCACAATGATTGCATTGCGAAGTTTATAACGTGTCAATTGTATCATTCAGATGTTAACACATGTCAATTCTAAATTTATTAATATTTTTTAAAAATAAATATGTAAAAATTCAAAACATAAACAGAAGTTTTGTTTTCAACAGTATCAAAAATATTAAAAGACAATTATAAGAAAATTATATAAGTTAAACAATTTTAAAATTTAGAAAAGATTATTATAAGGAAATTATAATATTATAGTTACTCATTAAAAGGATCATGACAAATGTCAATTGTATCATTTAGATGTTAACACATGTCAATTCTAAGTTTATTAATATTTAAAAATAAATCAAAAATGTAAAAATTCATAGTTCAAATAAATAGATTAAAATCAACAAATAATTATAAGTGATTAATTAATTAAAGAAAATTATATGAAAACATATTTAATCATTAATTTTCTCATTTTATTGACATTATTTTTATTAGTGATATATACATATATTAATCAACATGTAATTTTTTCATGAAATCAACATTTATTTATAGCTTTTTTATTTACTCTTTATTATTTATTTACTCTTTATTGTTCTAAAATGAGTTAATTGTGTTAAATCTTATTTTCTACAATTAATTAATGTTAACTCTAAAATTAATAATCCAAGATTATACTAATCTTTTCATATATATATATATATATATATATATATATATATTCTAAACTATGTATTATCATTGTCCTAAAAAAATGGAGGATAATAAACATAATAATCCTAAGACAATTATAATATCACAGGATTTAGTTGAAGAGATCTTTTACCATCTTCCAATAAAACCACTCGCTAGATTCAAAGTCTTGTCGAAAAAATGGAGATCGATGATCGAATCAACCTATTTTTCCCACAAGCAACTTGTTCGTACAGAATTACCAACCCCTAATATGAAACTTCTAGTTGTTAGCCAACAATTGTCGGCCAAGTTTGATAAACAAGATTCAGACTCAACAACTTTGTGTTTGGATACTTTTTCTATAGATGATGATCACAACAATGGAAAATATTGTCCTTCTTATTCTAGTTACTACACTTTTCCTGATGGTCCAATCGACAAATCTCAAAAAAATTATTCAAGTCTTGAGGTCTTGTGATGGATTGGTCTTGATTCGTATCTACGATGATTTTAGGTACATTTACTTGATCAATCCGACGACTAAAGAACACATAAAACTTTCTCCGGCATTTTCGCAATGGCCATTTACTCTTAAAGTCAGGTTAGCCGCAACGCCCTATAGAACATGGAGAGAAGTTTCTCAACTAGTCTTGCTGAATTATGAAGGTGAATTAGTGAAGATGATCCCGAGTCTTGCTGGATTTGGCAAATATATTGTTACAAAATCATATAAGGTGATTTTGATATATCCAAGAGTTAAAAATTGTGATTGGGATTGTTTCAAGGCCAAGATCATACCCTTCGATAATGGTAAGCAAAGAGACACATGCTTTTATTGTTTAGATAATCGTAGATTCTGCAAAGAGAAACCATCAGTCTACGCAAATGGATCCCTCTTTTGGTTGTTAGATAATACGTCGCACAAACCTTCAATGCTACTAGCTATCGATCTTCATACTGAAAAATTTCGATGGATATTGTTACCAAAGTGTTACTCCAATTATGCTACTAGTATAGAAATGTGGAGTCTCAATGATCGTTTGTGTCTATCGGATTTGCTAAACGGTTCAGATTTGGGCATTTGGAGTTTACAGCAAGAATATCCTCCTGACGAGAAATGGAAGAAAATATATCTTTTAAGTACCAGCCAGTTACATGAAAAGTATTGGATGTTTGGTCTAGCGGCTGTCTATTTTGGAAGTGTTAGAAAAAATCGATATCAAGTTTCTTTGGCTAGACAAAGAACAATTTTTTTTTCGCCGACAATAATTTCTCCTACAAATTTGATGCTTTGATGTTGTTTTGACTTTCACTTGGTCAAATCAAAACTGTTAAGTTTTTTATAATATTATATATAATTTAAAAAGAATGTTTAGCTTTATATTTCTTATAAGTATATTGTCATTTCTATTTATTTGAGCTATTTTCAAAACTGTTGTCATTTCTCTTTTTCTTTTTAAGCTTTTCCTTATCAATATATTACATATTTGGATATACGTAGTTATGATGAATAAATATAATATTTTGAACCAGTTTTCACGATTTTCAAAACAAAAGTAGAGATAAAGAGAATTATTTGAAATGAAGAGTTACTGTAAAAAAAACTTTCTAAATGTGATTTAACTAACCAATTTGTTATCAAATTGTTGAGATATTCCAATCCGTGAGTTAACCGTCCTTAACGGCTGTTCTTGTAATCAGGTAAGACATTAATTTAAAAAAAATATTTTATTTATATACTTTTGTGTTATAAACCAGATAATAACACTTGTGATTATCCATGACGTTATTTTTACTCCAAGTAACTTTAATCTTATCCATATTTTACTTTAGTCCCCAAGGTACTTGTATATATACTGAATGTATGTACTTTAGCTTAGTCATCAAGTTAGTGTACTATATATATATATGTAGTTGATGAAAACAACAAAAATAAGAATAGAAGAATTCTTTTACTTACCTCTCGTCTCTCTCGTTCACACACATATACATATGTAATATAATAATATTTTATACATTTGCGTTATGTTTTATAACATTTTGGTCTTAAAATACATCATTTCTTAAATTGTTGATATATTCCAATCCGTGAGTTAACAACCCTTAACAGCTGTTCTTGTAATCAGGTAAGACATTACTTTAAAATGATATATAAATCTTTGTATTTCATATAAAAATGATACAACGCTGTCTGATGGTAAAACAGTTGTCATTTGTATCTCCTTGAACTTGAGTTCGAAGCTCGCCCTTCATCTTTTAGATCGTTTTTTCATTTTTTTAATCAAATGGCATACCGTAAATACTTCATCTTCTTCATCGCTAATTTCTCATTGCTGTATCCGACTAAAACGAAAACTCGTCGCATTCTCTCCGTCATATCAGATTATGTATATCGGTTAAATTGCTCTCTTGGTTTACGGTTAAGAATCGGTTATTTTAGATTTTATTTAATAAACAATCTTGTGTTATTGAAAACATAAAATGAAGTATTTTATAAGATTGTTACATCTGAAATGGTATCAGAGTTTTTTCTCAATCTCGCTTCATTCATCTTCTTCCGCAAGCTCGTTTGGGATGGATTGTTGAGTTTTCAGTCCTGTCCATCGAGGTATATGCTTGTCTATGCCTAGTGTCTCAATCATATAGTTATATAATTCATGGAAAATTTGGATAACAGTCTTCTGACTCATTCTGTTTCGTATTCTGTCTTGTAGGTATTAATATAGAGGCGCAGGGACAAAAACACATCAGATCAACTCTCGTTGGTCTTATGATCAACTCTCTCGTTGATCTTTTTATCATCTCTCGATGATCTTCCAATCAACTCACTCGTTGATCTATTTATCATCTCTCGATGATCTTCCTACCAAATCTCGTTGGTCTTATGATTAGCTCTCGTTGATCTCATATATCATCTCTTGATGATCCTAGATGTAATTTCTCAATGCCTATCATATATCATCTCTTGATGATCCTCCAATCAACTCTAGTTGATCTCACATACCATCTCTCGATGATGCTCCAATCAACTCTAGTTGATCTTGTTATCATCTATTGATAATGCTCCTATCAACCATCGTTGATCTCGTTATCATCTATTGATAATGCTCCCATCAACCATGTTGATCTCATATATCATCTATCGATGATCCTCCAATCAACTCTAGTTGATCTGATCATATCATCTCATGATGATCTAATCATATCATCAACTCTCGTTGACAAAGAAAGGAATAGACTTAATACTTGCAGAGGTTTATGTTTGGTCTTTCAAACTGACCAGAAACAGATGCACAAGAGAGAGAGTAAGGAGGGTGTTTGTACCGGGGATTGCACAACTTAAACAAATAAAGATTTTGTGGGAAAGAGCAAGCAAGTTCTTTTATTAATCGGGGAAAACGTGAGATCGTCACTTAAAACAAGTCGGGATAGAGCTTGTTAGTTCACAAGCGAACTAGCAAGCTTAAAGTGACGAACTGAAAATAGGAATGAATTATACGAAAGACAATAACAGTTTTCGATGCAAAGTATTGCTCTGTAGGTATTGTCCGCGGGTCAGGATGGTGATCACAATAAATGCTTTCTTCTTTTATAGGGGACTGTTGACCTAAGGGTGTCTAGGGTTTTCGTCGTGAATTCCCGAGATTGCCCTTTGCGGGAATTAGTGGACTTGCTCCCAATCTGGTCGGGCCGAGATTGTAATTAATGAGTCTTGTTGGGCCGAGTGGCATATTGGGCGTAGCCCATATCCAACAGAGGGGATGCATATGACCTTTGCCATGACAGGTGTGCTTGCTTGGCAGGTCGTTTTTTTTTTTAACAAAACCTTCGGGGAGAGCTTATGAAAAACGGAAGTGTGATGGGAAGGATTGCAAGAGTTAGTTTGGCCTTTTATGTTGCAAGGGCAGAGCAACAAAGTTTGTGAAAGTGGGAAATATTGATTTTTTTGTTGTAGTATCATTGTATTCTTGTGGGTGATGAATAGTGAGTCTGGCACTCTATTAATCAATATGTACAACATGTATATCATGGTTAAGCGTTATAAGAATCTTACTCTGGTTCTTACATGTACCTGATTAAAACTATTGTGCAGGATCATGATGGTTGTTCGTTTAAGCTAGAAACGTAACTCTTATTGGCATATTGGCTATAAACATCTTTCTTATCGATATGAAAGGAGTATCAATAACTTTAAGTCAAATTTATTCAAAGGCACTGAAGCCAAAAATTCAGTTAACTAGAACTTGTAATCCTCTAGTTACAGAGCTAGTTTGCAAGTCCTCAATCAGCCAAGTTCTGAATACAAAAAAAAGCTATACTCTCACTCGTTTATTTACAGCAAAACAAACACCAACATTTCCACACCCAAAGTGTTTAATTCACATCACACCCAAATAGAAACGGTTTTTATAAAGAGGAATTCTTTCAAAATTTCAAGGTAAAAAAAAGTGCAAATGTATACATTACTAAACTAGCTAGAGAAGCCTCCTCCTGAAGTTTCTGGTAGTTGATTGGTAAGTACGAACGAGAAGACCTACACCAATCCCAAGACCAACACAGACACCTAGTCCAATCCCAACACCAACCCTTACACCTGCATTAAACCATGACATCTCTCCATCTATGCACTCACTTCTCCAATACATGTCCCCTTCGTAATCCTCTTTGTAATTCGCATACTCTGTTGCCTACAGACAAAAGGAATGATACTTACTATACAAAGAGTGATAATTTTTTTTTAAATGGTCCATTCCCAAAGAATGCAACAGACTTTAGATCACATCATAACAACAAAGCAAATATTGGGGGGTTATGTAAGTGACAAACATATGTGGGTCATAGAAGCAGCAGACAAAAGGATAAGAACTTAAAGATAAAGGAGGCAAATGAGAGATTTCTATTTATCTCTTCAGTCGTAAACTGTGTCTAAGCCACATGCTAAAACCATCAGGGGAAAACCACTTCAGTTTATACATGACTTCTATCTTCATAAAACTACCAACAAACATGTAATCAATGGGGAAAGAGGAGGATCCAACATGTTATGAAATATCAGTTTTTGATCAGGGATAGTAATTAATGTGTTGAACACAAAACAAAATGTTCAAGAAAATTGGGAGACATTGAGAAGAAAGAAGATTGTACCAGGCATATGCTATATCTTAAAACAATGAAAGCAGAACTTTTAAGGATGGCAAATGACAACTTGAAGGTTACCTGAAGATCAAGTACAGAGGAGGTGTCTTTCTGAGGCTCTGCAGTTTCATACTCAGGAATTGAATCTAATGCCAATCTTCTACTCTGCTTCTTTCTCAAACCAAGTTGCAGAGTCTTGGTTAAGATGATGGGTTTCCTTGAGAAGCAACCAGCAACATAGACCTCAATAGTTGGCAATGGAGACGATAAGTCTTGACCATTTATGCTCTTCTCCTTAAGGAAACCAGACCCTGCAGTGATCTCAGCCTCGCAATTCATCTTCCATCGATTCTTTGATTCCCCAGTGAACCCATTACAATCAGACATTTCAAGAGTTCCAGACAAGATTAGCTCATTTTTGTCATACACCTCAAACTTCACACTACCAGTTAACCTGATATTATCTGTGCTGACATAAGTAGCTTCTTCAGATTTCTTGTCTACTCGATCTCTCCTGAGCTGTGAAGAACCTCCTTCTGAGTACATTCCCAATCTAACACCGTTAATCTCCAGAACCGTATCTGGATCCAAAGGAATGTGATTGATGATGAGGACTTCAGGGGTCGAATCTTCCACCAAGAAATTGCTTATCCGGACATAGAACACTCTCAAATCCAACCAGGGTGATAAGCTTCTGGAGCTATGCTGGTTAAAGTTATGATATCTAGATATTTGATAGGCTTCACCATTGTCAAGTGTCTCACAAGGCTCCTCCATAACCAGAGGAAGAGAATCAACAACCGTTTACAACCCAACGTTAATTCTCTCACTCCAAAGTCTAATCGGAAAACAGATGTGTGTGTGTATGCTCAAAACTCCAATGAAAAATCCCAAAAAAAGAAGAGACCTGGTTTTACGGAACAGAAAAAAGCCTAACTATAATGAGGACATGAAACGAGGAATACTTAAACGGGTAAAGAGAATCATTCTGTCACACAAAAGAGAAGATTCCCATTGAACACAACAACAGAAGGAATAACACAAGCTATATAGACTACTAAAAAGTATAAGAATCACAAAAGATAATCTAAAGATTCAAACTTTTGCACATGCAGAAACGCTAAGATAATCTCTGCTAAACTTACAAGTTGACCCAGATAAGAAATCAAGTTTCAAGAAGCTTCCTCAACAACAAAAGGAACTACCTTTACAACAAACTCGAAGCTTCTGAAAACTATGAAGATCCGAAGAGAATTGGAAAAACAATAATATCAATATTAATCCTTACCGAAAGAAGAAATCAAAATCTGGTAGAACTTGACTCGTCCTAGACTCGTAGTGTACAACATCAATCCTCTTGTCAACGTCTTAAACAAAACGAAAAAAGATTTATAAAGGATAAATTTTTATATATGGCCAAGATTAAACTTGGACGAACCCACCACAAAGAAGATCACAGCTTTTGCTTTTCGATCTAATGGGAACGCAGCGCGTGTCCGAGGATTGAGATATGGACCCAGTTTGAGCTGATCTTATATAATAGTTTAATGAATGTTCTCTGTTTTAAGGAAAAAAATATCTTTGTTATCTGTTAAATAACAAGTGTTTTAAATGTCGGTTAAATTGGGAGAAAAAAGTCTTATGGTGATGAAAGGGAAATACATAAATATCAGAAACAGTGATTGGTCGGAGAAGAAAGTGAGGTGGGAGACGAAGGTGATGTGTTCTTCTGACCTAACAACTAACGATCTTATCGTTTTAAAAGTTTTACCGTTTCGTCTCTCAGGACCAAAACTGTTTGTTGTTTTAAATGACACACGAAAACGACGTGCAGTTTTTCATAGATCATTATTATATTAAGAAAACATTATTTCCAATAATACGGGCATGGGTCATAGAACCGGGAGACCATGTCCCGGGGAACGGTTCAGACTTTAAGCGACGAGAATTTTTGGTGATATACGCAATCATATCTTTCGCTTCTTGTCTTTGTGGTAAGTCTGTCCACTTGAAAGTCTCGAGACTCGTCAGCAAACACTCAGGCACGGGTGTCACTTGATCCCAGCAAATCAGTGGAGAATTAAAACATAATGGGAACTTCTGGGAAGGAAAAAGTGAAAGAGTTAAATCACACGGAAGTGAAGATGAAGACACGATTGAGTAACATGAAACTTACAGTGTGGGAGTAGAGCTCAGGAGCTTTTAGTTTAGGAGATCCTTTGAGCAACCGGACAAGTAAAACCGACCAATATGGTTTACAAACACATATCTTAAGACTTTCAAGTTGATTGAAGCAAATTGCATCAACATTCCTAGCCTGCGTTCATAAAACAATTTGAAGTTAAATAATGTTGATTACTATATGTATGAGATCTAGATTTAGTATATGAGAAAGATATTACCTCGGTGGGTTGGAGCATTAAGCACAAGTTTAGACGCTTAACGGATGTGAAAGATCCGAGAAATTTCTCGCATTCAAAGATATTAGCATAGACGTATGCCTCTTCAAGCTTTGGCATATTCTTAATCAAGAAGCTATTGTTGCAGCAGTGATCAACAAGTTTGATGTATTTCAAAGAAGGAGCGACAATTTCAACCACGTAGGGAGGAAAATCCTCAATATGATCTAAAGATATAGATAAACTCTTCAGAGATTGTAAAATGATGGGGACAGCTTCCAGTCCCATATTATCATATTCATCTAGTTTTAAGACCAATTCTTCAAGATCAGGGCAATTGGCAAGAAGCAATCGAAGAGATCTTTTATCGAAGAAGATTACTTCTTTAAGGTGCAAAGATTTCAACGAAGGAAAACAAACCGTGTGAGAAACATCGAGTAGTTGAACATCTTCATCTAAGCAGTATCTCACTCCTCCTAGTTGCAAGTTTTTCAGAGATGGAAGACAAACCTTATTAGGAACAACCACGAAAACTTCATCATCAAGTTTCAGGGTCTCGAGCGATTTGCAGGTGTACAAGCAATCTGGCAATGTAGCAGCTTTGTAATGAGAAAAATACTCAATGCTAAGCTCCCGCACACAGAGAGAAACTGCAACTTCAACCCACTGTTCGATATCTTCCGGTTGAAACGGTAAAGTAGTAAACTTGAGACGCAAGCTTTCCAAGACCGGAAAGCTGTGTAGTGGCAGATTTCTCTTGATAAAACTTCGCAACCTCCGGAGACGTTTAGTTTCACTGTCATCATACTCAAGTTTTGGCACTCGCATCCAAAGAAACTTCCATCGTTTAGACAAAATGCTAGTGGTCACAGCAACTTTTGTTGGAAGAAATGATAATATCTTCACCAGCAAGTCATCAGTATTGATCTTGTCCATATCTTGAAGAAAAATAAAGATTCTTTGAAAGGGGAAAGAAACACCGATATTAACAAAAACAGAGTGAACAAGGAGAGGTTGTGGAGAAGGTTCGGAATGAGACTTTTCTACTGACTAGATGTCTAGATTACCACTTCATCTAATATATATAATGGAAAACAAGAATTATCTCAAACGACGTTTATTTTTTTTTTAATTTTTTGAATCTATATTCTTGGTCAAAGTTTGTATTCGACGACTATTTTTATCTTTTTTTGGGGAAAATGTTGTTTTGGAAACTAGAATGTGTTTTGGGAACTAGAAAGAAATTTAAAATACAACAAGTTCATTTTTACGGTTTATAAACACGAAACCTTTATCACAACTTAGCCTTGTAGGCACTTCAATTAATGGTGGCCTACACCTACATTTTGTGTTAATTGCCAGGAGAACACCATTGATCCTACACTTTTTTGTCATTTAGAGTCAAAGAAAATAAGTTATTGACCTTTAACATGTTTCTCACGTATTCTAGAAACCCACTTTGAAGTTGGAATGTCTACTTAGTCAAACAAAGAAGTTATCACCAATATCATAACTGAAATAAAACATAACAGAATTATACACTATACTGTTACACAATAGTACAATACTAATAGTAAAAGCATATCTACATTATCACCATCTTGGTTATTGTTGCTTTTGTTCTGGACACTTCTTTCACAAGCAGTGTGCCAACTCTGATCTAGAGATCCACAGTTTTCTATCATCCATCCACAACATACCATGCAGATCAAGGTAGTTACAGAGAGACAGGTTGTGTAAACAATGAAGATGTATACAAATAGTTCAACTGTAATCTCTGATTGATGATGCACAGACAGTAACAAAAGTAAAAGAATCATGGACGCCACAATGTCTTCTGGGCACATAACATTCCTTCTTTGTCTTGAGCATAAGTCATTCGAATCTCCCAATGCAAGCTTCTTAATATCTCTTCCAATGGCTCTAATATCTCCACTTTGTCACGCACAACCACCCAACCTCCAGGCCTTGTCAACCTATCCATCTCCACCACGATTGAAGACGGTTGCTTACACCTGTAAAATAAAATGGAGATTTCATGGCCAGGTTTCTCACTTGATCAGCTATTTTGGAATCAAAGATCACTACCACTTTTTTACCGGTTTTTGAGCCGCGAAAAGAGATGATCAGCATGAAGAAGGTCATAAGATCTTGGATATGTTCCAAATGATTCACACCAATCATGGTATATACCGAGGAGGCCTCTTTCGTATATGAAAGGAAGTGTGTCTGGTGAATGAACAGGCACTACATTCATTACCCACACATTTTGCTTAACGAGTGACGCCGCAAATCTATTAAAGTTTGCAACATCCAAACCAGTAAGAATCACCAAATACGAAAATGTTCTATGAACAAGCAGTAGAGAGTTTTCCTTTTTCCATACCCGCCATAGATTGCTGTCATGTCCATCACGTTCCGGATATGTAACCAGTCAATGCCTAATCCAGTGAGGTAAGATTTGTTTACCATAGCATTCCAACGATTTGCATCTTCAATTGCTTTCTCTTTGCTAGTTAACCACTCAGGGTATGTTTCAAGTCTCTTTGGCCATTCTTCAGGCCACTCTGCTCCATGCTGTTCTATAGCCGACGGTATATCATGTATACAAGTTTTCATCGGCACATACCTATCCAAAGATGGAGCACAGGAAATTTTTTACATCATAATGGACATAAGAAGAAAGAAAACTTATGACGTTTAGTTTAGCACCACTGCTTTACTTACCAGGCTGCATCAGGGTTTTCGTTGTCCTTGCAAAGATGTGGATTTTTCTTCCTTCTCAGTTCATAAATATCATTTGATTCTGGTTTCTGATATATTCTCACTCCCATTTCACTTGCTTCTTCGGTTTTGTGTGCAAGAATATTCCAACAAATAGAAGCTGTCAATGCGGTCATCGCTGCCAAACCCACACACCAGAGACAACTTTGTCACACAAAATATAATAGGCAAGTCGATAAATGCTAAAAGCAGAAGTAAAAGACATGAATATATATAACCTTCATCATCCTCAATCTTGTCATTATTACTTGACAGAATGAAGTATCCATTAGGTCTTAAAATCCTGTTCATCTCCAGAAGAAGTTTACCACCTGAGATTGATGAAATATATAAGTAATCACGACTCGAAAAGCATAAACGACAATGTCAGATAAATTAATACTTACCATGGGAATGCCAGTGGATTCCACAAGCAGCACAATGAATAGTATCAAAGACTCCACTAGGAAAAGGAAGCCTTCTACTTGCTAAAGAGCTGACTAAAGTAGGAAACCCACGTTCAAGAGCCACCTGTGCTAAGTCGACTAGATCGTCCTTTAAGCCTAGAGATACTGTCAAAACATCCTTATCCAGCAATGCAGCCACAAAACTTGACTCTGAACAGCCAATGTCCAACACTATACGAACATTCTTTCCCCATTCAATATCTGGTACCATCTATCAAACACCAATCATGTTTTTATCTCTAACACAGAACTTGGCTCCAAAGAAAAAGCAAGTTCATAAAAAAGTAACAAATGATACTCACCTCTTGAATGAATTCAAGGTACTGTAGAACATTTCCGTTGAACGCAGTCTGGTTCTGTGGAAAAGTTAGGTATTCACCCGAGTCATTCACCCAATTGTGCTTCTTAATATATGCAGCCAACTTTGGATGCGCCACGTTCTTATACACTATCTGATATAAACAAAAATGACATTAGATCAAAACTAACTTGAACCAAATAACTCAAAAAAAAAGCTCAAAAATTATATACCTTAGATTTGCTCTCTGGCCATGAAACAGGAGGATCATAGCCATCATGTGGTAGAGGAACAAGACACATAACTGGTTTCTTGGGACAACTCCTCTCTCTATGTCTATAACTCTGAAGCCTCCCTATTAAACCATCGTTATCAATACATGGCATGTAATTGTGCTTGCTCCTAGTGTTACACAATCTCCAGATATACTCAGCTTTAGGATCAAACACCGGACCTTTCCTCTTCCTCTTTTTACTTATCTCGTTAACGGTTACTTCCTCATTCTTCTCTTCCACTTCTTCATCAACTGAAGCACTTGAATCATCCGCATTTCCATCAGATTCCCCTTCACTGCCATCAGACTCAGTTCCTTCTTCTCCATCTTCCTTATTAGACTCAGAGTCGTCAGATTCCGCCTCTCCATGTTCTTGATCCTCCTTAACAACAACTTCTTCTACTACCACAGGCTTCGGCGAATCCTTCTTCTTATGTGGATGAGACACAGCATGCTCTTTCTTTTTCTTAGTTTCATGTTTATGAACAGACCCACCAACTTTTCTCCCTTCTTTTGATTTCAAACCAGGTTCAACTTTACCTCTCTCGTGTAACTTGCTAGATTCAGATACCTGGTGAGCTGACTTGGTGCGAGCTGACACTGGTTCAGCTATGTCGTCGAAGCTCTCTCTCTGAACATTGAAGGTTGAAGCAGAGGAAGATAAGAAGGACCAGAAGAAGACGAAGCAGAGACCCAAAAGAACAACAAACGCCATCTTCACCCAAATCCCTCTTGGCTGTTTAATCCTACGCGCGAAATGAGCAATCCCCATTTCTCGTTTTCTCTCCATCATTTTAAAAAATCTCAAAAGAAACCACTTTTTAACGCATCTGAACAAACAGAGATCTCTAAAGAACCACTTTAACCAAATTTGCAGTAGCCAAATTGAGAAAGCTGACAAAAGAAGAAAATTTACAGATTTGGTCGAGAGGAAAAAAAAAAACAAATCTCAGATTTCTCTCAACGGAGATTAATGTGAAGACAAAAATAGAAATTTGCAATACCCAAATCGAATCGTAGAATTTAAGCTTGGGAAAGAAGGTAGATCATCAATCACACAACTGAAAATTACAACTCTTTTTTTTTGAACTTGCACTATATTATCCTCAATACTTAGTGTAGTTGAAAGTTGAAAATCAAAAGAAAAAAATGGGAAATTATAGGCTTCTATTTTTGGTAATAGCGGAGCAGTGGTCACTGGTCAGAGCTTTGTCCGATTTCGGAAAGAAGAAAAAATGCCAATGCGGCGAAACAACCGGAGGTGACGGAGATTTGCAATTGTATCTCTTGTCTCTCCCCCCCCTAACAGATCAGCCATCGAAGCGCAAATGGGCTTTAAGAAAATAAAACCCAATGGGCTCATGTGGTGTAATTATAATATGTGAATGTTGGTTGACTGTGTATAGGCAAATAAATTACATTGTGTTGTAAAACACTTAGTGGACTTCATAAGACCGGCCTATATACAGTCCATGAACTTGGTCCTTCGGTCCGTGCACCATCAGCCCATCGGCCCATCGGCCGAAGCGTTCTCGGCAACACCCTAATTTTATGTCGGTTTAGCTTAGGCCTTTGTACTCTTCTATATATATGCATGTAACCTCGAGTTTAATCAATAAGAATATACAAGAGCTTTATCCCTAAACTCTATATTCATAACACGTTATCAGCACGATAGACTCCAACCACCTAAAACCCTAAAACCCTAAGGCAGCCGCCGATTTCATCTTTCTCTTCCAAAACCCTAAACCGCCTCTTGTTCTTCCTCTCCTCCGAGATTTACCTCTTTATCTCGAAGTTCTTTTGGTGATTCACGAGCATCCTTTAGCTCGTGATCAAGTTACATACAAAACCTGATCGAGGTTCGTGGTTCGCGGATCAGAGTGAGATCCAGTGCGAGCGGTACAAGGAGCTGTTCGTGGGAAGCTGTTCGAGGTTCGTGGAAGCTGTTCGGGGTTCAAGGTTCGTGAGATATCTGATATTAAAAGTTATGTTAAAATTCTATAAAACTAAAAACAATGAAATTGGAATTAAAACATAATTAAGATAAACTTCTAAATTAATTTAGTGGTTATCTAAAAGGATTAAATCAGTATTTTACTAAAATCCTAGACTGAATAAGGAAAACTTAAGAAAAAGGAAATCCTATCTAGAAATTGTTGCATGCATTAGCCTATTTGCTTTTGTTGTTTTGCATGCATGAATTTAAACCATAAAACTATAAGTGGCAAGGCATGTTTCGGTCTCAAATACCGCATGGCCTAAGGCATGGTTCGGTCTCAAATACTGCATGACCTATTGATTAAGTGCATGGTTGGATCTTAAATATCGCATGCTAACATTCGGATGTCTACTTCTGTTTTATGCAGATGGCAAGCCTTAAGAGCCTAGACTATGCTATCCTGAATGCTTCTAGTGACAACTACTTGCTATGGGCAATGAACACCAAGATCAACCTGAAGTCAAAGGATTTGTTCGAGTGCATCGAAGAAGGTTCCGTATGCACGGACAAGCAAAAGAATAAGTGTATCCAGCACATGCATCATCACATTGCTGAGAGTCTCAAAAGTCAGTACCTATTCATAGAGGATCCTCTCGCCCTTTGGACAGCGCTTAAACGCAGATACGGACACCAAAAGACGGTGCTCCTACCAAAGGCCGAGTACGATTGGAAGCACCTAAGGATCCAGGATTACAAATCCGTGGACGATTATAGCTCTGAGCTTTTTAGGATTGTCTCAGTCCTTAGGTTGTGTGGTACTGTAGTGACAGAGAAGGAGCTACTGGATAAGACATTGTCTACCTTTAGCCCTAATAATATTGTCCTTCAGCAACAATACCGGCAAACGAAATTTGCTGACTATGGGGAACTCAATGAGTGTTTACTGCTAGCTGAGCAGAACAATGAACTGTTGCTGATGAATAGTGCTATGAGACCTCCTGGTACAGCCCCATTACCAGAAGCACACAAAGTTGATTTGGGAAAGAAAAGTGTTGCAGAGCCTAAGGAGCTTAGAGAGCCTAAAGAGACCAACTACGTCCACAGAGAAAGACACTACGACCGTGGCCGTGGTGGCAGAGGACGTAGCGGTCAAGGAGGCCAAGCCGGCCGCAGACGTGGTAGCAAGGGCCGTGGGTCCTTCAAGCCACAAACCAAGGCAAAATCGGTTTGTCACCGATGTGGTATGTCAAACCACTGGGCAAAGAACTGCAGGACTCCCAAACATCTTATTGATGCATATCAAGAGATCTTGAAGAAAAATCCAGAAGCCAACCATGTGCATCTCGATGATGAAGGAGACTTCGATCATGAGAATGATGACTCCCTAGAGACTTCCGATTGTTTTAAAGATGATGAATGAAATTTTCGGTTTTATTTTGGTTTAATTCTATGCTTTAATTTATTTATATGTATTGGATAATTGATTTGATTTAAATTTAAGAATTTTATTTTATTGCCTTATAAACAATTAAAACATAAAATGTTGTTTCATATAGAAATGGCTGAGGATATGAGTGAGCTAGTGGTGGATAGTGGATCTAGCCACACTATACTAAAAGATAAAAAATATTTTATAAACCTCACCATTAAAAATGCCAATGTTAGTACAATTGCGGGTATAGCAAACTTGATAGAGGGCTACGGCCATGCTCACATTTTGTTGCCTAAAGGCACACATATTGAACTAAGTGATGCCTTATACTCACCCAGCTCTAAGAGAAACTTATTGAGCTTTAAAGATATAAGACTAAATGGTTATCATGTTCGAACATAATGCGTAAACTAATTAAAAGTTCGAATGGGCACAACCTTACAGAGAAAAAAGTTATCCCTAAACATCTCAAGGGAGATCGGACGAAGCACATACTGCCAAAGTTCTTCTTCACACATGAACTACAAAAGGCCAGAGAAGTTCAAGTAGTGCAAGTTCAGTCATGCGACAACACAGCCGATTTCTTCACCAAATCGTTACCGACTACAACGTTCAAGAAGCTCACGCATCAGATTGGAATGCG
The DNA here is from genome assembly GCF_030686135.1 of Camelina sativa. Classification (NCBI taxonomy): domain Eukaryota; kingdom Viridiplantae; phylum Streptophyta; class Magnoliopsida; order Brassicales; family Brassicaceae; genus Camelina; species Camelina sativa. Next base: position 8,438,229 of record NC_141893.1, read on the forward strand.
GAGGTTTAGGGACTTGGAGTGATGTTTGGAACAGGGGAGCAATGTGTGCTGTACTCTTTTTCCTTCACCAAGGTTTTGTCCCACTGGGTTTTCCTGGTAAGGTTTTAATGAGGCAGCATCCCCTAAGCACATTGCGTCGATCCCATCCAACATAGGCACGGTCATCTCGTCCAAGGGGGAGTGTTGTAAAACACTTAGTGGACTTCATAAGACCGGCCCATATACAGTCCATGAGTACTTGGTCCTTCGGCCCGTGTACCATCGGCCCATCGGCCCATCGGCCAAAGCCTTCTCGACAACACCCTAATCTTATGTCGGTTTAGCTTAAGCCTTTGTACTCTTCTATATATATTCATGTAACCTCGAGTTTAATCAATAAGAATATACAACAGCTTTATCCCTAAACTCTATATTCATAACACAGTGTAATGCATATTTATTACTTCAACTTTCAAGGATGATAGAGATCTCAAATTCCAAAGAGATTTGGATAGCACTTTCATAAGATTTGCCACATTTTTTATATGTTTAATTGTAGTATATCCTTACAACAACAAAGTCAACGTCGCTGTTTTCTTTCTTCAACCACAATAGATAGATCCTTTAAAAAATATTTTTGATAAATTTCTTAAAACGTTTCTTTTGGAAATTAGTACTATCATTCTACATTCTCCCTTACATTATGGTTTTTCAAAACTTACAAAATTTACTATAAGTAGAATGTTAGAATAACTTGTTGGTAAGACTAGCACTTACTACGCGAATTAATGGGATGTACATAGTTGTTTACGACATAAAACGTATCACTTTTGATCATTTGCAGTTAGAGGAAATGATTCTTTTTTCCTTAACCAAAAACTTATCAGATTTGGACTAGTTAGAACATTTTTTAATTTTTTTTTTTAAAAAAAAACTTTACAGTTACAGAATTTAGCTAATTTGAAAATGCTAAAATCTCTTTTTTTTACTAATTAAAAATTTTCTTTTTTGAAAAAAAGAAAAAAACAGCTTATGAACTAATAATGCATGGTGAAAGCCCCTTGGCCCAGTGGTTGGCCTAGGGTTCATTAATGTTTCTATACCAGGATATTTGGGGTTCGAATCCCGGATAATACGATTTATTAATTGTGCAGATTAATAGAGACAAATTTACAGACGATCTCCAGTAATGTACAATTATCATCATGAAAGTGAGCATAAAAAAGGAAGGTGACCATCAAAAACAAAAACATGGCGCATCTAATAGAATCAAAGGAACTGTCCATAGTAAAATAATATGTAATTGTTCTCATAATTTACAAAATTAAATAATAAATTCAAAAAAAAAAAAAAAAAATCAATGATGCATCATCACGTTTCCCGGTTCTATCTTGTCTATATTTTGATGAGTGCTTCGTCAAGATTCGTTTCAAAAGAAAGCGTGGACCCCTACCGTCTCCTCCATTACCACCACCACCACCTTTGGTTTCGAACCCTCCAAATAAAACATCTCAATTTCTGGGTCTTTTTTTTTTTGTGTGTTTCCCTCTCCATTTGCCTCGTTTTTAAACCCACCAAAACCCTAGTTTCTGACATTTCTCTATCTGGGTGTTCTCAATTCCAGCTCGTTTTAAAACTCCTGGGTTTTGGTGGGTCTTCGTCAAATTTGTCTCCTTTAACGGTCCCTTTCACTTGCGCATGTATAAAAATCGACGACTGACTTTACAAAAAAATCACCTTTTTCCGTAAAAATCCAGACTTTTTTTTTTCTTTTTAATTTGTTACTGCTTCACAATGGCCGGTGCCGGAGAATCACGAAACACCGGCGGTGGTGGTGGCAGTGGTGATGGTTCGGTTGGGGTACAGATCCGACAAACACGGAGGCTACCAGATTTTCTCCAGAGCGTGAATCTCAAGTATGTGAAATTGGGTTACCATTACCTAATCTCAAATCTCTTGACTCTCTGTTTATTCCCTCTCGCCGTTGTTATCTCCGTCGAAGCCTCTCAGATGAACCCAGAAGATCTCAAACAACTCTGGATCCATCTCCAATACAATCTGGTTAGTATCATCATCTGTTCCGCTGTTCTAGTCTTCGGGTTGACCGTCTATGTCATGACCCGACCTAGACCCGTTTACTTGGTTGACTTCTCCTGTTATCTCCCACCTGATCACCTCAAAGCTCCTTACTCTCGGTTCATGGAGCATTCTAGACTCACCGGAGATTTCGATGACTCTGCTCTCGAGTTCCAACGCAAGATCCTTGAGCGTTCTGGTTTAGGGGAAGACACTTATGTCCCTGAAGCTATGCATCATGTTCCAGCTAGGATTTCGATGGCTGCTGCTAGAGAAGAAGCTGAACAGGTCATGTTTGGTGCTTTAGATAACCTTTTCGCTAACGCTAATGTGAATCCAAAGGATATTGGAATCCTTGTTGTGAATTGTAGTCTCTTTAACCCGACGCCTTCGTTGTCTGCGATGATTGTCAACAAGTATAAGCTTAGAGGTAACATTAGAAGCTACAACCTCGGAGGTATGGGTTGCAGTGCAGGAGTTATTGCGGTGGATCTTGCTAAAGACATGTTGTTGGTACACAGGAACACTTATGCGGTTGTTGTTTCTACTGAGAACATGACTCAGAACTGGTATTTCGGTAACAAGAAATCAATGTTGATACCGAATTGCTTGTTCCGAGTTGGTGGCTCCGCGGTTTTGCTGTCAAACAAGTCGAGAGACAAGAGACGGTCTAAGTACAGGCTTGTGCATGTTGTCAGGACTCACCGTGGGGCAGACGATAAAGCTTTCCGTTGCGTTTATCAAGAACAGGATGATACAGGAAGAACCGGGGTTTCTTTGTCGAAAGACCTAATGGCGATTGCAGGGGAGACTCTCAAAACCAATATCACAACACTAGGTCCTCTTGTTCTACCGATAAGCGAGCAGATCCTCTTCTTTATGACTCTAGTCGTGAAGAAGCTTTTTAACGGTAAAGTTAAACCGTATATCCCGGATTTCAAACTTGCTTTCGAGCATTTCTGTATCCATGCTGGTGGAAGAGCTGTGATCGATGAGTTAGAGAAGAATCTGCAGCTTTCACCTGTTCATGTTGAGGCTTCCAGGATGACGCTTCATCGATTTGGGAACACATCTTCGAGCTCCATTTGGTATGAATTGGCTTACATTGAAGCCAAGGGAAGGATGCGAAGAGGTAACCGTGTATGGCAAATTGCGTTTGGGAGTGGATTTAAATGTAACAGCGCCATTTGGGAAGCGTTAAGGCATGTGAAACCGTCTAACAACAGCCCTTGGGAACATTGTATTGACAAGTATCCGGTAACCTTAAGTTATTAGGCTTAATTTGAGGAACCGGCATTGTAAACTCATTCCATGGTTGTTTTCTTTTTTTTTTTCTTTTTTAAAAAGAGATCCTTAGATTTGATCTCTGACAATGTCAATGTACTTGTTGTTTTGTTTATGTGTGTTGGAAGATTTTGTGATGTTTCAGTTACATTTTCTTGAGCTCATGTTTTCAGATCTTAGATGTATAATGCAATATAAAATTATGGTTATCAAATAAAATAAACCGATAAGCAAAGGAGTTTTGTAGTATAAATTTGTTTTTGTCCAGCTTTGTGCCTTGTCGTTTTTAATGAATGGTCACTATCGTTGTGCTAACAGATATTCACACTCGTGTTAAATGGTGTGATTGTGTGAAGATGTGACCCGTTACAGCGTCACTACAAAACCATTTTTTTATACTACTGTCGTAACGTTCTTGTAACGCATAATTTCGTTACTTTGTTAAATTATTTTCCAAGTTTATTTACTTTCTTTTGGAAGAAAAGTGACCTACCTTTAGTTTGTTTACTTGGGTTCCAAATTTATTTTAAATGAGTGGTCAAATTGGACCGTCGAACATGCCAAAAATTTTGTTTAAACAAATGATTTTAAAAGTTTTATTATATTATTTTAGATTGCTTACAAAACTATACTCCTAGAGTCAACTGCAAAATTGATTACCTTTTTTTCTCTCTCCAACATTTGTCATTTTCTCCCAATTAAATCTTTATGTGTTTATTGTATTCACAAAAATGCTATTATTTCTAATTTATTTGAATTTCTTGCGAAAATGTTTATTACATCCATATCCTCATCTTTTTCTTTTATTTACGGTTGTGTCACCACCATCAATTTTCCAACAACCATGAACAACCAAATTTGAAGCTTTTAATGTTTCAACAACCTGAATTCGTGAGCTTAAATAACATCCAATGCTATGAGAACTTAATTTCTTCCATCTCCTCTCTATTTTAATCCAGGAAAATTTGCAAGTGTGTTCATCTTGTTATATGTCATGATTTTTGGATAGTGATTAAATTGGTGTTAGGTTTCTTCTTTGGTAACTAAAGAAGACGTCTTCGGCTGCTTGACATTGCGAAACAACCACCCATAAGGTTATTTTCTGGTAGATTCGTGATTTTTCTTGATTTTTTGCGAAATTAGACTTCATTTGTTAGTCTAACCGTCAAAATATCATGTAAAGTCTACTATGTGGTTAGTTTTGCAATTAAAAATTTATCGAGTTTCGAGCCCGTAGACTGAAATTTCAGTCTCCTTAATTTCATTTGAAAACAAAAAAATATGATTCAGACTGCATTATAATATTTCCGTCAGATACTTCGTTTGCAGTATACTAAGGTGTATTTTTGCAATTGACCAAATTCTTGACTTTTTAGTGATGACTACGAGACTAAGTCTTCTTATGATAATAAAAGAGTAGACTTCTATAGTGACTATTTTTGGGGTTGACCAAAATATTTAAGCATTGACCGTAATATTATTGATAAAAAATTAATTAGTTGACTGCAAAAGAAGTTTACTAATTAAAAAATTAAAATGTTGGTCAACACCAAAAATGACCATGGCAGACTGCAAACGAAGTCAATATTCCTGAAGACTTCGTATGTAGTCTACTTGGCGAAAGTCAAACTTGGTCAATTACAAAACTAACCACAACGAAGTTTACTTTTTCTAGTTAACGGATATATGAAGTCTACTTGTTAGCTAGAAGTCTACTACAAAATCAATGGTTTGGTCAATTGCAAAAATAACCAGAGTAGATTGTAATCGAAGTTAACTTGTTGAAACTTTCTAAGAAGTCTACTCTGTTCTATGTTTTTAATTGCAAAACTGACCAAAAAATTAACAAAGGAAGACAACAAAAGTCAACTATCCTAGTAGACTTAAGCTGGTGTCTGCTTTATTAAATTGTAATTGCAAAAATAGACCACACAAAATAGATTTCAAGGGAAGTATCTTCATAGAGGCTAGTTTATGTCTACAAGGTTGACATCAACATGAAGTCTTCATAATTTGAAAACCGATTTATTGCAAATTGGTAAATAATTTTAAAGATTTTCTTGTTGTATTCTTTGATATATGATATGTATTTGCCTCTGTATGTTTTTGAAATGATTATATATTATACATATGGAAAAATCAAGTTATTGGTTTTCTTAGGCAGTTAGGTCATTAACTTAGACTTATTTTGGAAGTCAACGTGTGGGAGTTCTGTGTGAAGTCTGTATAATTGAAAAAGTCTTTAATTGAAAATATAAAAAGATTTTTTTTGATTTTTTAGTTCGAAGATGAAGCGGCAGGGTTGAAGAATACAGAGTTCGGCGAGATATGGTACAAATTATAATAATTATAATAATCCTGGTTTTAGAAAACCAATTCCGGTTTATTTGTAATGATTATGTCGACGACTTCTCTGGCAGACTTCTGCACGGGAAACTGAACCGTCTGCAAATCAATCAAATCAATTTAATATTTGTAATGATTATGCTGAATACTTATCCTAAAGACTTCTTCTAAGAATATAGAATTCTACAATTATAAGTATGAAATGAAGTGAGATATAAATTTTTTAAGAATTGACCAACTGTGAATGATTTCAATCTCCAACACTACAATGAAGGGTATTCTTAGCTATTAGTTGTTACACTAAATCTTATTGAAATTACAAATTTCTAGGATTTTTTTTTTCAGTTTTTGGATAATTTGACAAATTAGAAGAGAAACCTGCCATAATTTTATAAAAATTATATTTTTTATTATCTCGACGACTTCTCTGGTAGACTTCTGCACGGGAAACTGAACTGTCTGCAAATCAATCAAATCAATTTAATATTTGTAATGATTATGCTGAAGACTTATCCGAAAGACTTCTTCTAAGAATATAGAATTCTACAATTATAAGTATGAAATGAAGTGATATATAAATTTTTTAAGAATTACCCAACTGTGAATGATTTCAGTCTCCAACACTACAATGAAGGGTATTCTTAGCTATTAGTTGTTACACTAAATCTTATTGAAATTACAAATTTCTAGGATTTTTTTTCAGTTTTTGGAAGAGAAACCTGCCATAATTTTATAAAAATTATATTTTTTATTATGTCGACGACTTTTTTGGTAGACTTCTGCACGGAAAGCTGAACCGTCTGCAAATCAATCAATCAATTTAATATTTGTAATGATTATGCTGAAGATTTATCTGGAAGACTTCTTCCTGGAAAACTAAACCGTACTTTAAACTACAAATCTCAATTTTTATTTAAAAAATACCAAAATAATTTATTATAATTATTAAATTAATAATAAAATAAAAAAAAAATCAAAATCTCAATTATTTACAAACATATTCTGGGTAATTCTCTTCCACCGTCACTACTCCACCGCCCCATCTTCTGTTTAATCTTCTCCATCGGCTGTAAAATTCTCGGCCTCCACCATCTCCTGCTTAATCTTCTCCTTTGCCTGTAAAATTAAAGACAAGAACAAGCTTTGGTAAAAAATCTGACTTCAAACAATTAAATCATAAAAATTGAAATAAAAGTTGAGATCAAACTCGAAAAAGAAAGAACTAAACTTTTTCCAACAGATTACCCAATAATAATTCTCAGATCCAAATAAGAAAATACATGTAAAACCCAAATTCAACCAACATAAAACTAAAAACCTAGATTTGGTAGGTAGATATGAAAACAAAACCTTTGGGATTAGATTTGAATATGAATGAATGTCAGATCTGGAGGGAGATTCGTAGAGTCACATTTGCAGAACTTCTTCAATAAAAAAATAAGAGAGAAAAAAGAGGATATATTGGAGTTTTAGATCTACTTTTTTTTTTTTGGAGAGCCAAGATATATTTGAGAGAGGGGCAAGTAAAATAAAAGAGAATCTAGGGTTTTCATATTTATCTTTGTAACCACGAAATATTTGTGGGTATATGTAGCTGAATTTTTGAGAGCAACAATATTAGAATTTTTTAGAGAGAAATTTTGGAGAGAGAGAGATCACATAAAAAATTAGGGTTGACTTAGAGAGAGAAGTATATATATGGTTAAATTAAATTATCCGGTTAGGTTAAAATCAAAGAATCAATACGTATTCGGTTAGGTTCAGCTATCGGTTTGGTTAAATTATCGGTAAAATTAAGATAATATAATATTAACGGTTGATGGCATAACAAGTCAACCACCAATAATCTGCAGAGAAGTCTACTTAAGCAAACCCTAAATCAAATAATTTTTGCCTAATCAACCTTTTCTTGTTTAATTTGACTCGTTTATATGTAAATTTATTTTATTTTAATGCATGAAGTCTATGTGGTTATTATTTGATCAATAGTTTTATCAAATTATTTTTTATAATTTTTTTAATTAAAATTTAAATTATAATTAGGGAGTAGACGTCTTTTTATATCTTCTTGTTGACATCAATTTATAATTCTTCTTAAAGAAATCTATTGCAGACTTCCTCGGGTTACATTTGTCATTTCGGCTTCTGTTTTTTGTGTGGTCGTAAGGGAGTGATAATTTCAACATCCTTAATAGTTATGTTTCTCGAAAATCAAATATGGAGTCTACGATTTCATTCAAATGCAAATAAAGGTACAAAAAATGCAATTGTCCCTATTATTTTCTTGTTTTTCAAATCGACCGCCGTTTGCATTGGAAATAAGTCCCTTCACGTTCGCCAAACAGCAAAATAAGCTTATCACATGGTATGGTAGGTTTCTCATTTGGATCTATACCATCAAAAATTGCTTTTTCTGATTTGTCTTTCTCTATTAACTTAATTTTAGATATTGTTGAATATATTGCTGTTAATCTTTACGAATCCGAAAAATTACACCAAAATAATCATATTTATAGTAAAATAATATGCTTGTACAAGATAAACAAATTATAATGAATGTCCAAAAGGAGGACATTGAACAAAGCAAGAAAATACAAACACAGAGGAGGACAAAAGAATGATCTGTAATGGAGAAAGCAAAAGTGAAAAATTGTGTATTCTCTTTTTCTTTTTTCTTGTTTTGATCATCTGAACAAAGCTTGAATCTCTTCAAGCGTTTTGCCTTTAGTCTCAGGAACCCAAAGACTCACAAAGACCACTGTGAATCCACAAACCAAAGCGTAGAGAGTGAAAGTTCCTCCACTGCTCCAAGCTAAGAGCATATTTGCAGTCATTGTGACTAACCATGACACGAACCAGTTTGCCAAAGTTGCTATACTTCCGGCTAAACCCTTTATATTGACTGGAAGAATCTGTTTTGGACAAAATTAAGCGATTAGACGTTTACTCTGGCACTAAGTAACAATTTTTAATATCCAGTACCTCAGACATAATCAACCATGGAATTGGTCCCATTCCTAAAGAGCAAGCAATAACCATAGCCTGTAAAGAACTCAGTAAGATTTAGCACACATACCACAATTAAGTATGTTTCGTTGTGTGAATGTATAAAACGAACAACTTACCACAACTCCAACTACTGAAACCATGCTTAGAATGTTGTACATATGGGAATCAGGTGACACATATTCCTAACAAGATATTAAGTAAACTCATTAAAATGAAACTCGACATTGTAGAAAGTACAAGTATAGATGTCAAAAGTTAAAATGCTACCTTAAGGAAAAATGCGACTGCCACAATGACAAGGCTTATGGTCATTCCGATAGAAGAGATCTGCATTTCAGAGGAAAACGATGATACTACGTATGCATATTCAGACTTTTGTAAGATGTACATACGAGTCTCAAATATTCCTCACCATGAGCAGAAGTCGACGACCTGATTTATCTACCAACCATGTCGCTACTGCAGTCGCCACTACCTGGTTTAGAATGAACCAATGGTTAAAACAATCGAATCTCATGTCTCCTAGATTAAATCATTGAAATTATATACCTGAACAGCGCCAACTCCAAATGTTGCCGCATTACTTGATGTCACCCCTAAGTGAATAATAATTGGAAAGCATGATAAGAAATCTGTTTATTCTGTCTTAGGACTTAGGAGCATTCCAAGAATAAAAATAAAAATATGGCTCTACCTGCAGATTCAAAAATTGTGCTTGAATAGAATAAGACGCCATTAATTCCTCCAAGTTGTTGAAGTACAAGGAGCCCTATACCAACCTGTAACACGGATTATACAAAACCTGTGAGATTCTTTCATGTGTAGACAAAAATTAGTTTCAGAGGTAAGAGACTAATTGTACCATTAGTGGGAAATAGTATCTCCTGCGCTTGAGGTCTACAAACCGAATTGCAGAACGTTTGCTAGATGATGCCACAGATCTCTGCATAGTGCATAAATGGAAATTTCACAAAAGACATAACATTTAAAAATAATCTTGATCTCACAAACCAGTATCATCAAATCAAAGCATTTTTCAGTAGTCAGTACCTTGATTTCATTAACCTCAACAGTAATATCGGTATCAAATCCACGAAGAACTTGCAATGAAGTTTCGAAATCATCTGTCAAACCCATCTTTGCCTACAATTACGAAAGCAAAACCCTTGAGGATAACTAATAATGCAACAAACTCAACAATATAAGTTAGTTGGTTCTAAAGGCATACCAACCACCGAGGAGATTCAGGAATGAAGAAAAGACCAGGTATCAACAATGTACACGGCAATACTCCTAAACGTAAAGAAGACAAACAAGAAAGTGATTATTAGACTGTATTGATAACTTTTTAAAAATCTTCTATAGTTTCTCCCAAGCCAAGTCGAAATGTTATGAGAGTTACCCAAAACTGCAAGAATTCTCCATGGAACAAAGAGACCGAGTAAATAAGCCAACATTATCCCAATTGTTACAGAAAGCTACAGAACACCAAAGTATTAATGTTTTGATGTTAATATAAGAATCAGCTCATAAAATGCAGAAAGAATAGTGAAGCTAATGAAACATGACAAACCTGGTTAACTGAACCTAAGGCTCCTCTCATGTTCTGTGGAGCAATCTCGGCTATATACACAGGCACCTAAAACCGCGATTCCAAGTTGTGTAAATTATATCTATACTCAAAATAAACATTTCTGAAACAAAAGAACTGATTGAATCTAGTATTACCGTATAAGAGATAACCCCAACACCGAAACCTTCTAACAATCTTCCCATGTAAAGAAAAGAAGTATCCTAGAGAAAAACCAAGAAGAACGACTTAGTAAGTAGTTAGAGAGATAGGCCAATGATATCAGAAACTTGAGAACATCAAATACTCACTTTGGCGAAAGATATAGACAGCCATCCAATAATATTGGGAATTGCAGCAATCATCAGAGACTGCAAAGAAGGAAAAAAAACAACAGCAAATAAGATATAACAAGAAAGAAGATGTTACTATGACAAAATAAGAACAGATAAAGATCAAAAAACAAACTATTATTACCCCTTTACGTCCGATGTATTCAGCAATCTGACCACTTGCAATAGCTCCAACCATAGCACCCACATTGGATAGAGACCCGAACACAGAGTACTAAAACATCAAAGATGAAACTTAAAAGTCAGAAATTTTTTGAACAAAGAGTTTTTAAAAAGAAAGAAACAGAACAGTTGGTTAATAAAGATGGGGCCTTTATACCTCAGATACAGTTAAACCAAGATCCTTAGTAATGGCAGCTTGAGTTGGAGAGGAATAACCACACTGAAAACACAAAACATAAATCAAAGATCAGAACTTTATCATTTTCTTAGTCAAATTAAACAAAAGCAGAAAGAAAAAAGAAAAAAATCACATTTTCTCAGTTCCATTATTGAGATTTTTGTGTTGATGTTCTTACAGTGAAACCGAATTGAATAGGACCAAGAGCAACAATCAAAACACAAGCTAGGACAGAGATAGAGCTGTCTCGAATGACTTGAGACGATTCCAACATACTAGATTGTCTCGAACCCATCCGATACCAACTTCCCGTGTGTAAGAAGGGTCGCCGAAGATCATTTCTACCCTCTTCCGTCTCTTCCCTAAAACTCATCTCTTAAATCTCTAAAATTCTACAAAAAAAAAACAATCGTAATCTCTAGAGAAAGATGCAAAAGGAAAAGGGTCGAGAGAAAAAATGCCGATCCTAAACTGGAAAGTGCAGATATGAAATTTTTAGAAAACGAGATTTTGATTCAGGGGAATATAATGAAGAAAGCTGGGATGAAATTGAAGACGATGTAGACTGTTTTGTTTTGTTTGGTTGTTTTTTTTAAATTCTTCTTCGATGGTTTGTATTTGGAGCCTATGCGTGGAGAGACGCAGACTGTTTCATAGTTTTCCACCTCAGACGCATCTCCTCCTAATAATAATATCATCAGATTTATAGAATTCGTAAGGATGGATCTCTATTTTATTTTTTTTTGCCTCTCGACAAAAAAATATCTAATTTAATAATATTGTTTTACTACTACTAGTATAAAAGTCTATAAGATATAATTTACTACTAGTATAAAATTTTTGTCTGGTCGCTTTGGAGTTATTATTGATTTCTTTTGTATAGATTTTTGTTTGTTTTTGTTTTTTTAATCATTTCACCATGTTCACATAATCACATCTACGAGCACTACACTAATGGCTTTGATTTATTTATCTTCTAGGCTTCTTCTACATACTTCTAATATAATAAGCTTTTAAGAAGAAAATTGTATTATTTTTAATAAGCTTTTAGATGTTATATAAATATCAGTAATTGTGTTTTAAAAATGACTTTTTTTTTGTTTGTTTAGGTAAACAGTCTACTTCGAACATATATATTTTTCTTAGATAATTATAATTAGAGTTTCGCATATGTATTGCAATATTATGAGTCCACTAGATATTATTTATGTTTAGTAGAATCGCATTACCATTTGAATTCAAACAGAAAAAATACATATGTTGTTGAACACCAACAAATTTTGGAATAATGATATATCGTGGTGGAAAATTTAGCTAAAAACTTAAGTACAGCAAAAAATAATAAGAAAATTATTACTATTGTGAAAAAAACTTATTTACTGTTATGTGTTTTTCTATTTCGTATCAGAGTAAAACTAAAATAGAAATATAATGCTCGAATCAGGCCTCAACTTTATAACATTTCCTCTAGCTATCTCGTTGATATTGATGTCGATAGGTCATAAATATGCAAGTGACATTAAATTATTAAATAAGTTCGAATAATGATATTTGTTTTCTAGTAAATGAAAAATACATGGATGTCAGTATTTTTTTTCAAGTACTTTAGATTACACAAATAATTGTTTAGACACGCAACATTGTTTACATATTAAAAATATTTAAAATCTTGGAAAAACGAAATATTATTTCAGAGTTTCAAAAAATAAAAAAATAGTGGCAAAAATAGCTAAAACCATGACGACAAAATTTGTTCCCACATATACCTTTAGAATTTAGATATACAAATTTTCTTATACATAACATTGAATTTTTGTTTTTTTTTTATGTTAAATATGAGTACTCTGCAAATTGAATCTATCTTACATAAGTTGTTAATAATTAACGTCGGCAGCTATGCTATATTTGCCTTGAGAACATCAACATGCATGATTGAGGTCACGAAATCTCATAAGTTTAGAAAACTTCTAAATCGAGATAAAGCTAAGGTCGATGAGACCACGACAAAAAAAAAAGCCAGTAGATATCACACCAAACACGTCTTATTGGGGATATGATTCATAGGCTCTGATTCATCCATCGCTCAATATTTAACGTATACTAATAATATTCTTGTTGACCCAACGATGTAGATTCGTATAATTTATCACTGTTCTGTGTCTTTTGTCTCCTTCCTCGTCTCTCACGTGTAAGTGCTTATGTTCTTTCATCTTTTGCAACCGTTTCCGGATCCCGACGTATGCTTTTCTCTTCCATTGTCCCCACTTTGCTTAGTTGGTCTTATGCTTTTATTTCTGTTTTAAACTCTGTTTTTTTTTCCATATTTTATTGGTATATTTATTGGGTTTATTATCTGTAAGTAACACGATTTTCACCTATAACGAGTACATGCAACACGCCAACACGATTCTACTTGTACATACATGTCACATTTATCTTCATTATCCTCGACAGAGATCTATCGTCTATCGAATATAGTTAACACAAATTTATACATAAAATGAAATGATTAAAATATTTGGATCAAATGATTTTATTTTCTGTTTTATTCATGAAAAGGGTTTTTGTAATTCGCCATATTAGTTGATCTAATAAATTTATTAGTGCCATAATTAATCGTTTTTATAAGAATTTGACTGTAGCATGTAAATTGTTATAAATAAATATATAAAGAAAAACTAAATGTAGGCCTAACTTGAAATATATACTAAAACAGAATTTGGGCTTTTAAAACGGTCCAGCGGTGTTGGCTTGAAAGGCCCACATGATTTATGTTGAAGCATAATCCACACTATATATGGCTGGCTATAAATACTCGAAGAGCTATTCAAAAAATCGAACTAGACTCTGTTTCCATTAATTCTCACCGTTGACTTCACACACACGGCACGACGATGGTTAACATCTCTGAAATTTCCGACGACTCTAATGACGGCGGCGATCCAAACAAGAAACCAGAAGAACTCGACAAGAAACCAAAAGAAGAAGCAGTTTTAAGAAGTACAAGAAACGAGAACCGAAACAAGAAGCCGGAGGAAGAAGACGTAGAAGAAGAAGAAGACGTAGCAGAAGAAAAAGAAGAAGAAGAAGAGAGACGTTCGACATCTTTCCCACTTCCAAACGATGTCACTGAAGCTCTCGTCGCACTCATCCGGAGATGTGATTACCCAAGTCTCTCTTCCGTCTCCCGTTACTTTTCCGGTTTGATCGCTTCGTCAAGTCTCTACGAAACGCGTGCGCGCCTCGGTCTTTCCGAAACGTTTCTTTATGCATCCATCCGATACAGTACTACTAATGATCTCCAAAGCTGGCATATTCTGCATCGAAACAAGGCTTCTTCTTTACGACTGACCAAACTCGGTTCGCTTCCACCCGTGCCTTGGGGAGCTTCTGTCGTCACTATCGGTTTAGAGATGTATGTGATCGGTGGAATCATCGACCTAACACGCTCGAAGGTTATGAATGTCATCGATTGCAGAACTCACAAGTGTCGCTCGCTCCCTCCAATGAGAAGAGGTCGTAACAAGGCAGCCGCCGGAGTAATTGACGGGAAGATTTACGTAATCGGAGGTTTCAGGAAGCGATGTCCATTGGAGTCGGAATGGATCGAAGTGTTCGATCTTGAGAAACAGATTTGGGAATCTTTGCCTGGTCCGTACCCTGAATCTAGTACGTCTAGCCAGTTTAGGACATATGTTGTGATGGAAGACAAGATTTACATTTTGGATTATAAAGGTTGTTTGGTCTACGAACCAAAAAGAAGAAGAGGTGATGAATGGGACGCATCTGCCGTCGGTGCTGCACATCCAATAAAGAATATGTGGAAAGAGTCATTTGCTGTGCAATGTGTGGTAGATGATATGCTGTATACAGTTGATCGTCGGTGTACTCTTGGACATCCAATAGTCGTATATGATCCAAAGGAGAAGACTTGGAGACCTGTGAAAGGTGAATCTTTGAGGAGGCTACCAAATTATATCGTCCATCCTGCTTCTGAAATGGCGAATTTTGGTGGAAAGTTGGCGATTTTGGGCAGTAAGAGGAGCTATGTTCATGGTGATTGCATTGGCAGGGAAAAAGGTATTTGGTGCGCAATGATCGTGTTGGAAAAACGTGAAGGAGGTGAGATTTGGGGGAATGTGGAATCACTCGACTGTGTGCTTGGAGGCATTAACCATCTCACGGTTCGGCTTTGTCGAACTCTTACCATTTGATGATGATACCTACATGGGATGGTCTCTTGCAGCTATATGTTTCTGTGATTTGAATATGGACTCTCTTAATGTTTCTTTCTTAATGTTTTTTTCAAGCCTTTTCTTTAGCCTCAAGGCTTAGTTGTCTTTTTGGTGATCTTGTTGCAATTTAAGGATCTTCATTACATCTAAACCGTCTAAGCAGTTTGTTGATCTGAGAGCAAATATGAAGAGTAACTCGTCCTTCTATTAACGTCTCTGTGCAGGATAAATAAGTTAATAACACTCTTACACATAATTGTTATATAGCCTTGAGTAGATAAGCAGTAAAAAGAGTACAGGCTAGCTGCATTATACAATATTTTCACCAAAACTTGTTGAATGCATCTTTGTTTACAACTACAGATATATATATATATATATATATATATATATATATATATATGTTTTTGGGGTTTCGTGCAATTGAACACTTTCACTAACATGCTCTCAAAATTTTTTTTTTCCTTTCTAAGTAATAATCAGATACAATCAGATTATAACAAAAAAATCAGTCTGCTTCTACTATATATGTGTCTGCTTCAGGTAAGATATGATATACATTTTAGAATTTAGATGAAGCAGAAAAAACAAAGTTTTAGTTAACCTGACCTAAAGTAGCCGAATTTGGGCTTTAAAAATGGTCCAGAGTCGTCGGACTATGAGCCCATATAATGGTCGTCGGAGCGTGAGGGCTACTCTCGTAAAAGGCGCGTGGGAGAAGACATAAAGCGACGGAGCAGACTCAATTTTTTTTTTTCCTCCTCTCGCAGCGCAGTTTCACTTCGGAGAAGAAGCAAAGGAAGTAGATCAATCTCAGCCGTAGTCATTCTCCAATGATCTGTTTCTGGAGTGAGAATTTCAAAAAACCCTAATTTGAACCTTCTCGATTTTGGAATTTTTCACATGGGAGAACAATCTCCTTCTCAACCATCGACTCAACCCCAAAGTCGACCACAATCACCCAAACCCCAAACTCATAACCTAATCCCGCCGGAATCCACCGTCGATTCAGCCGGAATTTCAGGCTCAATCGTCTCATCTACCACAATCGACGCTCAACGGATCACTGAATTAGGCAATGTGTCGTCTCCACCATCCAAAATCCCTCTCCGTCCTCGGAAAATTCGGAAGCTTACACTCGACGGAGACATCGCCGATGAAGACTACAAGGCGGAGGATATCTCCTCTCAGGTAACCTCGCCGCTCGCGACGGCTGGAAAATCACCCGGTAAAGTGAAACCATCGCAATCACGAGCTAATAATGTGCCGCGGATCCAAGCTCGGCCTCTCACATGCGAAGGCGAGCTCGAAGCAGCTATTCACTATCTTCGTAACGCGGATCCGTTGCTCGCCGCGTTAATAGACGTTCATCCGCCGCCGACGTTTGAGTCGTTTAAGACTCCGTTCTTAGCGTTGGTACGGAGTATACTCTACCAACAGCTTGCTGCTAAAGCTGGGAACTCAATCTACACACGATTTGTTGCTATCTGCGGCGGCGAGGATGGGGTTGTTCCTGAGAAAGTCTTAGCCTTAAGTCCACAGGAGCTTCGTCAAATCGGCGTCTCGGGAAGGAAGGCGAGCTATCTTCATGATCTCGCTAGAAAGTATCAGAATGGAATCTTGTCGGATTCGGCGATTTTGAACATGGATGAGAAGTCTTTGTTCACTATGCTAACGATGGTTAATGGAATTGGGTCATGGTCTGTTCATATGTTCATGATAAATTCTCTTCATAGACCAGATGTTTTGCCGGTTAATGATCTCGGTGTTAGGAAGGGAGTGCAGATGCTTTATGGCTTAGATGACTTGCCTCGGCCATCGCAGATGGAGCAGCATTGTGCTAAGTGGAGACCCTACAGGTCAGTGGGTTCTTGGTACATGTGGCGGCTCATGGAAGCTAAGAGTACACAAACGAGTGCTGCTATGTCGTTGCCGCCTTTGGAAGACTTGCAACAAGAACCTCCGCAGCAACAGTTGGACCCTCTTAGTATGTTCAGTATCGGGTAAGTAAAGCTTGGTTCTTTCTGTAACTTGAGAAAAGTTTTTCACTGTGCTTTCAAGTGTGCTTAACTTAGGTAGACAGATTGTTTCACCATTGTTACTTGCTGCTAATGCAAAGTAATATGTTTGTTTCTTTTGGATCCCCTAAGATTAATATATGTGCTTAGTCATCTGTGGAATGGGCTTATGGTTGATATATAATTTTAAAATAAATCTCTAAGTTTAGACTTAATGATTAGTTGTTTACATTCATGTCATGTGTGACAAAAAGTAGTGAGTGAGAGCATTACTTCGATTGATTGACCGAAGTTTTTCGAACTATACTCGTACAGTTTCTCCATGTATGAGCTATCTATGCACAATTTTATGAGGTTTGCTCAGGCATAAACCTTTCTGATTGTTTTGACCCATTCCAAGAAGCATGATATAACATATTGTGTTTTTCGCTACTTCTAATTATGGTTCAATGATTCTTTAACAGGGCTTGGGGACAATCGTAGTCGTTCGTCCACATTGTCGTCTTTATTCCTGGATGCTCTAATGGCTTACGTGAGTACGTTTGTTCTGGACTTGGGGTTGTGTCTCTATTAAAAAAAGTGTGGGAGAAAGAATAAAAGGAACTGTTTTATGACTGAGTTCCCTCAGCTGAAAAGTACCAGTGAATATGATATTTTTAGTCAGTGACAGAGCCTGTAATGTTAAGAGTGAGTATAGCTAGTGACAAAGTGTCTTCTCCATTTTTGTAGGAGAACTTCCTCTTTATTTCTAAAGCAGATGCACATTTCACTATTTCAGTATAGTATCTTCTACTACTCTGTCCAATTGTCTAAAAAAACTCATCGGTGACAAATAAAAAAATAACGAAAAGAGCAGTTCTACATTTGTGGTCCACTCGGTATTTTTTTTACGGATATATGTATAGGCCCATTATAATGACCCATCTTCTTATTATAAAAAAAAAAAAGTAAAACGTGACAAATACTAAATTTCAATAGGTACGGTTCGATCTGGGGACGCGAGGAAAGAGTTTTGTACCCGCCTTCGACGCAACCGTAGTGCCCTGCCGCCGGTAAATTCAGTCCTCGTCTTCCCAATTTTATTTTTGCCCCTCGGTTTTCCTTATCTAGATCTCTTCTTTTTCTTTCTGTTTGACTTTTTTTTTTTTTCTTCTCAAGATCTCAGAATTCCTGTTTTGTTTTGTATACAACTTTACTGTTGCTAAGCTCGTAAACCCTAGCTCCGGCGAACAATATGCTACTTGTGTCTGTATTTTTTTAAACGAGTGTGGATGCATCTTGAATTTTGAATTGAAACAATTGAATTTCTCGCTTTGGACATAGTAGAGATTCATCAAACACTGATTGGTTGTTGCTTCAGTACTAATTGGGTAAAAATTCCCAGGTGAGGAAAAATATACAACAACAACAGATCAATGGATGAAGAAGAGCCTCCAAGATGTGGTGAAGAAGAATTTAGTGTATCGCTGTTTGATTATTCTGTTGAGAATCACTTGAAGGCAGTGGACTCCATCACTGATCTCTGTGGTGAAGATAGTGCTGATATTGATGAGATTGATATCAACACTCTCTCATCATCAGTTACATTCTTGAGGTGCGTTAACTTCTTTTTTTTTTTTAATGTAGCTTAGTGTACTGTATATATCCTATGCTTGAGAAGTAGTTAAGTTCTGCCAAAGGAGTTTGTTTCATGATCATTGTGAATTACATGGTTTATATAAACTGTTTCTTAATGTGGTAGTATGAGTATTGTACTAAGTCGATTTAAACACCAACGGATCTAATCTTGCTTGCTAAACTTGTTTTGTAGGGAATGGAGGCATTTTAATTACGAACCAAAAAGTTTTGCATTCTACAACGAGGCTGGAAAAAGCCATGAATCAAAGGATACAAGCACTCAAACTTTGCCTCAATTTTCTTCGGCACGAGTTCCAAAGGTGTGTGTTAATATCTTTACGCTAAAAGATTATTTTCAACCTTTGTTCTTACCCTTCCATTTACTTCTTACATTGACATTGCATTTTTAAATCAGTATTCTTCTTATTGGTGCAGGTCAAGATACATGACGATGAATCATCATCATCATCTGGTGAAATCAGGTAAAACTTCGAAATTTTTTATGAGCTGTGATCATTAAAATTGTTCAACGGGTTCTGCTAGCTAGCAAAAGTGACACCACACTTGCAGATAGGAAACTCATACAATTAATCTTGACGATGGAAAGGGATGAACATAGGTTTCTCAGTTAGATGAATCAAATTCACTGCTAATTTTTATCTTCAAACTCAAGATGTCACATATAAAGTTTGGTTAGTGAATTTAGCTGGTACGAACCAGGAATAGGTTGGTCAATGAGTAGACAGCATATTGACAGTGCATGTTTGTGTATATATCTCTCTGCTCTTGTCCTTTTAAAAAAATCAACAAGAGTTGTGCTAGTCATGACCGTTTATGTGATGAACTATTATTCACCTTTGCAGCAAGGATTTTGTGATGCATGTTGGAGGCTCTGTTTGGGCACTGGAGTGGTGTCCCAGAATTCATGGAATTCCAGAGGCTCAGGCAAAATGTGAGGTGATTAGGTCACAATTTCTGTTTCAATACCCCGTAGAAATGGGAATTTCAGATTTTCATTGTTATCAACCATACTGTTGCAGTTTCTAGCGGTGGCTACTCATCCGCCTGACTCATACAGTCACAAGATTGGGATTCCTCTTACAGGTCGAGGAATCATTCAGATATGGTGCATTATAAATGCCACTTGCAAGAAAGATAGCTCCCTTTTTTCAGAGAAGAGTAAAAAATCGACAGGAAAGACTCGGAAAAAACCATCTAGTGAAACTACTGAAACAACACAACCTAAGAAGCCGAGAGGCAGACCCAGAAAGCATCCAAAAGAGACAACAGAGACAAAAGAGCCTAAGAAACCAAGAGGTAGACCTAGAAAGAAGACTACTCCCGAGTTACCTGCTGAGCTTGATGATGACGTTCTCTACGTTGAGGCTCTGTCTGTTCGGTATCCGGAAGATTCAGTTGTTCCCGCAACTCCTCTTCGGTTCCTACGAGAAACTCCAGTAACAGAAACTAAGGTCAACAATGAAAGTTCAGCACAAGTGCAGTCTTCGGAAATTGCAAATATCAAGCTTCCCGTACGGAGAAAGAGACAAAAAACCAAAGTTACTGAAGAAAGTTGCAAACCCATGCTATTTGAAAATAATGAAGCTGTTGGAAATGTACCAGACGAACCGTCCTCAGGTATTTCTGAAGACATTGCTCTTCCAAGGGTTGTCTTATGCCTGGCCCACAATGGGAAAGTTGCCTGGGATATGAAATGGCGTCCCTCATATGCCGATGATTCTTTTAATAAGCATAGAATGGGATACTTAGCTGTCTTGCTGGGAAACGGATCTTTGGAAGTGTAAGTTAACTACTTCTTCTCTTCTTTTTATCGTGATGCATTATGTGCCCTGTACAATTTTTCCCTGATGCTTTGATTTCTATCACTGTATGCCATCTCGCCTTTGTTTTTCCAACTGCATT
Organism: Camelina sativa; assembly: GCF_030686135.1. NCBI lineage: Eukaryota > Viridiplantae > Streptophyta > Magnoliopsida > Brassicales > Brassicaceae > Camelina > Camelina sativa. Next base: position 8,458,979 of record NC_141893.1, read on the forward strand.
GACATATTTTATGCAAATTTGGTCTGTGTAATCATATTTGCAATCTGCAAGGATAAAGAAACTTTCTATGATTCTATGCAAAATAATGAACGACCTTATGTAGGTGGGATGTTCCAATGCCTCGGGCAACATCAGCTGTATATTTGTCTTCAAAGAAAGCTGCGACTGATCCTCGTTTTGTGAAACTGGCTCCCGTTTTCAAATGTTCAAACTTGAAATGTGGTGACATGCAGAGGTCAGTAGATTTCTTCCATGTAGCCAGTTTTTGCTTGTTTCATGGAATTGAAAAACAAAGCAGTCCTTTTAACACTTTCTCCTGATATGGCGCTCATCTATTTTTGCACAGTATTCCTCTGACACTTGAATGGTCGACTTTAGGGAACCCTGATTTTTTACTGGCTGGTTGCCACGATGGCACGGTAAGTAGTACTATTTCACTATCTTCACTGTCTCCATCATATTCTTCTCCTTTTTTTTGCACATGTGTAAATGTATTTAGAAAGAAGAACGGCAGTGCTAAATTGCGTTGACCCGTTTTTTTTTTTTTTCTAATTTCTTTTGTTATGCATCAGATTGTTCTGTGGAAATTTTCTACAACATCATCTTTAGAAGGTATTAACCTTTACCTCATAGTTTCTTTTCACCTTGTGGCTAAAGAGGGTGATTTCTACTGTTGATCTCGCATTTACTTTTCAATTTTTCTCTTTGCAGATACAAGACCTTTACTTTTCTTCAGCGCAGATACAGCTCCTATTAGGGCAGTTGCATGGGCTCCTGGTGAAAGGTCAGTGAAGAGAAATCACACCCATAAAAAAGACTACTGCAACAAAATGTACCGTGAGAGGACTCACTTATTAATCAAAGTAATTTCTGAAAATCTTCCAGTGATCAGGAAAGTGCAAACATAGTAGCTACTGCCGGACATGGAGGTCTGAAGTTTTGGGACTTACGGTACACTTCCCTAAAACATCAGCTTTTACATCATTTTTCTTTAAAACTTTTGAGTCTGATGCAACTAATACACAAGACTGTCCTGTTTAATGTTTATTTGGCATTTTGAGCCATTGCTTATTGCTTGCTTCCTGTGTTTTTTTTTCTGCAGTGATCCGTTCCGTCCTTTATGGGATTTGCACCCAGTACCAAGGTTTATATACAGCCTCGATTGGTTACAAGACCCAAGGTATCAATCATAGCTCTATCCCCATTGATTATACAGTCTTTAGATCGATTGTTTGAAGACCTGATTAAACTTGAGGTTTCAAATATCTGTAGATGCGTTCTATTGTCCTTTGACGACGGAATGTTAAGAATTCTAAGCTTGGTGAAGATTGCGTATGATGTTCCTGCTACCGGAAAGCCTTATCCTAACACCAAACAGCAAGGGTTAAGCGTTTATAACTGTTCAACTTTTCCCATCTGGAGTATTCAAGTATCAAGGCTAACAGGTAATTGTTCTTTATGGGCTTGTCTTTGGATTCAAATATTCATAATCATCTATTCGTCACAATAAATTAAGTCAGAATTTATAATAGCTTGAGAATTAACAGTATAGCTTCTCAGGCATAGCAGCCTATTGCACTGCAGATGGGTCCGTTTTCCATTTCCAGGTCTGTTATAAACTGCACTATTACTTTCACCTCTTCGAGATGGTAAGGTGTCAATTTCTTAAAGATTTCCTTTTGCCTTGTTGGGATTTACTTGCAGCTTACGACCAAAGCAGTGGAAAAAGACACAAGAAATCGGACTCCACATTTTATCTGTGGGAAATTAACAATGAAAGATTCCACGTTTATAGTGCATAGTCCAATTCCAAACATCCCGATCATATTGAAGAAACCGGTTGGTGAAACTGGTGAAAAACAGAGATGCCTTCGAAGTCTCTTGAACGAATCTCCTAATCGATACGCATCTAATGTTTCAGATGCTCAGCCTCTAGGTCAGCTGAAATTCTAAGATAGACTGTCACACCAGTCTCCCGTGTGCGTTAGTCCTTATCTTGGTTTACTTGAATTTTGCAGCATTTGCACACGAAGAGGATACAGATTTAGATACCGAATTTGAAGGAACAAACAACAAAGCACCAAAATCAAAGGCTAAAAAAGGAAAGAACAACATAGGTGAAGATGACGAGAACAGCAGAGCGTTGGTCTGTGTTAATGAAGATGACAATGAAGGAGGAGGAAGAAGAAAAGAAGCAAGCAACGGTAGCAGTGGAACAAAAGCTGAAGGCTTCCCACCTAAAATGGTGGCGATGCATCGCGTGCGGTGGAACATGAATAAAGGAAGTGAGAGATGGTTGTGTTATGGTGGAGCAGCAGGGATTGTTCGGTGTCAAGAGATTGCTCCAACCTCAAATTGGAGACCTCAGAGATAACACTATTGTCCCATGTAACAGTAGACAGTTTACCATCTTTAGTGTTTAGTCCAAAATAAATATAGGGTTCTTTTCTAAACTTGTAATAAAGAATGGTCGAAACTGATTTAATTCAAGAACATTTTGATTGTGGTCAAAAAAGGGAACAAACCCTGTAATATGTTATAGAACTGATCAAAACCGGAGCCGGAACTTGAAGTGAGAAGCAAACAGATTCCGGATGATCTTACAAGAAGGCACTTTTAACTTTGTGCCAAGTGCCAAATAACCCTAAATCTTAAAATGGTACAACATTTCCTATTACCTTGTAAAAGCAAACAAAAACTTCCAAACACTAATCTTGGATGAGTATAACAATATTCCAACTTTTGTTCGTTGGATGAGTATGACTCTTGACTTTGGTGTTTCATTAAGAAAAAGCCGAAACAATGCGTAAATGCCCCGGACAAAAAGAAAGGGAACATGAAGTACCCTTTAGTGTTTCAACTGGTAAGATGAAGAATGGTGCAAGTTATCCAACTTGCATTCGACATTGACGGCCATGGAGGTTCTTGAGCCTTGTGAGTTCTTTTCGTCTCTTTCTTGCTTCCGCTGCAGTCAATGATCCTTGGTTTTTCCCCGGTAGAGAAATCAAAACATGATGACCAGGTGGCATCGGCGTAACTCCATTAGTTGTCTCAGAAGTATCTTCATGCTTTAAACTAAAAGCTTGTTGCGTTACAGGAAAACCCTCTCCTCCTTCTGAGAGGACTTCAGTTGCAGATTCGTTGAGATCATATAGAGGTCTGGTCTCGGGTGAACCAGAGTCTTCTTCTTTGATACTACTTGAAAGATGGGCCCACGGAGTTTTTGTGACCTCTAACGGTCTTGCAGAAGAATCATCGATATGGTGCCCGTTCGATAAGGTACCTCTGTGTGTATCTTGAATCCCGAAGGAGACACCGTTGCTGTCAGGAGAAGGGAGAAACCAAGGACAGGGTACGACATAAAAATGAGTCTTTTGCCCATTATCATCTGCAGGATTTTCATGCTCCTGCGGGATCATAGTTTTAGCAGAAACTCCTCCCGAGGTTGCAAATTCGAGTGGTGATACCACTGGATTTGATGACTGAGTAACATGCGGCCAGCAGAAAAGCTGATATGGATTCTGGTTGTAGAAGTAAATCGGAGTCGATGATGTAGACATCTCAACTTGTGATGGCTTGGTTGGTTCTTCAGGTTCTTTCGTATCAGGTTTTACTGACTTTGCTACCTATAAAAACAGATGGCAAAATCAGATATGGCAGTGTGAGCAATAGTGCTCCTGATACTGTCATGGGGTGTTTGATCAATTGTGTAACCTGTTCCTTTAAATGCTTGTTCATCGTCTCCAAAGACTGAAACTCCTTTAAGGCCCAATCCTTTTCCTGCGAGCAGAAATATCATTAGCTATAACAACCGTCTCTTAGGTTCACTATCGGTCAGTGGAAATGTACATCAAATGGTTTACTCACCCTCCTCAGATTCTCATTCTCATATGTCAGATCAGCTGCTTTTTTACTCAACTCCTCGCACATTGCCTACATATATAAGGTAACAAATACTTAAAACAACATTATGCAACTAACTTTCCCGATATGGAACTTGACGATTACAAAGTTCAGAGAAACTTGTGATAGAACTAACCATAGGTAACACCATCAAATTATGCTCAGCCTAAAGTGGACGTTAAGAATACCTGTCTTCGCCGAATTGTCTGCCTCGCAGATTCTCTGTTAGCTAAAATTCTTCGGATTCTACGTTCTTCTCTTTCAGCCTAGAGAGTAGTAGCAGCACGTAAGTTCTCAACATGAGAGTCACAAAAAACAAACACAAGAAAGAAGAGAAAAGTTTATAACTGCTTATAACCATATATGGCATACCTCACTCAAATTCTGCCTTGATCGGCCACAGCCATTGGATCTACTACAGCTTACGGTAGAAGCAAGATTTGGTTTAGGTGTTTCACCATTCATTTCAGTTTTAACCGGAGCTTTAGTTAGTTCTTTAACTACTGGTTGAACTTCATCTTCTTCTTCTTCTTCTTCTTCTTCATCTTCTTCCTCTTTCACTAATCGTTCCTGTTATAGAAATATATATCTTTTAACAACTACTTCCACTTAAAACCAATCATCATGAGATTGTCTTATCAATAGCCTAACTTAGTAAAAGAGCTATTCAAAATCTTAATCATGGGATACAGATTATGCCATAACTAAATTGCATCATGACGTTAATCTACCTAAATCAGTGTGTAATCTAACAATTGCGAAATCGATTTATTTGGATCTAAACACACACTTCTCTTTATACAGAACCAGTAGTACGAATGAGAGATTCCAAATTGAAAACAAAAAAACAAAACAGACGAAGAAAGAGGGGAAGTGAAGAGACGGGGTACCTCAGCGAGATCCGGAGTGGGTAACGTTTCGGAGTCAGGCGGTTTCAACAGCGAGCCAGAAGGAGGAGACTCAGTCTTTGCACGCTTCCTAACTCGTTTCCCTTTACTCCCCCAGCTCGAAGCTGGTTCGAAAACCTGCTCTCGCATTATCGCAAGCTGCGCTAAATCCGCCAATGCTTCCGCCGCTTCCATCTCCGTCATATCCGCCGCCGCAGCCTCTTCCCCAGACGAAGACGACGAGCAACAGCTCGATATATGCTCCAACTCCATTTCAACAAACAAAAAAAATCAAAACCAAAAGATTTTTTTTTGCAGACTCAACAAATAAAAAAAACGTACCAGAAGAACAAAGAAAAAAGAAAAAAAATAAAGAGAGAGAAGAACTGTAACTTCCCACAGGACTAGTTGTGTAGAGTGTGAGAGAGAAAGGGGAAAAGAGAGAGAGGGAGCCCACAGAGGGGTGAGAGAGTGACACGTGTAGTGCCAGCTCATCGTCTACAATTGGTTGCTTAAGTAAAGCCCATGTATCTACGAACGCCACGTCTCGCTTCATTTTACCAAGTCAGCAAACTCGGCACGTGCGGAGTATAAGGTGTGCGTGCGAAGCCGAGATTTGGGACCGCCAAACCTCAGAACTGGGAAGCGGAAGGGGCTCAGAGTTTAAGATTGCTAGGTCGGTTCGACCACCTTCAGATTTTGACAAGTGTGATGTTTTTATTGGAGATTTACGTGGCTGCATCTGAGCCATGAGATTCAGTGGTGCTTATAATTACCGGCTGAGCTTTCTGATGCATCCACCAACACACAATCATTTTCTTTTGTTGTTTGTTACAGACCTCTTCCTTTTTTAGAAAACATATATATGGGCTAGGCCGATTGTTTTTAACAATTGGCCCATCGCAATCATGAATTAGTTTGTTAGTCCATTAGTTGTTTACTTGCTTATGGTCGATATAAATCGCTGAAATGCAAGCCACTTTTGTGCTTATTAAAGAATGAACATCAAGTAGGAAGACCTTTACACAATTAGTAATACATGTTCTAGCTGACTTGTTTGTTGTTGTCTATCTTTAGGGTGTCAACCAGGGCAATCAAAACCAACACAACAATCAAGAGGGTGTCAACCAGGGTAATCAAAACCAACCGCCTAATGAAATAAACCAAAGTATAAATGAAAATTAATCATAAACTAGTTTTAAAGTTATTTTATTAAATTAATAATAAAATAAAAATATGTAGTACTAGTGCCTTAATGTTTAATAGTTTTTGGATTTTGATTCTTTGAAAATCTATTTTGATTCTTTGAATATTTAATAGTTTTTAGATTCCCTTAAATTTAAGGAAACTAGTTTTTGACTGTTTTTTTGCAATTTTAAAGAGAAATTATTTTTGTGAAAAATATATTCTTTTAACGTGAATATGTTTTTTTTTTTACTTTTATAGTTTTTATTTATTAATTTTAAAATGAATAGATAATCTAAAAACCAAAAAATCAGAAACCAAAATTCAAAATCTAAAATCTAAAAACCATCTAAAAACTAATAATCATTCATAACCTAAATATATGTATAATTTTATTTATGTTAAAAGAAAAACATCAAAAAAAATATAAAAAAATATAGAATTGTCTTTAAAATTATGGTAAACACATAAAAACATAATTTTAAAATAAAATTTTATGATTTCATACAAATTTTGTACATTAGTTATTGTAAAACATCACAAACTCTTAATTTAAATATCTAAATAACAAAAAAAATGATTTATATTTAGTTCTAAAAATAATTGGTGTACAGAAAATTAAGTTGAAAGTAATCGGATTAAATAGGTTATAATCAAATTAGACAAATATAATTAATTAATCGATGCTAGACGGAGATTAGTCATTAATCAAGACGGAGAGAATAATTCTACTGATTTTACAAGGTGTAATCAGAGTTAGGCGGAGATTTTTAAATCAAGAATTCAAATTTCTAAAAGATGGATATGGTCAATCACCGTTTTGTATAGGCCGAATTTTAAAACAATGATATATATAGGCTGCAAATGGTTGCTCAAAATTGGAAAAATGAGTTGAATAAAATTGGGTTGAATAATATTCAACTCATTTATCTCTAAAATAGTGGTTGAACAAGTTGAATATTTTTGCTGTAGGATTAGTTAATTTTTTCAATTTTTTAAGTTGAACGGACTGAATAAGTTTTTCCAACCTCTTCAACTTTTTTAATACAAATGGTGAAAATTATTCGTTCAACCTATTCAATCTTTTCAACCGTGCAACTATTTGCACCCATAGAGAGTCTAATAGACCTTTGTTGAATATAGATATAGGCCAAGCAACGTAAACGTATGTTAATGGATCCATCTTTATGAAATAACATTGATGCATGATCATAGGTATTGCTTGAGAAAATGATTTATATACGTTCGGTTTGATTAGAGGGATAATAATCGAGCTCATGCATTTTGTTTGAAGATAGAGGGTTACATATATGCATATCGAAGATGAAATAAATAAAACTAGTTACACAAGTCGATTCTTTTTCTTTCTTTTTTCAATGGTCCGATCTTTAGCTCGTTTTGGTATATAAAGCACACCGCAAATTAAGATAAAACTTTGCTTATTCCTCCTTTTAGGAGTGGATTCCCCATTCCCTAGAGAAAAAATATATATAGCAAGAAGTGATTATGAAAACTATTAGACATCATTAATGGAACAAAATCAAATAGAATCGTAGACATACTTGGCTTTATCACTGAACCATCCGTAAACAGATTTGATGGTCGAGGATACGGAGTCAACGGCCTGTGGACCGCCGTGTTCATTGAATGCATTGTTGACACCCGTCACGGCAGAGTCTACTCTCTGTCCAACCGTCGGTTGTTCCTCGGCCAAGATTTTCACCGAGTTTATCGAGACGAGTAGCATCACCGACAACACCACAGCCACAGCCATCGATATTCTCGCCATCTTGTCTCCGACAAACTATTTTTCTTCTTCTTTTTGTTTGTTTTATTAAAACTAATGGGTAATAAAATGGTTTAAGCTGTAAAGAAAATTTACTTTTACGTGTTTATCGTGTTTTCTTTGGTCTAGTTTGAAAGTTCTATATTTATATGCGAAGGATATTGAAAATGTAACTTAATATGGTTCTATTTACCAGTGTAACGATCCACCGTTAGTGCCGGTTACGCTGAAAATAGTTTGACGTGAGATGGATTTAGTTTTCATGCGAGTTCCAAATTAAGCATCATCAGTTTTGTGGTTAATTCCGTATTCATTTTATTGGGTACATCAGTCCATGTATCATCTCCTATATAATACAACACTGTTTTGTAGACTATATAATTTTAATGAGTTGGTTACAAATAGGTTATACATTAAGTTTTATATTATTTATATAATTTAGATTTATTGTTTCAAAAAATCTTAAAGAAAATATTCTAAACAATAATTTGATATTATCTAACTTACCATATTAATTTTTTTATTAAATTATTCATCAAATAAAATCATTTGATATCTAACTTAACATATTAATTTGTTAATTATTATTATACTTCACCTCTCATTTTTATATATGAATCTATTTTGTGAAACAAATAAATTATCATATTATTTATTATAATCAAAAAATAGTTTTATTTTCGGATATACCATAAGTTGAATTTTTAAAAACAAATACAAATGATTCAATCTATAAATATTCAAGTTTTATTAAGAATTATTTTATGAAACAAATAAATTATCATATTATTTATTATAATCAAAATTAGTTTTATTTCCGGATATACCATAAGTTGAATTTTTAAAAACAAATATAAATGATTCAATCTATAAAATATTCAAGTTTTATTAATATTATTCTTTAAAAATAATATCTATTGAACTACAAATTTTACTGAGTAACGAATCAAAATTTGAATATTTAAATTAAGTTTCATACTTTATTTATTTACATGTGATATTTTTGCTTTAGTGTATCATCATACGCTACGTGTTAATTAACTCATATCGATTTGATAATTATTACAGGAGTTACAGGACTGGAAAATTAGAGTTCGAATTTTTCCACTACGAATTCAACCATGGTTGGTCACTTTAGATGCTTCAAATAGCAATAACACATATATAGTTCTTCACAGGTTTCAGAAACTAAGATTACGTAAATGGGAACCATCTAGATTACTAGGTGGAAGTGAAACTGTACATATTGCCTCTTCAATTCATGTAAGCTACTCTTATATTGATAAGTAAAACCATCAACAACAAAAGCAAATTTCGCAACAAGGATTTAATAATCGAATTATATATAAATAGGATAAACCACAATAGCTACATGATATATGTAAATTAAATAAATAAGAAGCACAATGGAAAGGGAACAACGATACACTCATCAGTAAGCAAATAAGAAACATATTCCTTCGAATCTTTACATAGCAATCTTCACATCAACGTAACAGACTTTTTTCACTGGATTCTCATATTCTTCATTAACCTGTCCCAAAAAAAACAGATGAAGTTATTAACTAAGTCTTTCCGATTTCCAGTTTTGCTGTTGCTGATCTAAGATAACACTTTTGTTCATCACCGACCAGTGAAAAGTTAGAATCCCTTTTGCATATCTCTATATACGGTTATATCTATAATCATATACGAATAAAATTAAATTAGATATATACACTATATATAACATCTTATTCATACATATATAAGATTCAAAGTTTAGGACAATGAGCATGTGATGATGCACAAACAGGATTAGATTTCATGTGACTCCTTTCCTTTAAATGAGAATGCCGGAAATAGAAGGGATGGTGCGTGTGGTTGCATGTTTCTTATTATTATACATATATACATTATTATTTTTATTATATAGTATAGTCTAACAACATACATCACTAATATTAACGTATATACTACTACCAAAAGAACTAATTCATATTAGTCCAACTCTTCTCAGATATTGAAACGATTTTCACTACGGGTGTTTTCTATTAAATCACAAAAAAAACTAATGAAAAAATCTAAAAATTTGGTCCTAGCCATTGCTAGTACGACCACAGATTCTAGAAGATTTGGTAGGACAAAAAAGTTTTTTTTACCTCAAATCAAAATCATTGATGCCTCTTGATTTACTTCCAACATCGACGGTTTTGTATTTAGGCAAAGGTACTAAGTCTTGTTCGATGTTCATGAGATCTTCAACGAGGATGTCGTAGTGACGTTTGACTTCCTCTGCAGATTTACTTCCAACAGCTTTAGCGACGTTTTGCCAACGGTCGGGAGTGTCTTTATCGTAAACGGCTAAAGCCCTCTCGAACATCTTGTTTTGCTTTGACGTCCAAGATGAACTCGAGCTCATAGAACTTGAGGCCATTTCCTTTTGGAAAAAAAAAATGAGAATATAAACGGTAGAAGAGAAAGAAAAGGGATCGATGCGAAGTTACGAATGCCAAAATAGGCTCCTTATATGGAGGAAAAGAGAGTTGAGAGATTCCGCAAGTTGTAGTATTTATCCATTTTTTTAGGTTATATATACCAAAATAAAGAATTATAATGTTTTTATGGGTCTACATTTTTTTGGGTCCATATGGTTTTTGAGAGAATAGTGTCGAGAAGTCAACCATTAATTAACGTGCATATGTGTTCTATGAACTTTAATACTATTAGTAACCCTTTCTACAATAATTTGTTCTGTAATTGGTTTAAATGGTATATACATTGTATAGTAGAAACTGAATAATCGTTAGCGAAACAACTGAATTTCATGACATTTTCGTATAATAGCTGTAAAACATTATTCACGTTTTGTTGTTATATTTTTGAAATTATACTTTAAGATTTAACACGCTAGTTGTATATAACATAATTAAATTACGTAAAAATACATTGTGATTCATTTTTTTTTTTACTTTGTTATGATAATTGGAATATCCTGAACGAAAATCCAGACCTTTTAGTAATTATAGTGTGTGACATATAAAGGAATCGTCTTTTTTTATATATAAAAAAAAATTTATAAACATAATCAATCACATAAGGAACCACTAAAATCTTAAAAGAAAAAGTTAAACACTAGAATACAGAGAAAAAAAAGAGTGGACAAACAAGATCCCGTATTTTATACTCCAATGAATCAGATTCACCTTAGCTTATAATGTATGTAACTCGAACAAATGTGCTGATACGGTGAATGATAGTAATAGTTTATTCACGTATAAGAAATGGTTATTCTACCATATGGTTGTACAGAATCATCGTTTGATGTGAAAAGACAAACATAATCGTTTGATGTAATTAACTTTTGAAGATTGAATAACGGATTCGATATGTCATCTCCAGTACGAAACTTCATTTTGCTATAATCGATTATGTATACACAATAGTTAATAATATATATATATATATATATATATATATACTTTGAAAGGAGAAATATGGATCTCGATACTCTTGGGCACTTTTGTTTTGATTCTAACAACTTATCTCGTGTGATGGAGGAAAGCAAATTTGGACGACAACCATTTTGATAAGAGCCACTTAAAATTTGCTGAAAAAAGAATAATACCATAAGAGATATTATCGTCTTCTTTTGGGATAAAATTCCCATATCCCTATCTCTGCATTGATTCTTACTCATACTTGTATCTTTTTTATATCCTTTTCTGTTTTATGAAAATGAATTTTTCGTTATAGCTGTAAGTTTATAACAAGTTATATGTTTCATTATTTATATTTATTTAACAAAAGTTAGATATATTAAAATTGAATTTTAAAAAATATATAAGAATTTGGAGATTAATTATATTGCGTAGTCTCATAGCTTAATACGTATACCACCTTTTAGAGACCGTGCGGCCATGGGACAGCAAACATACGTTTACCACATATCAGCTATACAAGTTTTAAGACATGTCAATATCTCACATAATGTTTTCCAGTCTAAATTACAAGATCATATGCTACTCTATGTCTCACAAAAAAAAAAAAAAAAAGGAAGTTTGATGGTAGCTAAGCTAGCTCCACGTCATCTACGATGAGTGTTGTATGATCCATTGTGAATGATCCCACACCATACTTCTACTCAGTATAAATCTTTGTTAGCTATGAGATCTAGTTTCGGTCACTAATGTATAAAATTTTGTGATGACTAAATTTTACGTCAAAAACTTATCCTGACGGAGTTAAACCTTTAAGTAATCATAATAATTTGTCAATCAAAAATTTCTCACTAAATCAAAATTAAGAATTACCCCGATTAGGAAAAGGAAAAGCTCTCTCTCGTCGCAATGTTGGTGGGATTCCTCAGGTTCTGAGTTTTCTATTTCGGTTTCAGTTAGGGTTAATGACGGAGAATCTCGACTTGAGATTCTGGTTGGTTCCCTATGGTTTCAAGGTTAACGATTTTTCCGATTTCGGTTTAATGGTGGTGGATCTGAGTTTTCCCTTGTTAGGGATTTCGGATTTTCATTGGGATTTCTTTTGTGATTCGTTGGGAGGGAGATTGGGGACTGGAGACTTTGCAAGAGGATCTCTGGATTGGGTTTTCTCCGGCGTTGATTGCGGACTGGCTCTGTTGGATTTGCTCCGATTGGAATGGAGGACTTCAGCTATGATTACGGGGCTTTGGGTTATGGTTATGGGGGATCTGCAGGATTTCACAATTCCCTTATTTGGCTTCGATTGGGGCTCGATTTCCGCGGGATAACCCCTTCGCTTCCTTTGGTGGTTGTGGCATTTAGTGACACTAGGGTTGGGATCTTCGGATCTGGATATAAAAGGGAGCCCAGGTTCGTGGTTGGTTTTCATCTTTATTTGTGTATCCTTGTTATATTCTTTCACTTTCTCTCGGTTTTTAGTTGAGTGTTTTCGGGGTTCTTGGCTTTCTGCCTATTTTGCTTTTATCCTTTGGTTATCACGAAAGTTATGTCTCAGAGGTGTTTGTTGCTTCCTCAGGTGTCTTCTGAGAATTTGTCAGGGGCTGGTGGTAAGCTCAAGATTAAGGTCCCACGGTTTGATAACTCTGCGTTAATTGAAGGTTATGCTAAGACCCTCATTGGTCGCTGCATGAACCCTGCGATGCAGGACATGAAGGCATTGTTGTTCATGCTGCCAAAAATTTGGAAGATCAAGGAGAGGGTGGTGGGTGCTGATTTGGGCTTGGGACGTTTTCAGTTTGATTTTGATCAAGAAGAGGATATCCAGGAGGTCTTGAAAATGGAGCCTTACCATTTTGATCATTGGATGCTTTCTCTGGTTAGGTGGGAGCCAGTGGGGGATCCAAGGTACCCTTGCATCATTAAGTTCTGGGTTCGAGTCATGGGAGTCCCGCTACATTTTTGGGCTGATGAGACTTTTCGTAGCATCGGTTCTGACTTGGGGAAGGTTGAGGAGGTTGATCTTGATAATGGTTGGGTTCAGGTTTTGTTTGATGGTTTTAAACCTTTAGTGTTTGAAGCATCGGTGGAGTTTCACAGTGGGGAGGAAACATCTGTGTCTTTGCGGTATGAGCGGCTGTATGGGTATTGTAGGAGGTGCTCTAGCTTGTGCCATGACGTCTCACGCTGTCCTTTGTTTGGCAATAAAAGAAAACAACCAATGGGTGGTGGGTCGGATCCTCGACCTGAGGATAAGCTTCAGAGCTATAAGGGAGCAGCGGCTAATGGTGTAAATCCTGGAGATGGCTCCGGTTTGCGTGGGGACAGGTCAGGGGTTCCTCATCAGGGCTCTGATGCAGGAAATGGACGCGGTGCAGGTGGCTCTCAGGCCGTCAACCATCGACACAAACAGGGTTTTGGGTATAAGTCAAAAAAGGGACGTAGGGATTCCCACCCTAAGGAGCAGTTAGTACAGCAGGTCTCCTCTCCGGCAGATGTTGGTACTAGTCTCCAGGTTGCGGGATCGGGAGTTGGTCCCAATAAGGAACATGGTGGGGAAGTGGGAATTCACCTCTCTGACACGGAACAAACAATGCTTGATGCTTTTTTGGGTTCTACTACGGAGGAGAGTGTGGCTCCGGTTGCTCAGCCTAAGGTTCCGGTTGCTCCGCCTCTGGTTGCAGAGTCTAGTTCCTTGCCAAGTGAGGCCAAACGGGTGTGTAAGAACCTGTTTCCCGGATCTGAAGCCCCGAATGTAACAGCTCCTGGTTCCATGGAGTTGGTCCAGCAGGAGGTTCTTTTCTCAGATGCACTGAGTGAGTTGTTAGACCAGGATTATCCTCTTCCTGATAATCGAACCTTAGGGTTTATGGCCCCTATTTTGGAGGAGCCAGGGATCGATTCAGAGATGTCCTCTGAGGTGGATTCTTTCTTAGCAGAGGAGGAGGTGACTTTTGTGAACAAGGAGAGTTCTGACGGCGATTCTCCTGGTCAAGACTTCCAAGGGGAGGCAGGTGCTGTTGTTGCAGAGGGTGACACATAGGTTATTGCGCAGGGTTTAGCAGCCTAGGTTAAGGTTCCGCCACCTCGGTCTAAACTGGTTAAGAGTAATGGGGTTCTACCAGGGGCTAGCACAAAGAAGCGGAACCTGTACACCTTATCTTCGCCGCGGAAGAAGGTTGGTAACAATGGAATGGGTCTGCAGGGGAAAGCAGGTCCTAACCAAGGAGGGAAGCCTCCAAGTAACTCGGCTAGTTGATGTTAGTTGTCTGTACGAGCTGGCAAGGGGGTGTGGTCTCGTTTCAACCCACTCGATTCTGGTTTTTAGTTTGCAAACAGGCTTTGTTCTGGCCTCCTTTGGTTTTTCTGTTTATTTTTCATTCTCATGTCTGGAATAAATTTACAGTGGGTGCTCCGTTGTTTCGTTTTTGTTTGTTGATGTTGATCCCCTTATTTGGGTGCTTTTGTATTGGTTCAACTAGTTGTGGTTGTACCATAATTATCAGGAAATTAATAAAACCTTGCTGGCTTTTTTCTTATCTTTCTGCTGTTTATCACTCTTGCCACTGGTTTTTAGATCGTTTTCGAGCCTATCCTCGTTTTACTTTGGATGATATGTGCGGCTCAGGTTCTGATCTATCACGAGACTATGCGTCCGTTTGGTGGTTCTCACTGATTTTCTGCAATTGTAAATATTTGTTTCACGTCTCATTGATACTTCTGGGCTCGTGGTATGCTGGGCTTGGCCTTCTATTTAGGCCTAATTGGATTTTGTTGGTATTGGACCCCTTGAGTATATTCGGGTTTTTCGGGTTTCTGGACTGTTTTGAAGTTGTTTTAGGGCTCCTTACTCTGTTTATCTCCTCGAGGACTGGGCGGGTAGACTTGTGTGGTTTTTTACCACAACATTTGGAATTTAATTATGAATATTATTAGTTGGAACTGTGAAGGCCTGGGTAATAAGGCGACCATTGGTAATCTTCGGGATTTATGGTATAAACATCGGTCTGATTTTTTATTTTTGATGGAAACAAAACAACCTCGTATTGTTTTGGAATAATATATAGGGCATTTTGGGTACAAAAATTTAACCACAATTGACCCTATTGGTTGTAGTGGCGGTTTGACAGTTTTTTATAATCAAGAGGATTAACGTCTCTATTTTATTCGAGTCTAATCGGTTAATTGATGTTGAAGCGGTTTATAAAGGACGGATCATCTATTTAACGTTTGTTTATGGTGATCTTGTTCCCAAGAATCGTGACATGGTGTGGGAGCGGCTACTGCGGATTGGTGTGTCTCGGTCATCACCTTGGTTAGTTGCAAGTGATTTCAATGAGTTAACTGGTAACCATGAAAAAAGAGGAGGCAAGCTTCGTCATGGCTCTTCGTTTCTTCCCTTTAATGGGATGATTCAAGATTGTGGCTTTTGGGATTTTTCCTATCTTGGCGATTGTTTGTCTTGGCGGGGTTGGTGGGATAAAAAACATATTCGTTGTCGGTTGGATAGGGGTCTCGATAATGAGGATTGACATGAGTTATTTCCTGATACGGTTATTGAATATTTACCTATGATTACCTCTGATCACAAGCCTATTGTGATTAATATAGGGGCAAAAAGGCCGCAGGGGCAGCGACGCTTTATGTTTGACCGTCGGTGGGTTGGGAAGGAAGGTTTGATAGAGGCAATCTCGGCGGGCTGGGATGGGGGACACACTCAGAGTTCACCCACTTTTTTAGACAAAATTGTAAATTGTCGACGGGCTATTTCTCGGTGGCGTAAGACGCAAGTTCCTTTTGGTCGGGATACAATTGAGGCTTTAAAGAGCCAGCTGGCCGTGGCTCAGGCCGATAACGCGACTCCACTTTCGGTAATCTTCGATTTAAATGCCCGATTGCGGGAAGCTTATAGGGATGAAGAGGTATATTGGTATTTGAAGAGCCGTAATAGATGGATAAAGGTGGGGGATCAGAACTCTAAGTATTTTCATGCCCAGACAAAGCAGCGACGGGCCCGCAATAGGATTACAGGTCTTTTTGTTAAGAACGAGGTTTGGTCTACGGAGGATGTTGATATCTGCAATACTGCAGTGTCATACTTTGCAGATCTGTTTACAACGTTGCAACCGACAAATTTTGATGAGGTCTTATGTGAGGTACGCACAGTCATTACAGATGAGGTCAATGCCCAGTTAACGGCCCCGGTTACAGAGGCAGAGGTTTGTGCGGCTTATTTATGATGCATCCGGATAAGGCTCCTGGCCTGGACGGGATGACCGCTTTGTTTTACCAAAAAGCGTGGCAGGTTGTTAAAGGGGACCTTCTCTCGCTGGTTAATGGTTTTTCGAGGAGGGAGTGTTTGATAGAGGTTTAAATGCCACACACATTTGTCTCATTCCGAAGGTGGCAAAGCCAACCCGGATGACAGAGCTGCGCCCAATTAGTTTGTGTAATGTGGGGTATAAAATAATTTCAAAGATCATGTGTCAACGGCTTAAGACGATTTTACAAAGGCTTATTTCGGAAACTCAATCGGCTTTTGTTTCTGGCCACCTAATTTCAGATAACGTTCTGATTGTTCAGGAAATGTTTTACAGTTTACGGACTAATCCGTCATGTAAAGGAAAGTTTATGGCAATAAAAACAGATATGAGTAAGGCATATGACCGGGTGGAGTGGGGGTTTATTGAAAAGTTACTCCACAAAATGGGTTTTGATGAAAGATGGATTGGATGGATTATGTTTTGTGTTAGCTCGGTTGAGTATAAAGTTCTTCTGAATGGTCAACCTAATGGTTTGATTATTCTGGAAAGGGGTTTACGACAGGGGGACCCTCTATCTCCTTATCTGATTATCTTATGCACGGAAGCTTTAATTGCCAATATTCGGAAAATGGAGGAGAATAAGTTAAGTACAGGGATTAAGGTGGCTAATCAATGCCCGCCAATCACACATCTATTATTTGCGGATGATAGTTTATTCTTTTGTAAGGTTGATAAAGTACAATGTGAGGTCATTTTGGGTATTTTACGGAAATATGAGGCTGCCTTGGGTCAACAAATCAATTTTGCGAAATCTTCTATTCAGTTTGGTCATACTGTTGCTGAAGATACAAAAACGGAGATCCAGGGGATTCTTGGCATAACAAATTTGGGAGGCATGGGCTCGTACCTAAGGTTGCCGGAGAGTTTAGGTGGGTCTAAAACAAAGGTCTTTTCGTTTGTCCGGAAAAGACTGTAGGGACGTACGACTGTTTGGTTGGTGAAACTGCTTTCTAAAGGGGGAAAGGAGGTGATGATTAAGTCTATCGCAACTGCGGTCCCGACGTTTGTGATGTCTTGCTTTCGACTACCAAAAACAATTACATCCAAACGCACCAGCGCTGTGGCGAATTTTTGGTGGAGTACGGATGGTAGGACAGGTGGTATGCATTGGTTAGCTTGGGAGAAACTATGTTGTAGCAAACAACTGGGCGGCTTAGGTTTTCGGAATGTTGATGATTTTAATTCGGCTTTGTTGGCAAAACAATTATGGAGGCTAATTGATTTTCCCGATTCTTTGTTCGCCAGGGTTTTTAAAGGTAGGTATTATAGGAATTCGAATCCCAAGGAACCGATTTGTTCTTACTCTCCCTCTTACGGGTGGAGAAGTATAGTTTCAGCTTGCTCTTCTGTACATAAAGGACTTATTAAAAGGGTTGGCTCTGGAGAGTCCATTTCTATATGGACCGACCCCTGGATACCAGCTCAATCCCCGAGACCAGCTCTCAGAAAGGGCCCGTTTAAGGACCCTTCTCTTAAAATTTCTCACTTAATTGATTGGCATACAAATTTGTGGCAGATGGATGTGCTTACTGAGCATTTTGATCCTGTTGATGTTGCATTGATAGGGGCTTTACCTTTAGGTAGTTGTCCAAAGGAGGATTCTCTTGGTTGACATTTTACGAAGAATGGGCGGTATACAATTTAGTATGGTTATCATGCGACACGCATGACGATCTCCGGGCCTTTTAAGGCGCTTGGTGACGGGCCAGAGATTACCTCTCTCCTAGCTAGTGTTTGGAAGGTTCGTTGCCCACCAAAACTCCAACACTTTATGTGGCAAGTGCTGTCTGGGTGTATTCCGGTTACAAGAAACTTGCGGCGGCGTGGTATCGCGTGTGATTTGGGTTGTTCACGTTGTGGTGTCGAGGAGGAAACAGTTAATCATGCTCTGTTCCTTTGTCCACCAGCGCGTCAGGTGTGGGCTTTATCTCAAGTACCGGTAGGACCATATTGTTTTCCGGTAGAGTCTGTTTATGCTAATATGGATCATTTCTTGGACCCCAAAAGCCCAGGATCCCATGTGTCAGCCTTCCCGTGGATTTTGTGGTATTTATGGAAAGCGCGTAATGCAAAGGTTTTTGAAAACGCCACTGAGCGTCCAGAGGTGGTTATTCGGGTAGCTGAAGGTGAGGCATTGTCCTGGCAGCAGGCTCAGGAGGAGGGTGAAGATGCGGATTCAACTGCCCAGCCAACGGTTGCCGACTCTCGGTTACGGGGACCAGTCAATTCCCTACCCATGTTCTTTTCAGGCTATCGCTGCTTCGTTGATGGCTCTTGGAAGTTCGACGATCCATTTGCAAGAGCCGGATGGTTTTGTACCCAATCTCAAGATCCAACGCCAAGTATGGGAGCTACTAACTTTCGACAGAGTCTTTCCCCCTTACATGCTGAAATCGAAACTTTCATTTGGGCAATGCGTTGCAAGATCGGACATGATTACCGTAATGTGGCGTTTTACTCAGACTGCGCTGATTTGGTGAAGATGGTGTCTTTGCCACACGACTGGCCGGCGTTCTCGACATATCTCGCCGATATCAAGATGGACAGGGAGGAGTTCTCTTCTTTTTCCTTATCTTTAATTCCTAGAAATGCAAATGTAAAAGCGAATTTCTTGGCATGCTATGCGCGCATATCTCCGCATAATGTTCTGTATATAAACAATGTCCATTCTTATTGGCTCGTCTGAACTAATTTTTTGTTGACAAAAAAAAAAAAAAAAAAAAAAAAAAAAAAAAATTTACCCCGATTAGAAATAAGCCTATTGGGTCGAAACATAGAATTTAGATGTACGGGGTAATATAGAGTATTATTCATAAAATTGAGGGTTCTTTTTGCTAAATACGAATTACCGAAGGGAGAAACGGCAAAGGCAACCCTAATTCGAGTAACACCACCATTTCTGTGATCTTTGACCTCTTCACTCAATTTCTCAGCTACTGTTAGGGTTTTGCCGAGATTTATCGATCTACCTTCATCTCTGTGTTAAACCTTGGGAGAAAAAGATGAAATCTTTCCTTGTCTCTCGACAAGCGATCCATCGCATTTCACTATTATCTTCAAAAACCCCAACTTTATGCAGAAACTTCTCCGCCATTACATCGTCAATTTCTCACTCTGATCGTCACCTGAGAAGCTACGAAGACCAAACCCCACTCAAAAATGCCGAAATCCCTAGACCCATTTCAGATTTCAATCGATATTTCCACTTTACTCGCGAGTCCCGACTCAGTGAGTCTAGTGCAGCCATTGACGACTCAAACGACCAGGAGGTAGATGAAGACGAAGACGAAGATGGGACGACGAACGAGTTCCTCTCTCGATTCGTTTGGATAATGCGTGGGAAAGTCTCTGAAGCATACCCAGATTGCGACAAAAAGATGGTCGATGGTATGCTTCTGCTTATCGTTGAGAAAGTTGTGGAAGAGATCGAAAGAGGTGGGTTCAATAAAGTTGGATCAGCTCCACCTTCGCCGTCATCTGAGTTCAGTGATGATCTGTGGGCTACTATCTGGGAAGTTAGTAACACAGTGTTGAAAGATATGGAGAAAGAGAGGAAGAAGGAGAAGATGAAGCAATACGTTCAGTCTCCTGAAGTTATGGAGATGTGTAGGTTTGCTGGAGAAATTGGTATTCGTGGGGATTTGCTTAGAGAGCTTAGATTCAAATGGGCAAGAGAGAAGATGGAAGACGCTGAGTTTTATGAGAGTTTGGAACAGCAACGTGATTTGGATAATTCCGTTAGGGAATCTGAAACAGTGGATGGGGTAGAAGAAGAAGAAGAAGAAGGGTCTTTTGCCTCTGATGAAGTTGAGCCTCGGAGTATCTCTCTTCCTAAACGTAAGGGGAAGTTCAAGTACAAGATTTATGGGCTTGAGTTATCGGATCCGAAATGGGGTGAAGTTGCTGATAAAATCCATGAAGCTGAGGAAGAGGCTGATTGGAAAGAGCCTAAACCTGTAACTGGCAAGTGTAAATTGGTTATGGAGAAGCTCGAGTCTTTGCAGGAGGGAGATGATCCTTCAGGATTGCTTTCTGAATGGGTTGAGTTATTGGAGCCTAACCGTGTGGATTGGATTGCTTTACTTAATCAGTTGCGTGAAGGAAACACCAACGCATACTTGAAGGTTAGACTTTTTAGTTTTGTATTCTTGAAATGACCTGAAATTTTGATGCATAAGTGTTTCGGGAAATGGCTTACTCCGCTAGTGTTGGTTCTTGACTGATATCAAAGTAATCACTTTATTTTTTTTCCCCAATGCCTTGAGTTGAAGTCCTGTGGTTTCATTTCTTTGTTGCTAATTGGATTGCTTCTTATCGTATTGTTATTTTCATGATCATTTTTTAGCGTGTTAGTCCTGTGGTTTGATTTCTTTTAGTTCTTTTAATAGGATTCTAGTTCTCGTTTAATATGGTAGTCTAGGTTGTCTTATTTATCTAGATGGTGGTACTTATATGTAGTATTACCTTCGGAAGATGAGCAATCAAGGAGGCGTGATGATGTTGAGTTTTAATCAATTGGTGCTGGTTTTGGTGTTTCAACAGGTGGCAGAACTTGTCCTGGATGAGAAATCGTTCAAGGCAAGTATCTCGGACTACTCAAAACTCATCCACATCCATGCTAAAGAGAACCACAATGAAGATGTTGAGAGAATTCTTAAGAAAATGTCTCAAAATGGGATCTTTCCTGACATTTTAACCGCCACTACATTGGTTCATATGTACAGCAAATCAGGAAACCTTGAGCGTGCAACTGAGGCATTTGAAAACTTGAAGAGCTATGGGTTACGGCCAGACGAGAAGATTTACACATCCATGATCATGGGCTATGTGAACGCTGGCAAGCCTAAACTAGGTGATAGGTTGATGAAAGACATGGTAGCAAAGGAAATGAAACCTTCAGAAGAAGTTTACATGGCTCTGCTTCGAGCTTTTGCAGAAATGGGAGACGCCAATGGAGCTGCAACGATTTCTTCTTCAATGCATGCAGATCTAGATTCACTCCCTTTGGAAGCATGGAGTTTACTTGTGGAAGCATATGGGAAAGCAGGACAGGCAGACAAAGCGAAAAACAAGTTTGATGAAATGAGAAGGCATGGCCAAAAACCCGATGATAAGTGCATTGCAAATGTGGTCCAAGCATACAAGGGAGAGAACTCATTGGATAAGGCACTGAGACTTTTGTTGCAGCTTGAGAAAGATGGGATTGAAATCGGGGTGATCACATACACTGTTCTTGTTGATTGGATGGCTAATCTCGGGCTTATCGAGGAAGCTGAGCAGCTTTTGGTAAAGATCTCTCATCTAGGAGAAGCTCCACCGTTTGAGCTCCAGGTGAGCTTGTGCTATATGTACGCTACGGTCAGGAATGAGAAGAAGACTCTTCAAGCTCTTGGGGTTTTGGAAGCTAAGAAAGATCAGATGGGGCCTAACGAATTTGAAAAGGTTATAACTGCGTTGAAAAAAGGTGGGTTTGAGAAAGATGCAAGAAGAATGTATAAGCATATGGAAGCTCGAAAGTTTTTGCCTTCCGAGTCATTGAAGATGGATATGCTTGGAACACCTCGAGCTTTTGGGTCTGGATACGGTAGAATGAGACGATAAAATGTCTCTTTTAAAGTGGAGTGATCTTTTTGGAAACTTATTCATCATTCTGAGTTCAATGTTGTGAGTTCGTGTTTCATTCAGTGATTATTAAACTGTAGCTGTGTTCTGTAATAATCTTGTTCCTTAGAATTTTGGAAATCGTTACTAACTGCTTTTTAGCTGTGAGATTTTTCCTATTTCCATTTCCAACAAGTGCTCCAAGAAGAGGAGCTTCTTTCTAAAATCTACTTTCTTTTTTGATTTCTCTAATTTTCAGGGTTGCCATAGTTTTTATCGGTGTTATATGCCTGATAAAATCTGAGGTAACAATACTGTGGTTTAGGCAATGTTGTACCGGTTTACATTGTAACCGGTTTAGGCGATTTTGTCAACTGACGAAAATTGTAGTGGTTTGGCTTGTCGGCGAGCATAGTGGTTTTGAACTCGCATCCAATTACGCAAAACCAAACAAAGCGGACACTTGAGTAATGAATTTGATTGCTTTTATTAGCTAGATTTTTTACTTCAAAGTGGATATATATAACTTCAAGATATTTAAGGAGATAATGTAAATTATGTGTGAATTGTGATGTGTCTGCCACGCATCGCACACGTGTCAGCTATGTCCGACTAATATAGTAGTTGATGTAAAAAAGAGATTAATATCTCGATCCCAAAAGACAAAAGTATGAAACTTCGGCACCATCTTTTGTTATGCTTTATTTTTGCATCTTTCTATAATTGCTTATTTTTAAGAGATTTAAGATTTTGGTTTATCTTGTTGAAATGAGGGACTAATTAACCTCCCCACTTCAACGAAAGAAATTGGGATCCAAATCTAGAGATTAGTTACTTAATTTACTTTACTATTCGTCAATAAATAATAATCAAACGAGACAAGATAAGGTTGGAATCACGTGGAACCATGGTGAAATATCTCCATTTATATATTTATCAATTTAATCAAATCCACTACTTAAATCAATGGGCTATTACCGGAGGTTTCCAAAGCAAAAAAAAATGTGATGGATTTCTTCTTTTAAATTATACGAACGTGGACGAAGTAAATATAATACTTCTTCTATGAATCATAAGGATATTTGAAGAAATATTTTTATTTTATAATATAGGATATTTTTAATTTTTTTATGCAACTTTTAAATTAATTTTATATTTTATATTATACAGTTTTATTTATAATTGGTTAAAATTTTTAAAATAACTATTTTTTAATATATATATTTTATTTAAAACATCTAATATTTTAAAACGAAGAAAGTAATAAACAACGAATTTAATTCCTTTTGGGATAAGGATTATATTGATAAGTTGCATACTTTGGCATGGAGCCAACTACTATATATATATCTAGAAGTATGTTGAGACACGATACCACAGACCTTTTAGTGTTTACAGATCAAAAAATTAAGGAGGACAATTGGAAAAGATTTAAGAGAAAATGGGTTCTTTAATGTCAGGATGGGACTCTCCAGTTAGGGATCCTAATTCAGGTAATTAATATCAGCATACGTATATATATTTTAGGATTGATAAGCATGCATGTATTACTATATCGTATGTTTTGATTATATAATAGTAACTGAATGATGAAATATTATTTCGAAATAAACATAAATTCAGTGAGAAGGTGCAAGTCACTAACAAGGGAAGAGATCGACACTTTTTGGAAAGCAAAGAAGAAGAATGAAGAAGAACATGTTCAAGCCGTTTCCAAGTTGGTAACTCAGGTTATACCAAACTTTTCATTTATTTATATATATCATTGATCTTTAGGAAAATCGGATTTCGATTTGAATATTACTACCAAGAAATTATAGTAATATGAACTAAAAAGGCTCTGAAATTGTTCGCAGGAAGTTGCACAAAGCAAATCACAAGAGGAGAAGAAAGTAGTAGAAGATCTTTTTGAGAACCAAAGCAAGAAAAGTGGATGGTAATTAATATAAATTTTGATAAATTTACAGTTTTAAAATTCTAATCATACTCGTAATCTTTTAAAGATTGATAAATTGATGTGTTGGTCAGGTGGAGAAGAAGCAACTTGGCGTTCTTGAATGAGCCGAGGGAGGAAGAGGGTCGACCAAACAAATACGTACCGCAGTTCCAGGTGGCTCACATCGCCAAAATCGCTGGATAACAGTGACGCTACAAGCACCCCCGGCCCGGCTAGTCACATATATGTGTGAACTGTGACTTGTCGACAAAATATATATATTATATGAGTGGTGGTTTAATTAATGTCATGTTGTATGTGATTGTGAATAGAAAGTGTAACAAATGGTATGAGGTTTTTAATCAGAGATGTGTTTTAGTATTTTACATGTGCTATGTATATATTTTCTTTGGTTTGTAGAGTGGGGGTGTAATCTGAGATATGGATTTGTGTTTTACAAGAAATAAACATTTTTTACCTTACATACCTCACTTTTTTAGACCATCTGCATTTAGAAATTTTCATCCAGTTTTTCAAAAATTAAACAAAGGTTTTTTTATTTTTAAAATTATGAGAAACTTCTTTTACAAATAGCACTATTCTATTGGTTTTTTTTTGTTTTTTATTTTATTTTTAATTTAAAATAAAAATTAAGTTATATTAAATATAATAAAATAATATATTTGAGAAAATTTGAGATGTTGTACCGATGCATATTGGTTGTTTTCTAGTGTTACTTTAGTTTAACCGATGCTATTGGTTGTTTTTAGTGTTACTTTAGTTGGTCCGTTTATATAGTGGAACGAGATAAACCATTTTTCCTATATTTTTATCACAAATAGTGAAAAATTGAAGAATGATTTCTCCGTATACTAATTGAATATCAATAACTCGATATGTTGGAATTGCATTTTAATATAGTCAGTCTATGTAATTTCCATTTTTGTGCTATGTTTTTACCTGAAACATAAACATTCAATATGGTCGCTGAAAAGTGATGAAGTTGGGATAAAATTTGAAAACTTCCAAAACAAACTTAAAATCTCATACATATTTTGTTCTCCTAGAAGGCGAATGCAATAGCTGACGCACTTCGACGTTGTAGTAGTCAAAGTGAATTAGCCAAGGGTGCTTCGATAATTTCAACTTACCCCACAGTCCTTGGCTCCACCGAACAAAAAAATATATATAAACACGACAAATATGAGTCGGTTTATTCTCTGTTCTATTCTCTGAAACCCAACAACACGAGAAAAATAGAAGAGAACAGATGACGAGCAAGATTCTGGTGATTGGGGCGACAGGTCGCATCGGAAAGTTCATCGTCGAAGGAAGCGCCAACTCCAGCCACGCCACCTTCGCTATGGTTAGAGAAGCGTCTCTCTCCGATCCAGTCAAGGCTAAACTCGTCGAGAGCTTCAGAGATCTTGGCGTCACCATACTCTACGTACGTGACTTCTCTCTTCTCCCGCGAGTGTCTAGTTCAAATCTTGTTTTCTCAAAGATTTATGGATTCTTTTGTAACTGTACGTAAGCTCACTTGAGTATTAATTATTAGATCATTTAGGATGAAATATTTTTTTTTTTAAATGTTTAATGAAATTTAAATTATCATTGAAAAGCTTATGTTCCAAAACATAATATTTTGAAAAATATTTAGTTAGATCCTAGGAAACAAAAAAAAAAAACAATTCTAGGTACATATCCTTTTCAAATTTGTCTTAACATAGAGGTCCTAAAATAGTTTGCAATCATCCGTGTCAAAACGATATTTATACTCTTAGACTTATCTTTCTGCTTTGAGTTGCACAAGCCGTTACATAACTCATGTCATAAAGAGATCATATATTGCTCTGCATATCTTTCTGAGTCTTTGCCGATTGGAATGCTGATAATGATGACAGGGAAGTCTAACTGATAAAGAAAGCTTAGTGAAGGCGATTAAACTCGTCGATGTCGTGATCTCAGCTGTTGGTCGGCCTCAAATTCTAGATCAAATCAATATTATTGATGCCATCAAAGAACTTGGAAATGTTAAGGTCCTTTTTTTTTTTGTATATATCACATCCTTTTCTTTTAGGCTCATGAAGATATTTCAATTAATAGATTTGGAACTAATCTTTTGTCATCCAGAGATTCTTACCGTCAGAATTTGGCAATGACGTGGACCGTACGGTGGCCATCGAGCCAACACTATCAGAATTCATCACTAAAGCTCAGATAAGGCGTGCCATAGAAGCCGCAAAGATACCTTATACGTATGTGGTCACTGGTTGCTTTACTGGTTTTTTCGTTAGTTGTTTAGGTCAATGCCACTTACGACTCAGAAGCCCTCCTAGAGATAAAGTTTCAATCTACGACAGTGGCAATGTCAAAGGTATATATGATGTACCTTTAAGCGTTACCATCTTCAATTATTTTTGCAAATTGCAATTGTGGTACTAATGTGTGATTATTTTATTTGTGTTGTAGCCATTGTCAACACTGAAGAAGACATTGTTGCATATACAATGAAAGCTGTTGATGACCCGAGAACACTTAATAAGATTCTCTACATTCACCCGCCCAAGAACATTGTATCGCAGAACGATATGGTTGGTTTGTGGGAGAGAAAGATCGGTAAGACTCTCGAGAAGACTTATGTTTCAGAGGAAGAACTCCTTAAAAACATCCAAGGTGATCAGTTAAACCTTAACAAACAGTATTCATATAAATTAGTGGTCTGTCCAAAGTATTAAATGAGTCACTTGCATTTGTAGAGACTCAGCCTCCAATGGATTTTCTGGTGGGTTTGATCCATACAGTACTTGTGAGGGGCGATCTTACCTCTTTCACTATAGACCCTTCTTCTGGAGTTGAGGCCTCCGAGCTTTACCCCGAGGTCAAGTACACAAGCGTCGATGAGTTTCTTAACCAGTTTGTCTAAGAAAAAACTCGTCCTATAAAGTTCTGTTTCTCAGATCTTATCTCAAACGAAACTTATTTCATTAATACAATACATAACATAAAAGGTCCAAGTACATTATTATTTGACTGACACAAGAGAGACCTTGAACCACCTTATCACCAGGCTCTTAGTGGGCATATAGCTTCAAGGGTTGACCTTGGGTTCCCATCCAGAGATCACATACTTCTCCTCAGGCTTAGTTTTCTCAAAGGAGTCAAGAGAGAACAGAGCCTTCATGTAGTTATGGACATGGGGCAAGCTTGAGGGGACAGACCAGCTTTTGAAATGGCCAAGAGCGACTTCGAGATGGTAAAGCTTTGGTGCTAAGCTCAGATCCACCGCGGAGACTCTTTCCCCGGCGATGAAAGGACCCTCGTGACTCTTGAGATTGTTCTCCAAAGCTTCAAGCTCATGAAGCAACGCCTGTTCAGATTGGTCATTAGAGTCTTTGCTCTTCAAGAAAGTCCCAAAAGTACCAAAAATTTTGGAACCAACAGAGGCAAATGCAGGAGGTGTCTTGAGAGGTGGATCAGGGTACTTCTCGTCGAGGAGATCAACGATGACATCGGAATCAGCGACCCACTTGTCGTCGATCTTAAGCACTGGTACTTTCCCTTGAGGACTAATGTCCAAGAACCTGCATCATCATACAGTATATTCATATGAGCCCAGGTCCGGTTAACACTTACTTAAGCTTGTAATTTAACTAACTAAACCCAATCTAATTTCCGGTTAACATAGCCCAGATTCATAAAAATCAACACAGCCCAATACTATTACAAGTATACCCTAGAGATTTATGCTATGCTCAAAACAAACTAACGGAACAAGTGAAACAAGTAAGTAAGAGAGATCTAGCTAGGTTAATGAGAAACTGACCACTGGGGTTTGTCGGAAAGGTTAATGAGATGCATTTTGTAGGTAAGATTCTTCTCCTCGAGGGTAAGAATAGCCCTGTGGCTGAACGGACCTAAAACGACAAACAAACACTTTGATACCAAACGATCGATGTTCAAAAAACACCAGAATTTACAAAAACAAATCAAAACAGAGAGAGAGAAGAAAGTTACAGTCGCCGAAGTGATCAGGAGCACCAACAGCAGCTTTCACGCATATTTCGAGAGCCATATTTGATCTAGCGACGGATGAGAATAGTTGAGCTAATCAATGAATGAAAGAAAGCTTTTAAAGAGATTTCTTATATAACAACACAACCTGACAGGCTGACACCTCCACCTATCAGTGGGCCATTTTTACCCGATGATATTTATCTTTCTTTTTTTCACGTGTTGTGCGTTGGAAGAAACGATTCGAAACGACTGCATACTGATAGGGCCATATATGTTTTTGGTCGGCAGGTTATGGACCGTTCAATTTAGCAACAATACCCTATATAGCAACACAACTCATAACTGATTAGAGTACTATTATTGAAAAAGAAAAAGTAATTCGAATAGATGACGCATCATGACAATAGAAGAAAACGGAAATTAGGTGCACAGTAGTTAATTATTTTGATGTGGACGTGTAGACTTATGAAATTATTAATTTTGGTTCAGTTTTTAATTTTGGTTCGCTTGAACCAGAATAAACCACCGTAACTGTAATTTACGCTCATTTTGCATTTCGCCTTCAGTCTTGTTCACCTTCAACTCTTGGAGGCTCGACCATCTTCGTCTTCTTCCTTCAGTGTAGAGTCCTCGCTTACCTGTGAAATCGAAGAAGCTGAAGATCAATGGGAACCCTAGGCAGAGCATTTTACTCGGTTGGTTTTTGGATCCGTGAGACCGGTCAAGCTCTCGATCGCCTCGGTTGTCGCCTTCAAGGCAAAAATTACTTCCGCGAACAACGTAAGCTTCACCGTAGCTCTATTTTACTCTCCTATTTCGAATTCGTATCATTTGAGGAGTTTTCGATTGAGTTACTCAGCTCGTCTGATTAGGTTAGAGATCCGGAATTGGATATGTAGCGAATCTGGATTTTTGTGTAGCAGATGGGATTTAATTAATTGATGGACTCTTATAGGAATGTGTCTTTTGCTGGTTCTGATAATTTGTTCATATTGTAATCGTGGCTTTTCTCTTTAGTGTCAAGGCATCGGACTCTGATGAACGTGTTTGATAAGGCTCCGATTGTGGATAAGGGAGCTTTTGTGGCACCAAGCGCTTCAGTGATTGGGGACGTTCAGATTGGAAGAGGATCGTCCATTTGGTATGGATGCGTACTACGAGGTGAGCGAGTTACTAAGCTTCAGTGTGGAGTGACTGAAGTTTGGTTTTAGATATCAGTTACTTCTGTTTATCCTTAGCTAGGTCAACTATCACGGTAGAAAGTAGCAAACGAATATATGTTCTTAACTCTTCTTTTGTGGTTTAGTGATGAATAAGTATAAGACTGCTCAATGTGGAGCTTAGCATTACTTAATGAGCCTTACCTTGAGTATTATTACATTATATATCTTGATGGTTCTTGCTGTTATTCTAATGGGTATATGATATCCCCTTTTATCGAATTTGACATAGTGCAAGTATCTGTAGGCTAGTTTGGATTTTTATTTGTTGTTTTTTTGATGCACATCCTTGGGTTTAACGGTAATAGAATAAGGTTTTCCTTTTTGTGCAGAATGATGGGATGTGATAATTCATTGGTATTGTATGGTTAAGCCTGTTAGTACTTTTTTAGCAGGAAAAAACTTGACTAACATACAGTCTAAACTTGCTCTCTTCTATTCTGCGCAGGGGATGCAAACACCGTTAGTGTTGGATCAGGAACTAATATTCAGGACAACTCACTTGTGCATGTGGCAAAATCAAACTTAAGTGGGAAGGTGCATCCAACCATCATTGGAGATAATGTAACCATTGGTTAGTAGGAATCTCTTACTGTTTATTTTGTAATTGTCTATTATTGATGCATCTCCAAGAAGCATTTGGGCTATAGTGTTAAACTAGGTGTGTTACAGGTCATAGTGCTGTTTTACATGGATGTACTGTTGAGAATGAGACCTTTATTGGGATGGGGGCGACACTTCTTGACGGGGTCGTAGTTGAAAAGCATGGGATGGTTGCTGCTGGTGCGCTTGTACGACAAAACACCAGAATTCCTTCTGGAGAGGTATGGATTTGTGGAAAATTTTCTGATTACCTGAAGCCCCATAACCATTGGTGCTGACATACTTCAATTGCTATTTAGACACCATAGACTATACTGTTGAGAGTATTGTAGATTGGTTGTTACATTAAAATACAGTTTCTAGTCTGAGAAATCTTCTTCTCTATCTAGGTAAAACGTATCTATCCACAATTCAGATGTTCTACCAAAAGTCAATTTGATGAAAGTGTAAATGTTATTCTATTCATACACCTGCGTTTGAATGCCAAAGGGTGTTTGTATCTCATTATTTGCTGCTAGATATAAATGTTCTAACGCATTTGACTATAATGACTCAGGTATGGGGAGGAAACCCTGCAAGGTTCCTCAGGAAGCTCACTGATGAGGAAATTGCTTTTATCGCCGAGTCAGCAACAAACTACTCAAACCTCGCACAGGCTCACGCTGCAGAGAATGCAAAGCCATTGAATGCGATTGAGTTTGAGAAGGTTCTGCGCAAGAAGCATGCGCAAAAGGACGAGGAGTATGACTCAATGCTCGGTAGTGTGAGAGAAACTCCTAACAACATACAGCCTGATAAAGAAACCAAGCATCCATCTAATGTGAACTGATTTTTCTGAGGTATGTTTACTGATCGAAACCCTATAGTATAAGATGTTCGAGGGGATTATGTTTCGGTCTCTGGTTTGAATAATGGCAGGTAGAGTACATTAGGGTAGATGAATTTGCAGCTCTTGGAGAAGCTTTGTTCGACATTTTGTCATGGAATATTAGGGAATGGTATTGTCAGATCAAACTTTGGATGCTATATTGCTTTGGTCTTTTGAACTTAAGAATCAAGTTTATGAAACATGAGTGAATAATAAGTCTGATGCATGTGCTAATGCAAATCCATGTGCGCCTATGTTGCTAGGCAAACATGAAGAAGATCCAAACATGATATACATATATATTTATATAATAACTGCAAATTATTAGTGGGGTTGATGGTATTGGTACCGTGAATTACGCTTGCTTGGTCGTCTTTTTTTTTTTTTTTTTTGATAAAACCAAATCTTGTATTATGATTCGTCTCTTTCTTTTTGTCAAAGGCCATTTCATTTCTTGAAATTTATCTTTTGTTTCCCATTCGTTACAATAATATACATGTAATTGGATTCTCCCTAGTTCCTTGTAGATCTCAATAAGTGGACCATTTTGTCTTTTTCTCAATCCTTTAAACCACGAGAAGTTCGACATGGTAGCACTCTCACTTTGCCTTCTTATGAAAAACAGAAAAAAACCGATAAAGCTAAAATGTGTGGCCGCTATATGGTGTACTTGTAGTCTTGTAATGGTTTCCATGATTGTTAGTGTACAACACAAATCAAAAGGTATAATAAGTCTAGCATTTATTAGCATTTGAAAGAGCAATGAGGCTCCTTGGAATAATGGTGATAATCACTCAGTACAGGATAAAGTACTTTTTGACTCTATAAAGCAAAGCGGCGCCAAATACAATGTGTAGTAGTACACTATCATTATTCATATCGAAATCCAAGATTGATACTGGACCTCTACTTTTTCTTGTTTAAAATTCACTTTGTTGTGGAAAAAAATAAAGAAAACTGCTCTCAATGAGACGAGTCAAGTCAATCATGACAAGAAGAAAACGTAGGGAATTATTATCTTATCAGTTACACAATTTACAAACTAGCAAAGATTTTATTTGATTTCTGTAAGGGCAGTTTCGTAAATATCCGATAATCCTTCCTGGCCTCGTCTCGTCTCGTCTCCACTCCACCCGCCGTATATATTAAAAACTGAGACGGGACAGAGGAGGAAAAATCGGGCAAGGCCTAACAGAGAGATAGATAACACAACAACACTGAGAAAGAGAAAGATATCATCTCAGAGAATGGTAGCTGAGGCCTTGCCCAAAACCCCCGAAGCTATTCCACTCGTACTTGGACTCCAACCCGCTGCTCTTATCGATAACGTCGCTCCCGTTGACTGGTCTTTACTCGATCAAATTCCCGGTGATCGTGGTGGCTCCATTCCCGTAAGCTCTTCCTTCTGTTGTTTTCTTTTTGTGCAATTTTGAGTTTAAATTCCCGGTGATCGTGTTTTTTTTTTTTTTTTATATGTGGGTTTAGGCAAAAGTTTTGAATCTTGTCTTCCTTTGAGTAAACTCTCTGTAATCGGAATCTGGATTTGTAATTAGTGTTAATCTATCGTATACTAAGTGTAAATCTTTCTTTTTTAATTATTATTAAAGGTGCAAAAGGATGAGTTAGACAACATACTAAAAGAGCTTAACGCACATATCAGTATTGCTCCATTAAAGAAAATGGCTGGTGGAAGTGTAACCAATACAGTTAGAGGCTTGAGCGTTGGGTTCGGTGTACCCACTGGGATTATTGGGGCTTATGGCGACGATGAACAAGGCCAATTGTTTGTGAGCAATATGGGTTTCAGTGGTGTCAGTATCTCTAGGCTGAGGAAGAAGAAAGGTTCCACTGCTCAGGTCTTTTAGCCACAACTTGTGAAATTAATTGTGCTTCTTCTTCCTTTTTACTTTTTTGGAAAAGATTTCATTTTGATCAGTGGGCGTTGTTTCTTTTTAGTGTGTTTGCTTGGTTGATGACTCTGGTAATCGAACAATGCGACCATGTCTCTCGAGTGCTGTGAAGATTCAGGTTTGTTTATTCTCCTTTTTAGGCATTTATTGATATTGTGAATTGGTTTTTCAATGAGAAAAAGGATGGTAAAAGCTGATTCTGTTTCAGGCTGATGAATTAAGCAAGGAAGATTTCACAGGCTCTAAGGTTAAGCTTAGCTCCTCTTATCTCTCTTTGCCACTAGGAAGCATTGTGAAGTTATGGAGTTTTGTTCATAAAACGTTGTTGATGGGTCTTTCTCTATTACAGTGGTTGGTTCTAAGATATGCTGTTCTTAATTTAGAAGTAATCCAAGCAGCCATTCGATTTGCCAAGCAAGAAGGTCTTTCTGTTTCCTTGGATTTAGCTAGTTTTGAGGTATGTGTTTGGAGCAACCATTAACCTTTTGTTTTCAAGTCTCCTTTTGAAATATGATCTGTGGCTTTACAAATGTTTACGCACTTGAGCTTTTCATTTTTGAATTGAAAATATATAAATTCTTGTGACTAGATGGTCCGGAATTCTAAATCAGAGCTTCGAAAGCTTCTGGAGTCTGGTAACATAGATCTTTGCTTTGCTAACGAGGACGAAGCAGCAGAGCTTCTTAGGTAATTGATGTTTCTTTATCCCCTGCAAAGACTCAGGGTTTTTTTTAACCCTTTCGCTTGAGTCCATGAAATACTCTTAAGCTCTGGATTGTGAGTTTCAGGGGTGAGCAAGAATCAGGCCCGGAGGCTGCTCTTGAGTTCTTAAGCAGACATTGCAGATGGGCTGTGGTAACTTTAGGGTCTAAAGGGTGCATTGCAAAACATAATAAAGAGGTTTGTTTTTAAAAAAAAGCTCGGTAACTTATCAAGTAGCTTTATGTTTCACTTATCCTTGGCTCTTTTTGATCGCTTATGAGGAAATTTCGCCATACAAAGTTGTAGTTCAAATTGTGATTCTAAAAGCTCTTTCTGGTTAGGTTGTTTCTGGGACTGAAGGGTATATATATATGAATCATCTTTAAAAAACCTATAACCTTTGGTATTTATTTATCTTTATCAACATCAAGATCCCACTTTTCTTTTTAGGTTTTGACTGAATTGAAGGATCCTAAAGTTCACAAATCACAACGAATAAGTATTTTCATCTCTTTACTTGATCAGGTGGTACAAATATCAGCCATAGGAGAGACAGTAGCAACTGATGCCACAGGAGCGGGTGACCTATTCGCAAGCGGGTTTCTGTACGGACTAATAAAGGGGTTGTCTTTGGCAGAATGTTGCAAAGTGGGATCATGCAGTGGCGGATCGGTCATCCGTGCTCTCGGAGGAGAAGTAACCCCAGAGAATTGGCAGTGGATGAACAAACAGTTGCAGATGAAGGACTTACCTGTTCCTGACATTCACAACTGATGATCACCAGCAGATTGTGGGGATTTCAAGCAATTGCCTTCAAGGGCCGTTTCTTTATTTAGGCTGTTCTTAGCTTTATGTTGTTCACAAAGAATCTCACAGCATTGTCTCTGTACTCAGGTCTCAGTTAATTCAATTCACATGTTTGTTTCCAAATTATTGTGTGCATAAACTTCAACTTCTCTGTTCGGGTTTAGGGTGTAAGTTTCTCTGTGGCTCAGAAGGTTCGATTTTAAGCTAAGTTACTGTTATTCTCTTAGAGAGTCAATGCAGAATAAAGAAGTGGATTTCCGTGTCGGTAAAGAACCCTCGTTCACAGACTCTCAGTCATTCCCAACAAAACCAGGAGCTACGTCTCAACCCGTAAAACAAGCACACACAAAAGTACACTAATAAAGGTAGTCACAACTCATTGGTCCGTAATCTTTGTTTTTTAGTTTGATTCACAAAACTTCGATCATTGATGGATAGTTATTGTAAATCCTAGAATAGAGCTTCTGCTATCATATTGTATTTATGACTTTGTAGTAATCATTACTTTAAAAAAATTGTTGTGAGTTGTCGCTATATATATCAATCAAGCTGTTGCTCTGCTGAAGTAGTATAAAAAGTCTCTTATTATAGATTTATGTCAGGACACTCCAGACATATATATATAGTGTTAACTCCCAAACACAAGAGGGAGATTTATTAGTGAAACCCAAGCTCAAGGTTTATGGTGTATCCATAGAGACTAGGATCTACAAGACAACAAAGTGACACTTAGAGAGGTAGCAGACAACTCTTAAAAGAGTATTTTTGCTTCAGCAGTTGAAGTAGCAGAAACATGCGAATGTTTATAATTGTATTTATGGCATTTATGTTTATAATTGTAAAAGTGTTTGATAGAGAACAATAATCAAATATTGTATTTTTTGTCAAAAATAAACACGATAACTAATTTAACTATAAACAAAAATGAAGACACCAATCAGAAACTACAAATTGTGAAAGTCTACAAGACTACAACTTCTTCACATATAAAAACTGTTACGAACGAAAGTGCATGGTGGACAAAACAGGA
Organism: Camelina sativa; assembly: GCF_030686135.1. Lineage (NCBI taxonomy): Eukaryota > Viridiplantae > Streptophyta > Magnoliopsida > Brassicales > Brassicaceae > Camelina > Camelina sativa. Next base: position 8,494,174 of record NC_141893.1, read on the forward strand.
CATGAATCTGGCTAAGTATTACAAATTATGTCGAACATGCATGAAACCGTACGAATCAAACTAATTACTTTTATTTATTTTTTCAACGTCAACATCTAATTTATTTGCTTGATATTGTCGGAATACAAAAAGAGGTTATGATAATTATGACAAATATTGTTTGATAGTGAGCACAGAATCGGCCAGTGTTTGGATCTGCACATACATAAACCAGTCTTGTCTGTAATTTTCTTATAAACTACTCTGTTTTCTGAAATAAATGGATTCAGCCTTGACCTTTGAAAATGTTACATCGCCATCTTTATTTTTAGTGTGTATTAAGATTGCTTTTGAGCACGTGACTCACATCTCATCTCACGTGATTCCCGGATCTCGATCATTTTTCTAGAATTTTCGATTTCCATGAGAACCTCGTGATCGTGAAACTATATTACATTTCAGTATTTCTGAATCATTTCATTATCATTATGTGTGGATAAGTTTTTTCTTGGCGCGTGATTTCACGTGGCCGCTTAAAAGGAGCTTACAAGTGGATTTATAGTTTGTTTATACTTTATACATATGCTCACCAACCAGTCTATCTACATGGGGATAATTGTTGTTTGTCACGTATGTACTACGTACAGATATATCTTGTAAAAATATAACGTTTGAGTCGCGTTGTTGCGTTGTAGAATTATATATTATATGAATCGTTATTACTTGATGTAAAATATACATTTAAAAAATATATATATATATTTTTTACTTCAGCAAAGATTTGAAACATATATACTTCAGCAAAGATTCGAAACATAGCAGTATATAGTTCGATTTATGTTTGTAGAAATATCTACACCCGAATCCGGAAAAACTTAGTGAGATTTCATTAAATATTGGGTTCGTTTGACATTGGAAACTTGCTATATCAATAAAAGATCCTTTTAGAATTAAGATATTATATATTTCTTAACAAATTGAACATGTAGGATATTATATATCTATATATGAATGCGCATATAAAATGGAAAATTTCGAATTTTTGCTATAATCAAAAGATCTACCAACGCAAGCAATGCCAATAATATGATGGATTTGAGTAAAATCCTGCAATCTAACATATATATCTTTTTCTAAATTGAAAATAATTTATATATGATAGAATAAAAGTATATTTTAAATATCCACCATGATAACCAACATGGCTTATATATGAACTCAGATAATAATTAATTTCACCGTTCTCTAGCGCCTATACAGTATATGACATATACTACATACTAATGCACATTCGTAGTCGCAGATATTATTATAGGGCGCCCAACCTTGTTTTCAACAAGTTAAAAACGAACCATTGTTTATTCGTTGGTTAAAAACATAGACAACTGAATATAGAATAAACAGCAAACAACCACTAATTTGGGCAATAGAGTACTTGCCCAGACTATATTTTTTAAAGAAATGAAACAAATTAATTGGGACGGCCAAGCAACATATTATAAAATGACCATTATGCAAATGATATATAAATCTACGTATTATGAAGTTCTCTATATAAAAGGACCACACTAGCTAGTCTCTCTAGTGATCGTATCTGTCTCAGTATCAGTGTGTCTCTTTCTCCAACCAGAATATTTGTTTCCTCTTATCTTTCCTTTTATTAATCCGATCAATCTCCCCGAGAAAATTTATCATATATCTTCCCTTTCCCGTTTCATTTTCTCGCAAAATCTTCCCTAGAATTATTTCACCCATACATTTACATATATATATATATATATACACACCATAATAACCCTCAGAATACATCTCTCTATACACCAAAAAAAAAAAAAAAATGGAGGCGTCGAGTATGATATACAACTATCCGTTTTGGAACTACGGTCCTAACAATCTGTTCTCGAATATTCTCTCCGTCGTCAAAGTGGCCGCCTTCGCAGTAGGTGCGTGGTATCTACGGGCGACGGTGACTTCACTGCATGCGGTTATGGTTTGGTTCAATTGGTTTATTGGGTTTCTAAAAATCCTTCTCTTCGCGTCCGCTGGCGTAGGCGCCAGCTTCTTGGCTTTAGCTTACCTTCACGAATCCAAAACCACCAAGGAAAAGGAACGGGAGCTACTATACGATCAATATCTTGCCGTCCCCCCGCCCCCTCGTGTATTGACGTTTGATGATTATAATATACTGAATGGTCATCAGGATGTTGGGTATTATAACAACTCCGTTTACAGAGAGACTGTGCCGGCGTTTCAAGAGTTTTATAAGCCGGTTGAGGAGAGTATTTGTAGATATGATCGAGAGGTGGTTGAGGTGAGTTCGAAGAGTTACAGGAGGACGAGATCAGAGAAGAAGAAGAAGACGGAGGAGAAGGTGGAGTACCGGAGGATGGAAACGGAGAGAGTGACGAAAACGGCGTCGTTGAGGTCCAAGACGATGGATGGTTTGAGCAGGGAGGACTTTCGTATGACGGTTGAGACTTTTATCATGGAGAGGAAGAAGTCGCTCCTCCAAGAAAGGGATCCATGGCAAAACGGTGCCGTCCCTCAGTGGCAGAAAAACGACGGCCTCGGTGATCACTGGCAATACGGTGTCCCTCAGTTGCAGCAGGACGGCGTTGATTACTTGCAGAACGGTGTCGACCCTCAGTGTCAGCAGAACGGTGCTGCTAATCGTTTGGAGAACGGCGTTTTCCCACAGTTTCAAAACGGCGATTTCCCTCAGTTGCAAAACGGCGATTTCGCTCAGTTGCAAAACGGCGTTGATCACTGGCAGCAGAACGGTGTCGCTCCTCAGTGGCAGCAGAACGGCGTTGTCCCACAGTTGCAAAACGGCGTTGTCCCTCAGTGGAAAAGCAAGTGGGAAAACAACGGTGTACCTGAGCCTCAAAACAGCATCGTGCAGTGGCACGGATCGCGTGACGATGGAAGTGGACGTCATCGTCGTCATGGTCGTCGTAGTCGTAGTCATAGGCTCGTGGATGGCCCTGGCTCTAATAATGGTTCTGGTTATGGTTCGTACTTAGCTATTTCGAATTAGGGGGTGGCGCAAATTTGTATAATTTTTCTGAAGTTTGATTAGATCATTTAGCTAAAAACTAATTTGCGAGGATGAATTTATATATCTTACTATCCTAGGCCTTTTAATTTTAACTCCGGTGACTCTTTTATGATCCATGTGCTCTCTTCATATTTTTCTCCATAATTCTTGTCAAACTGTGGCATTATTTTGTGTCTCATGAAAGGATGCAACTTATTAATTTGTTATTACTGTCCAATATGGTAATAATATTTAAAAATTATTATTGAGCATAAACTAAAGATACCAACTTCGAAGTAGAAAATAAATTTTAACACATTCATTTGAGTTAAATATAAATCTTAAGGTTTGGTTTGACTTTAGCTAAACTTAAAGTTAAAAGAAAAAAAGTTGGAGTTTATTTCGGTTTAGGTCAACTAATGAATTTTTCAGTAATTTTTACTTTTAATGAAAACTTTCTATCGAGTATATAACCAAACAATTGGAGTTTTATTTTCTGTTGTGCTAAGTTATATCAGATTGAACTAATACTCGCTGGCTACGGGATATTTATGAATCAAGATTTATGAAACAGTATATAATTTAGTTGTTGATCTTCTTGCCAGTGAAAGTTCTTTCTAATCCATTTATTAATATTTTCCTTCAAAAAGTTTGTCCAAAGTATGAAGTTATTTAGGACCTGTTCTTATCCACTACTTTGTGTGTTCTATAATATAATTGGCAACAAGCTAAGTCACCAACATTTTAACTTTTGCTGTGTCTTTCTATATTATATTTTTCATTACGAGTCCACGTCCTCACAATGAGATGCGTAATACAATATAATTGAACCCGACACATTTTGTCATTGACAACCCAAAAACATACAGACTTGTATTAGAATTGCATGGCACAACAAGGCACCTTATACAATTTTATGATCTTTCTAATAAATGTAGTTTTAGAAAGAAGTGTAATAATAACCTTGATAAAATATATAACAACAAGAAGTAAAACTTCATCAACTTACAGCTTAAAAAAGTGTTAATATAATTATGATGAAACAGAAAATTATTATAAGAAAATATAATTAGGATGCGAATTTTGACGTCTACGGATTGTTCAATATGTTACGATGATGAATAAGCAGAAAATTATTAATATAAAGATTTCTTCTTCTTTTTTTGGCAACAAAGTGCTCTAGGTGAGCCCACAATAAGAGAATCTTAAGAGGATACTAAAGTTTTAATTAAATTGTTTTAGTACTAGAAAGAAAAGAAAACTGATTTAGTAATGACATACAAATCCATAATAACAATCTGACATTAGAACAACATACTTGTTCCTAGGATCCACAACCTGTTTGATCTTCTTTAATCAAACTTTTGTTCTGTCCATGACACATATATTGGACGCGCTTTGGAATTCAATTATAAACTAATCATTTTTTAGCGAAACATTATCCTCTTGCACAACAACCGTTTTCTAAACCAAATTTTAGTATTGTATAAACATTTATCACATTAATTAAAGAAAAATACACACTTTTTGAGTCATTCCTTAGCATCAAAGCAATTGAGAATTATACCGAAATTTAAATTGTATTGAATTTTCAGATAAGCACATTTATGTCAAATAAATAACTACTAAAAAATGGTTGACAAAAAAAAAGTAATAATAATAAAAAAAATAACTACTAAAATTCCAGTAGACTAGTAGTGGTTATTTCCTAGTACTAGGAGATGTTATTTTAACTAGTGTACCAACAAATTTTTTTAGTTATCATAGATTACTCTCAGATTCCATATGTAATATTTGTGTTAATAAAGAAAACTTCAACTGTCAACATACAATCATCATCCATTTCTTTGGTAATTGTTTACTTTTTAAGCTGAAAGTTTAGAGATCACCTTAGAATTATTATATATGGAGGAATTTTAATCATGTGTCCATAAAACACAAAACAAAGAGGAACCTTCTCCCCTCTTTCTTATTATAGTAATGACAATATGAAATTATGCAAAATCATACTATACTATAAGTAGAACCTCTATAAATTAATACTCGGTAAATTAATAATTTCTATAAATTAATAAATTTTTTCGGTCCTAAGATGAGAATAGTGTAATTTTGGACCCAATTTAATAATATAATAAGATAATATTTTTTTTGAAAATCCTTTGTAAATATATGGTCTCATCAATAATATAAATTTATAATTCTATTAAATTATCTAAATATATGTGTATATGTACACATCAATTTTTATTAGAGTTCATTTTTAATATTTTTACTATATAAAAATCTTTGAGTGTTATATTAAAAACATGATAATTGTTATTTTTTTGTAATTGATTTTATAAAAATATTATTTATAAGGATTAAATCTTATTTAAGTTTTTTTACCACATTAAGAAAGCCTCTCTATAAATTAATATTATTAATTTATCGAAAAATTAAAACCTCTATAAATTAATAGATTTTCATGGTCCCAACATTATTTATTTATAGAGGTTTTAGTGTATTACAATAAATAACATTTGGATATGAAACATTGTATCTAGAAACACTTATTGATATATAAAATCTAATTTGAAATAACATTGTATCTACAAATTTATAATCTACGTGACACGCGAATTGGATATCCACTCTTCAATCTTGCAAATAATGTCCACTTTTCGATGCTTGGATCTTCATCTACCACCTCCCAACTTCAATTTTTTTTTTTTTTTCACAATCATTAAAAAAATACTATGTCATAATCATTCAAATTTTGCTATACTAGATATAAAAAAATGGTACGAACCTGTAAGTGGTTACAAAACGGTGGAGAAATACTAACATCATAGCCTTGGCCATAACAAGTCCAAGACATGTTCTTCCACCCATCCCAAATGCTAAGAAACTGTTTGCTTTTGCTTCAGCCTTCATTCAAATCAAGTTTCGTAAGTAGACACAAAACAGTTAAACAAAGAAACTGTAAAATTTTAATACTTTTACTTTAAATTGTGCTGTACTTAACTTACCTCAAACCTTAAAGGGTTGAACTTGTGAGGTTTATTATATACATCAGGATCAAGATGAATGGATCTTGCGTCAATATTTATATTCCACCCTTTTTTAATCTTATATCCTTTAAAATCAGAAAACAAAATGTATCTAAGTCAGATCGATCAAACAAAATAAGAATATAGGGAATTGATTTTCTTAAAGATAAATAATTAAAGTAAACCTTCCATTTCACAGTCTTGAAGTACTAATCTTGGGAACCAAGGCACTACAGACGCCATTCTCAGAGATTCTTTCATTAACTATATCCAGAAATTATATATGCATATAAACATAATTTAAACTAATTAAGTAGTCCATTGAAAAAACGTTTATATAGTACCTTTGAGGCATATGGCATTTCACTGAGATCTTCAAGTTCAAGAAATGGTTTATCTGATGCACTCTTCCCAATCTGAGATTGTTCTTCCTGTTGACCGACCAAGACAATGACATGTTTTTAAAAGGAAAACCCTTTAAATTTGTCTTTATTCGGATTAGAAAGAAAAACAGAAACTAAAGTGATAAATAATTATTAAAATATCGCACAAGAGAAACTAGTTATAGAACTTACAATAAGAATATCCAAAACCTTCTGATTTTCACCGAGGTACTTAACCATCCATGTTAGAGCACTAGCCGTCGTGTCCTGTCCTGTATTTGAAATTTTTTTTTTTCGTATAAACCGGATTCATGTTAAATTAAGAAGATTCAGTTAATCTGATTTATACTTTTTTTTCTTCTTTCATTTTTCCTCTCTTAAGTGTAAAAATGATGGGTATTAAATTGGACCTGCAATGATCATGGTCAGAATATTGTCCTTAATCTCAGCATCAGTCAACTTGGGAGACGACGAAGAAGTGCCGTTATCTACTGCGAGAAGCTGCTGCAAAAAATCTTCATGATGTATATTTTGATTATTTGTTTCAATTCTCCTTTTTCTAATTATGTTTTCTAACAACTCCATTACTCTTCCTCTTGCCTGCATCATATGAATCAAACCAAATTAGTGTATAATAATATGATATTTCAAAGAGTGTAATTAAAACGACGTACCATGATGCCCTTGTGGAATCTAGTCCAAGGTAAATTGAGAGGAAAAGCTAGCATCGCTTCACAAACAAAGCCCACATCTTTTTGCATGGAACCCAATTCTTCTTCGTCTTCTAGACTTATTAACATCTTACACATTGCTTTGAATGTTATCTGCAACACCACCACATTTAGAACACTCTCATTTCTCAATTAAGTTATGCCTTGTAAGAAAATGAATGAAAATTTTGAATTGACTAAAGTTAATTATCATTTATTTTCAGGTATTCATTATGGGCCGAACTTACATAAAAAAAGTTTTAAAGAGGCCCAACCAATACTACGCAAGCGTGTGAAACAAACCTGGAGCAAATCTGTGAGCAAGATCACCGTACCATGGTGTTCCCATCCACTAAGAGCGTCCACGACGAGTTCATCAAAGTGTCTAACCATCAAAGCCGTCGATCTTTTGGAGAACAAGTTGATCAAACGGCTACGGAGAATCTTGTGATGGTGTTGAGGAGCACAGAGAAGGCTCCGTTCACCTACAAGCTCACCTATGGACTTTATGTACCGTTTTGTGAACATCCCTGACTCGTTGTTCAGGACAGCCCGAGCTGACTCGGTCGTCGACAGGAACACGTGTGTCTCTCCGAACAAACTTGTCCTAAAACAACTTCCGTACCTGTAATATACAAAAGTATGTTTTTTTTTCTCTTTCTTTTCTAAATATTGTTAAGTATATATAAATGATGTGTACCGGAAACCTTCTAGATGAGCCAGAAGCTTCTTCAGTTTACCTGATACGGCGACTACGGACGAATTCGTAGAATCCTTTGCCGCTGTTAACGGAAAGCATGAACTGGAGTGTTTCTCCGATCACCGGAAAACCATGACTTCCGGGAGGAAAATCGCCTGTTGATTCCTTTCGATCTTGGATCAGAATTTTGAGTATTTTTCCAAGTATTAGTATCGCAGCGCAGAGGAGAACGCAGAGGAAAAGATGTTCCATTTTATTTTGTTCCAATAGGAAGAAACGTAATTCTAAATTTAAGTACGCAGGTTTGGTTTGAGCTTGTTAATCTATAAATATAATGAGATATTTTGTAACAAGTGAAGTGAGTGGGGTGTTGATCTTTTTTGGCTCCTCATGATGTCGCGTTAGACTCAAAATCTATTGAATATGTGTGTATCAGTGTATGTGTAAATGTATATGTATTTTCTTACAGGTAAACCAATCGAGAGGCTGGCTATATACACTAAATCAAGAGAATAACTTAGGTAGAATTTGGTGTAAAGATTTTCTTGATCTATGAAAAAGTATCGGTATATCCCTATTAAATTTCGGTAGTTATTTTATACTATATAGTTGAATGATAAAAAATAAAACAAATCATCTATCTAGGACTAGTGTTTGAGAGTTAAAAACAACAGTATTTGACGTATCGTGCAACTAATCACGATCCTTTCCATGGCAAATTAAAAAAATAAATCATGAGCATGTGGAAAACATTTCAACGACTATAGAAAAATATTTCGGTCATGGAACTTTGATGGTTATAAATTATTTGTCTAGGTCATTGGAGGTGACGCCATGCGCTGAAAGTTGAAACAAAAGGAACAATAGGAACACAAAAATAGAAAAAGCATATAATATGGGAGACACGTGGACGGTGAAGAGAGGCTGTTGCGGTATTGCACTACATTCTCACGAGTGGCCATGATTAACTTGTTTTCCACTTGTTGCGGCACAAGTGATGATCACTTCTAACATTCTCACGTCACATTCCGCCTTAAGTCTATTACTCTATTTGCATATTTCGTGACGGATGCGTCTACATGCATCCCATTCCCATATCTCTCTGTTCAAGGCCCCGCTGATTCTCTTTGCTTTTATAATTATAGGTTTACCGTAAAATCACACTTTATTTTTTATGTTTTATTCTCCAAGCAAATGATACTTGATTAGAAAACTTACAAATCATGTCATTGTAGGTCCAAAGACATGTATTTAGGCATATGTTTTTTTAACACGATCAACCCACTCTTAAAAGCGAAACAATAATAAGAGTGTATCGAGGCGAACTCGCATAGAAGTATTCTCCCACGATCTTTGCATACCTTTCGAAAAGCTCGTCCATCACATTTTCACCAAACGTAGGCTCTAACATCGGCTCGACCACAGCTCTTATGGTATTTGCAAATCTTCTTCCACGAGCTAGTGATTCGGGTTTGGACCGTACTACTATGTCATCATAACTCGCCTCACTGATACTCCCACCTTCCCAATCAATCGGGCTTATCTCAAGCCGATCGATTGAAAAAGACTTTTCTTTCTCTATCACCATTATCAATTCTTCGGAGCTTGCTGCATAGTAAGGAGCGTTGAAAGCATCGATTTTCTCTTCTTCGACGATACCCTTAGACGAAGAAAATAAGGCACATTTAGTTATGACTTAATATGTATTAATATTTATTCATCTGTTTGATCTGATATTGTTATGGTTGGGCTATAATCTATTCATCAAATAATCTATGTTTTTGAAGCCAACTGAAGAAATTAGATTATATTACCAAGATATATTATCTATCAACAGCCCCGTCTCAAAAAAAAAATTGTCCCTAAGCATATAAGTTTTTAGGACCCTTTTCAACATAATTTTTTTTTTCTTTTTTTTTTTCTGGTCCCATTTGCTTAATATTTTTTTGAATTGTTTTATTTGTCCCATGGCCAATGCCCCTCTCGCCTAGGTATGAGCCGGGGCTGTCTATCAAATATTTTTTAGTTATGAGAAGGCTGTATTTAGTTATCATTTACTTTCCTTACCTTACTACTTTTATCATCAAGAGCTATTAAATAAGCCTTTTCCATAAGTGTTAATGCTTTATTCAAAATTAATTAATTGATTGGTTATATTCATATATATATATATATATATATGTGTGTGTGTTATATTAGAATTTGAAAGTTCATTAACTGGGCGTTGCGATTTTTTTGCTAGCGTTCGGCAGTCGGCACTGTATACATATATCAAAGTTAATCGAAGATAATATGTTATTGAGAGAGATGTAAAAAGGGTAGTTCTAGTCTAGTGGCCTTTTACATCTCTATCAATGTATGTATCAATTTTTTCTATATAAATTGACTAACTTAAATAATTTGAAGAAAAAAAAAACAACCAATTTGGAAAAGAAGACATGGGCCACATTACTAGGACTCAATTGGTCAGGTAACGTGTCATGTAAAATCCTTATAGTGTAATATGGCATATTTCCATGTTGGTTCTAACTTCTAAATCAATGTTAACATATCTACACCACCATACCTCTTTCGCCATAGACATAAGAGCTTGAGCTAGGAGTTCCCATTGATAGCAACTCTCTTCGGTTGTAGGATCCTGAGAGCTTCTACCGAGGAATGATAAAACCATTCGCCCCCCAGGGACCAACTCTTCGGATCGTGATCTCAGAAATATCGAAAAATCATTTTGGAATTGAAGAGCGTAAGCTTTGTGTGCACTCTTAGGACTTGTCTTTGATATGTAGAGTTTCCCCACATTGTCTAAATCAGTTGTATCAACCCCGTATTTCTTCTCCGCCTCACCACATGGAACCTTTAATATATGGATGATAATTCAACTTGTTAGCATTCATATTGCCGTATAATGAGTGATATTTTGATAAAAATGTGGACCACATTCGTAATTTCTTGTGTGTGTGTGATCCGTGATGTCTGAACCCCTATTTTGACAAAATGATATACTATGTGGACCACATTCGTAATCTCTTGTGAGAGATGTATGAATCACTAGGTTTCTGTTTTTTTTTTTGTGTGTGTGTTGGTTTCTCCTCCAAATGAGAAAGATTCCCACGCACTAATTTTGTTTTAATAAAAGGTATATTACTTGCGTAGTATTTTCTCGGTACTGTTTCGTCAATGAATACTTTTTATGAGAAAAATATCGCGATCGTCATAGTTCTTTTCATGACTCACGTTAAGTAATTAACGATATAAAATTTTTGTATGTTTTATTTACGAATTAAGATTTTCATAAATATGATATTCCGGCCATAACTCATAATAGAATATCAGAATTGACAATTCATTTTTCAGAATGCTAGTTGGCATTTTCAAAAACACTGATTTTTAATTTTATTATATACGTAAGTATTATATACTAATAAATAAGTAAGTAAAGTTCCGTATACAGAAACAGTACACACCTGAGACAACCAGTGTAAACTTGAAGACGAATGAACAAAGTGAAGGCTCCGGCGAGGAAACAAACGTCCGTAGAAGGAGCCAGGGACCGCAGACACAAAACACGATTCTCCTCCTCCACGACCAAGTAAACCCTCCTTCTTATTATAAAGCCGGTTGTAAAACTCCGGCAAAGAAGCAAAGATGTAGTTGAAGTCATTGTTAGGGGATCGTTGAGAGAGACTCTGAGCTCAGGGACCGGACGGTCGAGGTCAGGGCACAAGTTTTGGATTGTGTCGATAATGTTGGAGATGGACAAGAGACTGTTCGGACCGGAGGAGCAGCCTAAGTCGGCGATTCCAATGCTTGAAATTTCCGAATTGCTTATCAGTAGCTTCTTCAAGGCCTCGTCCATCACCCTTCTGCCTAGAGATATCATGTTGCGCTGCGTAATCACAAAATCATTACATCTTTGTCATTATTAATTATGTTCGAGAACCAAATTATGTTCAAGTTCAAGATATAGCACTAATCACTCGTATATATATAAAACAATGCATTTTTTTTGTTCAAACATGAAAACAATGCATATTATATATAACTTTTTGAGATAAAAAAAATTCAACCTGAGCGGTGGAGTTCTTGGCATAACTGTTTTCACCGTTTCCTTTGTTCATGTGAAGAACTCGCATTACTTCCATATCTCTCTCTCTTTGTTGTGTCTCTGTATTTTTGATGAAGCAGAAGGTTAATGAATATAGTAAGTGATGTTGGGTCGATATATATAAGAAAAGATGTGTTGTAAGAGATTAGTGATTTGACAGCCACATGCATATATATATATATATATATATATTTTTGGTATAATTGTTTGTTTTTTGTTCGTATAAACCATACATGCATATACAGTATATATTTTATGGACAAACGTTGAGTACATCTCTCTTTCTAAACACATATACATACGACGACGGTCTCTCTTTTTTTTTTCTTTTTTTTTTGTCAAACACGACCACGGTCTCTTTTACGAACTTTTCTCTATATTTTCAACTAAGTTAAGAGGTTTAGTTTTTTTCTTTAATAATTTTATTCACCTTCTATTCTAGATCTAGGTATCGTTCAGAATTACAAGCAGATTTCTAATACTATTCCAAGATAAATATTGTAAACTCGAAGCAGCTCACAGACCATGAAAACCCGTGAAGGGGAGTAATTATGGCTGGAAATATCTGAACCAATTGGAGAGAAAACTGTCTTGAGCAAATCTCGAGGAAGAAGTAAAGGTGGTGATAACTTTCATGTCGAGGCCTGCTAGTTTTGCTCTTAATATTAGTTGACTTTCCCTGACAATGATGTGGGCTGGTTTTGAAGTGAACATTGTGTGAAGTCTTGAATTTTGTTCTTTCCAAAGTGAGTACACTAGCCTTAACTAATTCATTCAATATGGTTGTTTAGGGTTTATAATAAATTTGATCATAAAACATTCTAAAACTGCAAAAAAGTTTAATCCACAAAAAAGGGTAGCAAAACAAGAACCAATGGCTTAATAAAGGCTCATGGAAATGGGTCTCTTCTGTTTGGGTCCACTTAAGACTTTGTTCTTCCGAGAGATTTAAGGGACCGATTCTTTGTGTTTTGTAATCCTTGGTATACATATTAGACTATTTCTCATCTCGCCGTCGAAGGTAAAATCAATGAAAATTATTGATAAGCTAGGAAAAACTGAATTAGCTACGTAAACTGAGCCCTTCTTTTTTTTTTTTCTTTTTTTTTTATGATGTGAATATATACCTAGAAAATTTTATGCGTGCTTCCAGAAAGCATAGCGTTAACAATGTTCTATTTGGCTCTTGTCTTTTTCGTTAAGTGTACAACATTTATAAACTTGGACATTATATATCATGTGACTACGAAATATATCGATTTTAGACTCATTTAATTTTGACGCGAGGTTGTTGACACTAATACAAGGCTTGTTATATTAATCAAGCTCTCGCCTTTTTTAGTAACATAAACTTATATTAGGAAAAAAAATAATCAAAACAAATTTGAGAGTTTCGACTAACCACAAGCAAACAATCATTATAAACTAAAACTTCTTGACTGATTCTAAGTGATGAAGGATTCGTGTTAATTGACTGTCAACATCTACTTAGGTAGTTAACAGTCATTAATCAGCGCTAATAAATTACCATTTAGTTAGTTAACAGTCGTCAGATATGTTTCAGTAACATGATTAACAAAGAAAAGAAAATGAAATCCAATTTTTCAGAATTTAACCAATCGTAAACAGACAACTACAAGTTTCTTTTTTTTTGAAACTGAACACAAAATAATCATAACTACTTGATCGATTCTAATTGGTGTAAGAATTTGTCGTAAACTACTGCATGCTGATATGTTAGGGAAACTTTTTATATTGTTAGGTACTGTGATTGGTTTTGTGTTCCTGAGTTTTTAAGGTAGGCAAGAATATCATATTAGGTCACTTGTACCGTTTGTATTATCTGAGCAACTATATGGTCCCATCTCTATATATATTTTCACAATCATCAAAATATTTAATATGATTAAAAATTTAAGATAAATTGCGTTTCAATCATTATAATCTGTTTAACACATATGTGTCATATATGTTACTTATTTATACGAGTTTCCATCTGATATGTATTACAAATATATGTAATCAGTTATAGGATTTAATTTTGCCAACATCCACATACGAGTTCCCGACCGACTATTAAATTTTTTTGCATGATCAACACAAGATCAGCGAATATAAATTCTCAACTCAACAGTTTCGGAAAAGTACGAGATCAAGGCATATAAAAATCTCAATCTCAAGATTATTTTATTTTTGTTGTCAACCAATCTAAAGAAACTAAAGACCGAACAAAGATCCGGATTTTTATACATATATACTTCTTTTGGCTTGGACCACGCATATGATTCGTGGAAATTCAAATTATATTCGAATTATACTAGACGAAAATGAGAACACATTATTTTGTCACGTTTTTTTATTTTTCTGTTCCACCTACACGACAGAGATCAGTTCGGCTACGATATTTTCGTATGTATGATATCTGATATCTCTAAAAACGAATTTATAAAGTATCGAAACATAAAGGAATATTCAGTCTAGTAATATTTTTGATTTATTTTACTTCTTGTAAGCATAGTACATATGAAGCCACTCCCCTTATCCGTCTCTGCAATGCTTTTGCATTTCCATTAGTATATACTATTTAATTAAAATGTGAAACCAAAAAAAAAAAAATCAAGGAATTGTATTCGTGACTCGTGATTCGTGAAGCACACATGGCCTTTTCCTGCCAAGTAATTTCGGACGCGAATAGATTGCCAAATGAAGTAGTAATATCACGTGAACATTCTGCTTCACATTCTGACTATGAGCCTCTTTTCTCTCTATATATATATATATATTGGATTATTATTTTATATATATATAAGTCTTCATTTTGATGAATTTTGTAGGTTTTTATAAATTTGATTTTCACGTATTATAATCTTTTATACCCTAAAACTGTTAAATTCTCTCAAAGCAATGTTTAAACCTACAGTTACTTTCTTATTGTCAATGTATATTACTATATTATATTAACTCAACTAATAATGGCTCCTTAATTTAGATTCTAGAATGGGACTCTAAATAAAACAATAAGATAATTCTAATTGTAAATTAATTATTTATACTGTAAAGTCGTAATATACGTCACCTGACTTTTGATGGTAGTCACGCATTAAATATTCGAGAAAGCTAGATATCGGCCAAATTTTATTAAATATGATATATCTAAGAAACCTCCAATTGAATGATTCACTTACTTACTTAGTAGGTAGTACATATGATAATGTCTGGATTGATTAATGTTAGATTAGTTAGATATTATAAATACTTGAATGTGACATAAATTAACTTTCTGTCAGGAAAGGCCTCAAGTCCAGCTAATGTTTGTCTACCTGTTTGGCGAGTTCAGAGTAGAAATAACTATCAAAGATAAGGCAAAACATGTTTCTGGTATGATAGTTTGGCACACACGTAACACAATATAATGCTCTAATTTATTCATGATTGTACCGCGATTGTCTACAAATCATACATATTTCCATTTATAATACTTCTTGGACTACATAGGTTAGGTATTGTTGATACTTGATACTAAAGCGATAACATTGAAAAGTTTATATTGTATTTTGTAATACTAGGTAATTATCCTGCATTATGAATAGCTATACTGAATTTTGGTGTTTTACATATACAAAACATATATATTGTGATATTATATTTTGTATGCAATGTAGGTTAAGTTTATCAAAATTAATAATCGTTTTTCACTAATCATTGTTCGAAGTTCAAACACTAATAGTATTCAGTCTGTTTATTTTCTGCATTATTTATTCTTCATCAGTCGCACTTAAAATTTAATAGAAGAAGAGAGAGGCGAAGCAACTTAAACACGTACATGCTTTTGTCCACATGTCAATTTTGCAAATACTATTTAACTGCCGTGTTTAATTATAATTGCATGTTAACAAGATAAATAGTCAATCTTACAATTGTGTATCGCTGCTATTTATGTCACTCACTATGACGAGTTTCTATTGTCAAATTACATTGTCCATTACGATAATTATCATACTATATATATATATATATATATATCTCACAGAAGACTACAATAGATATACATATGCGGTGAGTGAACCCAACCACTGTGCTCAAAACCTTGCTAGCTCTCGTAGTTACACAGCGTGAATCATTTCGAAAAGCAATCATATAATTTTCAATATTCTTGAAATTGGTTAAATTCTAAACTTTGTGGTGCAAAAAACCTCTTAATCATCATGAATATTTTAGAGATTTCTCATAAGAACAACACCTCAGGAATAAAATAAAAAACTTTCTCAGGCACTAACATTGAGGTCTCTACTCCGCAAACTTTCTCCGACGCTGGTGTAGCTCCTGCTCATCGACGTCGGGATCTCTTGTCTCTCCACCTTCTTCTCGTTAATCTTTTCTTTGTTTTTTAAGCTTTTCCCCGTTTTTATTTTTGTTACAAACCTCTCTGGCCTCCTTAAATCCCGATGATTTCTCGATAGGCAGTAATAAAGGGCGACGGTGGTTTCCGGTTAACCCCCTCACCTTTTCTCTGATTGCTTCAGCCGGTGTAACAGATCCACGAGCATCCGACATGCACAACCTCCGATTAGGATGTCGTTTCACCCTTGGAAAAGCTTATATTGAAGCACAAAGTTTAGCAGGAGAACTCCTCTCTGGACCACTAGCTAATCTTTATCCGGTGGAGACGTTGGAGTCACACGGCGTCTCCTTTTCCATGGCAAGAACCCATCCTTCCAAAATTGTTTTTTTGGTGTGGATACTCGATCCAGCCCCTTTCAACAACTCTGGCTTGCTTATGCTGAAGGCTTGTTCACTGGAGCTGCTCAGTCTCTTGCAAATCTATTCATCCTCTCCGTACAACCGTTGCCGCTCACTCAATCCCGCTATGTCAACCATCAAGAGCTTCGGTCTTCTTTTGGGGGGCCTTTCCTTTATTGTCGGCCCATTAACTTCTCAGCAAGCTAAGCCCACGAGCACAAAACCCATATCAAAAATTTCTGAATATTTTCTAAGGCCTCTTCCATTGTTTCTTCGTAATCTTGATGGTAAGGACAGAAGACTCCTTATACATCGTATATCGACAGCTTCGATGTGGGTCCATGAAGATCAATTGCAATCCTTGGTACAAAGCAACCCGTCGTTTATCAATCTTCATCTTAGCGTTTGGCTATTGGGATTTTTGCCTTTGTTTTCAAACAACACCAATGGAGGGAGGAAGATCGGCATTATGACTCCGCCTCTACGGAGCGGTGGTTACCAAAATTTCCTCAACCCCATGTGTCCATATCCCGTGTTCTCTGAACCTAAGCATGTACAATCTACCAACTTCAGGGATATCTTCCACACAATGATTGGTCCAACTCTAGACCTCTCTAAGCCCAGGTACGAGAATTTATTTCTCTTGTTGACGCCCAATTTTAGCCAATGGTGTGGTCAAGTTTACGAACTCTGTGGATTCCATTTGAGTAGTAAAGCATCATTGTTGTTGTGGCGTCTCTCTCTTTCCTTGAGAACCTTGGGTACAGTATCCCTTTCGGCTTTGACCCATGAATCCTATTGCTTGATGTTCTTTGGTAATTGGATATTGTTTCCAATTTGTCCGAGTTTAGTCTACGGCTTTGGTGTGATCAAGGTCATTCTCTACTCTATGGCAATTCTACCAAACATCTATAAGCCCCAGAGCTCCACAAACCTTGCTCAAAAACTTGTCAAGCTACCACCTCGTGTAGGCTTCCTCAAACCGGAGAGAAGTTTAGCTTTGACCCTTATATTAACGCCAACCAGTCTGATGATAGTGGCAATCTCCTCATCCGTTTGGCTTATACATGGAAGAGCTATCGACAATCTTGATCTCACATGTACCAAAACTCCTTCAAGAATTTGGCTCAAAGCTCTCAAGAACCTATTGCCGATTAATCCTATCCTATGTTGTTTTGGCATTGGGGAATGCTTTCTTATCTTGTATTCTAAGCTTTGCTGTAAAATTTTTGTCCTTTGATTAATGAATGCAAGTTGTTTGACACACACACACCAAAAAAAAAAAAAAAAAAAAAAATCATCATGAATATTGTGGTTGAAAAAGACAAACAGTCTTATTCATATTCATTAACTTTGATTTGAAACTATGTATAGACCTACTTAAATTTGATAGAGAGATTAAAACCCCACACACACACTCACACACAACAAATGATAGAGACTCGTCATTATGAAATATAATCAATAGTTTTTGTTTTGTCAAAATGTATTGTACTATTTCAAGATTCGATTCACATTTCACTAAAGTTGGTTGAGCCTAATTCAATGTTTGCAACTCAAATAGTAAAAAGAAAACGATATTTTTGTGGCATCGTAATACATGAATCCTCATTTTTAGAGAAGATAGTATCATAGGACAAGTACAAAAAGGCGAAGAAACCGTACTTGAGTCTTGTGACGAGTCCTTTGTTTGGTCATATAAACATGTCAATGGTCGATGAGTCCCCTTTCTACTAACATGCAATAATACCACATTTGCTTTCATAAATCTAAACTATACATTATACTATTCTTGTGTCACAACTCAGAACTTATATATTTTTTTTTCTCATTCTTTTTCTTTTTGCTTTTGTACCTCCAATACAGAATCCAATGTAACAAACACCAATTAATCACTCACACAACCCAATAGTATCAAACCAATTCAACAAAAAAAAAAAATATCAAATTGAAATCTCCCCGCAATTTTTTTCTTGTTTGACAATACAAGTTTTTTTCTTATATTATATACATTACGTATCAACAGAGATATTTGCTTTCAGACCTACTTGTGATCAATGGTCCATGGTCTATAATGAGATCCCTGAACAACCAATTTTTACTAATTACCTCGCAACCTCGAGTTCTTCACCAGCAGAACTTCTTTCTCTGCATCATATTCCTAACCATTAATACATAGAATACCGACTTAGAAGGGCAGCAAAACTAGCTACAGAATGACACTAACCCGGTACTTAGCTTCCTCTTGCCGGTCTATGTAACTCAAAAGTTCATCTTGCCTCATTAAAGCCTCATGCAACGCCTGTTCATCAACACCCATATTCGGTAATAATAAGGTTTATAATGACTCGTTATCAGTACCATTCAAGGTTTAGAAACAGAGTTTCATACCTTTTTCGTGGTGATGAGCTCTGCTTCTAGTGCATCCACGCGATAAACAGCAGCATTCAGCAACTCCTCTTTCTCGTGAGGCATCTCGAATTTCCTCATGCGAAGAGTTTCTAGCTGTTTCTCAAGATCCCCGAGTCTGCTTAAAACAGAGGAAATGACAACCCTTTCAGTGATCGTTGAACGAGAAGGTGAAGGTGGACGGGATTCCCTTGCAGTATGTTCATCACACAGCTCAGCTCTAGCGCTTGAAGGATGCAACTGTGAGTTTTCTTTAGTCAGTGGCAGAGCCAGAGACACGAGTGTGAAAAAGTTCATGAAGAACACAGTTAGCCAACTCCTGATATGACTCACCAATCCTATTTTGCCCAAACTTGATGTATATTGCGGACCTGCAACACGTTCCATTATATTATTACATGCTGTTTCACGTCCGTAACCTCCAAATGTCCCACCGGTCTTACCTTCAGAAGCATTTGACATCTCTTTGGGCTGCCAAGAAACATCCACAACTATGTCCACCATTGGTACACACTCCTCATACTCAGATAAAACAGTAGGACTTGTGTTACCATTGGCTTTGATCTATTAAAATAAGCATAATAGCATATCAGGTCCTGTATAAGAAATTAAGAACTAAGAACTTCTACGTATTTGATGTCACTTTTGTACATGAGAACGCTTACAGTTTCAGTAACAGGAGTCAACTTGGGTACATGATTGTTCAAATTTGTTTTCGGTGAAACCATCTCTTCCAATTCAGACCCTGACTCTGCTGTTGATGGGTCACTAACTTTCATCTGAGCCAAGAGAGGAGAGGATTCTTACAACCTGATAATACACCCAAAAAAACATAGAAAACCTTATGTTGAAACTACCAAAAGACCTTACCCCAGAATCAGTTGGCATATCAGATGAAGATATTTGAGAATCACTGGTTAGGAACGCACCAGCATGCCTACAGAACGTCCCACCACTGCGACCCATCTGCATGAAGACCGAGAAATCATTAGAGTAACATATATGTATCCTTTATATTTTGATTTAATATAAGCATAACAGAAACATAACGAACAATAAGATGTGGAATATTTAGACACAAGCACTCCACCTTTAATATCTCAGGGTCTTTCCACGGTCCTTTATCAGATCTCATACAACCTCCCTGATCTGCACAAGTGCAAGTACCACCGAGAAAATCTGGCAGCTGGCTGAACAAGTTCCAAAATATGGTCAGATACTCAGATGTTAAATCATATTCCAAACGAAACATTGAAGACAAACTGTCTACCTGGCATCAATCATCTCAAGTAATTTTTTCTGGTACTTGTTGCCAAGGACCTATTCAGATCACATTGATACAATTAAGTTTTTTTTCTACAGTTAAAAGTGTAAAAGTGGATACATAGGAACCACGGTTAAGTTACATGTATTTTGGAGACAGTCTTTGGATCAAGAAATGATTTCACCGTGCCCCAAAGTAGCTTAAAACCAGAGCCGGCATTGATGATAAACATACGATGAAGAGTCTGCACATATGTCATATCACATGTTATTAAAACAATGCTCAAAAACAGGTTTTGCTTACAAAAAAATCAATGGCTGCCTGACAATACCTCAGGGTAGTTATCACTATCAATCTTTTGCAGCTGGATTATGAGATCTCGAGCAGTTTTAGTGAAATTTTTTAAGCCCTGCCAATATATTTCAGACGATTCAGTAAGCATAAGGAAACCTACACATGAAAAAGGTTCCAGAATTTGGGTTAAAAATGTACCAGGCCTTGGACATCTAGGATAGTTGTACTGGAGTCAATGTGTCTCTTAGCAGCAATGCAGCAAGCTGGGAATTTGACAGTAATAGTTTTCTCAAACTCTTTAACATGATATCTCAGGTATCTTTCCAATGTAGTGACTTGCATGAGTTTGCTTGCGTCGACTTTTCCTAATCTTTCAATGTAAACAGGTCTTCCTTCCTTATCAACACCATGATATCCCTGAGGGTAGCACTTGAGGACTTCATCCAATTCCGGAAACTCAAATTCCTGAAGTGAAGGAACTTAGTCAGCAACTATCTGCGGGTATTGACACAAATACTTTTGCGCAACACACGAAAATGACAACTTTATAGTACCTCCAAGATAGTGTCAGTGCCAAAATCCCTTCTCCATTGGATCATGTTAGTCCACATTAACTTTGCTTTTCCAAGATCAAATTTCCTAGCAAACAGGAACCTGCAGAAAGAGTCATGAAAACAAACAAACAATGTTCTCTCTACTTCATATCAAATATACTTATAACACAATGAAACACGTCCATGATCTCAACATCGACATAAAACAGTGATTAAGTAGAACACAAGATGGATTAAAAAAAAATGGAAACCTCAACATCATGTGATAATCATCAAGGCTAGGAGGAAGCAAATGGTCAGAGATGAGTGAGTGTCGGAAATCAGAAACATATCTTAATTCTTCAGCATCATGTATGTCTTCGAAGGTAAGAGAGAGTGTCCGGTCAATGCTTCTCCCCCCCCCCTGCTGCTGCTGCTGCTCCCTTTCCTCTTCAGGGAATCTCTGAATTTGCTTTTGGAAGAAGATGATTTCTTCCTGAAAAGACCACCAATTCTAGCTTTCTTGTCATCCTCTGAAACTTCCAAATCTGACTTCTTTTCTCTTTTATCACCACCACCATTGTTTGAGAAACCTTCAAAACCAGACAAAACAATAAATAAGGTCAAAACCATCAAATAAAAATGATAACTTTTATAGTTTTGCGAGTGATGAAAATCTCCACTCTCAAAAAACCAAATCGGAAGACTTACAAGGTCTTGTGAATCGATCGAGAGAGCCCGACATGAGGAGAATACTCAACTTGTGTGAACTCCAAAAAATAAAAATAAAAAATCGAAACTTTAGAATTTGGAGAAAAACAAAAAAAAAAAAAAAACTGAAATCGGAATTGAAGGAAAGGGAGGGGGGGGGGGGGGGGTAGATGAAGAAGTAACTGAGGAATTTATTACTATTAAATTTATGGTTTTTCGTTTATGCGAATGTGAGAAATCAATGTTAGCAGAAGTAGTAATCTTCACGGCCGCCGGGAAATATCGTAGCCATTATTAATGTTGAGAAGATTCGAATATTTTTTTCTATTTTTTTCGTCTGCCTCTTCGTTATTTTTCACCTACAAAATTATTTACGTTATCATGACACGTGGCGATTAGTTGCTCGATCATCATGTGAAACCTCCTCTTGGCGGGAACTCGCTTCCAGTTATTACATCACACGTTAATTCGGTTTATTCTGTTTTTTTTTAGTATTTTCTTCTTCTTCTTCAAATTGAGAGTTTAGTAGTATTCCTAGTTAAATTATAAATCAGGGTCCAAAAGGATGATATAAAGTTCTAATTAATTTTTAGTTAGACTATTTTTTTTTGTTTATGCTTTATGCATACAAAAATACACAGCACCATAAAATCAATAATTATACATCCGGATCCGGTCCTATTTCCGATGATCGGCTTATGATTTTTTTTTTTTTTGTAAAGACAAATCACAAAAGAACCTTCAATAATTTTTTTTTTTTTTTGTCAATCAAGAACCTTTAACGATTATGATTTTTTATATATAATTAAAAGTAGAGTAGGATATTTTAGAAGATCAATAATGTAATAAAATATGTACACATCACGATCACGCTACATACATTTTTGTCCGTTGTCATGAGAATTATTAACTAAACAACCAGTACGTGCACAAGTGTAGATAGAGTCATAGAGAAAAGTATTTTACAATCTCTCTCCAGTCTCCATCATACCAGAGAGATATTTTTTGTTTTTGTGGAAGCCTTTCTCCCACCCACTTGATCTCAAACTTCTGGTAGCAATGGCTTCTTTATTATTTACTTAAAATCATCCTAATATCAATTACCTTGCTTGGTCTCCGAGCTGCCTGAAGAAAACACACACAAAAATTAATTACTACTTCTGTTTGCGTATTTAAGCCAATTGGATGAGCTTTGTATTACAGTACCTGTCATGTGTACTTCCTTAATTTGCGTTTTGCCTGAAACTGGCCAAGCTTGTCTCTCCACTCAGCTGCAATGCAAAATCAATGGCAAAATCGATCTTTGATTTCTTGAACGAAAAAAACATAAGAAACTTTCACACACCATTATTTTCTCAATGAAAAACATGGACATTTTCACCAAACAGAGCGCAACACTGCATTATAACGGGGAATATATGCTTCAAGATTAATGCATATGGGAAGGGGTGAGAGCAAAGCTTACCGGCTTCATCATACCGTTCTTCATCAACAGCTTGCATCATGTTCCTCAATAAATCAAACTCTTTTGTATCAAAACAAGGCTGACCATTTGGCCTAATGCAATGAAAACAATGTTACTAAGTTTGTTAACTTACCAGCAAAAGAAAGGATCTTAAAATGACTAATTTCACATTTCAACCTGTCTAGTTCGGTGAATAATAAACCATCTGAAGCAGGTGTTTGCTTTGATAGCTTTCCCGAATCAATGACTCTCATTCCATCACTATAAGCTAGATACTTGTTAACTTGAATAGGTACCTAAAAAGAGTGAGTATTGACACCATTTTTCAACAGTTAATACTCGGTTAAATATGATATCATGAAGAGAACTCTTGTGTGATTGTTTCTCTTCAAAAGAAAGTTTGAAAACATGGTTATAACTATACCTTGCATCTAACAGCTATGTTAATTGCATCTGAAGGACGGAGATCGAAGCTAACACACTCCGACTTATTACCACCAACCTGCAATCCCATCATTCAGAGCAGCCTTAGCAATACATTACGGATTTTAAATTTCAAAAGAAAACATTTGGAAGATGCATTCCTAGGCCAAAATTGCAAACCTTTGAAAGGTATAACTCTGCAAAATATGCCTCGTGTACTCTTGTGGTAACTCTAACAAGCCTAACCTGCAGAAAAATAGTTGGAACTTCTTCGTATAAGAAATTTGTATCGCTAAAGGGAAAATAATAGGAAAAAAAAAAGAGGGACAGAGGGACCATAACACTTACCTCGTAACCCATTTTTTGGACCATCTCCTTTACCACTTGGTACATAGTGGGTCTTGCCTACACAACCAGTAACCAAGAAAATCCATAAACCTTCTCTTCATAACTACTCTTGACTGATTCTAACAAAACCATAATACAATAATAATAAAACCATACTATTTGAACATTTGTCAATGCTGCCATGAGTAACACACTAGGCATCTCCACTGCAATGTAAAAAAAAAACAGAGAAAAGAGATTCAAAAAACGGGGACAAAAAAAGCTTGCAAACGAAAGAATTGAGTCTTGATATCACATACAGACGATAATAGGAAGAAGAAGACCAGTTCCATCTTCCATTTTCAACACAATAGCAGAGTGCGGAGCATAATTTGGAAGATTCCCTCCCTGAGGATTGTTGTGGACACATCTAAGTTGCCTACCATCCCTCATCTTCACCATGAAACCATCTGGTCCACTCTTTACCTCAACTTTACATACAAAACAATACATTAACAAACATACAAGAAGAGGATGAGAGTGAACTCATGGTTTAATTACTGATTATTAACACCGCGGGATTACCAGCTTCCAGTACACTAGAGTTGACATAATCATCATCGTTCTCGTTGAAATTCTCAGCTGTGCTTCCGGTACCATCAGAATGCGAGCTGAAAAGACATTTTATACTCTTACACCTCCCAAGACTTACTGTAGCAACCTGGGACTTAACATTTCTGGTCTGATTACCACCCCAGAATTGGTTTCTGAGCAACCTAGGTTTGGAAACAGAGCACTTGACAAGTGAAGCAGAAGCAGAGACACTCAATTGTCTGGGACGAACACTAGG
Source organism: Camelina sativa (assembly GCF_030686135.1). Taxonomy (NCBI): domain Eukaryota; kingdom Viridiplantae; phylum Streptophyta; class Magnoliopsida; order Brassicales; family Brassicaceae; genus Camelina; species Camelina sativa. The sequence goes on from NC_141893.1 coordinate 8,519,133, forward strand.
GCAAACAACCGGTGTCTGAAGCGACCTCATCTCCACTCTGTTCGTGCAGAACCCAGAAAAATTCAACGAGGACTCAAAATGAAAACTTTTCGTATCCAACACTACCAACATCACCAAAACCCTAACTCGATTTTCAAAATCACAAACGAATTCCAAAAATAGTACTAACTACTATATTTGCTAGAGAAATCACGGATCAACACAACAACTTAACGGTCAGGGGGGAAAAAACAAACGATCGGTGTGTTCTTGATCAAAAGAAGTGAAAACTATAATTTATTTATATCATCTAGTAGCTGAATTGACCAGACCACGCAATCGCATAATATTCGTTGAATCTCTCCTTTGTAATTGAAAAGAAAAAACATAGGTAGTGAGATCTTCTTACCTACAAATTCGTAAGATTCGATTGGATGGATCAACAGAGAACTCTAAAAAGAAGAATCTCGCACAGACAGATCAACAATAACAGAGGAAAATAAAATAAAAAGAATCTCTGTGACTCTGTCAAGTTTATCGACTCTCATGTTTGCTTCAATTGACGAATTTACCCTTTCACCGATGTTTTGCATTTGCTTACAATAGGTTCAATACATGGTCGTGGAGAAAGGATAAAAATGAGAATTCCGATGTATAAGCCGTGAATGGTGTCGTAAAAACTCGTAAGAAAGAAACTGACAAGTCATCAAGTAACAGTCACCGAATAAATTAAGCCTAAATGGACGCCACGTGTATGGCGCCTGTGTCAGGGATGGTTATGGATAGGGTTGTTAATGTTGATGTGACACTAGTGGGATGTGTAATACTGTTTTCTAGCTTTGGTGCTACGCCCATTTACATATATAACGGCCCAAGATTTTCAGTCCGTGAGGAGTGACCGAGTGAGGTTGATCATCAGCCTCCACGAGAACCACGACCGCAAGTACTGTATGTATTGATATTTAAATGCGTTTAATGCCACATTTCTAAATAAGATAATTTCAATTTTTTTATCTAACATAATTGATATATTTTTTTTTATCTTGCATAATTGCATAATTGATAATAAAATAAATTTATATAACTAGATCACTTTGTTTAGCTCAATTCCTTTCTCGGGTGCACAACACGACACACCTCTTCGTATACAGACAATCTATAAGGACAACCTTTGTCGCCACTGTACAAGGAACAGTACAAAATTCTCCAATTCAAAAAACAGTGAAGATAGATCTGTGAAAGTGTTATTTCTGTTTAGAACAAAAACAATTAATGATTAATCCTCGTCTTCATCACTACCATAGTCTTGGAATAAAGACACTAAACTGGTTTTAGCCACACCATTGCTCTTCTTCTCCTCTGGTTTTGCAGAACTTGGTTGGGATTGCTTCTTGATGACTTTTATGTTGAACAAATGTTTGCTGGTAGCTTGTTTCTTAGGCTCCTTTGGTTTATCTGATTGAAAAAGGAGATTCCCATTAAAGGTTATTCAAGTGAAAAAAAAAAAAGAAAATCAAAGTCGTACACTTCAAAAGAAAGATTGATATAACCCACCTGCAGAAGAACTAGTCAAAATATCTGTGGGGTTGCTTAGACTTTCCTCTGATGCCTTTCTCTTCTGTATTCAAATTAAAAGAATTAACAGTTAGTCGTGATTCAAAAACAAAATCAACACATGGTGATAGAACGAGACAGATACACATACCTTTGAAAGATCTGAAGATGATCCTTTCTTCTCCTTATTAAGGCTGGTAGAACCAAAGCTCTCATCATCATCGTCATCAAAGTCGTCATCTGCAATCCTCCTAATAACTTCTTTTTGTTTCTGCATTTCAGATGAAATAGGAAATATGAATGAAGTTTAGCAAAGCTTAGTATCATGTGAGAACCAACATTTACACAAGAATGATATGAAAACTTACACCAAATATAGACTTTATAACTGCTTCATCTTCTTCTTCTATTCGTTTTACCTGTCAAAAGAAACATAATTTATTGCCTCAGTCAGCGATAGAACTTAACATATCAATAATCCAGAAGAATTTTATGAGAGAGAGGTACACTACGATATAAGCTGTGCAAAGAGCAGCAAGATGGCTTGCTTATTAAGAACGACGAAATTTGGAATTGCTGTTTCTTACTAACTTAAAAACTCTTATGTCTATTAAGAAGCAACAGAGCGACAGGAACATACCTTTTCAGCACCTGTTCTTTGCAAGGCCTCCAGCATTGCATCTACGCTCACATGAGCATGTCTAGTCTGCACAAAAAAAAAAAAAAAAAAGTAAATCAGTACAAAAAACTTATCCGGCAGTGTAACCAAAAGTATCTGTGATCAAAAAAGGAGAAGATACTAAAGGGCATCAGTCTCATACCTTCATAGATTTCATTTCATCAAGTGCAGCTATAATGTCCATTTCTCTTTTAGAGTCCAAAGTTCTGTTCTCCAAGGATTTCATGGCATCCCCCATCTCCTCAGCATCTCTTTTCTGTTTATCCTTATCAACCTCCTGCACAGACGAAAGCAAAAGTAAATTAGTAGACATCAGTATCGGGTTCGTAATCCTCAAAGCTAAATGTTCTGAAGTCCTTACCTCATCTTCAGCACGCCAGGGTTCATAATTACGAGATGCCCCAGATTCGACAATGTAATCAGAATTCTGTGGATCCGTCTTCATTGTCAGCTCTGCAGAACACTTGGTGTGCACTTGAAGTAGAATCGAAATATTTGAATCCCAAGATACGTCTGCATATCAGGGAAAAAAATAAACCTTTTTATTAGAATAAGCCACACAAATAACATTATGGTAAAGGCAACTCAAAATAGCTCAAATTCTCGAAACCCTAAAACCCCAAATCTGAAATCGTTTTCAAGATAGGTTGAAAAATTAACGAACTGACGACAATAATCTCGATATTTCTTTCACTGAAACCCTAAAAAAAATCAGATGAAACTCCTAAGCATCCGTATCAAAAATTTACACAAAGGTTACGGCAAACACATTGAACCTAGAGATCAAACCAAAAATCGAATCGAATCGATTGAATTACCTCGCCAATGACGTCTTCTTTACGGGAATTGAATTTGGTTCCCTTGTAGATATAGTTTCCTCAGGTACCGCATCGGACACTCATTGGAAGCATCATACGAACCTTGATCTGCTGGTTCTTCGGTCGCCGGACCCTGGGAATGAGCTTAGGATCGAAGTCCGGCGGATAATACTTGTTCAGCACCTTTCGTTCTCCCATGTCTTCGCCTCTTTCTTCTTCCTCCTCCTCGAGCTTCTTCTTCTTCTTCTGAGTAAAATCACGGGTAAAAAGGAAATTTCTCTTTTATGGATTTCACGCTTTCGTTTCTGTCTCGACTTCCTTGATATATATACCCCGTCCGAAGCACCGCTACGAGAAATCGGGTCATGGGCTTGGGCCTGAGTTATCGGGCTGTGTTCAATTTTGGGCTAATATAAAAGAGTCGACCACAATTACCGGGTTATGCGTTCGGGTCACGGGTAGCTCGGATCATAATGATATTTTTTCCTTTTACCATTTATCATAGTAGTTACAATGTTTGATCCGGATGATGGGAGAAGCACAGCATGACATAGATTCTTTCTTGCAAAGAGTCCAATTACTTTGTGTACTCAAAATCAAGATATAGTGGTAATATCTTTATGCGAGGCTGAATTCATGACAGCTAAGCAGCGAAGTAAGCGATTTGGCTTCAAGACTTGCTTAGTAAAATTACAGCATCATAAAATAAAAAATTTATCATTCTCATGGATAATAAGTATGCAATAGCCTTAATGAAAAAAACTAAACATATACACCAAAGATATCACTTCATTAGATAATACATTGAAAACAAATAGGAGTTGAACATGTTCCAGGAGTAGAGCAAAAGGCGGACGAGAACATACTAACGTAGACACTTGGAAGAAACAAGTTCAGAGAAATGAATGAGTTCATAGGTATTCAACACTTGGAAAAAGAACTTTTCAAACTTAAGGGGATAATGTAAGAGTATTCTTGAAGATAGTTTGAGTTAGAAGTTATCCTAATCCTACCGAACTATGGACTTAAGATTAGTCGATCTAAGAGTTATCACGATATGTTAAATTACCTATTTTGAAAATGAAATTGTCTAAATCTTTCTCTATATAAGGAGATGTAAGAATGTTTATGAAGAGGTTGAGAGATTAAGAGATTGTGAAAGATTTTAGTTGTTGAGTTATTTTTCTAAAATTTAATAAAGAGATGAATTTTTTATACAATCTTTGTGTTCTCTTGATCTTTCTTTCTACACTAAACATTCTTGACCAAACTAGCTGGATACGAAGTCCATCACCTGTTTTTGTCTCTATTTGACACTTATTGTTTACAGCTAGCTGGTCAATTCAAAACTATAGTTCACTGTTCTTTTAGATTTTTCTTATAATCTATCTCACCTCTCATTTTGAAAATCTTATCTCGAGACTCATATGATTTAGATATTTCCACAGTTATATCATTAGCATTTATTTTAGATAGAGAAATAACGTGCACAAGCCGATTACATCTACTGCATAAAACCACAATTCTTGACGAGTTAACCAGAAGCTTCTTCCAACTCCGGTGCAGGATCAAGTCTCACCGGAGAAACCAAAGGATCCTTCACAATCCGTCGAATCTCCGATTTTTCACCCCATAAGCTATACTTGAGAAACGCAACCACAATGCCACCCACAAATTTCCTCATCTCACTCTTTTTTCCTTTCCCATTCTTACACATACAACCGGCCATAAACCCGACAAAACCGGGCAAATCATCGTCCAACATATCCATATGTCCGAAATCCGCAGCCACGAAGTGAGATTTCGTCGCCTTACACTCTTTGTAAAACTCCTCATGGTTCAAGTCCGCTGGTGCGCATGGCGGCATCACGTTGTTCCTCTTCGGTCCGAGTCCCGTTCCCACCACTGCAATCGGTATGTCCAGCTCGAACGAGTCCGGTTCATAGGTTAAGATATGCGGATCTGTTCTCATGCATTTGTTGGCTCCTGCTACTGGATCAATTCCTATTAAAGCTGAAAATTTAAAGGACGGGGCTAATGTTGCGGCGTGGCCTAACGCAACAGCAAACGCGGTTTTCCCGCCACGGCTGTGTCCCACGAGTGCGGTGTATTCGCCATGAGCGTTTACTGAACTTGGGAGGTGAGCTTTGAGGTTCTCTGTTGTCCAGTTTATAACACTTCCAGCATCGTCCACTTCCACTTGCCCTCCCGGCGGCATTAATTTGCATAACTATCATTTCCAAAAATATGTTAACAATTTATACAGATTCACCTAACAAGCAACCTCAACTATTCATATGTTCTTTATTTAATTGTAGTAATAATAATGTAAAAATAATTACCTGTGGGGCAACAAGAATGTAGCCATGAGAAGCGACGTGGTTAAGAAGGTCAGAGTAGAAGTAGTTGTGGAGATAAAAGCCATGAAAGAATAAAACGACGGGATAATTTCCGGCGACTGTTGGGGAAATGATTATCACCGGCTTTGGTGGCGCCGTTAAATCGTTTCCAGAAGGATCCGCCGTTATCACGATTGTCGGAAGGCTGCCCATCTCAAACGCAGCTGGAGTTGCCACCGAGAGAAGCGTCTGACTGTCATGATCATCTATGGCCTCCATTTGTATCATTATTATAAAAGACTAAAGATAGAGAGAGAGTAGTGTCAAGATTTTACTATGTATGAGTATTTCGAGATCTAGCTACTTGTTTGTATATTATATAGATGAGATTTTTCTTATCCTTTTTCTTTTTTATGTGGTTATCGGCTTCTCGTAATAAAATGTAACAAATTATTTTCATGAAAACGATAAATGCATGGGCTCCGCATACATAAAAGAGCACGTGTTGATTCCAAAGGTTAAAAGTTTGTTATAAACTTATAATAGTGTATAGTGTGTGGATACAATAAACTAGGCAAAATTATTGAATCACCCAACAACAATAAACACATGCCAACAAGAGGCAAGAGATGATGTGCTGCTGCAGAATCATGAGTTTGTTAATTAAGAATGATTGTAAATTTGTAATTTAGTAGTGTTAAGCATAACCATTGTATTTTAACAACAAAATAAAAGACTCTCAGAAGTCAGAAATCCGCAAACTCAGAAGAGATGGTCACAACTTCGATTCTTACGGCTCCTTTAATGGGCACAAGTCTTTTTTTTTTTTGGAGTTTGAAAATCAAGAGATATTTCATCCTTTGGTTGATTGTGCTCATTCATTAAATGTGGCAGATAGATTTTGGTAACAAGTCGTCAAGTCGTATCATCTTCTGGATAGATTCATGTTTGGAAAGCTTTTATTCTAACTGTAATGAGTGATCTACATCTTTTGCTGTCTCTCATGTATTTATATTCTCTGGGAAGATGTATCCTTGGCAAGCCCTGTTCATGTTAAGGTTAGAGAATTTATTTGCTCCAGTCACATTCTAATATTATTGCTGGGTCGATAACTATTTCCTCCAGGAGACCTCTGTTTTCTACCCTTGAGAATAGGTGTCTTACGGAGAAGAGCATAAATGGTCAAGACTTATCGTCTCAATTGCCAACTATTGAGGTCTATGTTACTGGTTGCTTCTCAGGAACACCCATCGATTTAACCAAGACTCTGCAACTTGGTTTGAGAAAGAAGCAGAGTAGAAGATTGGCATTAAATTCAATCCCTGAGTATGAAACTGCAGAGCCTCAGAAAGACACCTCCTCTGCACTTGATCTTCAGGTAACTTTCAAGTTGTCATTTGCCATGATTAAAAGTTCTTCTTTCATTGTTCTAAGATATAGCATATGCCTGGTACAATCCTCTTTCTTCTCAATGCCTCCCAGTTTTCTTGAACATTTTGTATTGTGTTCAACACATTAATTGCTATCCCTGATCGAAAATTTATATTTCATAACATGTTGGATCCTCCTCTTTCCCCATTAATTACATGTATGTTGGTAGTTTTATGAAGATAGAAGTCATGTATAAACTGGAGTGGGCGAGTCTCCCCCTGATGGATTTAGCATGTGGCTTGGACACAGTTTACGACTGAAGAGATAAATAGAAATCTCTCATTTGCCTCTAAGTTCTTACCCTTTGGTCTGCTGTTTCTATGACCCACATATCTTTGTCACTTACACAATCCCCCAATATTTGCTTTGTTGTAATGATGTGATTTAAAGTCTGTTGCATTCATTGGGGATGGATCATTGAAGAAATTATCACTCTTTGTATAGTGAGTATCATTCCTTTTGTCTGTAGGCAACAGAGTATGCGAATTACAAAGAGGATTACGAAGGAGACATGTATTGGAGAAGTGAGTGCATAGATGGAGAGATGTCATGGTTTAATGCAGGTGTAAGGGTTGGTGTTGGGATTGGACTAGGTGTCTGTGTTGGACTTGGGATTGGTGTCGGTCTTCTCGTTCGTACTTATCAATCAACTACCAGAAACTTCAGGAGGAGGCTTCTCTAGCTAGTTTAGTAATGTATCCATTAGCACCTTTTTTTTACCTTGAAATTTTGAAAGAATCATCTTTTAAAAACCGTTTGGGTGTGGATATTTTGGTATTTGTTTTGCTGTAAATAAACGAGTGAGAGTATAGCTTTTTTGTATTCAGAATTCACTGAGTTTTTGGCTTCAGTGCCTTTGAATATATTTGACTTAAACTATTGATTCTCGTTTGTAGTCAATATATGCCAATAATAAGAGTTACTTTTTCTAGTTTAAACGGACAACCATCATGATCCCTGCAAAAGTGGTTTCAATCATGTACATGTAAGAACAGAGTAAGAATTCTTATAACTCGTAACCATGAAATACATGTTGTACTTATTGACTATTGAGTGCCAGACTCACTACTCATCATCCACAAGAATACAAGATACAAAGAAAAATTAAATATCTTCCACTTTCACAAACTTGCTGCTCTGCCTTTGCAACATAAAAGTGCGAACTAACTCTTGCCAACACATATCCTACTTATGCAATCCTTCCCTTAATATTCTTCCGTTGTTCATAAGCTCTCCATGGTTTTTTCAATACATGAATCATTATTTTCCAAAATCTAGGCCAACAACAAGTCTACACAGTTTTCTTGTTCTTCAGTTGTTAAAGAGAATTCAGAAAAGCAAAAGACTGCAGTTTATCTAGAACAAAAAAGGATCCGTAGCCAACCTTAAAAACATTCCTCCTCGTTATTGCAGATTGATCTTTCACATTTGAGCCGATGGATTCCTTTTGCTACTTTCTCGTTTGTAAGCCAAAGTATTATATAACGGACAGGGGCTTGCTCACTTAAAATGGTCTCTAAGTACAAGCAATTAGGACAAGTAACAATCAGACAAAAGTCATCATAAGTGATAGGCTAACCAATTGAAGGAAATTAAAAACCTTATCATTAGAGGATACACGGACCAACCTCTTTACAACTCTTCAGGTTTATCAAGATGCATATGAAACAGCAAGTATCAGAGAGTAACAAGACACACAGTCCGGAGGGAAGGAGAAGAGCCGGGCCAAGAACAAAACTTAACCAATTCCGTACCATCTCACATCCTTCCACGAAACCAAAAACTGTTATCTTTTTTATGAAGGGTTTTTGACCTGCCAAGCAAGCGCACCTGTCATGGCAAAGGTCAGATACATCATCCCCTCCTTACTCTCTCTTGTACATCTGTTTCTGGTCAGAATGAAAGACCAAACATAAACCTCTGGAAGCTGTGTAAAGTTTTGTCAATGAGGGTTGATTAGAGTATCAACTAGAGATGATAATATGATAATATCATCTAGAGATGATACTTACATCAACGAGAGTTGATAATCAGATCATCGAGAGAGATGATATATATGATCTGATCAACGAGAGATGATATGATCAGATCAACGAGAGTTGATTGAAGCATTATCAAGAGATGATAACAAGATCAACGAGGGTTGATTGGAGGATCATCAAGAGATGATATGATGAGACCAACGAGAGCTGATCATAATACCAACGAGAGACGTTGATTGGAAGATCATCGAGAGATGATTGGAAGACCAACGAGAGCTGATCATAAGACCAACGAGAGACGTTGATTGGAAGATCATCGAGAGATGATTGGAAGACCAACGAGAGATGATCATAAGACCACAACGAGAGTTGACTGAAAGACCAACGAGAGACGTTGATTGGAAGATCATCGAGAGATGATAAAAAGACCAACGAGAGTTGATCATAAGACCAACGAGAGCTGATCATAACCAACGAGAGTTGATTGGAAGATCATCGAGAGATGATAAAGAGACCAACGAGAGATGATAAAAAGGCCAACGAGAGTTGATCATAAGACCATCGAGAGATGATCATAAGACCAACGAGAGTTGATCATATGTGTTTTTGTCCATGCGCCTCTATATGAATGCGTTATACCTACAAGACAGAATGCGAAAAAGAATGAGTCATCCAAATCTAACCAGAAGATTGAGAAACAAGGCATAGACAAGAATGTACCTCGATGGACAGGCCTGAAAACTCAACAATCCATCCCGAATAAGCGATAAGGATCAGCGTCACTCCTGGATCATCCGAACAAGACAAGCCAAACCATAAAAATAAGATCATCGGTTTAGATAAGGAGATATAAAAGGATAGTCATATTAAGAAAAGCAACAAAACAGAGACATCTACAAGATCCTTCTAGAGCGTTAATTATATATACCAACGACGGTTGATGAATGATGATTGGATCAACGAGCCTTGATTATATAGATCAACAAGGGTTGTTGATTGGATCAACGAGGGTTGATGGTGTTAGAATCAACGAGGGTTGATGATTGGATCAACGAGGGTCGTTGATAAGTATCGATGAGGGTCGATGATAAGTATCGATGAGAGTTGATGATTGGATCAACGGGAACTGGTCAGGACATGTTTGTGCCATGCAAATCTCTACAAGAATACCAAAAACAAAACAGAGTTAGAAACTTAAGACTTCATACGGACGAAACACAAACCAGAAATCGGATACTACATGATAATATGTAAGCAAAATATCCGAATGATATATATATGCGTAGATAACAACGTACCTCGATGGATCGATCAATCGACGCAAAAGATCAACAACTAGGGCTAACCAGCAGAGATCAACGAGAATTGAACAGATGTGAATAAATCGAGCAAAACCCTAAAGAGATGATAAAGAGATTAGAAACATAATCAAAGAAAGCAATAAGAATCATCGACATGCAAAACAAAGAAAAAGGATACAGAAGCTATGAACAATCATCAATCACATTTTTTTCATATATATATACAGAGGGGGAGCAAAACCCCAAACCGAGCCGGATTGGGATTTCGAATAGATCCTACGGTTGTTAATGGTTTTAGTATAACGCAATCGACGGTGCAGATCATGAATCACAAAATATAAAAGACGGTTTTATAAGTAAAGGCGGTTAGTTGTATGTTCTAGATGGTTAATCTATATACACTAAAAACCATTCTGTGTTCCAGAAACTAAGAGAGCCAGAAGGAAAAGTTCTGAAGATGGATCCTAGTTCAAGTACCAATGGCTCCACGTTTAAGTCTTCTATGAAAAGGCACTTAAGTTCCGTCAGCACCAAGTGGAGTAAACCCTTAGCCAGAGATTCTACATCGAAGAAGAGCTTTTGGTCCAGACATAGTAATAAAGGATTAAGTCATTCTTCGTATACCTCTTTTCTTTTATTCTGTTTTTCCATTGTTTCGTGGGGATAATGTTTACCAATGAGAACAATCAAACAAACAGAATGCAGAAGAAAAAACAGGATTGGCTAGATCTGTCTGTACTAAGAGTCACTACTTCTCTACAGAAAACATGAGACAGATTCTCCACATCATTTTTATTTTATTCTTTGCTCAAAAAGGGTTGTCCATCTTCTCGACTACGCTTTGCAATCCTGACTTGTACGAAGGATATAGCAGTTTCACTCCTAGTTTGTTCTTCATGTGTTGGTTACGGACTCGCTTTTCACCTCTCAATGAACTCTCCTCCCGAGACTCATACACAAATGGGAATGGTTTTGTTTCTATAGTCCCTGGCCAACGTTTTTCAATCAACTCCAAGGCATATTCAAACACCTCTTCTCTTGGTGCTGGATCGTCATCGACAACATTGTAGATTTCCCTGCAATAATGGTTGGATCATCAACCTCAAAAAAAGAAGGATCATATTTGATCTCAGAAACTGGACATGAAAAAGGGATTAACCATAAATATATACCCTGATGATGGCTTTTCAGTGGCAGCTTGAAGAGCTTGGCATATATCTTCAACGTGGACTCTTGATGTGAATTTCCGGGAGGCTCTTCTCTTTTGACCTTCAGATAAACGATCCCGCTTTAACAAGGTATCAATCGCACTGCAGCAAGAAACATTCATCTTGAGAAACAATTTTCTAAAGCCTAAGTAGGCAAAGCACAAGCAGAAAAGCTGTAAACAACCTTCGACCAGGTCCATAGATACCCCCAAGTCGAAGGATTTGAGTCGAAACACCAAGCTCACGACCCAAGCGTAACCATCCTTCCTCTGCAGCTAACCTCAGTTTGGCTGACTCAGTTTTAGGATTTGGAGAATGACTACAATAAAAGACCTTTAGAGTCACCATCTTATGCTTATTATGAAATAGAAGAGATGAAATCTGAAAGAAGTAAACCTACTCTTCAGCAACCCACGCACCACCACAATCTCCATACACACCTGCAAGCATCATCTTTTTACTCAACTAAAACCAAGGAAAAGACTGAACAGAAGAACGAGAGAACTGTAGATTCCTGTCTACTGTGAAAGCAAAAAAGCATTGATATAACAAGGAAAGGGAAATACTTGTTGATGAGAGATAACAAAGCCACTGAAGATTTCCACCTGAAAGCTTGTCTCTGACAAGTTCTACATTCCGCAACATCTTTTTTACAAATGATCAAAAAGATAAGTTTTTGTCAATCAGGAAGAGATATCAAACAATAAAAGCTGTTGAAAGAAAACAAACCGGATCACCAATGTCTGCTAAAGGTGGAATCGAAACGAGCAGGTGAGTGTACTCTTTCACTGAATCTAGCAAGCTCAATCTGATTTAGTAGGAAACAAAAAAAAAAAAAAGAGTTCAAGACTCAGTTTCAGAGATTACCACCAGGAGAAACTGCTGCGTAAAGAACAAACACTTACTCAGTTGAATCTGCAGAAAATAAATTAAGATCAATTCCTCTCTTTTCCCATTCTTTCTTCTTCGTATCACTCCTCCAACTCCCTGAAACCAACCTAAAAACCTCACCATTATGTTCTAACAAGTATAGATTTGATATAATCATAATCATATATGACCCTAGAGAAGTTCATATCAGACCAGTCTGCTTCTTTGAGCTGCTGCGCGAAAAAGCCTCCGACGAATCCCATCCCGAGAATGAACATACGCTTCCGGGACTCTGAATCTATTTCACCGGATCGAGAATCTCCGATCGCTGACAATGGCAGGGATAAGATAGCTCTCCTACGAATTGAAAAATCAAGTGGTCTAGGGGTTAAACGGAGAGGAATAAGCTCCGGCGATAAACCTGGTAACTGAAAAACCGCCATTGAAATCGGAGCACTGATAGCTCTGAGGTCGTCTTTCGTAACGCAGTTGACACTGACTCGTAAAATTACATGCCGTTTTGAGTAGCACAGTCACAGTAAAAAGTCTAAAAAGAACGAGCTTGTGCGCCGTTTGGTTTTTAAAAATTAGAACAGTATGCCGTTTCTGTTATCCAGTGAGAACTCTAGACAGAGGAATCTTGAAACATACAACCACAAATCAAGAATTTAAATTGAAACGATGGTCACACTTGCAAGTATCCTTTATACCACCGTGAATCTTATACACACATATCAATATTTTTTTTGGCTTACGAGTGTACTATCCACAAAAAGCAACCCTAGACATCTACTATTATATTCCACAGAGAAATGGGTGTATCATGCCTAAAACTATAAAAATGCAAAAGCACATTTTCTTGTGCTTCAAGAATCATGTCCTTTGTGCTAAGAACCGATTATATCAAACAACAAAGTCATGTAAGTGGTGGGAATTGGAGAATCTGCTTTCTTGCTGGTTGCTTCCGCCAATGTAACGGTAATCATCGAGACCAAAACCTTGATAGTTCATCAGAGTGTCGTAATCCGCTGACCGGTTCATCTGTTGTTGTTGTTGTTGTTGTTGTGGCTCATCATCATTGCCTGAAACACGATCCGGTTTGATTTCGGATGAGAAGGCAATGTTTGTTGTGTCTACAGATGAATAAGCGAGGTGGTTGTTGTTGTTCTCTTGCTGCTGCTGCTCCTGCTGCGACGAAGAGTCTTCTTGGTTAGTGCTGTTGGGTTCTTGAGATGATTTGGAGATTAGTAACTCAGATTCATCACCAAATTCTTCTTTATACATCTCTTCTATCATCGGTTTCCATAGACGAACTCTCGCGTTTATGAACCAGTTGGCAACCTAATTGGAGAGCAGATAAACCAGAGTGACTCAGAGCAGAACACACAAAGAGTGAAATTTTAAGAGACAAACAAAAAAGCAGGGTCTTACCTGGTTTTTCGACAGTCCGGTCTGTTTCGCAAGCATGATTTTCTCAGATTCTTTAGGGTATCTACAAATAGAAACACATACGGATAAAGGAAATATTTTGTAATGGGAGATTGAAAAGTTTGTGACTTGTGAGAGAAGAAACACATACGGATGAAGGAAATGTTCGAAGAGCCAAGCGCGAAGAACAGAGACAGAGTTTTCAGGAAGACCTCTTTGAGGTCTCCAAGCGGGTCGAACCATTCCAAGCTGTTGATGCAAAGCTCTTTGCTGTCTCAACCGTTGATCTAAATACCTCAGCCTTGGTATTCTCTCTCCTTGTTGATCATCCAACGACTCTCCTCCTTTCTCTCCAAGTTTGTTTCTAATAATCTGAATCTGTTCCTTTATCGCATCACGAAGAGCGCGGAAATGGCGAGAGATTCTGTTGAGAGCAACTGATGTGTAAGGCTTAGCTGATCCAAGTCCTGCTACTATCTCAAACGATGAAGCTAATGCTTCCATTTGATGGTAATATTGGTTATATCTTTTATCTACCTGCAAAATCAGCAGCACAAACACAACAAGCAAAACATTATCATAAACTCCCTCAATCCGGAATCCGGAATCCAAAATCAATCGAAAAAAGCAAAACATTATTTGTCATGTTCTAACAAACCTTAACTGAAACAGAACCGAGCTGAAGAATTGAAGAACTAGTTTTAAAAGATGTAAGTTAGTTACCTCATCAACCATTGTCATAAGCTTGTTCTTCTTGTTCTGAAGCTCCTCACGTTTAACTGTAGATAACTCAATTGATTTCCCATTAGAATCACTCGATAACTCGCCACTGCCTCCTCTGCCTATCTCCTTGGAACCATTGTTAAAGTCGTTAACTTTCATCTTCTTGTTACCGATTTGGTTTAGTTCTTTCTTGACACTAACCACTTCATCAAGCAAACCCTGAGCAGGTTTAAGGTACCGAGAACGCAAAACACCGCTCATAAACCCTCCTGATGTCTCGTTATACCGATAATTGTTGTAGAAACCATTACCAGCATAAACAGAGGAAGGATCAGATTGACCCAACAACAACATCTCTTTGCTCTTCACACTCATCTCATCCACATTATAAGTTGACGTTTCCTTGACTGAAGATAGTGACGGATTCTGAGTAAAACCCAACTGGTACTGATGATATTGAAACGGAGGAACAGAGATCTGAGTGCCGAGACTTAAAGACAGTCCTTGACCATCGTGGAAACTTAAATCGCTGCTCGAAACGGCACCGTTTACAGTTACAACGTCTCCTGTGGTGGGTGGGATGAAAACCATCTCGTTACGAACATTGTCACCGCCGGTGACGGTGAAAGAAGCGGCGGCAGAGGAAGAAGAAGCTTGCTGTTGTTGTTGTTGTTGATGGTTGAGAAAGATAGGTTCTTGCTGGTAACAACCGACATTACTTGTGTAATAAACCGCCATTGTTCTGTTTCTTTAAAGTTTTATTACAGTGAAGTTGTGTTGTTAGTTCGATGAATTTGGTCGGGAAATGAGATCCTGCAAGAAAAAAAAAATTAAAATACAAGAGGAAGAGTCGTGTAAGGTGTGGAATTTTTAAAGTTTCTGATGGGAATCTTAAGAGAGGTTAAAACATCGTAATCATTCACACCAAACATTTTTTTTTTTGTTATCAACAACAGTTTCGAAAGCAACCAAACAGAATCGGACCAAAAAAAATTTTCCGAGGATTAAAGTCAAATTGTGGATAAAAAGCAAATGTTTTTCGTAAAGAACTGAAGAAACCCAGAAAAACCCAGTTCAGGAATTGTGTAATCGTATAGGAATACTCGATCTATGCAGGTGAATTTTGGGAGAAAAACCAAAAAAAAAAAAAAAAAACCCTAATTTGAAGATGGAAATAAAAATAAAAATGCAGAGTAAAAAAGAAGTTGTGTATATAGAGCTCAACGTAGTGACTCATAAAAGCAGAGAAGATTTCAATTATTACATAAAGAAGTTCTAAAGTGTTTTCTGATGATTTCATCTCTCTGTAGGAGAATTTCCAAAAAGCATGGGATGGGATGAAAAAAGTAAACAAGAAACACAGTACAAAGAACAATCATAGAGAGAATCAAGAATCAAGAACTTGGATTTATAAAGTTTAAAGGAAAAAAACTACCTTGAGGACTGAGGAGGGAGAGAGAATCAAAGTTAAGAATTAAAAACCCTAGAGATTGTGTTTTGTGGTGTGAAGTGTGGATGTGGCTGAATCAGGAAACACAAAAGCATAAGAGGTTCGAACAGTTGAAGACAAAAAAAGATTTGAGACCCAATCCCGAGAGAGATAGATAGAGAGACGATTAATAATAATTGCGAATTTTCTAAAATAAAACAATTTTTTTTTTTTTTGCACTCCACAAGAACAAAACCAACCCATCTTATCATTGGGACATTTAGACACCAACCCAATATTTTAAAAACACATTTTTATAGTATATTATTATTAAGCCATATCAACGATTAAATAATGATCCTACCGGAAATTTTTTGACAACCGCTACCTGTAATTTTTAATCTTTTCCCGGCAGAAGCTTCTGTTTTTGATGCTTAGAGTATAAATAAATTAATATAGATTTTTGTGTTCCAACCATTCATATAGAAACACGTGAGAGCTTATATAATCACCAATTTTTGTTTTTTTCTCGATTAGCGATAATAGTTTCTTATGACGACTTGAACATATAAAAAAAATTAACAATTCCACACACAAACAACAACAACAAAAAAAAAAAAAAGGATTTTATTGATCGATTATATAATACTACTCTAATGATGTTGTGTTGTCATTGACTTGCCTCATACTACTTTTCCGTATATGTATTGTGAACTAAACAAACAAACATGAAGGCAAGGACGGAATTGTAATATATTAGTGTTCTTACATATATGAAAATTTTAGTACATTAGTATATAAAAAGTTAACCGAATCTAAATATTAAAACGAAATAATCCATTATACGTACACTAGCAAGGTGTCGTGCGAAACTTTAACGACATCCTCATTTGTGTATGTACGTAAGGCTCCAAAATATTGAAATTATTACCTGCCACATATTCTAAACTCTAGATTTGGATTCCAGCTATATATATATATATATATATATATATATATATATATATATTTGTTTTTGGTTCTTCGCTTTCATTGTAATGCTTATGTTCGATACATTTTATACAACTTGTTGATCTATTAAGCTTTTTGAATTTGAGCACTTTGTAGTTCAATATCTTGGAATGGAGGTTTCTTTAAATGTTTGATATAACGGATATACAGTTATGCATGGTAGCGGAAATAAAACTCCATCGAATGAGAAAAAAAGAATAACATAGAAACGTCATTGTAGGTAGAAGCTTGATGAAAATAACAAAACTGCCCCTGAGAGAAGCTGGTTTAAGGATGAAGATAAAACAAAGGTGGGTGTGTGTCTGCTCAATTGCTTAATTGAAGGATTAAATGACTTAACAACCAGTTGGTGAGTCCCTCCCTCACTCTTCTGTTATACCCAATTTTTTCCTAAGTTCTTGTCTTTTTTATTCCTTTTGTTATACTTTATAAACCTCTTAGTTATACAACATACATACACGTCTGTACTTTCATATAACGCAATGCATAATACGTAAAATATTAGTATATCTATACCTACATATTTTATTTTTCTCTTGACTCAATCCATTTTTAAAGATAAGTAAATACTATTATAGTAAAGAAAAAGAAACAAAAAAAAACAATTAATTTTCGTTTTGGTTTGTTGGAGATTGGATTTGGAGCAGCCGACACAAATTCATTTGGGAAGTACCATTGCGTTGGAAAATAATGATTTATGATATGGTAACATATATGAGAGAGTCTTTGCAAGAGATGATTATATTGACTTTGTTTCCACGTGGATGTTGATTTATAATGATGATTTAAAATAATGTTAGGCAGTAGTTAGCTGGTGAGAGATGGATTTATTAGTGTATTAAAAAAACATTTGGGATGGTTAAATATGTAATTGTGTGTTTAAAAAATGTTACTATGATTATAATTATGATGAAGATGAAATCTAATCGATAATGGTAAACGAGGAAAAGGTGTGTGAGTAAGAAAATGTGAAGACATTTGGTTTGAGGGAAAAAGGTTAAAAAGGTATAACTTTGTAAGTCATGCCAATTGTCAAATATATTCATTACACATAGATATCCAAAAAAAACTTTATAATAAATAGCCACAAGCCAATAGCCATGGCCGTGTAACAAAAAAAGTAAATGTATTTATTGCCACAGATATTGTTGGACAATATATACGACGGATCATCACCACTAAAATTCATGTTTGTAACATTTATATATTCCCATGGATCCAAATTGTTGAAAACAGTCATCACTCTCAATTAATCATACTATTATGCTCTCCATTATTAAAAACCAAACCTAAACCATACCAAACTCATTTCTGAAGCCTGAGTTTGGGGTGTATTCAAAACAGAATTTTGGTGGATTTGTGATCTTTTTTAAAAAATCATTCAAAATCACTCATAATCCACTGTTATTCAATCAACAATTTGCAAAAATCATAACAAATCCACTGTTATTCAAAACCAAATTCTCTTCTTTTAGAAAAACATAATAGTGATTGTGAGAGATAAAAAAAAAGTGATTGTGAAAGATTTTGGGTACATTTTTTTTTTAAAGATTGGTTAAAAAAAAAAAAAAATTACGAATTGCAAAATTTTGGGCTCTCTCTCTTCTCTTCTCCTCTTCTCCTCTTTCCTTTATGAGCTCTCTCTCTTCTCCTCTTCTCCTCTCTCCTTTATGGGCTCTCTCTCTTCTCCTTTCTCTATTTTTCTTGTGTGTTAATTATGGGTTTTACGTCTTATTTTATTTTATTTTATTAGGGTTAGTTGTTAGGTATATATACTCTCAATATTAGGGTAAAGGCTTCATGATGCAAATTACGGTGGTGTCTGTTCGGATCAAATTGCCAAAAAAACAAAAACCAACCTCTATACATATGAATATGTTCAACGTATTCTTTGTGTTATGTTATATGAACACCTCTCGTTTGGACTTGAGAATCTCTTAAAAACCCATTTAAGTCTCACCAAATCTCATCAAATCACAAACTATTTTTTTTTCAAAACTAGAAAATAATAATAAATCTATCAAACTACCTTAAAAATTCACTCTAAATCTCCTTAAATCCAGAATATCGTAAATCTTCTAGAATCCTCCCAAATTCTGTTTTGAATACACCCCATAAATACATAGCTTAACTTCAACTGTTACTTTAGTTTGGTTAAATCTTATAGTTTAAAACTATTTAAATATGCATTAGACCAAAGTGATTGGTTTCAATTAGGCTTTTTGATCGATGAGTTTAGTTTCACCTAATAGGGCCTCTTAAGGATGATGACTAAAAAGAAAAGGCCTCTTAGGCCCATAATAATCCGTCGTCTATTAGCCGAAGAGGTGCCCAGTAAATAAAACGGCAAGCACTTTCCTTCTGAATACCAAAAACGACGTGAATTGCAAAGTTCTGCGAAGAGTAAAATTTTTTCAATCAAAGCTCACTGATTCTTCCTCTCGATTTCTTCAGCTTTCCGCTTCACTGAGGACAGCTCTTTGAAATTTCGGAGATCGATTATGACTGTGGAAAACCCTATGATGTGATTTTTAGCTGTGGAGGAGAGAGAGTACAATGGGGAAGCCATCGACGAGTGCGTGGGCGACATTGCAGAAGAAGAGATGGCCACTGATGATTCTGTTGGTTTTATCTGTACCAACCGTAGGAATGATTCTCGTGAGATCTACCTTTGATTCCTGTACTGTTGGTGGAAAGAGATGCGGCGGAGTAGTTGTCGTGGAGGATGAGATCAGTGACGTTAAGATCCGATCGGTTTCTCGATCGATGAATCCTCTCGGTTTCATGAAATCGAAGCTCGTTTTGCTTGTTTCTCACGAACTCTCGCTCTCAGGTGATTTTTTTTTTTTTTTTTTGCTTTCTCTCTTGGATTCTCCAGTGAGTTATAGTTCTCTCTTAGCTAGATTGAAGTGATGATTTTTTAGGTGGACCTTTACTATTAATGGAACTGGCGTTTTTGTTGAGAGGAGTTGATTGTGAAGTTGTTTGGATTACTAATCAGAAACCAGTTGAAGCTGATGAAGTGATTAAGGTTTTAGAACACAAGATGTTGGATCGAGGAGTCCAGGTTCGTATTTTTTAGCTAAACTCCATAGTTTTTTTTTTCGTTTGATTCTTATCATAATTGTTGTTACTGATCCAATCTTTGTGAATTATTCAGGTCGTATCAGCAAAGAGTCAGAAAGCCATAGATATAGCACTTAAGTCTGATTTGGTTGTTTTGAATACTGCTGTTGCTGGAAAATGGCTTGATGCAGTTCTCAAGGACAATGTTCCTAAAGTTCTTCCTAAAATCCTCTGGTGGATTCATGAGATGAGAGGTCACTATTTCAAACCAGATTTAGTCAAGCACCTTCCTTTCGTTGCAGGCGCTATGATTGATTCGCATGCGACTGCTGAGTACTGGAAGAACAGAACTCATGATCGCTTAGGGTCTGTTTTTCCTATCTTTGCACTTTTTCTTATGCCTTTTACAACCAATTTTGTAGAGTCTTGGGACATTTTGGTTTTGCAATTATAGAAAGAATCTTAACCGTGTGTATTCTTTTAACTGTTGTAACACAGGATTAAAATGCCTAAAACTTATGTGGTGCACCTAGGAAATAGCAAGGAATTGATGGAAGTAGCTGAAGATAGTTTCGCCAAGAAAGTTCTCCGTGAACAAGTTCGAGAATCTCTTGGATTGCGGAATGAAGACATACTATTTGGCATTATTAATAGTAAGTCATCTCCTACATTTGTTCTCTTCCTTAGTTCAAGAATCATAAACTCAAAATTTCCTTTTGACTGGTGCTTCTCTTGTGGCAGGTGTATCTCGAGGCAAGGGCCAAGATCTATTCCTCCGAGCCTTCCATGAAAGTCTTAAATTAATCAAAGAGAGTAAGAAACTTCAGGTACCAACAATGCATGCAGTGGTTGTAGGAAGCGACATGAGCGCACAGACTAAATTCGAGACAGAGCTACGCAACTTTGTCCAAGTGAAGAAAATTCAGAAGGCTGTCCATTTTGTCAACAAAACAATGAAAGTAGCACCATATTTAGCAGCCATTGATGTTCTTGTCCAAAACTCCCAAGCCAGAGGAGAATGCTTCGGGAGAATAACAATCGAAGCCATGGCTTTTAAGCTTCCTGTACTCGGTACTGCAGCAGGAGGGACAATGGAGATTGTAGTGAACAGAACAACCGGTCTATTACACCACGCTGGTAAAGATGGCGTTTTACCTCTTGCCTCAAACATTGTGAAGCTGGCGACGAACATGGAGATGAGGAGGACAATGGGGAAGAAAGGGTATGAGAGGGTAAAAGAGATGTTCTTGGAACATCATATGTCTCATCGAATAGCTTCTGTTCTCAGAGAAGTGTTGCAACATGCGAAAATTCACTCGCGAACAACAAATTCAGATCATTAAACATTATTTAGCAAGCAAGTTCATTTTACAGTACACTCTCTTCTTGTTTCCATAGATTTTTCGTAGTTATTCTGTTTATAGAAACAAGTATTATTAACTGGCAAGGAAATTCAAAGCGTCAAAAGAAGCATGTTTATGTATTTATAGCTCTTGATGGATAACTGTAAGCGCTGGTGGAAGACGCTAGATGAGTTCTTGTTCTGCGCAGAGAAGATTATCAGAAGAGCTTGAAACAGCTAGCCCTGCTAACGTACGACGACTTATTGCCAAACCAATGCTGCATATGAACTCCGATGGCGTCCAAGTTACAGCTACACCTTCCATGGAACCCCAACACTTTTCCATGTGTTGTAGTCGAAGTGAAAAACGTCCCGCTTTCTTCACCGTATGGACCATACTTCCCACGGCTCGTGAAGAAACTCAGTGACTTGACAACATTTGATCTGTCTGAATTGTTCAGTGGTCCGTAAAACCCTGAAATGCAGGTGAGCGTTTCATTTGGATACTCAAGTTTAATCTGCAACACAGATTTGAGAGCATTAGAAATGGTTGTGATGCATCAAATACAAAAAATGGCTTTTATTATAAGAGAAGAATGAATTGCTGTTTACCCTGTGTGTGGCGACTCCATTGTTACCACCATGTTTAGTGGACCAAACAGATTGTCCATTTCTATCGTACTCGACTTGTATTGAAGAGATAGCATCATTTCCTCTCGTCACAAATATCTGCTTGATCCCTGAATATACTCCATCGTCCCACGATTGACCTCCGTCACCTCCCCATGGTCCAGGCCCGCTCGGTGTTGGTGCTTTGACAACTCCACGCTCAACCTGTGAAAATGATTTCAAACCCAACAAGTAGCCTGCTATTAGGGTCTTCAATCCAGATAAACCGAACCATAATAGAATTCGTTTTACTGGCTGCTATCTTAGAAACCGAAAACTTGAAAAACAAGAAATACCATGGTGATGGAATATACAAGTTACCTCTTCGCCATGGCCGTTTGCTGCAAGGACAAGCTTATTAGCCCACGGGGAATTTTCGATTTCCGCAGTGCCAGAGTTTTTATAAGGAACAATTGCATGCTGAGGAGATGATGGCTTAAGGGAACTTATTTTGCATTCCATAACATGAACACCAATGGCATCAAGAAACAAACCCTCTCTTCCAAGGAATCCAACAACTTTACCCTCGTCGATTTTATGTGTAAAAGTAGGTCCATGTTCTTCTCCAAAAGGTCCATGCTTTCCTTTGTTAGTGCGGAAGGTCAGTGACTTTATCACATTAGGTCCCAGATATACCAACGGTCCATATGTTCCCGTTACATGTGTTAAAACCTCTGATGGGTAATCAAATACAATCTGCAAATTATACATTCAGTCCAAAAAAAAAAGTTGAGAGAAACTAAGATAGTATGACATGTCATTTAGCTTAAAGCCTAGAAAAAATTTACACACCTTATCATGTCTGAATCCTCCCGTGCCACCATGCTTGCTTCCCCACACAGCCTGTCCTTTAAAATCATAACAGACCTTTATCGACACAACCCCGACACTGCGTGACAAATTGATTTGTCTAATACCGGTATAAATCCCATCGTCAAACACGATACCACCGGTGCCACCCCATGGTCCATATGTCTTCGCACCACCTACTGCTTTTGACTGCGGCTTCTCAGTATCTGTCACCAACTGATAGAAACAAATTCCATTTATTTATTTTGTTAAGAAACCAGTAAACAATCGGATAAAACCTGGATGCTTTTTTCAATGTATAACATAAACGTCTTGAAAATCACCTTTTGTTTGGGGATCTCAGCACCTGCATGATCTCGGGATTCATTAGAAGGCAAATTTGGATTTTTCTGTCTGAGGGCAACAACTATATCGAAGTTTTGCCCTACACTTCCTTGTATCACTGAGTACTCATGTTTCTTATCACCATGAGGAAAATTTTGATGCGAGTGCAAAACAATTTTCGACGGAGGATGATTCTCTTTAGGAATTGGTTGAATGTGAACACCAATAGCATCTATATACCAACCAGCCTTCCCATGGAACCCAATAATCTTCGACCCTGACTTTGGCAATGCAAAGAATGTACCTGACTCACAACCAAACGGCCCATATTTTCTGTGGTTACTCTCAAGAGTAAGCGATCGGACACATGTATTTCCCCAGGCATCAAAGCTACCGTAAGTTCCATTAACTGAAATCAGATACTCATGTGGGTAATCCAGTTTGACCTACACATCAAGAGAAGGGTGATTAATTTCTGAAAAAAGCTAAGAAAATATTTATAGCATCAAGAGTCTTAATCATACATTATCAATCTTCTTGCCTCCCTTTCCTCCACGTTTTTCGGACCAAACCGAGCTACCATTTTTTTCATACTCAACTTGTATAGAGTCTATACTAGAACCATGGCCTATAATTATTTGCCTTACAGTGGTGTACATTCCATCATCCCAGGCATGACCACTTTGGCCTCCCCATGGGCCAACTGATGCAGGCTTGCATTCAACACTCTGCAGAAACAAGTTCAAGTTAATCTCATATAATCATAACTGCAATATCAGCTTATTATATGTAGTGGAATTTCATCCTCAGATTATATATAGAGAAACTAATGAATGAGACTAAACAAAAGATGATGCCAAATACCATCCTCAGATTAATATGATCTCTAAAGACTCGAAGTAAGAGTAAGAAGTTCGAGTGAAGAGATAGCTGACTACTGCAACACATAGCTTAGACATTTGGTGGGAATTTATATCTGATGAAAAGGTTACGTTAGTGGTTGGGGATTTTTTGGAAGATATCAGATGACGTTGCAGAATACGGACAATCAATTCATTCTGATTTCCACTATCAAGGGAAGTCAAGGAAGGACAACCGAATCATATTCTTCAAAGAATCACATTCTTCAAAGAATCACATTCTTCAAAGAATCATGTTCTTCAAAGAATCATATTTCCCAAGATAACAAAATACCCACTACTGAAATCATATTCTGGAATCATTCCAGTTCCCAAGCAGGTGCACATATTATTCAAAAAAAGATATGATTTCAAGGTACTATCGGAGTCTAGGAGCTTTCAACTTTTAACTAATTTTACTCACCCCCATGCTGCTAACAAATTAATCTCTTACTAACTGAAGAAAATATGAGAATGATATAGTACGTGATTATGTGGTTAAAATGACTGCTCAAATTATGTGAAGTCGTACCTTAGTGGTTGGTTAATCACTCTACCAATAATCTTTACAGGAACAATCTCCATTCTTAAAGTGGTGTAAGCACTTTGTGTCGTCCAACAATATGTCACAGCCATATCTCTTAGAGACGTACTTTGCAGTATTATGGCAATCTCGGCACATCCTAAGATTTTTCACGATCCTTATCGTCGTCTCAGGTGCACGTGATGAGGAAATGAGACCAAACGCCATGGCAATTTTTTCGCTGTGGATTCCACAGCTTGCTTCCCTTCCTTCTTCCTCAATCAAAAGTTCTCCATTATATTGGTCACTCCTATTATCCAGCCTACACATTTTTTCCACCGAGGGATACAGCACATCAGTACATAATTCCGACTGATCACCTGTCGTGAATGTGTGAATTAAATTTCTGACTTCAATCCAGCTCCGCCCAAGAGGCTTCTTCAGCAAATTCTCTCTCCTCGGCTTCTTTCCTTCTAGTGATCTCCCAAGTTTTGCACCTAATGCATAAATCTGCGAAACCACATTTTCGGTGACCGGATTTTCAGGTTCCAAGGAGAATAAGTTCTCTGCTGCATGGATTGCCATGTCGATATCACCATGAATCCTGCAGCCAGTTAAGAAACTTTCCCAGATGGGTGTCTCTGATTGAATATTCATCTCCTTAATAAACTGCAGAGCTTCTTCAAGTCTGTTGGATCGACCGTACAAAGATACCATAGCAGAACAATGTTCCAGAGCAGGAATAATATGGTAATCACTCGCAATACTGTAGAAGACTTTCTTCCCTTCATCTATATTTCCCATTAAACCGTGTGCAAGGATAATACTTGAAAGAGTTCCCCTATTTGGTTTGATCCCAAGTGTCTTCATTTGATTGAAAAGATCAAGAGCTGGACCATAGCTACCATGTAAAACATAACCTCCAATCAGCGAGTTCCAAGTTATGATGTCTTTCGTTTCCATACCGTTGAAGATGGTTCTTGAGTATCCTATATCCCCTGACTTAGCATAAGTGTCTGTTAAAGCGTTTTTAACAGCATGAATAGCATCTAGATTTCTCCGCAATACACAACCATGTATCTCTCTTACCATTTTCGTCCCAAGAAGATTAGCACAAGCAGGTAAGAGGCTTAGAACTGTAACTGAATTTGGCATGAAGCAAGAAAACTGCATTTTCCGAAAAAGTTCCAAGGCCTCCTCCTTTTTTCCATTTTGTATGTAACCCGCAATAATTAGATTCCATGATGCAGTATTCCGCTGAACTTTTCCATCTTTTTCCATCCTCTGAAATAGGTCCATAGCCTCACCCTCGTCTCCATTCTTAATATATCCTGAGATCATCGTGTTCCATGTGATAATATTTGGTCTTACATTTGCATCTTGCATCCTTATAAACAATTCATAAGCCTTGCCACAATAGCCTGCTTGGCAATACCCTGTTATCATCGAGTTCCAAGTATAAACATCCTTATTCTTTACCGAATCAAAAACTTTTCTTGCATCTTCGAGTTCTCCACACTTCGAATACATATCAACCAGAGAATTTCCAACAAGCACATCATCGATAAAACCCATCTTCACAGCAACAGAGTGAACTTCTGAGCCGAGGTTTAGAACTTTCAAACATGAACAAGCAGACACAGCACTCATAATAGTGACTCCATTAGGTACTACACCTGCTAAAAACATCTTCCTAAACATATCTAGTGCCTGAAACCTCATCCCATTATGAATCAATCCCGAAATCATAGCTGTCCAAGTGAACACGTCAGCGGTTATACCAAACCTCTCCATCTTCTGCATCAAATCCATTGCAGCATCACATTTCCCTAGCTGGTTATAACCCCCAATCAATATGTTCCAAGTAACTAACCCTGGCGCAATTCCTTCTTTTTCCATCTCTTCTACCAATCCTACAGCTTCTTCATGTTTACCGTTTTGGCAGTAAGCTAACAGTACTGTGTTCCAAGCGACCACATCTCTCTCCTTCATGCGTCTAAAAAACTTCGCAGCGGAATCCAAGTCACCACATTTCGCATACACAGCTAAAATCGAGTTGCTAACACGTAGACACGAACTCATCCCGAGTTTTATAACCACCGAATGAATCAACTTACCAGCCTCAACATCTCCACAATTCGCACATCCCTGTAATATCTTGGGGAACAAGAAATCATCAGGCAAAACTGCATCTTCCATCATCAAACGAAAGAGCTTAGAGACCTCTCTCCAACGATTCTCCCTCGAGTAAGCACCAATCATTGCAGACCATGTGTAAAGGTTTCTCTCACGCATTGAATCAAACACCTTACGGGCATCAACAAGGCACCCGCATTTCGCATACATGCTCAACAGCTTCGTCTCCACAAAGACGTCAGGTTCAGGAAACAAACCGAAACGAGCATGAAGGATACGACCCAAATGGATAGAACCAGAATCAATGCATGATTCCAACAAGTTGAGGTAAGTGCTTCGCTTTACCTTTGACCCTTGCTGAAACAACGAGTCGAGAGCTTTCTCAGCTTCGAGCAGGCTTCCGTTTCTACAGAGGTAATCCAACTGCTCGTCGGGGATGATATTGGGTTCTTTCTTCTTGATGAAAGATAGATTTTTCTTTCGGGATTTTGGATGAACGTCAGGCGAATTCTCAACTTTTGCTGGAATCTGATAATTCAAACACGTTTTGGGAAATGATGATGGTACGAAGAGCTTCTCCATTTTCAACAAATGCTGACTGCTATTAACTTAAATAGCTCTAAAGTCTTCTCCTTTATCTTCCTCTTTGAATCTCCAACGAGAATCAAACAGATTACAGAGTAATAAGAGTATACTAAGCTCAGAGAAGAAGATAAGGAAGCACGAAGAAGAACCTCGGTAAATGGTGTTCCCTTTGGCAAAAAAATATGAAACGTTTAGAGATAAGGATTTCAACTACCAATCAAAATATGACACGTGTCACATCACTGTTCTCACAACAACAAAACAAATTTTCTTCTCACAGATTAGATCATTAGAGTTTAGAGAATTCACAAAAGAAAAATTCTGTAGTTTTGATAAATTGACACAAGTTGTGGTCTGTGGCGTTAGAACATAATCAACTGATAAGCAAAAAGCAAAAGCGAAAGACCAAATAAATAAAACATGGTGCAGACTTAAACAGTCAGCGATCAACTAACTTCATTCATATCTCCATCTACAATATCCCCACAGCGATTAGCGAAACTTAAGATAACAAGTTGGACCTTAATGTTATAATTATTGTGCCTCATATTGATTTAATTAAGCAGTGGCACACCAGTATGCTTCACAATAGTCGCTAAAAGTTCTTCCTTCCTGGCACCAACGATCTTATCCACAACCTCGCCGGCTTTCATGAACACAAAGGTTGGCATTGCCTCCACTCCAAACTCTTGAGCAACACTCTAGTTAACAATGCACAAGTATATATAAGAATATATCAGTGGATGTGTATGTGCAAATTAAGGTATAATTTTAGAGCCTAAGAGTGGTGAAATTTGCAAAATTGTGTTTGTTTGAGTTGTTTCACCTGAAGTTCATCAACATCCACCTTGAAGAAGATTGCACTTGACATGAACTTCTTAGCCAAATCGGTGAAAATTGGAGCAATCATACGGCATGGTGGACACCACGAAGCAGTGAAATCTATCACAATCTGAAAACAATTGACAATTATAATACCATCAGAAGACTAAAGCAATCAACAGTTATATTTCAACATATGGATGACACTGATCTGCGATAACGACACAAAGAAGACAACAAAAGAGATCATAGAGATGAATCAACGAAAGGAAACAAATAGTAACACATACAAATCAGTGAAGAAGAAAGACACTTTTTCTTTTCAACTAACGTTTTGGTTCCAGTTCCACCACAACATTACAGATCTGTGTTCCGATCTCCTTCAAACAATCACGTCAACCTCGTTAAAAGAATCTCTATATGTCAGGCGTGAAACCCCTAATGTTTTCTCTGGACCCCTAAAAACCAAATCGCACGCATGGAAAACGAAAACCCTAATTCCCAAATCAAAAAATAGAAGGACAAAAAAAAAAAAAAAAAAAGGCAGAATCAAAGGGAGGGATGAGAATCGTGACCAGCTTGTTGGATTCTTTGGCTTTGTCGAGCTGCACTGTCCATACATCGTTCGCGTGGCAACCGATCACTTGTCCCTCTTCTGCCGCCATTTCTTCTAAATCTGAGAGAATTAGGGAAACCCCAAAATCACCGATCACACCTTTTTTTTTTTCTTTTTTTCTTTCTTCCTTTTGTTCCGTTCCTCTATGTGAAGTTGGTACGTACATTATACATATGTTAATGAGCAAGAGACATTGACAGTATTACCCCTGCATACCAAATGGCATTCAGCTGGACCGGACCGGTGGCTCGCTTACGGCTCATGCATGTACTTCGAACAAAAGGCTCCATCAGATTGGTCCCAGGTGTCTCAAGATCGAATTCGCTCCTAAACTCCTATTTATATTTCTTCGAACAAAAAAAAAAAAAAATCCCAAAACAAATCTATAGCCACACACGAATGACAATAAAATATCTGATGAAAATATTATTTTCTCTAACAGATAAGATTTTAATTTAAAGAAGAGATATTATCAATCACTAAAACCTTAATCAGTTTCACTTGGTAAAGCTCTCTTCCTCTCCTCCTTCTTCACTCTATCTAATGGCGCTTCCAAGCACAGTCTCATCTCCTTCCTTCAAATCAACACCACCGTATCTCTCCTCCTTCACTCATAAACCTCTACGTCTCCCAGCTACATACCGGAGCATAAACAGTCGAAGCTGTAAACTCAGCTCCTCCTTCAGATGCTCATCCTCCTCCTTCTCCGAGAAGCACCACAACGCGAACCCACCCAAATCAGATGACCTCGGCGAGCTCCCTCTCTTCCCACTACCTCTCGTTCTCTTCCCCGGCGCAACCATCCCGCTTCAGATCTTCGAGTTCCGTTACCGAGTCATGATGCAAACTCTCCTCCAGTCCGATCTCAGATTCGGCGTCGTTTACTCCGACGCCGTATCAGGCTCCGCAGCCGGAATCGGATGCGTCGGTGAGATCGTGAAACACGAGCGTCTCGTCGACGATCGATTCTTCCTAATCTGCAAAGGCCAGGAGCGGTTCCGCGTCACGGATCTCGTCCGTACGAAACCTTACCTCGTCGCGAAGGTGACGTGGCTCGAAGATCGACCGTCCGGTGAAGAGAACCTTGACGAATTGGCGAACGAGGTTGAGGTTCTGATGAAAGAAGTGATTCGTTTGTCGAATAGATTGAATGGGAAACCAGATAAGGAATCGCAGGATCTGAGGAAGAATCAGTTCCCTACTCCGTTCTCGTTCTTCGTCGGAAGCACGTTCGAAGGAGCTCCGATGGAGCAGCAAGCGTTGCTTGAGCTTGAGGATACGGCGGCTAGGTTAAAGAGAGAGAGGGAGACGCTTAGGAATACGCTCAATTACTTGACTGCAGCTTCTGCTGTGAAAGATGTCTTCCCATCGCAGCCGTAGGTGGTACCTAGAAAATTTCTGGTCTCTCTTTAATGTGTTTTCAGTTATTGGATTACATTATATTTTGATCAATGTGTAAAGTTTCAGAAACTTAGGTACTAGATATGGTGGAGTTGTTTCATAGGATCGTTATAGTTGGATTGCTCATGAAAAGTGTTTTACTTTTTATTGGCTCTGTGATAAAAGAATAGTCTAGTGATGCAAGTATGGTTCTTAATACCCGAATCCATGCTTTTCATTAAAGAAGTTTGCTTAATCAGAGTTTGAATGACAAATCTTTGATTGCTTCTGTGATCATTTAGTTGGATTGATATAGAAGAAGGTTTTTCTCTATGATCAAAGAATAGTCTAGTGATGCAAGTAAGGTTCTTGGTACCAAATCATTGCTTCTTGAGTTGGTATGTTCATTGAAAAGCCTGTAAAAATGCTATCTAAGATCTTTGCTTGATCACAGTTTCAATTCAATCTTCCATAGTGTTTTAGTACTGAAACTGTTATGCCGATGATGAACAAACACATGTCTAGAACTGATATAGATGTATAATCCATGAAGGTTACTAGGTTAGTAGTTGTTGCTTTGCCTTTGTAAAAATTTATTTACTCATAAAAAAATTATGCCTACTAAGCTATTCCTCTGGACAAACTTTGGCTGGTCAAGTATCTTGGTCAAGACATGCTTGTTTAGTATTAAGATATGTATTTGAAAGGGTCCAGTGTATTTGAGAGCATTGTGCCTATGGGGTCATATGTAGTTTCTGATCATCGATAATTAAAAGATTTCTAGTGGGTATTGTCGTGGAAACAGTGTGGGGACGTTTCTAAATTCAAACGAGGCGGATTGTGTTCAAAGAGACTTTCTATGATTCTAAGTAAAATGTGTCAAATTAGAAGCACCAAGGGAATTGCCTTTTTTTTGTTACCTAATCCGTCTTAGCCTCTTATTTTGTTAAGTCCAAATTTTTAGAGTCATTTAATTGAACAATGATCAATGTTTGCATTGAACAAGATTGAATCTGAGTTCAAAATTTGATTAGTTACAGCAAACAGTTTGATTATAAATTCATTCTAGCACGCACCTTTCGAATTGATCATATCATAATCATATAATCATATATTGAAATCCTTACATCAAGTATAATATTGTAAAAGATCAAGTCATAAAGGTGACACGCATTAAGATTATTCATATTGCAAGTAGTGAGCTGCCAAATTGGGCACCGTGTTTGTTCAAAATTTTCTAAACGTAAGATGTTGGATAATCCAGTCATCTTTTTAACAAACAAATCAAAATAATTTTTTACTATACCATTTTCTAAATAAACTTACAAAATCATAAAATCCAAACCGGAATATTCGTTGACAGAGAACAAAAAAAAAATCCTGAATATTCCAATCATTTTTGTCTTTGTTAAGACAAGAATAATTTACTTGTAACTGTAAATTACACACTCTTTTTGGATGATGAAACGACGCGGAACAAGTTGAAACAACGACGCGTAGACATTAGTTCACTTGATTGACCATTACGCCGCCAAGGTAGACTTTTCTTGCCCATATATATATAAACCCTTTCTCTTTCCCTTTTATATCACAACTCAAAGAAAATATCCCAACCAAACTGAGTCTCCGACATACAGTTGAAACTCAAATCACTTGGAATCTCCGACAATCAGTTCAGTTCCAATCCATGGCTCAGAATCAACAACCAATCTTTCAGACCAAGCCACCAGGTAATAATAGTAACCATCCAGATCTGTCGTTTCTTGAATCTCCTCTTCTTTACAAAACAATTTGATTCTAATTTCCTCCTTTGGTCTCTTCTTGCAGAACAATTTGTACAGATACCAATCAACATCGAGCGTGATTCATCAACCGCACGCATGAACCACACCGGAATCTCGAACCGGAAACCAAACCACTGGCCAACGATCACCATCTCGATCATCTTCGTCATAATCGGTCAATCCATAGCAAAACTCCTCGAGAACTTCTACTACGACAAAATCAACCGAAGCGAGTACGACGAAAACCGTCAAAACGATGGCGTTTGGACTCAGTCTCTTCTCCAAACCGTTGGTTTCCCTCTGCTTCTCATCCCTTTCTTCATCTTCATCACCAAGAACAAACGCAACCATCACCAACAACCTCCGATCACTTCCGAATCGATCCACTTAAAATCCTTAGCCGTGATCTACTTTTGCATCGGGATCGTCATGTCGGTTCAAGGAAGACTCTCAGCCATGGGAAAGCTCGAGATCCCATTTGGTGTTTTCACTCTGATCTACACAACACAGCTCTTCTTCACTCCCATCTTCGCAGCTTTCATCAACAAAATCAAATTCAACCGATGGGTTGTTATCTCTGTGATCTTAGCTATCGTCACCGGAGCACTTACTCTGTCCGCTTCATTCGGCGGCGAGCCAGATGAAGCAGAGGAGAATTACGCTAAAGGCTCATGGGCTGCTCTGTTCGCCGGAATCTGCTTCTCTCTCCTTCTCTGTAACATCCAAAACGTCTTCGATAATTACATCTTCAAACGAACCGAGTCGACCAATAAAAAACCGAGCTTTGCCTCTGTTTTCGAAGTTATAATCTTCTCTTCACTCGTCGCTACGATCATCTCCGTCGTGGGTCTGCTTATCGCCGGCGAGCAACACGATTTGAAGAGGGAGATGAATGGGTTCTCCAAAGGAAAAGGCTCGTACGTGATGACTATGGTTGGTCAAGCTGTTTCGTGGCAGATCTATTGGGTTGGGATCGTGGGACTTGTCTACTCTGTCTCGAGCGTGTTGTCGAATGTGATCAGTGTCATTACGTGGCCGATCGTATCGGTTCTTGTGGTGATCTTCTTCAACTTCATGGATGATGAGTTCGATGCTTTCAAAGGTGTTGCCTTGGTTACTGCCGTCTTGAGCGCCGTCGCTTATTTCATTAGGCTTCACAAAGAGAATCGTATGGCAAATTAAGTATACATTTTTTTTGTCCCGTGGGTATTTAATCATATATGGTAATTTGTTTATTTGTGTGTAAAGAAAGTGTAAGTGTGTGTACGGTTTTACTTTTTAGATGTAATAATTTTACAATGGAATGAACAATTTATATATACGGTTCTTGTTACTCAATATCATAACTAAGGGAATTGAAATCATATATATGTTTTATTAACAAAGCATATATGAGTTCAAATCATCAGAAGTCAAAACCACCGCGAGACAACACCCAAAATCTTAATAGATGAAACCATGATTAGATGCATTCTCGAGTTCGTTGTAGTCCTAAAACATATCTTATCTGATTAATCAATAAATTTTTAATAGACCATATAAACTCAATGTTGCTAAACCAATTCATGCCAAATCATAATTCTCTCCGCAGCCAATATGCATACACTAGCAAGCAGCGCATCGACATTCCTTTGCGGCTTCTCACGTCATTGATTTACATCACTTGGCAGGGTGTACATCAATAGAGTAAACATGGAGATAAAAGATAGAAAAATGTATTTATTTTTCTTTGGGGTCAAAAGATAGAAAATTGTATTATGTTCAATCAGTAGGTATAAAACCTAGTCAATAACTTTTGTTTTTAGTATGTTTTCTTCTTTAGTTCCAAAAAACACATTTTCTTTGTCATGAATGAACCCACATGGAATCCTTAAAATTTTAAACGCATAGATATAGACATGCCCTCACTTCATTGACTAGTATACTGCCAGGGTCGACCCTTCTTTGTGTAGAATAAACACCACATATCAGATTTTCTCAAACATTATCTAACTAAATCTCTGAATACTGTATACCAAAGTCAAATTGTTTACAATCTCCGACAACAGTTGCAAGCAAAGCCATGGCCAAAAATCATCAACCATTTCAAACCAAAGCACAAGGTGACGTATCCAAATACAATTCTTATTACTCACTTTGTATTTGTCTAAACGCTCGGATCTATTAGATTCTCAGTTCTTTGTTCTTGTTCTCAATTCGTGCAGAAAATTTTGTGCATATACCAATCAATATCGAGCACGATTCAACCACACTCATAGACCAAACAGGAAACTCAAACCAGAAACCCAACCATTGGCCAACGATTATCCTCTGCATCATCTTCGTTATCACTGGTCAATCCATAGTCAAAATCCTCGAAAACTTCTACTATGACCAGCTCCAACGAATGGACTACAACTCAAACCGTCAAAACAACGGCGTGTGGACTCAATCTCTCCTCCAAACCGTTGGATTCCCTCTCCTCCTCATCCCTTTTTTTATCTTCACCACCAAGAAACACAACAATCAACAACCTCCGATCACCTCCTCCGATCGATCCACAATACTTTCTTTCTCCGGTTGCATCGGAATGCTCTTGACAGGTCATGGAAGTCTCTCCGGTAAGGGAAAGCTCGATATCCCCTTTAGGGTATTCACTCTTATCTACACAACACAGCTCTTCTTTACACCTGTTTTGGCCGCCTTCATCAACAATATCAAATTCAATCGATGGATCATCATCTCCTTGATCTTGGCAATCGCCACCGGAACTCTCACTTCCTTCTCCTCCTCATTCGGCGGCGAGCCAGATAAAACAGAGGAGAGTTACGCAAAAGGCTCATGGCCAGCTCTGTTATCCGGTGTTTACTTCTCACTCATCCTCTGTACTATAGAAAACGTCTTCAGACGTAACGAATCAACCACTAGAAAACAGAGCTTCGCCTCTGTTTTTTTAGTCGTAATCTTCTCCTCCCTCTTGGCTACAGTCATCTCCGTCATGGGTTTGCTGATCTACGGAGAGCAACACGATTTGAAGAGGGAAATGAACAGATTCTTGAAGGGGAAAGGTGCGTACGTGATGACTATGGTGGGTCAAGCCGTTTCGTGGCAGATCTATTGGGTCGGGATCGTGGGACTCGTTTTCTCCGTCTCGAGCGTTTTATCAAATGTGATCAGCGTCATTACATGGCCGATCGTGTTGAAAGGTGTCTTCTTCAATTTCATGGACGATGAGTTTGATGTCTTCAAAGGTGTCGCCTTGATCACGGCTGCTTTGAGCGCCGCAGCTTACTTCTATAGGCTTCACAAAGAGAATCGTAACTAGTGACGTGGAAGCAAAGATTTCATGGTTTTATACTATTATTTGTGTGTGTAATGTGTTACCTGAATGTATATTTTACTAGAAAGTTAGCCACGGGATGTGTGGGTTATAAAATTAAATATTTTGTATATAAAATAAATTTTTCATTAAATTATTTATGAAATGTATATGATATTATTTATATATGCCTTCAAAAAAATTAAATATATACATTTATAAGTTTATAATTATGAAGTGTGCATGTTAAAAAAAGGAAAATTTTCACAAATTGCATCAAAATAAGTTTTCGTTTTAAATTTATAGCACATCATTTCTAAAATTCTAAAAATACTAAAATAGCATCATGTTTTTAATCTTATACTATAAATACTAAATCATATCTCTTCAAAGTTATACGCTAAATGTAAAATAGAAAATTCAAACCAAAAACAGATATAGATAACCATTGGAAATAGTGTAAGTTGTTTTCAGCATAATGACGGATGTAGCAAAGGTTACAGGAAAATAGACATGAGGTATGATTGGTAACTCAAATAATATCAATGCAATATAAAAAGTAATCTTGCTTTTGTACAGGTTAATCTACTTGTTAATTTATACCACTTTTAACGATTGACATATATCTATGATGAAAGTATTGAGATTACAATATGTATATATATATATATATTAAATATTTACAATAGGTCTATGTAATGTTTTTCCATGTAATGCAAAAAGATGTTGTAAAGTTTGGGAAGTGATTCCAAAGACGCATAAAGAAGTATGTGATCTTTTGACCATGTATATATGCATTATGCGGTAATATTAGGCAAAGTAGAATATTTTTTTGTAATGGGGATAAAAACTTTTAAAAACGAAAAAACAAAGCAAATTTACGAAATATAAACTTAGAAATATATTGTAGTTGAAGATCAGAAGACTTAAGAGAGAAATCTAAGGGACTTACAACTATAATATTATCAGTGAATGTTCAAAGGCAAAGATATTGTGTTTTAGAAGTCGAGCATTGGGCTCATCTTCATCACTAAAGATTTCCAACTATAGTTTGAAAGTTAAAAAAATACATTACAAAACAATGCAAAAACTTTAAATCATGACTATCATAAACATAATCATTTGAAAGAGGCTAATAAATATTGACAAGTTTCTAATACCAAAAAAAAAAAACTTTGACATTGCTTTGTAAATGATTTCTTCAAATAGTCGTCGATATATTAATCTGTTAATCATCATATTGTAGGACATCATTTAAAAAAAAAGAACTTCATAAGAAAAAAATAAAATAAATTATCATGGAAAATGATGGGAAAAGAAAGACATATAGTGCATGATCATTTTCTTCATTATTAGTCATGTGAGCATTAGATCTTATATAATACACTAAATATTTTATGAAGTTTGTAAGGAATTTCATTGACACATTATTCTGAGTAAACACATTCATGACAATAAATACAGTTATAAAGCATATTAATTGTAATTAATTCTGTCATATTCATTATTGCAACATTAACAATTTGAACAAAAGAAAACATACACCTATAATGTCTTAAAGGTAATTGATTGAGCAAAGTAAATGTAACCTAAAGAAACTGAACAAATAAAATGTCTCAAATTGAAAAAATGTGTGTAGACAATTTAGTTTTAGATTAGCAATAATGTGTCTTTTTTTTTTTCCATCAAACACTCCATTATATTAGATTAAAGGTTTACAAGCGTCCTTTGAGGAGGAGCCAAATACACCACTAAACTTACACAGGAGGATAAAATAAACTACAAACAATGATTTTAAGACGTACATGAAATAAGCTTTAAAGCTTGACTTGAAACCATAAAAGTGACAAGATAAACAAAGAGGACAACATGTCCTGTAGGTAAAGAGTTGCCACACAAAGTGAGGCCACTCGTGGTGAAGGATGACCGACCACTGCCACATAGTCAGCCACCTTGATAACCATTGCCGCAGATGTTGCAAAAGAACAAACGCGGTGTTTGGATTCCGTACGTGCGCCAAAGGTCCCTGGAAAGGGTGGTCACACGCTGGACAAGACGAGAGTCTTGAAGACCAAGAACCTGAAAGGACACTTGGAGAAGGTATTGTATTGCACAAAGCTTCAATTGTCATTACTAGACCTTCCATTACTAAAACAAACACATGTTAAAAAAATAGAGTGGTGTCAAATGACAATTTCTCAGAACTCTACTTTATTATAGTTTAATATACATATTGACATGTGAAACCGATAAAAATAGTTAATTAATAAAGTTACGGTTGTGATAAAAAAATGATTGAAGAATTTATAAATCGTAAAAATAAATAAAAATAAACATATTCTTGTAAAATAAATTAATTTTTCTTTAACAAAAGTAAACTATAGAAATTTTTGCTATGAAATAATACTAAATAAAAAACTGAAAATAATTAAAGATTTGGTAAAAGAAGAGTAAAGTAATTTAAAAGAAAAATAGTGAGGAATTTTCAAATTGTATAAATTAAAATAGATATGTTCTTGTAAAATGGATTACTATTTTTTTACCAAATTAAAGTATATAGAGTATTGCTACGAAATAATATTAAATAATACTAACCCGAAATAATTAAAGATTTGGTAGAGGAAGATAAAAGAAATGAACACTTTTCTAAGTAAATAAATTTAAAGGATCAAACTTCAAATTAATATGAAGTATACATGTCGCAGAAATAGAACGCCAAATGTCGCATTTTAGGCAAAGTTAAAAAAACCTTGTCATATTATATAAGATTCGTGAATTGTAAGTCTTTAGCTTCATGAGAGTACCCGTGATGAGGACAAGCCTTCGTGTAGCCTTTAAAGCCTTTTCACGCTTCACAGAAAAAAACAACCTTATATGATTCTGTACATTTAAGACTATGTTCTGAAGTTATAGTTAATAAAGAGAACATACTAAGTACTTATCTTTACTCCTCTGTTTTTTGAACCAAAAGACCTGACTCTGTCGTCTGTTCCTCTCACGTCAAATCTTTGAGTATTCTATACTTCTATTCAATGCCACAACGAGGTCACATATCAACTTTATGCATTACCAGTACTCCTTCCACAGCCACTTGACCTAATACCATTACGTTTGGTAGTAGAGCATCACAGTGATGAAAATTAAGGTATATGAATACATACACCAAAGCAAAGACCAAACCTTGATTTGCTTCAGAGAAGATATACATCGGATCAATGTATTTGGATATGCTTAGAGAATAAAGCTTCGAAATGTTCCATAACTCAGAACCAACCATCTCCATAGACGACTAAGACAAACAACCACAAACAACGAAACAGAACAAGATTTGTGCATAAGCTAAGCTTAAACATCAAGATTCAAGAGCAGAATATAAAAGAACATCAAGATTCACGAAGGAGAAGGAGACTAGCTCACTAATTAGGCTGAGGCCCATTAATTCCTTTAGGAAATTAAGTTTCGACTATGATGCATACTGGGTCCGGCCCATAAAATTGCATGCTTTCTTTAGGGCAACAAAGGTGCCATACTGGGTTTTTTTCCATTGACCGTATTGACTTTTAGTATGCTTCTTGTTGAGAGTCATGTCATTTCCTTTATTTTCATCAGAATTAACGAGTACTATTATTCTCCACATTTTCTCTAATAACAACGTGAACAGTTAAAGTAATAAATCTTTCAATCCCCATCCTTTAATTATACTATGTACGATCATGTAGCATAACTGTCATTTGTTTGTGTGTTATAATAGTGTTAGTGTGTGTATGATCCATGAATTTAAATTGACATTTTTTATAATAAAAAGTCAAACAAAAATCTTATAAACTTTGTACCACTAGTTTTCACTTTTCAGTTGACTTATAAAAAATGGTTGAATGAAAAAAGAAAAAAAAAACTGATAATATCGATGCAATTTTAATGGTAGATTTGTCGGAATTATACAGTATTCATAAATTTCAAAATCAGTAAACGAAATAGTACAGTACTTGGTGAGCTCTTGTGTTAAGTTGGAAAAGAAAAGAAACAAATTAATAACCAAGGAAGTTGATTGACTGAGGTTTCTTGAAATTTTTTTGTCATTTGCGAAAAAAACAAACAACTATGTAATTATTTAGTTGACAATTTAAGTATATAGGCTAACTAATCCAGTAAGGCTGCATTAGGGAAACAAGACCTAATTAAGCAAAAATAACAGAGGATATTTAAGATTTGCATGCCACTTTAATATAAATGAACGTTATAGCTGAACAAATAGAGATAGAGATCGCGAGAAGAGAGAACACATGGCGCGAGTCAGACTCACAACAAATTTGGTAAACTTCCATCTTTTTCTGATTTTCATTTTTACATATGTCCTAAATCAAGCAATCTAAAACAATAATAATGCAGCTCTTGTTAACTAATGCAGTCTCGCTACAGAATTTGGGAAAGTGGATGATTAAAGCTTCAAATAATTAAAAAGAGGAAAAAGCCTTACCAAAAAAAATTAAAAAGAGGAAAAAAAGGGTAATTTATGATCACGATCACTATTGACAGTTTCATCAGAAAAACTCAGTAATACAAAAAAGCACCACATGCAAATTATATAGCCTAATATATAAAAAAATGATAAATTTTTGTAGAGAAGTAGTTGGTAAATACCCTCCATTTACATTCATCCACACCAATCAATACTCACATGTAATGTATTGTCCTGATGTTTTTTCTTGACAATAATTATTAAACCTAACGGCCGATCTCCCACACAATAAGTGGTCATCTCCATGTGAGAACAACTTGTGTGTGATTGTCGATTAAAACTTCTTCTATTAGTATTCAGTCCGATTATATTACGTACCGGAAGGAACTTGGGCAATGCATAATATACGTACAGAAACACAAACTAATGAAATTAAGTGTATGTTAGGATATTATATATGCAGAAAATAAAATATTTAGTTTTGATATTTTAAATATTGAAATAATAGAACAATATATTAGAGTGGAGTTACATTATAAATTGATTGAACCCGCGGTAATATTTTCATGATGAATTTTCCTATATATTCTCTTTTTAATGCATTATGTGGAAATATTGAACTGTATATATCAAATGGTTTGCAAACTAAACGATGCTTTTCTACTGTTCTACTGCACAAACTGCATTGGGTAACAAACTTTTTTTTTCTTTTATAAAAATAGAATTCAAATTGTTTGCTCAGTGGAACACGAAACCTGGTTAAGTTCCTGTTTAGATCCGGCACGCAAACGGATAAACTGGGAAAAAGCAGCTTCGAGTTCAACACCAGCCAGAAAGCTACAGAAGAGAAATACTTTTGAAAACCCTATCTTGTACAGAAGATCAAACAATTTTAATTTTTTTTTTTAACATATTCTTTTTTAGAAAGACAAAGAAGTTATGTCGATCGCATTGGGAAGATCAAACATTAAAAAGAACAACCAGAAGATCAACTTGAAACTCTGACACTAATTCAACAGTGGAGTAATCATCTTAGCTCGTTTCTCCCCATATTTATTTTTAAAATAATACTGCTAATAATCTCTCATTTATCTCAAGAAAACGTACGGTGTGCATGTTAATCAGTACTCACAAACCCTAGGTAGGTACACGACAAGTCACCATATTGTCCGACAACAACAAAAATACTCAAATAAATCATCTCTCGTACTTGTAGATCACTGATAATTATAAGGGTATTAATAATTAACCATAAACGTTTTAAAGATTTAACATCTTCATATGTTGAGATCTCAAGATCTAGGAGGTGCAAAGAAAGGCGTACCGGCGGCGACAAATGCGTTGAACGGAGCCGCAGTCGCCGCAGTGTAAAGCGATGAAGGGTCAATCGATCCGTTGTTACTGTTAACCACTGTCACGGCAGTTGTAGTAGCGGCTGAAGCTGTGGAGTCCAAGAGGTTAAGATGGTGTTGAGAGGAATCGGCGGTGAGGTTTGAACTGTAGCGGTGGTGATCCGATGGACCTTGGTCGTAGAGTATGCCTTTAAACACGTGTCCTCCGATGCTCACAGCCGTTTGATAAGCATACTCTTCGTCTTCATCGTCGATTGAGCTGACTCTCATACACCGGAAAACCGCCGGTGAGCTTATCTCCGGTGGCATGTGACTAGTCTCTAACCCTAATTTCATTAAAGTTAAAATAAAGAATTACTTCAAAATCTAAAACAAAATCTATGCTTCTATATATGTAGACAACAAATAATTAACATATGTCTATTATATATTACATCAAAGTCTCGATTTGAATAATATATGGAGTAAGAACCAAATCCTTGTAAACAAAACCCAAACTTGGTATATTTCTACCCAAAAGTATTGATTTTAAAGTCAAACAAATCTTGGAGAGTGGGTTAAGCATAGTGTGCTCATGAAAACCGTTTACCGAAGAATAGTGACAAAAAAAAGTATTAATCAAAATCAAACAGCAAAAAATAAAGCAGCAAAATCCGGTGGACATCTATTCACAATCAAATAACATTGTAGCTTTCTTGTCAAACCATTTCATAATCAGATCTTCTCATTAAAATTGTTTTTTAAAATCTTTTCTAAATTTGTAAAAAGATTTATTCGATGTCAAATAATCAAAACCTCATCGTCATACCTGAAGAATTAGCATTAACCACACGGGTGCAAGCAAGAGCCGAGCCACCACCACAACTGTCGTCTTCACCGCCATTTTTCTCGTTCTCTCGGTCATCATCACCACCGCCTGAGCTAGCGTCTCTTATCCGCTTGGCTGGCAAAGCAGCTAACTGAGCCAATCTCTCACGGCGTTTAGCAGCCGGGACCCACGTGCTCTTCACGTGTGTTTGGCAATCAAACCCTCGGCTCTTACAACAAGTACGACATCTCATATGAGGACAATCTTTCTTGGCTTGATTCCCACAGTCTTGGCAATTCATGTTTCCTTGCCTCGTTACCGTAAACCCTCCCGTAGAGGATCTCACCGGCGCCTCATGATCGGAGACTACGTTGAAGTACAAACTCCGATTAGTACTCCGGTTATTGTTATTGCTATCACCGCTTGGGACCATACCAAAAGAGTAGAGATTTGTTGGAGCAGCAACGTGGTTTTGTTGTTGTTGAAAATATTGAGGTGGCCAAATCTCAAAACCCTTGTTGTTGTTGTAGATCTCGTCTTTGTATAGATAGAGATAATTGTTGCTCTTGTCTTCATTATGATCCTTGTCTTGATGTTGATGATCTTGTTTGTTGTGATCTCTCCCTCCTAGATAGAACAACCCAGCCAT
The DNA here is from genome assembly GCF_030686135.1 of Camelina sativa. Taxonomy (NCBI): domain Eukaryota; kingdom Viridiplantae; phylum Streptophyta; class Magnoliopsida; order Brassicales; family Brassicaceae; genus Camelina; species Camelina sativa. Next base: position 8,561,407 of record NC_141893.1, read on the forward strand.
TTCTTCTGCTTCCACTTAATACAAACCGAAAGAAATTTAAGAGAGAGAGAGAGAAGTCAGAGAACTTATGAGACTCTTTTGGGGTTTGTGAATAAATTATTTTTTGGGGATTTGAGTTTTTACCTTTCTCTTTTGCTATCTAGCTCATTAATTTCTAGCTAGACTTGGAGAGATATGTGTTTGGTCGTATTTTAAAAGGAGCAGATTTGGGAGCAGATGAGAGAGTAATGATGATAAATGGTGCGGAAACTTAAGAAACAGCTGCAAACGCCGCCAAGGTTTTATTGCTTCTCTTCTCTTCTCTTCATATCATTTAAGAGATTGTCTCTGTCATCAAGAACTCAAGCAATTTACAGCTACTGCTGGCTTTCTCTGTGGGTAGAAAGAGAGAGAAGAGAGAGAAAGGAGAGTTAAGAGATAGAGAGAGTACTATGAAGATCTTCTTCTATGGGGAACTTTCTCTACAGTTGTCTTCCAGTTTCAATGAATCCCCATCACAATAAATATCACATAATTTTAATATCCATATGTATATATTAATAAATTCTTACTATATATATATATATCTTTTATACAATTAAAGTTGTTATGCCATAGTATTTTTTTTTCCTGGCTGGAACTTTTATAAACTAAATAATTCGAGATGGCGATTTTTATAGTTATTGAATATCTTTCAGAAATTTAATTATCCAAAAAAAATTATATACATGTACATATATATATATATATATATCAGTTAAATAAATCAATCACCAAAGCGAGCTAGTGTTCAAGTCGCATGTTGAAAGCTAGGTCCGACAGGCCGGATGACTTCGAATTCAAAACACTGGTTGGATTTGAAACCAGCTAAAAACGTTGCCGCTTAATCAGATGGTGTGATTAGACGGTCATTTGACATAATTTTTTACCGGACGTGATTGGAATGTTTATTCTTTTGATCAAAAACGGTGCCTCGTGCGGCAATATTTTAACAATATCTGTGCGTCCTTTGCCTTTTTTTTTTGTCGGCAATTGCTTCATTTGGCTTAATCAAGAGATTAGACTCCACCAAAAACGATACTATTTGGCTGAAATCAAATTCTAAAAAGGAAAAAAAAACATATCATATTATTTTTGGGTACGTTATTAAACTTGTTTTCACATGTTCCTTAAATTATATTGCAAACCACTAAACTGATTCATATGTACGTACAGTTATTTATTTTGCTGTTTTAAGTTTTTTTTTTCCTCTTTAATGAGATATAATTATTTTTTTAAGTGAAGTTGTCTATACTTATCCAAGACCAATAATCCAATAATCTCTATATTGTTGTGGTACTCAAAGCCGTTCATGAGATTCATGCGCAAATAGATAATCACTATAATAAGACTGAATAGCTGAGTTTCCATAATTGAAACTTTAAAAGTGATGTGAAAATGCGGTTAAACAAAGTAAATTATATACAGTGAATGTGCAGTTTAAAATTAATAATTGCCTGACAGCAAACCCTATATAGTCTAAGTTTTAGGTCACGAGTAATAATTATCAACCAACGGATGGATAGGATCCATTTCGGTCTCCAAGTCCAACCAAAACTACTCCATGCGATGGTTCAAAGGTTTCAGAAATATAAATATCACATATAAGTTTGATCTGATTAAAATTTATTAGATATTTTATTGAGATACCTCTTATAAATCCGTGAGTTAACTAATTCGTGGTATAATTAAGTGACCCCTGGCCATATCATATCATAGGCTATAAACTATTGGAGAAAAAAAGTTAAATAGACACTTTTAATTGGCGTGAGAGTGAGACCAAACAAGCAAATCCACTCCGAGGTCTTTCATCACATGGAACCGCGTGATTTAGCGGCGCGATTTAATGTTAATTAGTATGTTTAGCGTCATTTGGTAGTATTAATTAAACTAAAGTAGATAAAATTTCAAATCAAAAGTCATAGTAGTAAATTAATTCAAATGGCATATCCTGATCCAAAAACTATTGTTAAATTGCTTAGAATATCCCATTAGAATTGGTCCGTAAATTAGACATCTTATTTTTGAATTTATTTTTAATGTTTTTTTTTTGTAATTCTAAACGGCTGTGTTACTGGTTCATAGCTAGTGGTACTGATTTATAATTGTTTGTATATAAAATCGCTCTATAAAACATATTACAAACAACGAGAAAATCACATGCATGCATAACTAATTGATGTAACCCCGATTTATGACTATACCGTTTTCTCTAACTAATAAGTACTGATGTAAAGTGGTATATGTTTAGACAGTCCAAAGTCACGATCAACTCAACTGAGATTTTGACTTCTCGTAGATGTAACATAGAATAAAAAAAACAACCGACCATTACATGGTAAAAATAATTAAACGATGATGTAACTTTCCATAATATCAAATAACAACAATAAAGAAAAATTAACACATTTCGTTATGGGTTTCGACTTATATGGGTTATTTGTACTATTGGCTTGCCTACCATAGTAAAGTTGATACGTAATTACGGACTCAAGCCGGGAATTTTTTTCTTTTTTTTTGGTGGACTAGAGAAGAAGTATTTTTACGTATATTTATTACAATTGAAATCATGAAATCCTAACTTCGAGGGTGTTATTGGAGATGTGATTTGTAAATCCATATAGAATTGTAAGTAATGGAAATCAAAACATATGGATTTTGAAATAACATGTTTTATCTTTGGATTTGAATCCTCTTATTTTACACTTTCAAATCCATGTAAATCCATTTAAAACATAATGTAGATTTTGAAATCCAAAAACAAATCATTAAATGAATAACATGGGATTTTAAAAAGTATTTGTAAATCATATAACCAATAACACAGAATTTTGATAAGTATTTTAAAATCAATAATTGAATAACACGTGATTTTTATTTGGATTTCCAAATCAATTAAAATCATAGAACCAATAATCCCACGTTCGATAACTGGATCTTCAATGATTAAACCAGTTGCCTAATCTCTTTGAAGATTAAACCAGTTGCCTAATCTCTCTTTTGTCTTTTTTTTAGAAAGTTTTCTTTATGTTTTTGTTGTGCTCGATGAGGCCTACCTTTGTTTTGTGTTTTGTCAAGCGTAATTCTCTCAATACACGGATTACGAATATATAAACTCGATACAATTTTATTTTTTCTTAAGGATGATGTTATATATAATGGATCGTGATATGCTCTGAATTTTCCATAGAGGATATGATTAAAAAAATGGCGAAATTCTCTCAATACACTGTGTGAAAAAATTTCTTTTATAATAATATTAAATTTTCATAGTGAAAGAAAATTAAACTTTAACAAAAACATATATGGTAGGTAGCCTTTCATCCGTTCAAAAATTTTACGATGCATTAGTTAATGTGATTTTCACATCACATTAGTTAATTTTAGTTTACTTCTCTGTCCTATATATTAAGTAATTTAGTTCGGAATGACTGTCCTATGAATTAGAATCCTAGGCCATGAGATTCTATTTGCATGATCAAATGATGAAAGTTCCCAATGTTTTCGAACCATAGGGATCAACGTTTTGGTTGTATTAGACATTGATTTGCAATTACGAAACAGCCTAACTAGACCTTTTTTAAAAAAAGATGCGTGAGAAGGTTTTTTAGTTTATATTCTCTCCTTTTTAGAGATTGATATTTTAAAGTTTTGACGCATATTAAATAACTAATTTTTAATCATAAATATATAATTTTTTCACACAAACACTTTTCTGTAATTACTAACCAATAACAATTTGGTAAATTCAGTTTTTTCAATTTTTTTTGAAGTTTACGGAAAATGTAACTATAGAACATTATTCTTGGTGTAATAAGAAAATAAAAATTCTAAATATCAGTTTATAAGGAATAGACTATGGAGGAGTATAATATAGTATTGAAATAGTAATGAAAAAATACAAATGTATTGCGTGCTCAGAAATAATTATGGCAAATGATATAGCATATAAGGCAGTGTTTAGTGATTACATAACAAATGATTATTGGAACATGATCTTACTATGATTTGTCAATACACACACATAGGCAAGTAGAGAGTGAGGACTGTGGAGTGCATGACTTGTTTGGGGAAATTTATATAAGAAGAGAAGTCCAAATTATTATGTCTTTGTCTTTCACCCTCGAGCCTTGTGCTCACCCTTCACTTCCTCTCTCTACCTATATCTCTCTCTCTTAAAAGTTAAAACTAGAAGTCAATCATTATCTTTGATAGCTAGTGTATCTATGTCTTCTTTTCTTGTTAATTGTTTAATACTGATAACAAAAACGATATACTGAGGTATTGTTTCTGGCTTTAGTATCTTATTACTGATGTACTAAACTATCAAGGATAATGATTGACTTTTAGCTGAACAAAAACTTTAGATGAATACGAAAGTACGTACACATCTCGATTCTCTACCGTCTATTTGTTTTTTAAGGATGCAAATTATCTTTGAAAATGAGAGGGTTTGTATTCACCCAAAATCTTGGCAAAATTAGAGTTTCTACTTTTTTTTAGTTGCTAAAAAACTAACAAATATGAGTTTAAATTTGAATCAAGTAATGATAATCCAAATTAGTTATTGTTCTGTTAGTCTAAACTATAAATCGATTTTCGTTGGATACACTTTTTATATTGACCACTAGGAAAATTTTCTACCCGTGATAGATCTAAAAGAATTAAGTTTTATGATTCAACCAAAAAGTCTTCCGAATTTTATTTTCGTAAAGCTTATACTTTAAGAATGATTCTAGTCCCGGTAGAGCGATATTGGCGTCAAATGATAGCTTCTCTATTCTCATTGTAATTACGTGATTATACGAAGAAGTTGGAGATATACATGATAAAAAGTCTCGTCCGTAATCCGTATGATGTTTAGGCGAAAATAAATAGAAGTAGATTTGTTAAAACTAACATAAGATTCATGAAGGTTCCACATTCCTCAGTGACCATCAGTTTTTAAGCAAAAAGCAAAGTGATAATTATGCTCTTTCCGCCTCGAATGGCTTTTTGTCTTGTTGAATATATAAAGGAATGAAGTGACTCAAAGCTTCTTGGTAAATTTAAGATTATATATAAAATGAAACTTTATTCGTATATAGTATATGTGAAGACACGAAATATCTCAAGTACTCTATATACATTTACTAACAAATTATAAAATTGAGAAAATCTATTAAACTTATTTAAGAAAATGTTAGAAGATTAGCTAAATTTGACAGCACGCAATGCCTAATGTTTGGGATTGATTCGATCCGATGAAAGAGATCAGTCTTTTAGGAGTGATCATCCCCCATTGGACGAGCTGTAATATCCAAAGTTCAAATTGAATACTATGTCGGGGTGAGGTGATCACTCCAAGAATCATTGGCTACACAAAACCATGAATAAAAAAAAAATAAAAAAAACTTGCAAATATATATATTTGGAAAATGTAACTCCTTAACTAGTAGCTAGCTCATACAGTTCTATACAGAACAGATATTTGAAAAATAGAGATACTGTATATATAAGTTGTTGTGGACCAGTGGTAGTCCAGTGGTAGTCGTAGTGGTAGTGCAATTTAAGTTGTGGTTGGACTTGGATAGGTGAAAAAAGTAAAGTGAAAACAAATAATTAAGGAAGAGGGCTAGTTCTGAAACCCTAGACGAAAGCAACACTGCATTGCCAATAGTAGAAACAGTGCGATCACGAGATTCAACTCATTCCTACTTTCTTACTTCTTAGTATCCACTCCACTTGTAGAACTAGCTAGCCCCCCTGCCACGTGGTCCTCTCCTCTTCTTTTAGCTTTATGGGCCTTGTAGAGCTCGCCGGCCCCATTTGCCCATCCCATGCACATGCATCACAATATGCTTTCTCAATATTTTTATACATATACGAAATTACGAATACTACTAGCTAAAGTACCTCCTTGTCAAGGAAATGTGTCTCAAAATCTCATGTTCAAGTTCTGTTGGTAAAAAGTAATCTATTTAAATCTTATATAAATACGACTTGAGAAAACTTTATACACTTGGTTTTGTATCATATATTTAAAATATTGAATATTTATAACATAATTCTAAGATGCGACGAAGTACTCTCTAAAAAGCAAAACAATTAAAATCGGTGTTTTCTTAATTATGAGTCCATATATGATCATCTACTACAAATTGTTTTTTGTTTGTTTATAAGAACTGAGGCCCTCATCAGAAAGCGGGTGCATTCAATATGATAGAATCACGTTTGGGTAGGATAGGAGAAGTAATGTTTTTGGTTTGTAGTGTAGAGTAGGGTTTAAACGTGAGTATTTCTAGAGAGGCATATATAATACAGAGAGTGTGCTTTTAAAGAACGGACCGGCTGAAGAAAAAGATAATGTTGTTGTCTCCGTAAAGGTTACAAAGTATCACTGTCACGTGGCCACCACCATTTCTCTTTTCACATCCAAAAACAAAATAAAAATGTAAAAAATATATGGACATGAAAGTTTAGGCATGATATTGATTATTCATATTTAAAGAGTTTCATATAATAGTTTTGTAAACTTATACAAGAGTACGTAGAAGAGAAAAAAAAAAACTCGTGTGAGGAAAATTTTAAGATTACATTAGAACGGAACTAGCATCTCGCATCTGATCATTACCAAAAAAAAGCATCTCACATCTGATTCAGTTTGTGTGATAACAAACATCGACTTGAATACGTAACGTACCACGACGATACACCAGAAGGAGTGCTTCATTGGAGGGGAACAAGAATTGTGTTCGACCATGTTCCACAATACGACCCGTAACCGTATTTTCCATGCCCCACAAACGAGGAAAGAAACGAATCATAGCACGCAGATTCTGTTGTCTGGGATTTACAGACCGGATAAGGAGGCTGAATTGAGACACTCTCGTTGCTTGGTGACAGAGATTCGCCGGAATTTCGAAAACATCTTTCCGAGGGTGGTAAAGAGGTTTTACTGAAATCAGTGGCTTTGGCTATGCCAACACATGCTATGAGTTGTTTTAAACTCCCGAATACAATCTGTCATGAGATAGATTCGATCCTCTCTCAATTCTGGTGGGGTTCAGATGGTTCAAAAAGGCGTATAGCATGGGTAGGATGGAAACGAATGACTCTCTCAAAGAATGAAGGTGGTCTCGGTTTTAGAGATATAGAGAAGTTTAATGACGCCTTACTCGCAAAGCAAGCATGGAGAATACTAAAATCGCCTGACTCCCTTCTTGCAAGAGTTCTCAAGAGCAGATATTTTCATGATACGGAAATTCAAAAAGCAACACTCGGAACAAAGCCATCACACGGCTGGAGATAAATTCTACATGGACGAGACCTTCTTATCAAAGGATTACGATACCAGCTAGGCGATGGAACATCAATAAATCCGGCTACAGATGCTTGGATCCCTACTCATCCCCCTAGACATGCGATTGGCCATTCTTTGGGCGAAGATACAACACTCAATGAATTATGGCAAGATGGTAGCCGACAATGGGATACTAATAAGCTCAATCTGTTACTTTCCCACGAAGACGCAACCTATGCTCGCCGAATGTACATTCCACAACATCCCTGTTCAGATCAACTAGTATGGCACTACACAAAGGATGGAATCTATACGGTAAAGTCTGGATATTGGCTTAGTAACCACCTACCAGAAGATGAGGCTCCGATAGCACCACCACAAGGTAACCCTTCTCTCAAAGATAAGCTTTGGAAAACATCACTACCACCGAAGCTTAAACACTTTTATTGGAGAGTGTTATCGTCGGCTCTTAGCACTGGTAGTGAACTAAACCGTAGAGGAATCCCTATTGATGCTACATGCCAACGTTGCTATCTAGACATCGAAACAATCAATCATATCCTATTTGATTGCCCTTATGCTAGCACAGCTTGGCGCCTATCCGGCCTACCATTAGGTCAAGATTTTACATCAAACATTGAAGAAACGTCAAAACGCTACTATTGATGTATAACTCGGCAATGGATGTGGATCAACAACATTTACCATTTTGGATTGGTTGGCAACTGTGGAAATCAAGGAATGATCTCATCTTCAACAAGGTTAGTTGGGAACCGAGGGAGGTAATCAACAAGGCTAGTGACGATGTTATAGAGTGGTTAACAGCAACATGTATCTCCAATACCTCCAGGCGGCGATCAGCTACATTGCGTAATACTCAGACATTCCGTTGGAAACCACCTCCAGACAATGCAGTCAAGGTAAACTTTGATGGAAATTTCCTTTATCAGAATAGTAGTATTGGGGCGGGATGGATAATACGGGATGCAAGGGGAACATATATGCTATCTGGAAGCTCTAAACTAAAACAAGCATGAACCCCTCTTGAAGCTGAAGGGATAGCACTGCTACATGCACTCCAATTGACCTAGTGTCGAGGTTACCGTGATGTAATCCTAGAAGGTGATTGTAAGGCGCTAGATGATCTTCTACACAAGCGATCTACAAATATAACCATAGAACATCTCCTAGTAGATATCCGCAGTTGGGCGGATCACTTTAACTCGATTTCATTCTTACTTGTTGAAAGAGAATGTAATCAGGCTGCTGATAAGTTAGCTAAAGTAGCACACCATCAAACACAAACTGCTCAAGTCTTTTTCTATCCTCCATTGTATTTTACAGAGCTGTTTGTTTCATGACTATGTACCAATTTCTGATTAATAAAAACCTAAGACGTTAAAAAAAAGAATACGTAACGTACAAGTGGATCAGACTTGAATAGCTGAGGCCCATGTACTAATTGCAATCTAAAATGGGCTTTACGGCCCGTTAAGTTTTTCTCAATTTGCATATTTTTGTTTTTATTTTTGGGGGAGAAAAGATTGTGCGAGTTAAACCCACACATCCCATCTTCGCAATCGCAACTGTGTGTTTCTTTGTTGGGCACTGTGTTTGTTACTTTCTCTCCTCGATGAATCCTCTCGGGCAAGCTTCTTTGATCGTCCTAGCTTTGTTTCGTTTCTAATTGTAAGTTTTTTTATTCATATTATTATGCTTTTTGTTTGTTTGTTGTAGGAAGTGGTAGTTTACTCTAGAAAAAGTTGGAACCTAATTGGATTCGTTGCTTCGATTTGGATCTCCGTTACGTTATGCAACACTATACTTATTGAATCGAATTCTGGGTTTTTTTTTGAATTGATACTGCCTAAATTATTACTCCTTTTCGTGTTTTAATTTAGAGGTGGAACTGAATCAGTTAAGAAGAAGAAGAGAGAAGGCAACAGCAATGATGCAGACTTGTTGTATCCATCAATCGTTTTGTTTCCCTCATAGGTAGCTTTCTCATTTGTCTGATTTGATTCTTGAAATGTTTATATTGAATTCTTGAATTAATAAATCTTTGGCAGAATCCTTCCAAGAATTGATGTATCATCATCCATTGGGATTAATAAGCTCCCTAAACCGCCTTGTCAACTTGGGTTCATCAGAAAAACTCAGTCTTTTGGGATTTCGAATCTAACACGGCAAAGAAGATTATATGTGAACTTGAATGCTAATGACGGTCACCCATCCATGTCTATGTTGGAACAAGTAGAAGAAGAAGAAGAAGAAGAAGCATCCGTTGAAAACAGTGCACAGAGTCCGGGAGCTGAGCTTCCATTTAGCAAATGGTCACCTTCTAAGTACATTTGGAGAGGCTTATCAGTTCCTATCATTGCAGGACAAGTTGTTCTCCGGATTCTTAAGGGTAAGATTCACTGGAGGAACACTCTTCAACAGCTGGAGAGAACAGGACCCAAATCTCTGGGAGTTTGTCTTCTGACTTCTACATTTGTTGGTATGGCTTTCACGATCCAGTTCGTTAGAGAATTCACTAGACTAGGTCTAAACAGATCCATTGGAGGTGTCTTGGCTTTAGCTTTCTCTAGAGAGCTAAGTCCAGTCATCACATCGATCGTTGTTGCTGGACGAATGGGAAGCGCATTTGCAGCTGAACTAGGGACAATGCAAGTCTCAGAGCAAACTGATACACTCAGGGTTTTAGGAGCAGACCCAATTGATTATCTAATCACACCAAGAGTCATCGCCTCGTGTCTGGCTTTACCGTTTCTGACACTCATGTGTTTCACTGTCGGTATGGCTTCGAGCGCTCTACTCTCTGATGCGGTTTACGGAATCAGCATTAACATAATCATGGACTCGGCTCACAGAGCACTTAGACCATGGGATATTGTGAGTGCCATGATTAAATCTCAGGTCTTTGGAGCTATCATATCGGTGATTAGTTGTTCTTGGGGAGTAACCACTACGGGAGGTGCTAAAGGTGTTGGTGAATCTACAACTTCTGCAGTTGTCATGTCTCTTGTTGGAATCTTTATTGCGGATTTTGTGCTTTCTTCCTTCTTCTTTCAGGGTGCTGGAGATTCTTTGAAGAACTGTGTTTGACAAATTTTTTTTCCATGTCTTCTTATGTTGGTTTAGATGGGTTTCTGTAAATCACTTGTTTAAAGATGAAAGGAACATCATTTTAGAAATCAATAAAAAATTGCATTCACTAGCTCTTTTATGTTATGCTATGATCTTATGCATAAGCTTATATGTTATGCTATGATCTTATGAAGCAACATTTTACTTATCAATGTAGAACAAAACTATTCTTCAATTTAGAGAACGAGTTATATTATTCCAAAAATATAGTTAGTTTTGAAAAATGAAATGAGAATATGGATTGAGGAATAATACAAAAACAAAAAAGAACATAAATTTTGGAAAATAACGTTGAAAGTAAAAATGCTCTGGCCCAACCTCGACTCATCTCTTCACCTGCGGCTTTGCATAGATGAGTGTATCTGATCATACTCTCTTAATTGCTGCATCGTAACAGAAGGTTTAATACGAGTCAAAACGTCCTCAAAATGAATCTTCTTGATCCTACGAGGTTTCGAGCATGTCTCATCGTCTCGAGCCAGCATACCCGCTTCTTTAACCAAATATTTTAGATCAGCCCCACTAAGATTCTCACAACCCTCCATTCTCGCTATCTCATCCAGATCAACACTTGGGTCTAAAGGAACCTTCCTCGCAAGAGATTTCAGAATCAAACCTCGTTGAACAGCGTTTGGAAGAGGTAAATAGATATGTTTCCCAAACCTCCCTGGTCTTGTAACCGCAGGATCAATCTCTTTCGGTCTATTCGTTGCACCAATCACAATCACACCATCTCGTGCTTGTCCACCGCTCATTTCAGCGAGCAACTGATTCAGTGGCCGTTCAACAACCCAAGCACCTTCTCCTGATCCACGTTTTGTTGTCAGTGCATCAAACTCGTCTAAGAAGATAAGGCAAGGCGAACACGCCCTTGCGCGGCTAAACAGCTTCCTAATCTCTTTCTCAGTCTCTCCAACGTATTTGCTCAGAAGCTCCGGACCCTTGATGTGAATATAATAAACTCCTGCTTCGTTAGCCACAGCTTCGGCTACTAGTGTTTTACCACAACCAGGTGGTCCATATAGCATAAAACCAGTCTCTGAACAGAACTCAAATCCCTCGCACTCTTCTGGATGTTTCAACGGTTTGATTACATGACGATAAAACTCTTCTCTTATATGATCGAGACCGCCTACATCTTCCCATGTTACACTAGGTATAGTAGAGAACCCTTCTCTTGTTGACGAAGGTTTAGCATCTTTCAGTGCTTGCTCAAAATCCGAGGTAGTGTAGAAGAGTTTCTTCATCTCTTCTGCTGGAAACGCACATGGCTGCATACTCAACAAAGAATCAATATCAGTTGAAAATTCTGACGCTCTTGAATACACAAATCTCTCCGCTGCAACCTTTGCAGCCTCCTTTACCAAAAGTGCTAGATCTGCCCCGACGAATCCTGACGTCTTACGAGGAACAATTGCCATATCAAAACCTGGTTCAAGAGGACGGTTCCGTGTTATCAAAGAAAGAATCTCTTCTCTTGCCTTTTCATCTGGCACACCGAGATAGATCTCCTTGTCGAACCGTAGTGCCCTTCTCATAGCTGGATCAAGAGCGTCAACTCTATTTGTAGCTGCAATAACAATAACATGGCCGCTAATTTCGAAACCCGACTCTTTCTCCTTTTGAAGCATATACTCTCGATCCATGCAACTCATCAACTGTGTCAGAAGACGAGTCTCCATACCTTTCTGGTGATTCTCCCTCTTTGATGCAATCGCGTCAATCTCATCGATAAAGATAACAGAAGGAGCATCTCTATACGCTTCAGAGAAGAGCTTTCTAACATTCTCTTCAGATTCACCCGCAACACCAGAAACAACGTCAGAAGCAGATTTCATGTAAAAAGGAAGACCAGTTTCAATAGCAATGGCACGAGCCAATGTAGACTTGCCACAACCAGGTGGACCATGAAGTAAGATCCCAGAGATTGGTTTCTCTTGAAGACGTTCATAAATTTGAGGCAAAAGCAGAGGAATCTTTACACGCATCGTTAGGTCATGCAATATATCCTTTAACCCACCAAGATCCTTAAACTTCTTACCTTTGTTATTCTCTGTCTCTAATGATTCAACATCATCAGAAACCCTAATTTGTTTCCTTGTATCATACGAAGCCCTGAGATTATCATTTGTCAAATCAAACTGTGGAGTTGACTTACCACTATCATCATCTAATACATTTCCATCCACGACATCAGACCACGAGGATCCTGATGGTGAAGTTGTGGCTGCTCTCTTTCGTGATTTTGATCTTCCATTGCTTTCTTCTTCGTCTTGACTGCCTACGTTCCTGGATTGGAGGATTTGGTTGACGTTAAGCAGGAGAACATGGCGACTCGATCGAGACCATTCACGGTCCTTTGAACGGAGGTCATCGACGATTTCCTCTGCTGTTGATCCCTTCTCGAATGATTCGAGAACTAGGTTTTGGAATCTCCGATTTGCAACGCGACCGCTCCGACCTCTTTTCACCATCGCCGGCTTTGGTATTTGTCAGATTTAGGTTAAATTGACATAGTTCTGTTCTGTCGCTTGACAAGTTTTTTATAAACCATGTTTTTGCCGCGTAACTCTTATTGGGCTACGTAAAAAAGCCCACTAATAAACCATCCATTAATTCACTATTGGTCATCGTCTTTTTGGTCTAATTCAAAAACTTTAGGAAACAAATTTTGGAATTGACATGAAGCTACCAAAGTAACAAAACAATAATAAATAGAAAAATAAATGGGATGGGTTTTGGGACGTGCATGTGCATACATAATTGCAGTGGCAGGAATATTAATTGAGAAAGCCTTAATTGGTTAGGGTACTGTCCTTAGTCCTTGACGTTTGCATTATATTGTCCTTTTCACGATCTCATCGATATGCTGCCCTTTTTGGTTTCTAATCATCGATTAGTCTCAGGCTCTCATGTTTATAAATTGATGTTGAAATTGGAATTGCAAAACAAGTACGACGTCTTGGCTCTATCAACTGTTTGCAAGCATTAGCGTTTGCGTACTTAATTACGTTCAATTTAAGTATATCACATTTCTTTTTTTTTTTTTGAACAAAATACGTCGAATTTTGTTTTTTTGTTCCTTATAATGAAGTATTGTGCTACTGTTGACATGCAAAGTAACTATACCTAAACTGAATTATGTTTAAAAATATTGAAATTAAAAATGTGTGTCGAGTTTAAGGACATATGTTGACAGCTGAATCATATTTATTTAGGGCTATTTGTGTGACCCGAAAGTTAGTTAGAAAATTTACAATTCGAAACCAAGTTGAAAGTTAGATACAGCCTCTAGTGCGACTAATGTGTGCCATTAATTTGCATTCACCAAAGTTCACCAAAGTTTTATAACATTTTATATTTACTATCTTTTTCAAGCTAAACCAGATGAACCAAGAGTCGCTTTCTAGGTTTCTATGTTATCTCACTGTTTAGCCAAATTAATATTTAACTTCGACAACAAATATTATCAAACAAAACAACAAAAAACTATATATGTATAAATGTATAATTGAACGTACAACGAATTGTAAAAACGTACGAGAAATATCTATTCCGTAGCAGACAGACACTTCATATATCGAGACAAACACATCTTACTTTACCCCACGCCTCAAAATCACCTCTTCTTGTATACATGCATATTTGTACACTAGTTTTTTTTGTTAAAGTCCACTAGTTAAAAAATAGTTGTATACATACATGTTATTATGTAGAGAATCGAGATGTTACAATGGTCTAATCATTTTATTATATATCTATAATTAACCCTTCACCTAATTAATTGGTCTTATATGTGAAAAAAACACCAAAATAAACTCTATTTTCTTCCAAACCTTAAACAAAAGAACTGATCCAGTCCAATACTAGGATGTGTCTAGTGACTGTTAGACCCATACTCACAGACTTCTATATTATAAAGTTGGGTAAAGTTTATTTATAAAACTGTATACATCTCTCTCTACATATTTAATGTAACTATCAATAAATACCCCAAAACCACAACGAACCCATCTTCACTCTCTCCTCACTCCTATAGCCACCCACAAGAAGGACATTACAAAGAACCTCCCAAAGAATCCCCAATTCACTCCCGAGGGAATGCCGATTATAAACCGGAGCAAGCTGACACAGACGACTATGATTAAGCAAATCTTGAAGAGGTGTGCGAGTTTGGGGAAAAAACAGAGCAGTGAGTATAACGAAGAAAATGAACATGATGGAGACTCTCTTCCTCAGGATGTTCCCAAAGGTCACTTCGTTGTCTACGTTGGAGGGAATCGGGTCAGGTACGTCTTACCCATTTCGTTTTTGACCCGAGCCGAGTTTCAACTTCTTCTACAACAAGCTGAGGAAGAGTTTGGTTTCGACCACAACATGGGTCTCACTATCCCTTGTGAAGAAGTAGCTTTCAAATCTCTCATCACTTCTATGCTTCAATCAACATATATTTAGGGTTTTTATTTTGCTAATGATTATCTTATTTTGGTAATGACGATCTGTTTTAGCCTATTTTTAACTTTTAGATGATTTTGGGGTACAACTGGGTTAGTGTTTCAATTAGAACGAGACTAACTCTAGAGATACCTCTAAGAGTGATCTATTAAACCACTTTTAGTTATTATCGTAGACTTGTAGGGAGGAATAAAACATACTCTGATAATTTTTCTCGTTGTGGTGGTGTGATTATATGTAGAACCCATTGAGGGACTATTATTATATCAGTGAATGCTATTTTTCTTCGTAATTATAATTTGTTTTTGTTCCATTTTCTATGTAAATATTCTTGCATGATATTTCCCATTTAAAGAATCTAACATAATGTATATTAGCATATTGTTAACAAAAAAAAGAATGTATATCTTGGATGTAATTAAAAAAAAAACTAAAAAAAAAAAGAAAAAAGAAAGAAAAGAATGTATATCTTGACAAAATTGGAGGTGATGAGGAGAATTGATAGTGTGGGAGGAAATTACATTTCAAGAAAATGAAACGAATTGTAAATTGCATTTTGATATTTGATTTTTTTAAAAGCATTACTGTGCGACCTCGTCCAAGAAAGTAATCCCAAGGAAGCCTTCTTTTGGAATCGGTAGTTTTTTAGCCGTTAAAACTTTAAAACTGTTGATGAACTAATAAATAAAATAGTTAAGAAAGCATTGAAATGCTCATTCACATTGACAAAGAATTTTAACACTGTGCGTACACACACATGCAAAAGCAGGAAGATATAATTATATTGTTCACCAATTCTCATGCGCTTTTCGACTACTCGAACGCATTTAGTTACTGCCACTAACTTTTTTTGTTTTCTGGCATTGGCACTTGGTAGCACGTCTGGCATAAAAGTTCTAAGCGATTCCACGAGTTGCTCCAATTATTTACCAGTTCCAGGGAACAATCAAATCATAAAAATATGTCACTATTCGTCTAACTACTATGAATTTGTCACTTGAAACTCTTTTTCATCTCTAAAAATAATATACTTCAAAAAACACAAATCGTATACTTCAAAACTCTTTTCATCTCCAAAAAAACAAATAAATTGGGATGTTAACAAAAAAAAAGATACTACACTACATTGGAGATGTCATATCAATATGTCTGAGAGAGAGCACATGCAAGTGGTACCCACACTTCGTAACTCTGATAAAAACTATAAAAGTAGATCCCTTCAATACCCACACTTCGTTTATATATCTTGGAGTTATGATCGTATACTATCTAAGAATAGTACATGATGACCCACGTATTTGTGTTTGACGGCTCAGATTTAACGTCAACATTGTAACATTTAGCAATGCCGTACGGTACTTAACGGACGGTCGAGTTTCCTTAAATCCTTACACGAAAGAAGAACTCTCGTTTTTTTTTTTGTTTTTTTTTTTTTCAACATATCTTGAACATATATATATATATTGATTGAAACTCGAGAGTCTAGAGGCGCCTTACAAGTAATTTTCAAAAGAATAGGAGAGCCTTTGAGGTATAATAATTGAGGTTGACTTTTATAATAAATTTATCAAAAAGAATTTTTCAATTCTTTCAGAAAAATTATGTGGTGTGAAGAGGATTTATTGACTAAAACTCTAAATCACCTAATGTAAACCTCGTTTATTTTTCAGAAAAAGAAAGAAAAAAAAACATTTTACGTACCCAGATATCATTTTGTTGTATAATTGTATTTTATGTTCTGTTAAGCCCATTTAGATGTTATATATTTTGGTTAAAAGATGACAAATCAACAATATTGATTTTGAATTTCTGATTTTTGTTTGGCAATATGTATTATATGCGGATTTTAAAATGGATAAGGTGACACAATTTTAATTCTAACATGTATTACTAATATCTTTTGAAAATTTTATGAAGATGAAAAAGTCTCCCACGTTTGTAATGATTTTTGACAGAAAAAATAATAATAACGCCGACGGTCTATAGCGATTACAAAAAATAATTGAGGTTCACTTTTATAATAATTGAGGTTGACTTTTATAACTAAGGACTTTCACCCGAAAAAGACAGTCTATAGCAATTAGTGTTGGATATGGGTTTTGTCCCCAACATTTCTGAAGCCCAAACCGAAGATCTTAGGAAGTTTTGGGCTGAAGTTTTGGATTTGGCCCGCTAGGCCGCATGGGCAAAATCGTTATTTTACAAAAAGACAGGAGAAACCCTAGGTTACTAGCCCATTATATATATCAGAAGTCATTGTCAGAGCTGAAGAACCGAAATCTTGGCAATCAGAGAGAAAAGTGTATTTACATTCGTATTAATTGCGCTTAGAGCTTTGATTGTATTTTCTGTAAACACTTCTCTTGAATTCTACGTTAATAAAATGATCAGTTCCGATTTATCCCTAAGAATATTCGTATTATCTATATTGTCGATTTCATACAACAACAATTAGAAATGAATATGTATTAACCATAAGTAGTGATTAAACACTAGAGAGCCACTCAATGTGCATTAGCTGAAACACTATTCCATTTGTAATTAGGTAAACTATTCTTCTAAAGTTTAGCCGAATTATTTATTCAAAATCTTTATATTGTAGGTGCATACATACTAGCTTTTTTTTGAAAGCAATGTTTCCACTTCCCTAAAAATGAGTTGATGTAGACAAATCCGAATACATGATGATGCCTGCGAAAGTGTTATGTAATACACGCAAGTCAACTATAGAATAATGTATCGAAGTTCTTTCATTGGCTTGGCCGTTGCTTCGTGAACGTATAATATTTACTAGTAAAGATGATATGGTAAGTAATTTAATGGATATGTAACAAAACCTGAGAAAAACCAAAAAAGATTATCAAAACAGAGAGAAGCGACAAGGATACTCATCAAAGCCACATGGTGTATTAATATATCATAATCAGATTTTTTACTATTTTTGATTGAACAAATCTTAATTCATAGCGCAGATTATTTATATGTAAGGTTAATGGTAAGACAAAACCCAAATCTTAATATAGCTGTCTTCAATGACAATGACGTAACAAAAACACACACACACACACACAAACACTAGTCTGAATTTCAGAAAAACCTAATTAAGATTAGATCCAATTTAATTCCTGCGAATTTTTTTAGAATGTCAGATTAATTAAACTTGGTCGAATAATTTGTAGTTTCTTTCCGAAAAAGAACGAATCTGATTATCATCAACACATGTAGTTAGGACTGTATATATTGAAGGTTATAATTGTGTAGAATCATTGATTTCTAGGATAAACACATTTGACAATAACGTCTGCACTAGCGGATTCTTCATAGATCATTTTAGACATCATAATTATAGACAGTTGAAAAGAAAAGAAGAATCTCTGAAAAGTCCAAGTAATTGACTTATTATCTACGGTATATAAGAAGTGTTTCCAATTGTGATATATATAGCTCAGAATCGAAGGTAATAAGTGTGGAAATTAGAATACATGAACATGTGAATACCCTAGCAAATCAAGTAGTAGCTAGACTCTTAAAACATTGATTATCAGCAAATGATCTCTAAATGCTAAGTTCCACAATTAGGATTGTTGGCACACACTTGGACTAACCCTAATCAATGGATCCGAATGTTCATCTCTTGAGACATTTTTTTCTTGATTTTTTTTTTGCCGGCCTTCAAACTTAAATATAAAGATATTTACTAGAAAATGTCGGCCTTATTATTATTCTTTGGTATACAGACTATCGAGTCGTGGAAATAGTAAAACCAATTGAATCAAAACTCACCTTTCATTTACAGGCTATTCAAAGAGGTCACAACTAATATACAGTTAGTTAAGTTTTAGAGTATTAATACTTCCTTTCCCTTGGGACGAATTAAGTGGAGTGGGCTTAGTCCAAAATTGATATTTCTCTTACCCTTAGAAAAGGTTTTTTTTTCTTAATTTATAAACCCTATCAGTTGATATTGTCGGTTTCGGTAGTAGGAACGGATTCTTTTGTTTACCGAACCAGAAAACTTCGTGATACTAGATGGAAAAAAATCATATTAATGTAATTTTAAGAAACCCTTTTTTTGTTACATATTTTTCACAGATTAACAACACAAAGCAAGGAGATGGGTAGATTGACATTTACACGCGACACGCCGTAAAATTCAACACCAAATTGTTGTCAGTACAGAAAGAAAAAAAAAACTAAAGTTAAAAACATTCCCTCATAGTAAAATGAAAAAAAAAAAAAAAAAAAGCCCATATATATTTTATAGCAATAGATACGATATACAACATAGTTAGATTTATACTATTTTTTTCTTTTTCTTTTTCTTTACTTAGCTTTAGTGGAGAAGAACCTGCTGAATCCTCTAGAGTGTTTCTCAGGAGTAAGTCCTGATGAGGACGATGATGAGTTTGACTTGGTGTGTCTGTGTTTCGACCCTACCGGAGATTTCATTGGCGATGTTTCCTTCTCTGATGGCGAACTCAATTTGTTGTCCTGAGGATTTGTCGAACTTGCGTATTCGTCTTCTTCTGGGTTTAGGGCTTGTTCTTGGCTTGCGGAAGAAGCGACCTGTTCTGTTTGAGGACACATGGATTTAAGCTGCTTCCCCAGAAGTAATATGGTCTCTTGACACTCTGCTAGCTTATCTGCAGCAGCCGCTAATTCATTGTCCTGTATAATAACATTCAATGTGATCAGGAATCATATATTTCAAAACCTGTTGGATTATAAATGAGTATGTGTTTGGAAAGTTACCTGTTTGCTTTTAGGATCAGCTTCGGTTACTGAACAATTCGGGCAGTTTTGGTTGTTCCTAAAGTTTTGTAGGAAATACAAGTTAGAGATTTTGAGAGAGCTTAAAGCGAAGACAAGAGTAATGTTGAGTTATAATGTTACCTTTGTAATTGCTCCTCGAGTTCTTGGCATTTGGCTAAAGCTTCTTGGTGATGTTCCTTTTCGTCTTGAAGCTCATCCTCTAAGTTTTCGATTTTTCCTTTAAGAGAAGTCAACTCTATTTCCAGCTCGGATGATCTAGTTTCAAGAGATCGATATGATTCCACCATGCATTTGAGCTGAGTCTCGGCCATGCCACTAGACTTCTGAGCAGATTCCAACTCTGATTTAACTTCGGCTAGAAGTTGCTCTGTTTCTTGTAGTTTGGTCTTAGTTGCTTCAAGATCTGCTTCACAGCTTGCAAGGTTGGTCTCTGCTTTTTCTTTCTCGAGTCTCAATCCTTCAAACTCTTCTAATGTAAACTTACTAGCTGCAAGCTTGGTTTCGTAGCCAGATGTTCCGTTGCAATCATCTGGGATCTCGGAATCAGAACTCTGAGAACAAGCCCCATTCTGGTAATGCTCACCTGATGACTCTTTCTGAAGTGCTTTGTTTTCAGGTAGAGCAACTTTATCGATGCAATCAGGACTGTGAATCTCCACTGTGGATGAGTGATATCCCAGCACATCGATCTTTAGTTCACTAGCTTCAACTAAAACTCGCGAAAGATCGAACAAGAAATCGACCAAAGTCTTCTCCTTGCCCAAGACTCTGTCGAATGTGACAGAGAAGTCTTGAACCTTTTGGGAGAACGTTCTGTTTTCAGAACACGCCGTTGCTTCCTTTGAAAGATAGGTAACAAACTGGAGTATCTGAGAAAGAGCATCAGCCAGTTCTTGAGTTATTATTACCTCTGCGACGCTAACTTTTTCCTCTGTGGTCTCATTTGAGATAGCTATCTCCTTTTCTTCTGTAAGACCGTTTACATTAGGTCCATTACATTTAGAAGGTAGCTTAACACCTGCATCTTCAACTGCACATCGTATCTCTGCCAAAATCTTCTCAAATGCAGCATCTTTAGGGAGAGACTGAAGCACATTGGAGATTCTTTTCTTCAGTTGCGTAGCTGGTTGGATCTCAGCATCAGAGTCAGCACTTGAGTGATCCGTTGAACCATTTGCGTTAGAGCCATTTGGTAGACAAGCTAGCTTTTCCATTTCAAGAAAATCATCCATAAGCTCCAACTGGTTAGCACTCTCTGTCTTCTTAATCTTCCCATTGTTTTTGTTGGAGTGAGAGAATTCAGACATCAAAGAGCCAGCAATGCTTCTAGCATCTTCGTTCCCGTCCTCAGACATTGAAGCCATACTAGGAGGGTTACTAGCATTTTGACGAGAGAAGATTTCAGCAGGCATTTCAAAACCGCGCTTGGTTGGACTTTTACTCATCACTTGAGCTTCCAAGGCTTGAAGCCTGTTTGATGTCTTAGCACAGAGGTTCCTCGACACTTGAAGCTCGCTGTTACGCTTTGCCAAAGCTTCTTTCAGCATCTTTGTTTCTTCTTCCATAGCAAGTAACCGCTCTGTCAGCAAATCGTTTTCTTTATGGAACTTTTGCATATTGTCAAGGGAGAACTCTGAAACCTGAGACATGTGTGACATTGGTGACATGAGAGGACTAGAAGGTCTGGCCGGTGACCTTCTTTGTCGATGATCTTGTTGTCCATAGTCTCTGCCTAAACTCTCAACCTCCATTTTCATCTGTGCAAGTGCTGCAGGACCCGGAAGTTTCTTTCTCACCAGAGTACGTAATCTTTGACACTCAGCTTCCAACTTTGCTATTTTCTTGACACCTTCCAGATGCTGCTTGTTTGCTGCTTCTGCAGACCTCATACTCATATTCTTTTCCTCGTTTCGTATCTCCAACTCTTTGGTAATCACATGAGTTTCATACTTGAGAGTGTTTATCTCCCTTTCACAAGACTCTATATTGTTCTTAAGATGCTCAATCTCAGACTCTGCTTGAGACTTCTCTTCACTTATCCGCATAAGCATGTTTGAACGCTCTTGCAATGATCTCGAGAGAGCGTCATTCTCAGCACCACAACGAAGCAGTTCTTGCTCGTATTCGCCAATCCTAGACTCAAACTCAGCTCTAAGATTGTCCATTTGGTTGGTTTTAGTAGAGATAACATCATGCAGCTTCTGTTCATTCTCTTCTTTTAAACTCCTTATCTGCCTCATACACTCCTTTAACGCTCCATCTAAATGCGCTGCTCGATCTTCGACAGTGAGCTTCGCGAGTGTAACTGTCTCGAGATGAGTTTTCAAAGCAGAAGCCTCTGCTTCAGCTTTTTCCCAACCTGAAATCAAATATCAAAAAACCAACAAAACATGTGACCAGAAGAAAAAAACACCATGCAAATATTTCAGAGCACTTTTTTGTGTGTGTTTTATTTGATTACCTGTGACAGCTTCTTCAGCAACTTTGGAGTGTTGTTTCACTAAAACCTCCTTAGCTGTAATATCTGCATTAGCTGTAGATAGCTTCAAATCCAAATCCTTGATCTGATCTTCAAGCTTTGTAACTTTGTCCTCATAGTTTTTAACTTCATCTTTTAAACCATTCAGATTTGAGTATTGATCAAATGAGATCTGGATGTAGTTTGGCTTCTTCCCATTTTCCTGTTATTATAATATTTATTGATGAATCAAAAAACACTCTAAATCTCAGAATTGAATGATTAAGCAAATCTGAGAAATGAAAGGGTGATTAGAGAATTTTCAAGTACCTGATCAAGAACCTCAGTAACAGTAGCTGCTTTCTCAGAGGATTTCTTTTTCCATGGCCAACTCTTACGATCCATCTTCTTCTTCTTTTTTCTCTTCATAATCCACAGACAATTCAACATTATCAGATTAAAGAAAACAATAAAATTAAAACCCAATATTCTTTTATACAGTTTTCGGATTTTTAAGGAAAAATAATTATGAAGTTTCAGAACAAGAATATTGTCATCTAATCAGAATTCAGAAAGCGTAAATGCAAGAAAGGAAACAATCTAACACTCATAAATAAGTTGAAAGAAAAGAACCAAAGAGATCCAAAGCTATGACAACTACCGACGATCGCAATTGAGTAGATGAAAAAAAAAGTCTGATGATTTCGATGAACTTTGAACACTTGTTAAAATGGACAAGAGAAGAAGAAGAAGAAGAAAACAACGAATACATCCAAAACTCGGGAAAACAAGTAAAATGGTGGCGACAAAAGCCATTTTTACTCGAATCAGTAAACTCCGGATTAAAAAAAAAAAAAAAACTAAAAATCCAAATGGCAGAAGGAGAGAAATCGCGCAAGAACACAAATCACCGACGTTTTTTTCTTCCTCAGCAGTCAAAATCTCTCAAAAGTCACCGACGCACCGATTAAAACTCGTTTTTTTTTTTTGAACTCATAACAGAGTATAAACAGTTCCGATTGCGAACTAAACATACGAAATCTAAAGAAGAAGTATAAAAACAGAAACAAACAGAACATAAATGACGATTCGAGACCAAGAAGAGAAGAGTAGTATAGAAAGAAGAAAAAAGAAAGACTCACCGGGAAAAAATCCAAAATGCAGCAGTGAAAATATATTCAAGAGAGGTAGTCAGTGAATCATAAATATTATCAGCAAAACAGATTTGGAAAAAAAAAAAAAAAAAAAAACAGAGAATCAAAAAAACTCTGTTTGTAGAGAGAGAAGAAGAAAAAAAGAGGAGAAGAGTGTGGTGGGTTATGGTGTGATAGTGGCGGTGATGGTGATGGTGAAAGTTGAAGTTGAAGTTTGAAGGTGAAAAAATATATATCTCTATGTCTACTATGCCTTCTGTATCACTTCAAAGCCTAAAACGTAGCAGAGGCTCTCCTTTAAACAAATCGTTACCTTCACTTTCTCTTATTATTTTCCTCCCTTTTATTCTTTTCTTTTTTTTAATTAACTATTCTTTTATTTTATTTTATTTTGGCATTCAATTAATTATATTATTATTCTCCTATTTATTTACCCTCCTTTCTCCGACTCTTAATTATTCTTTATTTTTATACCAATAATTCATTTTTTTAGTCGAATCCTATTTTCTAGTATTTATTTAGACAAATAATTCATGAGTTCTGTGCAAGTCGAAAAACAAATAAAATAATACTAAATCCGTATACACAGTAGCCTATTTTTTTCATGAAGAGAATAAGATAGGCTTTTTGATATTTTTCTTGTCACGATGATAGCCAAACAATGACATGTATCACATGTGGTTCCTTTTTATACAATCCTATTAATAGAATACCATATACAAAATAAACCTAAGCCATTGACGTTTTCGATTACTTTATATTTTCAGTGGTTAAAGCGTTTTTATTTTATTTGGTGTGTTGTATTGCATGCGATAAAACTATACATTTCAGGTATTTTGTTTTAGAAGGAGTACACATATTACTGAAAACGTTTGTAGTTACGAGAAATAAAATTAGTTTAGCTCATAGATTTGATATAGTAATATATTAAAACTGCACCGTTTGTTAATTTCCGAAAAGTGATCATACTGTTTATGCGCCACTTACAAAAATATTAATATTTAAATATGCAATTTATAGAGTTAAAATAAACGTGACAGATTATATAGCATATACGTACGATATATGTTGATAATGCACTTTTTATTTTATTTTTGACGTCGTTGATAATGTACTTCATTAAACTGAGATTTTGCTGGAAGAAACATATATAAATGTTCATTAAATGTGTTCTCCTAACAAAATATTCTGCGCGTTTGTTGTTTACATCTAGAAATTTGACTGGTTTATCTTTTAATTACTTTTGACTGATCATAATTACATCGAGAATGATTAGTTGTTAGTAGTATATGAAACCCCTCTGTGTTTTAATTTTATATACGAATTACATAAATTTTAAAATACTAGTAATAAAAATGATTATGGTAAGGGACTAAATTAATGGATCAATAATACTGTATGGGAAAACGAAGCACCGAATAGTGTTGTCAATATAGACCGGAGGAGATATTAATAATTTAAAGCTTCTGTTTCCACTCGTTTAATTAAAAAACCTCATATATCTCTCGCACTTAACGAAAACCAAAAGGACTATCATTTCTTGTTTTTGTTACCTCCCAAAATAGTGAATAAATACAAAAAATTGAAGTTTTGGCATATGCTATGAACAACCAAAAATGCATGAAAATGTTTATAGTTTTTTTTATTAAAATCATTCAGCGATGGTCCTAACTCCTTACAATTGCATTCATATAGCTTAGAGACAAGCTAGCGAACCAAGTTTGTACACTACAGTCTGTATATAGCAATTCCACGGACCAAAAGTAAATAAACTAAAAAAAAAATAGAGGACTTTTCAATTTAATTAAAAAGATAGGGGAATTAATTTAAATAAATAAAAAAACTGATATAACGACTTAAAACATTATTTCTCGTGTGTAAAGAACGAGACATGAAGAGTAAAGTATAAAGGAATATGATTAGTAAGGTCATTTTCTCTATTAAAACTAAGACCAAATAGCTTCGACTTTACATAATTAATCATAATTATTTGCATTAGGTATATATCATCTAATATGTCTACCGTCTACCTACACATTTGATCCACTTTTTAATTAGATAAACCAACTTATGATTTAATTGAAATAAAGATGCTCACCACCACCCGAATTAAATTTAGAAAATATCTATCTTTTAATTAAACATAAATTGTGTCAATCAGTATTTCTTTAGTTTCTGAACATAAATTTAGGTTTTGGAAATTAATTTTGTTGAGAAAAAAAAAAATCAACATCCAACTATTGTCGAAATCAAAACACAGCAGCTTGACAGCAAGGAAAACACGTGGCTTGGTTTCACACGTATACCGGTTTGGTCTTACTGTAGTTCTTGATGTATTGTATCTAAAATCTCAGAATCAACCCGACGGCTGTGATCTGTTCTAGCTATATACTTATATTCTTAGCTTCACTCGCCCGTAAGTGGTAAACTAATATTCACCATCAACCTATAGTAGATACAATTCTTGAATCTGATTCTTTTATAGTAGTATATGCTTAGTATAAAAATATCCAAAGATTCTAACTTCACGAAGACGAATAAAATAAGAAGTGGTATACAGTAAAGTACTTACAACTAAAAAATTTTAAAAAGCGTAAAAGAGGTTATGATTTCTAAGCAAGTTTGGAATATGATGAGCTGTGTTGAAATTGAATCGCGTAATTTTCATATTGACAACTGACGGAGGATATATAATATAGTTAACAAAAGTAATTAGCCGGTGGGTCCAAATATAAAAAGACCACTTAACGCGCTTTTCGTCACGTGTTATGTCTACATTATCTAAGGTCATTAGTACGTGTGTGGATCAATTATATACGCTTTTTATCTCAGTTATCATAACCATTTTACGATCCCTATGTCTAAAATAAAGACATACTACAGTATATATATCCTGTATATTTGTCATTTTTTTGTCTGTCCAAACAACAAATATAAAGCGTAATAGTATATAGTATACTACTAGATTTTGATTTACATTGCGTTTCAACTATGCGACTTGTTAGTAAAAAACATATTCACAGTTCATGGTCGGGTCATGCGCCGTGGCTGTTTGGACTGGGTACCGGCTCGAGTAATTCAAAGTCTGATTACGCGTACAAAACGACATCGGATTACTTAATTGGGGTGGGATATATATGCTGGGATAGATTCGTATTAAAATAGCCTTTTTTTTTTACTGTTAGTCTTATTTGAGTGAGTGAGACTGTGACTGGGTCCATTCAAATAACGCATTGATACGTGTAAATAACTCGTATTACTACCTCACACCTAATGCGTTAAGTGAATTTGCCCTCTTCGACCAAACGACAAACTTACACACAAAACAAATCAATATATACGAAGTGAAAAAACAAAAACAAAACTTATATATTAATAGCCCCTAAAACGTGAATAATACATACATAACACACATAAAACAAATAAATATGCGAGTGAAATAAAAACATACAAATATACCATTTCGACCCGTAAATTGAGTTAGAACATTATCCAATTTCTCTATTTATTCGTCTTCGTTAAATCAGATTTTCTTTTTTTGGTTTTCCTATATATCTTTTTGTTTAGAC
The DNA here is from genome assembly GCF_030686135.1 of Camelina sativa. Lineage (NCBI taxonomy): Eukaryota > Viridiplantae > Streptophyta > Magnoliopsida > Brassicales > Brassicaceae > Camelina > Camelina sativa. Next base: position 8,588,266 of record NC_141893.1, read on the forward strand.
ATTTTTTTGTGTAGTAGTTTCAGGTAAATCCCTAATATATTACCAAAGGAGATTAATACTGCAGACTCATTCAACTTGCAGACGTTGACGGTTAACCTAACCACGCTTAACTTACGATTTTATATTGATTACCGACGGACATCGATCCAAATTAAGTTTGGTACATGTTTATCAGGTATAAAGATTCTTCAAATTAAGATTAGTTTATATCTTGAAAAGTGGACTAATGTCAATCAGTTCCGCAGTTAGTACTAAACTTAAGACTAATCTCCTTATTTATTCTCTCGTAATCAAGGGTTCCATTTACTTGATTTAGTACGGTGACACGAGGACGACCCATCAAACCGATATTCATAGCAATAAATAATATGGTCTACTCCTAATCATCAATTTATTCTATTACAACTACCACTTAAAAAGCTGGACGTTGCTATTTAATCCAAAACAATGGTACATGGGTTATTTTACTTATTTGTTTTTTTTTCAACATTTTGTGTAAGAGTTTAAGATAAATAAATATGACTAAAAAGACTAAAGAGATTAATACTTTTATACTGTGACTCATTCAAACTTGCGGATGTTGACCATTAACCTAAACACGCTTCAATAAAAAAATTTAAATAGTTACCGACGCGCATCGATCCAAATTGAGTTTTTGGTACATGGTTATAGAAAATATACTACTAGTATGAAGTAGTTTACATTCATTTTCTTTAACAAAAAAAAAGAAAAAGTTTACATTCATTTATGTCTTGATGATAAGTAGAATAATATTGTCAATCAGTTTCGCCGTTCGGCTACTAAACTTTTAGACCAATCTTCTTTCTTGTCTCCTAATCAAGGGTTCCAAATTTCCAATTACTTAATTCAGTACGGTGCCGAGACCACTTATCGGACCAGAATTTATAGCAATATAAGTAAATAATACAATCTACAGTACTAATCATTAATATTTATTACAAATTAAATGTCACTAAAAGCTTTTCTATTTGTTGTTTTTGTTTTATTTTGTAGGTGGTTGTTTAATTCCATGTATTAATATAACCGATTAAAAATAGATATATACTGACCTAATACGCTTAACTGTTACCAACTACAATTAAATACAAATTAATATTCCGTTACCAGCTAAAACCATGACAGAGGTACATCAACTACTCACAATTCACAAAATACATATTATATGGAGTATAGTATAACAACAATACAAGTATCTATTTGATTTTATATAGAATGTAGCTATCATCCACAAAATACTTTTCATATAAATTCCATTATTATTCCTAAAACAAAACTATCCTCAAACTTTTATACATGTCCGTGAGGATAACATTAATTACTATATTTTATATTGCATTAAATTAGTGTGTCTAGATTTATTTTCTGTCTTGATATATATTAATGTATAGTATCAGCTAAAAAAATGTGAAAATATTAATGTGAACTACATTCCAAAAATAAAATAAAAGGGACACAAAAAAGGAGAATTTCAATTAAGTGTTTGCTCCTTGGAAGTGCAATGCACATGCGAGCCACGTAGATATAGATTTACAGTGTGTACCATGTGGAATTTTCCTGCACGTTGAGTTAATTAGTTAACTTTAAATGCATAAGAAAAATTATAACTTTATGCATTTGGTAGAACAATTTCATTGCCAATTTTTGAATAAACTAGTTTTGATTTTGTTTTCAAATTTAATTGAGTAAAAGTAATGTAAAAATTATAGTCCCATGATCAATACTATAATTTAAAAGTTTATTCCGTATAGTGGCAAACAAATTCATTTATTCGATGAATTATACTCAACTATTAGAGGTTTTGGCTAAGGATTCCCAATTATACAAGACATATATATAATTTCATAAATAAAAAAAGGAATAAGAGACAAAAATGGAATGTTTGTTAAGGTTAGCAAAACTAATTTAAAAGAGGTTAACCAATAACACAATACTCTAATTAGTAACACAAGACACTAGGCAAAAATATGTAAATCTGGCGGTGGTGGAAACGAGCGATGATTACAAAGAGAATGATTTTCCACCTCGAAATAGGCCAGTTTTAATTTCCAGCCTTTGCTTTGTTCGTACGTTACAATTTTTTTATGGGCAATAAAAATAGAATTTAAAAACTTTTACAATCAATAGACATTTGTAGAAATTAATTTGTTTATTTATTCATTTCAACGAGATGGGTCCCTAGAGAACACCAGCACACAAGACAGCTTTACTCCACTTCTTTTTTTTTTGTAAGAAAAAAGAAAAAAAAAAGTCTACATGAAAAAAAAAAAAAATTGCGCATTATCTTTTGTAATACCAACATCATCATCAAATATTATTTTAACTTTTAGTTTTATTTATTATATCACATTCCTTAGGATTCTGTTCTGTAAAAAGTCACATGATCCAACTTTCATTTTGATCTTTTGCTTCCTCTGTTGGCAATCATTATCATCGTGAGAACTGTTTTTTTTTTTTATGGTGCTCTCATCTTCTAAGCATGCTCACAAGAATTACAGTCGACACGCAGAAAAGAGTTTACGTAAATATTATTCCTTCTAAAATTTATGACACGTTTACATTCCCGATACCATTCCATCTATACAAGTACTTTTTTTTTTCTTTTCAAAAATTACTTTTACATTAACTTTTCTATGTATAAAAAAAGTTTTGGTAGATGACGAAATTAAAAGTAGAGGAATAGGGCCTGAGACTGAGAGTGAGGATTATTATAAACCAGATGTGATGGAGTTGGGCCATTATCTTGTCATTATGTTTCTACTAAACCCCCTCTTGTAGAGTTGTAATTAATGAGTACTCAACTAATATTTGTATCCTACCTTATTGGATAATACTCCTACTATTAAGTTTTAACCCGTTTTACGGATCTTTCTTGTTGTCAAAACCATAAGACGAAAAATTCAGATTCAATATTATTAGCATGTCCATGGCCATTGATCTAGTGTTTATTTGATTTTATAGGAAATATATCAATAGAAGTATTTTCATGTTGAAATTTGTTTGGGATTTTAAAGGATATTTTAGAAGTAATTAATATTATCAACAAAAAAAGTTATAATAATGTGTCTTATTGGATGTGTCAGGCCGCCTAAATTCAACGTACTTACTTTGATTATAAGTTAGCTATAATTATTTATATATGTATTCAAGTTCCCTTTAATCAATTCCCGTCTTCGAAGAATAATGAGTGTGTGCGAGTGAGAGAGATTAGAGAAAGAGTAAATTCTTGTCCCTTTCACATGTTATAATCATGGTAGTAAAATGCATTTATTTTTTGGGTCGTAAAACGCATTTATAGTTGTTACCATCATCACTACTAAATATAAACATAACATATAATTACATGTTAACCAACAAAAAGAAAGGTTGGATCGATCGTATGACTTTTTGTTGTTGTTAATTTAGGAATTTCGAACTAGCTATCATTACAAGATAATGTATAAATCATTTCTTTCTAGACAAACGTTTTTTTTTTTAACTGTAAGTAACACCGTCAATGATTTCACAAGATAAACAGATTACAAATAATAAAGTGGACAAAAATATATGCGGGGAATCAGAAAAATTGGTAACGAACATGTGCGTGTGACCTCGTCCGCTCGTACGTTGCGAATCCTCATAAGACAAAGAACAAAGACAAACAGAGATGAGAAGTTAATTGTATTGCACATTTTTAGTAACTGAAACCGAAACAAAGACTATACATACACACATATACACATATATGTACGTTCCACTACAACCCACTCATATTCCATGTCTCCATATCCGAACCATCCTTCTAAGTGTTGCTTATAATTCAACAATTTATTTAGGTAAAATTTGTTGATACAAATATTAATCTATATATAAACAATTTGGACAACGAACAATTTTTTCTGATTAGAAATAGATAGTCTCTTTGTTTTGTGGTTTTGTTTTGTTTTTTTTTTTTTCCTTTCCATGTTTTGTTCTAGAGAGCTTCATCTTCACAAACACCAAATATTGCCAAGGCAACTTAGGTGGTCTAATTTTCAGAATAAACCATATATGTACATTACAACTTTGCTATCATGAACAAAATATGAAGAGAAATGACCCACAAATTCATCATGTATATAAATTTTATTTTGTTTTGTATGAATTGGCACTATTCTGCACTATTCTGCGCTTTTTATCATGCATTCATGTTACCCTCTCGTTATATCATTTTTTTTCCCTTACTCTTCTTTTCTACTGTACTTTCTTCTAACTAAGATTTTTTGGTGGATCCAAATTTATCAATTGTGAAATTTGTTTATCCGCTTGTTTTATTCTAAACTATGGAGTTATGGAGATTTGTAAATGATCAGTGTCTTCGAGATCATGAAAGACAAACAATTATTTAACGTTTTAACTTAAGATAAGGGGAAAAAGCTCTACTGTTCCTACACATTGTTCATTCTAGAATAATAATATTAAATGTATATAATAAAACGTAACATCGTAGAAGTGTAAATGGGTCCTCTTAAAATTATATTTTTCTTTTTAGGTAACGATATCAATAACATACAAATCATACAAATAAGTGTGTGAAAACAGAAAATGAGCTAGAGAGAATGATGAGAGAAGGTATGTACTGTAGACTGCACACACTTTTGAAGTGCACGTTTGTGTTGTGTCGCTGTCTTTCACCAAACTCCGTTTCAAACCTAACCCAAAAAACCACATTAATCGGTTATCACGTGATTAACCAACGGTTTTGTTTTTGTAACTGACTCACGTGACAACATCTTGTCTCCATCCATCCCAACCGAACCGAACCGGTTTTTCTAGCCGACGGTGACTACTTTGATTTCGAGTGAAAATAAAACTCGAGTGAATTGTAGGAGCCCAGCCCACCAAGTGACTTAATGAACGCCTATAATTTGGCCTTGTTGTTTGAGCCTGTAAAAAACTCACCAAGTTCTGCTTCTCTTTTTTAATTTATTTGTTCGAAAACAAAGGTTTGTTTTCCACTAAACTCTCTTTCCCATAGCCCAATTTAGTTTCCTATCTTCTTCTTTAAAACACTAGTTAAATGAAATTTCAGTCCAAAAAAAAGAAGCAGAAGTTAGATCGAATCAACGTGAATGACTCACTAGGTAACAGCCTAATCAAAAAATAATTTGGGCTATGTGCTTTTGTCATATATTTACTTTATAGTGAAGAAAATTCTTTCGTATGCCAGAAATATCTAAAATTCCAAACAATATCTAACCGAACTAAATTATCAAAAAAATTTACGTTTCGATTTCCATGTCATTGTCATGAAATACAACAGCTATACCAAATAATAATTAAGTCGAGAACCAAGATATTGCTCATGACCCTTACTGCTTACTGGTCACATACTGTCCGAAGATTCCGATCTAGATCCATCCTTCAAAAGTCCAAACAATGATTTTCTATCGACAAGACATGCAAGAAATCCAAAAACTATAACAGTAACATATAAATAAATACTACAATTAGATACAAAAATTGACAGCCATTTTCTCAGTTGCCAACCAAAGTGACATATCTTACCTTCCTCAGTTCCTCAGTCCTTGATTTTAACCCCGAAAAAGTTTCTGACCTTTAAAGTTAGTATAAAGACATGCATATAAAGACATGCAATCAGTGAAGCAGACCCATTTCTGTATTATGACTTTTCACATTTTCGTGCTTTTTTTTCATTTATTAGTTTTATTACCTGTGTTACACAAAAAAAAAAAAAAAAAAGACTGGTACATATTAACATCAAATCGAGTTTTTGATATCGACTTCTTAGCTACACATCAATATTGGAGACTTTCTATGTGCCTATATATATAGAATAGTCATAGCAAATATTGTAAACAGTTTGTCAGTATCCATACGATATGAATTGATTGTGAAATGGGTTCGTAAGTTTATAGAGAGCATTTTTTTAGGTTAATCACTCTAGAGTTTGGTTTTTGCCACTTCTTTCATTATGGTGTCTTTATAGAAAGATTACCCATACTGAGGTTGTGCTAATGAGAGAAAATGTATTGAACCTTAACCTATCATATCCCATATATAGTAATTAGCTCAATTAGATAGAAGATCAAGAAGATTTGTTCTAGATATGATCAAATACAGTTTCAAACTTAAAGGCTACATATGCAAAAGAAAAAGAGAATACATATGGAAAAGAATAAGACTATAGTCATCATACTCGAAGAAAGAGACAAAAAGGCCGCTGGTTTCACTCCTCTCTTCACGTACGTACCCACCGGAATTAGCCCTAATCCTCCTAATATAGTAATATTCTTTTCTTATCTCTTTCATTTTCATATTTCAACTCAAACTCTATAATTTGCATGAACATGATTTTCTCTGCCTGTTGCCCTAGTTGAAATAAATAAAAGTACAAAAGTTATTGGAATGCTAGCCATTGACAGTTGACACATTAGAAAAAGTTAACGAGAGAGGGAATGAAACTGAAGCCGAAGAGTGTTAACGAAACCATGTGTGAAGAATCCAATCTGAACGAGAAGTGGTCAACGGTAATAGTTTTACTTTCTTTTCTCGAAGCACTACAAATAGCATGCAACCACGACAATTACAATTTAATTTTTCTACAAACATCCAATTTTCCCCCCTTTTTTTCTTGGGCATACATAAATAAAACTTTCCTCAAAATACCTTTATTTATTGGAAAACAAAGTTTGGAAGAAGAAAAACAATGAGCGCAAGGTAAAGGAGTGTAAAATGAGTAGATGTCAAGGGCAAAAACAGAAAGGTAACAAGTTCTGTGATTGGATCGTTGGCTCCTAATGGGCCTTTCTTCGCTGTCTTTTCAAATAATCTTCTAGTCATTTTTCTAGGGAATTTAGTCAGAAATGCCATTTAAAAAAAAAAAGTTGTTAGAAATGTCAGTTTATAAATTTTCTTATGAGAACTGCCATTTTTTATTTTTGTGGCATAAATAAAAAGACAAATTTATTCATATAAAAAAAATGAGAAAAAAACTAACTATTAATTGTTTAATATAAGATTTTACAGTTTCTGCAGTAGACAACATTAATTATGGACATAAATTTATTTCTCATCAAAAAAATTTGTCCACAATTTGATGTCCTATATTTATAGTCCATAACTTAATACTTAAATTGACTTTTATTGTTGTCTTTTTATTGATGTCATCTGAAACACATTTCTCTTTCAATATACAAATTGTAGTAGTGTGGACATTTTTTTTTTGTTAGCAGTGGACATAAATCGTCAGACCAAACCTTGAGTGTGGTCCACTCAAGAGTTAAAGGACATAATAGTGGTGGACAAAAACCTTGGCTACAGGATGTGGTCCACTGGATTTGCAGACATGCAGTGTGGACAAGTTTTTTGTTAGTAATGGACACAAAACACATGACCAAACGGATATGGTCCAATTCAAGAGAAAGAAGGACATGATAGTGGTGGACAAAAGCCTGGTACGCTGGATCTGGTCCACCAGACACCGGATCATGCAATGTAGACAAGTTTGATAGTGGTGGACAAAAATCTGGTTGGCTGGATATGGTCCACCGGACACCGGATTTGCAGACCTGCAATGTGAACAAGTTTTATTGTTACCAATGGACACAAAACGCATGACCAAACAGATATAGTCCACTCAAGAGAAAAAGAGACATAATAGGGATGGACAAAAACCTGGTCGACTGGATCTGGTCCACCGGATCTGCAGACCTACAATTTTGCTTATCAATTGTTGGATATAAGAACTCTGGAACTAGATCTAGCGGTTTTGCCTACTACGGAGGAGGCAAGCGGATCAGACGGAGGTCTCGACTTTGGAACTCGTCTCAGATGTTTTGCTGGCCATGACGGACGGAGGCGGAGCAGTCGGAGGATTAAACCATAGTAGAACTGACTGCATGATGAATCCATCATTGCATGCAGAAAAACTCAGAGAAGTGGGAAAATCAGATGACAATTTGATATTGAAGAAGAAGATGAAAAGTCGTAGAAAGAAAAAAATCGAAAGTTATGAGAAGAGAGAGTTTTGTTCGTTTATATCTGAGAAACAAAGAAAAAATTAATAGAAAAGATAAAGGATATAATGGATATATGATAATAGATGTGTGGCAGGAGAAAAGAAAAGAAAAAGTGTCATTGATGATAAAGTCTGTTACTATGTATGGCAGATCTAATAATATTTTCATTTTTCTATTAACAGAAAAAATAAAAAAAAATTAAGTTCCTCTATTTAATACTAATATTCTTTAATTTATACGAATCCACCACAAACGTATTTAACTCCATTTCTTATTATATACATATATTAATGTGATTAGTGATCACAAGTGGTGGTACAATGTTCGTACTTATAGAGAGGGTAAGCATATACTATATGATATATCTATGTATTGCTGAATATAAAGATTTTGCAAAGTATTCTCTTTTTCTGTGGGAGTTGATTTTTTAGGTAGAAAAATGTTGGAACAGATGCCAGATATGAGATATCGTATATTTGTGGGGTTTAGGATGTAAGCAGGGTCATTTTCATATAAATACATACAATATATGGTATTATCATAACTTTTAGAAAGTATTGTAACGTTTTCCATCTCTAATTGCATTTCCTTTTCTTTTAATTACAATTTTTATGTGTTACTACTGAAAACAGGTGGCTGACAAAATGAACTTTGATTCCGAATTTGCCAGAAAAAATGAACTTTGATTCCGAATTTTTATGTGTTATTGTGCTATACTCATATACATTTGTAATTGCGCTCGACACGATTATGTTGCACCAAACGACTTTCGCTTTGTCACCACGACCGTGTTCTAACCTCTAGTAATATATCTAAGTGAAATTTAAGAGGTTACATTGTAGTTTAATTTAACTAAACCTACTCGATCTTTTTTAATCATTTTAAGTGCTAACGAGAATAGTTAAAGCCAGTTAAATTGTAGTACTACTTTTTAACTCACAACTATTCATTTTGACCGCATTTATTTTGCATTGACCATATTAATTTGTTCCCATATGTAGTTCCACACCAACTAAATTACTTCCGCCGCATATATTCGAATTTGTAGATATCTCTCTCTATATATATAATAATAGTACTATATTATAAGACAACAATTGTCAATTTTTATAAAAATGTGATGCAATTCCTTATAGTAAAGGAAAATGTTGTTGTTTAATGTTTATAATAGAGTTAATAATCATTCGTTTTTCTTCACATGCATCAACGTAGACATTTAGTGGTACCTGTTCAGATCGCGAGAGAACTGCGGCAATAATCTAAACTCTAAACTACCTTTTTGTTTACAAGTTGTAGTAGCAATAATTTAGGGTTAGATAAAAAAACAAAACTATAAAGTACACAATTTCCGTAAGAAAGAAGACAATCAAAACATTAATTAAATAAAATGTAAATGATTTGGTGTGTACCGTGAACTGTACTTTTTACTGTATTGAGAAAGGTTGAGACAAAAACAAACCATGAAAAGTCGAGCACAGGCGAAACAGATCAAATGGGCTAATAGTCTCTCCCTCACATGGCCTTGGTCGGATCCTCTTTTATTTTTGTAAATAAAAGGTTTAAACATCTTTTTACTTATATATTTGAAGACTAAAAATTATCCTGCAAAAAAATAAAATAATACTCCATATGCTAACTAAGTCACAACAATTTTCACAATGAATGATTATTTATTTTTTATTTTCACAAAAAGTTAAAAGTAATACTTTTATATTTTTTTTTGTCTTTTATGATAATTTGGGTAAGAGAAGTAATCTTAAGAGACAAAATTATTTAACTGTTGTATGTTTTATGGAACAGATTTGTACTTTGTTACCAGTGTTTTGTTTCTATTTTCTAGAATATGTAATGACTGTTTTTGAAAAGTACTTAGCATAAAATTTCCATTGTGAAATTTACAGAGAAAAGTGACAAATATTCGAATCTAAAGCACTGAATCAAAGTCACTTTCTTCTCTTTTCTCTCTCATTTGTCTTATTTACATTTTAGAGCCTTGAAACTCTGATTCGAACCCGGGATGACTCGGTGTAACGACTCAGTCACCCACCTTTTAACCGCCATCTCCTTTGATCATCTGTCTCTACGACCATCAGTGCCCCTCTAGTACCGTAACTCGCCATTTCCATTTTGGCAATCTCCCAATATAATTGAAAATCCAAAAATAAGACCCGAACCCGATTAAAAGTTAGTACCACCCGGCTCGGTGGTAGCTCAGCCGAGTCAATGACGATTTATTCAAAAACTCGCCTTCTTCTTCTTCTAGCTCCGAGTCAAACCGGGTCAGAATCGTTACGAACAATCTCCACCGTCGGATTTAATTATTCACCAGATGGCTTTCTCAACGGCGCCGTGAAGCAACGGTCGAGATTCAATCAACAGATCCATCTTGCTTTTGATCTTGATTCCTCCTCCTCCTCCGTTACATTTCTGAAGATCGTCAGGACAAGTAAACCGGGTTGACCCTCGAGACGAATCAGACCGAGAAATAAACCGGATCGCTTCTTCGAAAACCGATTCTTCGCAAGGGATAACCAACGGTCCTTGGTTAGCGAAACCGAACTCCTCCTCGGCTTGAACCAGGAGATTGCTCAAGATCGGATGGTTCAGGTACGACGCGCGCACCACGAATCTCCTGCAATCGATACCCACACAGACTGCCACGTGTCCTGATGGAACATCCGACGGTACACAACTGCTGACCGAAGACAACCTCGCTTTGTTACGCCATCGCCTGAGCATTTGCCTCAGTCTCACAATGTGACGGATCTTGCTGCATTTTACTAAACCTCCTCCTCCTGCCATTTCCCTTCTTTTTTTTTTTTTTTTGCTCGAGAAAATAAATGTTCAGGGGGATTTGAGAGTTTGGAGAGACGAAGTTTATATATAGTGAAGGGAATATAACAATGCCACCAGGTTTTTGAGTTATTTACGATATTGTCTTTTTTTTTTTTTTTTTTTTGTTATGGTTATAACTTATATGTATAATTCTTTTGTTAAATTATTATGGTTCGTATTTAAAGTCGTGGTTTTAATTATTGTGTTAATCAACCCATTATGGTAAAGACAAAAACTTAGACCTCAGATTATATAAGATTCGTATTTTGATGTATGTATAATCACTTTTTTTTGTTGACTATACGTACATTTTTTTAATAAATTTAAAACAGTAAAACTGACAAGACATTTTAAATTTGTTGACAAAAACAAGAGATTTAAATGTGAGTAGTCCACTCATTCATTCATAGAAATTGCCAAGAGATAACCAAATTTAAATTCTTAACCTTTTTTAACTTTTAAGTAAGTTTCAAAGTTTGGGTTCAGTTAATGTAATACCCACCACATGGGTGGCTTTAGAAAAAAAAAAGAAAAAAAATGATAAGGGGGTCATTGGATTCAGTGTAATATCTTTATTTGGGCGGGAAGAAGAGACGATCATTGGATTCAGTGTAGGCTAGATAGAGCTTTTGGTAACAAAGCCTCGATTGATGCTTTCCCAGCTTCCAATCAAGTCTTTCTTGACTTGAGAGGTTCTGACCATAGACCAGTTCTAGTGGGGTTGATGGCTTCTCAAGATGCTTACAGAGGGCAATTTCGTTTTGATAAAAGGTTTTTTAACAGAAAAGAAGTCAAGGAGGCTATCTGGAAAGCGTGGAAACCTGGTTTATCTAATAGGGGCTTTCTAGTATCTCAAAGGTTGAGAGATTGTAGAAAAGCGTTGAGCTCTTGGAAAAATAAGAACAGTCTCAACTCGAAAAAGAATATTCATCACCTAGAAAGGATGTTGGAAGCAGTACAGTCTCAACGTTGGCCTAATTTGCAGAGAACCCATGTGTTAAAGAAGGAATTAGCAAAGGCTTATTTCAACGAAGAAGAGTATTGGAGGCAAAAAAGCCGAAAGAAATGGTTGAAATCTGGAAACAGAAACTCAAAGTTCTTTCATTGGGCAGTCAAAGGTAACAGGGATCGCAAAAGAATTGACCAATTGAGAGATGTCAATGGGGTTTTTAAGAAATCGGAGGCGGCAAAAGGTGAAGTGGCCGCAGCTTATTTCAATCAACTCTTTAAATCCTCTAAGCTCTGTTCTAAAACGCGCTAGGCGGTCTCTAGGCGATAGACGAACGCCTAGCGCCTAGTTGTATACGCGGGTGTTTAGGCGGAGTCTAGGCGGATATTAATATATACTAAATAATTATATATATATATATATATGATATATATAAATTATAAAATAGTTATATTTTTAAACCAGTTATTTATGCAGATTCAGTCATAGTTCATATTAGCTGAATTTTGATAATAATCCCCTCTAATTTTTACTGAAAAACAATACAAAAATATAAACAAAAATAATTAAATAATCAAATCATGACAATAGAACATGATTGTTACTCCCACAATCGATGTTATATAAACACTTCACAAGGAATAGCCACAAACAATAAACCAAAGGTATCAGAGGCATCAACAAACTATTAGTAGTATAACATAATATTAAATAATAAAGAAAGAACTGTACCGCAAAGACTGCGATACACGAAAGTGACCATGAAGCAGTTTTCGTTGAGAAGAAGGTCAATCGGAGTAGAGAGATAAACCAAAGAGGAATACCGAATAATAGAGAAGAGCAATAGAATTTAACGAGCTATGAAAAAGAGGTATAACCAGAGAGATATCAATATTAGTTGGGATTGTATTTAGGATTTTTCATTAAGTATCAAGAAACTAGGTTTTTGTCCACTTAAGAAAACGTAGGGATGATGTCTCGGCGGTGTTGTATACGCGGACTATGCGGTGCCCAGGCGCTCGCTTTATAAGAAAACGCATAACAAGCCGTGTATAAGATGGATACGATACATTACGACACCGAATAGAGAATAGGCGTTGCATATACAGGCAAAGCGCCCCCGTTTTAGAACACTGCCTCTAAGCCTCAATCATTTCAGCAGTGGTTCTCAGGTTTTCCAGCTAAAATCACTCAGGAGATGAATGATTCCTTGGTTGAAAAAATTACGGTTGAGGAGATTAGAGATGCAGTTTTTTCGATTGATCCAACCAGTGTTCCGGGGCTGATGGAATGACCGCGTTGTTCTTTCAAAAGTATTGGTCAACGGTTGGAGCTCAGGTAACTAAAGAAATTCAGTCCTTCTTCGAAGAGAGTATCTTTCCAGTGGAGTGGAACTATACCCACCTATGTCTCCTCCCCAAAACTCTGAACCCGGAGGAAATGAGTGACTTGCGTCCTATAAGTCTGTGTTCGGTTCTCTATAAAGTGATCTCCAAAATTATGGTCAAGAGGATGCAACCGTTACTTCCAGTGATTGTTTCCAGCAACCAGTCTGTTTTTATTTCAGAGAGAATGATTACTGATAATATTATGGTGGCCCATGAAGTGGTATACAACCTCAATTCAGATAAAGACATCTCCTCTCAGTTCATTGCAGTGAAAACAGATATGTCTAAACCATATGATAGAGTCGAGTGGAGTTATGTGAGAGCTTTGCTGACTGCTTTGGGATTTCATCAAAGTTGGGTGAATTGGGTTATGTTATGTATCTCAACTGTGACCTTCTCAGTACTGATTAATGATCAGCCTTTTGGTATGATCACACCTCAGAGAGGTCTTCGCCAAGGTGACCCCTTATCACCATTTCTCTTTGTCCTCTGTACTGAAGGGTTGACATATCTACTTAACAAAGGTCAAGGAGAAGGAAAACTAGAAGGCATCAAATTTTCGGAGGAAGGACCTGAAGGTCATCACCTTTTATTTGCGGACGACATCCTTTTTATGTGCAAGGCTGATTTGGAGCAGGACTCTTTGGTTAAGAGTGGGGCAGCTACTGGTCAATCCATTAATCTCAACAAATCGTCAATCACCTTTGGTACAAGAATAACTCAGGTCTCGAAGACTGCAATCCAATCAAAAATGGGAATCTTCAGAGAAGGGGGAGCAGGAACGTACTTGGGTATGCCAGAAAGCTTTAGTGGTTCAAAAGTGGAGTTATTGAGCTATATTAAGGATAGGTTGAAAGCAAAATTGTCTGGTTGGTATGGTAGGTTCCTATCCCAAGGAGGTAAAGAAGTCATCCTCAAATCTGTAGCCTTAGCAATGCCCGTGTTCGTGATGTCTTGCTTTAAATTACCAAAATCAACATGTTCTACTTTATCGAGTGCTATGGCAGATTTTTGGTGGAGTAATGCGGAGCATACTAAGGGTATTCATTGGTAAAGTTGGGAAAGTTATGTTTTCCTAAAGCGATGGGAGGTTTAAGCTTCAGGGATATTCAGTCCTTTAACCAAGCACTCTTGGCGAAACAAGCATGGAGAATCCTTCAGTATCCTCAGAGTATCTTTGCTTTGATGATGAAGAGCAGGTATTTCCCAAATTGTGAGTTTTTAAATGCTTCTCTCGGGTCTCGACCCTCCTATGCATGGAGAAGCATCCTGTTTGGAAGAGATCTTTTATCTCAGGGATTGGTGAAGAATGTAGGCAATGGAAAATCAATCAGGGTTTGGTTAGATGATTGGATCGAGGACGAAGGTAGGAGAGCACCTTGGAGAAGAAATATTTTTTTCAACCCTGATCTGAGAGTTTCAGAGTTGATTGATAGAGTTAGAAGGGGCTGGGATCAAGAAGCTCTACTCCATCACTTCCTGCCAGATGATATTCAAAGAATTCAAAAAAAAAAACCGGTAACTGATATTGATGATTTTTTCTCCTGGAAATATAACAAAAGTGGTGATTTTTCAGTTAAATCGGCGTACTGGCTAGTGTCTCAGTCAGCAAATCTCCAGATCAGGGTAGAGGCGACCCAACAACCTTCAACAAATTCCTTAAAAGCTCAAGTGTGGACTTTACTAACAGATCCGAAGATCAAAGTGTTTTTATGGAAAATTCTTTCGGGTGCTCTTCCTGTTACGTTTGCGCTGAAAAGAAGAGGGATGAAGATGGTAGACATTTGTCAGATTTGTGGTTTGGAGGAAGAGACGATCAACCATGTTTTGTTCTCATGTCCCCTTTCCAGACAAATATGGGCTCTTTCTGGAATCCCTTCTCCGGAGAGGGGTTTCGAAGCAGGTTCTGTCTTCTCAAACATTCATTATTTGGTGACAAACTTAAAGAACCCTTTGTGGCCCGAGGAGTTTAGGAAAACTTTTCCTTGGATTTTATGGAGGATATGGAAAAATCGCAACCTAGTGTCCTTTGAAGGTAAATCCTTTGCTCCAGATGAAATTATTGGTAAAAGTAAAGAGGATTTGTTGGAATGGTCGGAAGCTCAAATTCCATAATCAACTGAAAGTGATGTGGAATCGGATGTTGCAGGAAGGAACTTGTTGGTTATGAATAGAGAGATAGTCCAAGGAAAAAAGGTGTGGTCAGTGCCACCTTTAAATTGGTTAAAATGCAATATTGGAATCTCTTGGTCTCTCAGGAATAGATTGGCGGGTTGTGTTTGGGTGTTAAGAGATCATGAAAGAGTTGTACTCTTACACAGCAGGACAGCTTTCTCAAGGATCAATGATAAAAGGGATGCTCAATTTCAAGGTCTCTTGTAGGCCATCGATAGTATGAAGAATCATGGAGTAGAGAATGTGATTTTCGCACTGCAAGATGATTGTGTGGTTAAAGCGATCACTAATCCGACAGTTTGGCCTTCATTTAGATATCAATCTATGGAGGTGGGTTTTTTGTGTAAGCACTTTAAAAAGTGGAAATTCTTTTTGGAAAACTTTTTTTCAAATAGAGGAGCTGCATTGATTGCTAAAAGTGTGACTGATGAAGGTAGACTGCAATCATATGTTGCTAGGAGTTATCTATTTTGGTTAGATGGGTTGTTTGCCGAAGAAAGGACATCGACTGCTGTTTGAATCAAAGTTTTTGGTAATATGGCTTTCGTGATAAGGATATTCTTTTGTATAAGTCTAACTCTTGCGTGGAGCGTAGAGTAGTATCAGACCAAATGTGGATAGTGTTTTTAGCTTCTTTATCTTTTGGATCTGTAGTAGTTAAATATGTAAAAAGCTTCAATCCTCTCTAATTTAATTCCAGTTGACCAAAAAAAATGTTCTTATTAAGAATTTTATTGATTTTTGATAGAAACAACGCATATTTTATTTATATTGTAGAAGTTCTCTGTTCTCATCACCACTAGCAGTTAAATGTTAACCGAAGATGCTTTTGTACCCCCAAACAACTTAATTTTGTTTTCCAGAAATATATGTTTCGACGTACAAAAACACTTGTTTTTGTAGTTTTGGAAATATGTCCATGCCCCCCATGTGCGACGATGCCCCATCTCCATTTTTTTTTTAGTTTTTTTAAATTTTATTCTCACAACAACAAGCAGCCAAAATAGAAATTTTATCAGAAAATAAAAAAAGCAGCCAAAATAAGTAATATGTAAAAAAGCTAATCATTAAACATCTTGAAATATAATGTGAATCATAAAAACAATGAACTCCGTTTGCAATTGTTACTCTTGGTCTAATATGATGTGCATCTCTCTCTTTCCTATTTGGGTCTAGTCAAGATTATTATTCTTTATCGATATAATTATATTATAGATAGATGCTTGAAGGCTTTAACTATATAAGAAAGAATGGTAAAATATTTGGGAAATAATATAAGCAAACTCTCTAAACATTTTGTAGGTGGGTCAATCAAGTGCATGATATGGAGGGTAGGGTGCATCCCCCTCATGCGGTACGTACATACCCCACTTGTTGGATTTTAAGGATCTTCCGACCTCTTTTCATTTTTAACCTTCATATAACCAAAATCTTCTTTGCTTCTGCATATTTCATTATTGCTCTCAGTTTCAATAATTGCATGACCTGACCATCCATCGAAATGCTATGTACTGACTCTTTCTGACCTCATTCACTAATTTGCTTATGTAAGCTATTCACCAATTTGATTTCTACCAAAAACAAGAATCTCCAAATGATCCAATCCAACCATGTTGAGGTCGTGGCCGCGATTGTACGCGAAGATAAGTTACTCAATTAAGCCATCCGCTATTGAAGATCCGGATTATGGCTCTTGTGGCCGTGATTGCTGTGTTGGCTTCTGGTCAAAGAATGGTCAACTGTAAAGGCACCCTCTGATTCCGTCCGAGGGTTTGGCCATAAAGAAGAAATATTTTTCTAACGTAAAGGAAAGGTTGCGCTTAGCTGTACCTACGGACCAATACGGACCCACGGAACGTCTCCTTCATTGTGATTAATATCTTTCTTTTTTCTTTTCTTAATGTTTTGAATTGATTATCCTTAATACAGTTATCGCCTAAGTATTCTAATTTGTATGCATTATGAGCCGGTGATTAGCCACAAGCAGAGGGGATGAACCTCATTAAAGTTTTAGTTTTCCTCTCTTCCATGCTAGGAAATAACTAATTATAGCTTTCACGGACCATTAGGCATTGATTAGTAGTATCATTTAAAAAATAAACTCATTTAAAACTTGAGTTCATTTTTTATACCCTATAAAATAAAATCTGAAAGGAAAAAAACGTTTGTAAGACTAAGAACTAATGAGTTCAAGTAAGGGAAGCAAAAAAAAGACTTGTACAGTTAACATTTTGCAGCTGTGTACTTCATTGAACTTAAATATCTAGTAGTAATTGATTTAGGATTAAAAGCATGAATAAAGGGGTGAAACCATTAATTAGTACTAATTAAGTGGTCGTGTGTGTGGTCACAGCTGGCACATGCCATGTTTGTGTTAAGTTAAAGTCATTAAGAGACATACTAATCACTAAAGACACTAATCAGGATTATGCTTTGTATTTAGGCAAATGTCTTTTCGGCGTTTTCTGACTGCTCCTAAGGTTTCGCCACGTCTTAACATCATTCCCTTATTTATTTGTTTTAGAAGGATAAGAAACTGGGTTTGCTTCTTTTTTTTTTATTTGTTATAATTATTAATTTGTGTTACACTACTAGATTTGATTACATCACGGGCTGTAGAATGGAAACAAAACAGGCCAAAAGCTATAAAGATAATTTATGGTGTAAAAAAAGAGGAAATAAGAAAAGCAGAGCACAGCCTTGCATTACAAATATATATATATATATATATATATATATATATATAAATAAACGATGTTTTATCAAATTTTTGTATATTGATTAGTTTTAGATATAATTGATTTCTGAGTGAATGATGAATATTTAAGAAATCCATTTTAAAACCAGGAATTGTGGACTTTGTCTCAAATGTTTCTCTACTGAAGTCTATTTGTAACATTTTTTTTTTCTGTTATTCATTACTTTACAAAAGTGTTAATTAAGATATACTTGAAACAATGATGACAAATGAATCGATAATATAATTTATTGATTGATAAAGTTAGAACATCTTATTATTATAGCTCAAAATAAAACATTATTTTGATAAACGAAAGATATAAGAAAAGCATAGGACATTGCGATTATACAAATAAGGATTTGTATAGAATTGGTTTTAGACTAGAGGAATATAGTGGGCACTGGCGATGACGTATATGATTTTCAAAATTAATTTACGATATTTAATCAAATATAACGAGCTAGCTAATTAGGGACAAAACAAAACAAAGTTTATTTGATACTCCAGTTGTGTGCAAGAAAAAACAATAATAGATTAACAAACAAAATATAAATTGTTTCATTATCCAAATCGTATTATTGAAAACCCTATTTTGTGCGGTGATACTAAATTGTTAATAACAAAAATTATTATCAGTCGAATAATAGTGAACAAAAGTGAAATATCTACTTTTTTTGTTCAACGAAGTGAATTATCTATCTATAACAAATATAAATATTGTAGACTACCCATCTTTTGTTTTGGCCACATATGTAATTTTTTTTTTTTTTTTGCCACATATGTACATTAGTCGCCATTTTTTCTATTTCTCCTTACGCAACAACAAGAAACGTACTATATTAACTATAAATAATCCAAGACTTGAATAAACAGAATCCAAAATTTATTGGGGGAATGATTAGTGGTTTTGATTGAGTCGTGAAGTACGTCAATGGGCAAGCCAGTTCATAGACCAGCTCACCAAAATTTAGTCTATGAAAGTATTATAATTTTCACAACGCTATTTGAATCTTATTTCAATAATTGTTTAATAATTAGGCTTTCCATTATCCCTCTAGCTTTTAACATATTATAATAGTTTGTAATCACCTGGTCAATTTTTTTTCTTTTTATAAGAAACGAATTATTTTTTAGAAATGGATTAGGAATGAGTAGAGTCTTACATGTATGAATAAAAAAGAACTATATATCGTATAATTTATGCAATACAATACATAGACAACACAACATCCATTGTAAATAACAACAAACGAAACACAAATTGCCATTTCTGATTTTTGTTTTCTTTGTTTGCAAAAAGCCGTTAATTGTGGAGGAAAAAAGTATTTTGTGGAATTTTTTTTTTCTTTTGTCTTTTGTAAAATTAAAGTAGATATTTTTTATGTATACATATACATATACGTGTATGTAAATGTGTATGACACTGACTATACAGACATTAAAAAAAAAAAATTCCAGTACTTGCCCGGCTGGGTGCGTAGCCGGCGGACATTCAGTTCATTAATTATACATGAATTTTCGCAAAATGTGGTCCAAACAAAAAGAAATCGCAATATAAAAAAAAACTGTATTCCAAGAAAACCAAAACAATGAAGCTGATCGTATGAAAATAATGTTCAGTTTATTAGATGTGGAGAAAAGAAATACAACCACTAAATTTATATAGTTATGTCATAGGTTGGATTGACCATTTTGACATCCCTACTTGAATAACACATCTTTAGTTAATATTAATAACAATGTATGTATTGTCTATTAAGCAACATGCTAATACTAATAAAAATAACAAACGTGAAGAGGAGAGAAAAAAAAATGATGAGTTCCAAGAAACGAGTAAAAGAGTGCCCATAAGAGCCATAGTATAAAGACCTCTTTCCATCTTTATCTAACTGCAAACTCTGCCCTCAATTATACATTTTCATTTATTTTACTAAAATAATGTAGCATTGTGATTATTTGTAAGGAAAAAAATCTCTGTTTTTATTAGTAAGTTAGAAAACCGTTAGTGGACGAATATGATTGAATCTCATATGATTGGAATTGAATGACACCGATATTTCATGAAATCACTAGGAGTTATAGTTGTACCCACATTGGCCCTAACTGAATGGTATAAAAGCCAAAAACTTGATTTTCTTTTACTCAAACAATGCTTATGTAGAGTATTTGAGATGCTATAACAAAGTATTTTGGTGTTTCTGGCCAAAAATATATTTTAAACTAATAACATTAAGATTCAAGTGGGATTAGTGACCTAACCCAAAACACAGTATCACGTATACAAAAAAAGAAGGTTATAACACATGTACATCCGTATGAAAATTACGTAAAATATAAAGTTATGCCGATAACAAAACTATGAATCTGTATGCATCATGTATGATTCAGAGTAAGTATTCAACAATAATTAGAAAAAGAAAAAAAATTGGAAGGATCAATAATCAATCATAGTTTACAAATAAAGTACGAATGCTTATCATTTGTACGAAAGGTCCTTTCCTTATATCAGACGATGTTTTAGCCAAAGATTGTTGCCATTGAATAAAAAACAAAACTAACATATACCACTATACCAGATTAATGATATGCATGCATGGCATAAGTACGAATGCATGTGATCTAAAACCAAGATAGAACCATCTGATATCTTGTACCGCAAAGGAAAAGTTTCAATGATGGATCAATTTGGGCGAGCAAATCATAAGAATCTAATCTCATAACCAAATCATATTTACAGATATATGTTTTTCTAACTTTTTTGGTAGGTACTTTGTGTTTGTATGCTGTGCATGAGAAGTCAAACTTGTATATGTACGTATGAGGGAGGTGATTAAAATCTTGTTAATCATGTTGGTTTTTGAGTCTTAACCCAATCATTGTATCATAATGATTAGTAATGATTGACTGTTGAAAATTTCTTTTGGCATTTGGCACCAACTGTATTAACTAATCCTTATTCCTTCCCTTCTCTCTTCAACTTCTCCCATAATATTAATAATTTGAATATATACAGTATATGGCATTAAAGTAAAAATATGAATCAAAAATTTGGTCAGGCGATTAATTATAGTATCAAGACTTTTTCAGTTTTTTAGCCCAATTTAGTCATCAGTTTCATTTCCCATTTGATGGCCGGTCCGCTACTAGGAAATATTTCATTTCCATCACTTTCATCAATCGCAGTGTCTGACAGAGCTTTAGATTGTTCTACCTAGCTAACTCAAACATGTTTCAATATAAAGTTCTCTTGAAATAAATACACGTTGGTGATACATGTAATCAAATAAACCCTTTAACACTAATGTTTATTCATTTCGAGCATTATACCTGTTGATTTTAGATATGAATTAGGTTTGTTTCGCTTGTAGATCATAAGCAAGCAAGCGCGAGAGTTAGGTGATCATCGTATATTGATGAATTTGTCACTGTCAATAGATCGTCTCTGAGAAATCATTTTAGGCAAAGAATAGAAGAGAATACCCACTTCTCACTAACCATATATTCGTATTCCATACCGTTATAAGAAAATTTAATTAAAACATTATAAAATGTTTCAGATCTTTCCAGATTAATCATCATACCATATAAAAGATCTCGAAGGTCTTATTTTTTTTTATCATATCGTATCAAATATGTCTGCGTAAAAAAGATCTTCTAAATCCGGCGCCATAACATGCATAAAGAGATAGAGACACGTTAGATGTCAGAATTGTTAAACACACGAGACAAAAACTTGTTAATAAACTATTACAAAGATTCTTTATACCAAAAAGTTTCTAGCTGTAAAATTTTTAAAAGTATATCACATTGTATTTTTGATTCCCCCAAATGATTTCAGATGAAAATGTAACGGAACCACGCATTAAGAAAAAGCGTTAATATATATATTGAACTTACAGATTCTTGATTACGTACGTTATGGCTTAATGGGTGATATGTGAAGATTTTTCACATTTTCAGTTGTTAGTGTAACACTGTGTTGGAAAAGCTAATAAAGAACATTTTTAGAGGTTTCAACTATGCCTTACAAACAAACATCAATATACTAAATGGAAAAACTAAATTCAAATATTCAATTAGCATTGTGGCATTCTTTAGGGGAGTCCTATGCGCAAATAAACAAATCAGAGTATGTTGTTTCACCACAAATGTAAGGATCGGTACCAAACAAAATCCTAATTACAACCCACAACCGAAAAATCCGGTTAGGTTTGCTATGTTTTAAGATCCTTACACAAAAAAAAGTGGTAAATAGAACTCCAGCCATTATTTAAATTAAATTAAAAAAAAAAAAAAAAAGAAAAAAAAAAAAAAAAAAAACTAGAACAGAAAGGGAGAAGAAAATAACGGAATTGGAAGAGAAATGATATAATAGCTTTATGGGCTTTTAACGAGTCTAGTAGTGTATTAAGTCCACATCCGTTTATTGGGCTTACCTTTGGGCTCCGTCCTTTTATCAGTCAATAAATCTATCCGAGAGAGACTACTACTACTACTAAGAGAGAGTCTTGAATGGAATTGATAAAAACGAAATCATTAAAGGAGGTCCTATAGTTTTTTTGTTTTTTACTGACAAATATAGGTCTAATGTTTAGAAGTTTACGACTCTACGTAATTGCTTAATGTAGAATCTGAAAAGGACAATAGTTAGTGGACATAGGAAATAATGAAAATATAGGTTTTATAATTAGTAAAAAAGCATGGCAATAAAGAGAGTCGGACAGATCTTTGAGGATTTTGACTAAAACTAATCAAATAATGTGGTCAAGAAACATAAATTAGCCAACCAATAATTCCTACAAAAATGTCTATTTCTTGCAACTAATTCACCCCTCCCACCACTAGCTTGCTTTCCTCAAACCAGAGACAAAAATTGCATCTTCTACACTTATTACTAGTATTATTATGATTATGATTTCTTTACATGTGTGTTTCCTGTCTGTTTAAAGTAATAGCCTATATATAATTACCAAAGCATACCGTAAAATCAAAAGATCCATCATATATCACTGTGAGACTGTGAGTATCTAGAACACTATAGTCTATACACACAGTAAATTTAAGTTCATATACAATGATACAGATACATCACTTTTTTTGTTCAAACTATAATCTTTAAAAAAGGTCTGATAATAGAATGAAACAAAACCATTTGTGTATTTTGTTGGTATGCTTTTTTATTGCATTAAAAACTAGCAAATCATCAAATTTTCACGTAAAAGTACTTATTAAATATATATATGTATATGTAATGTAATGTAATCTCCTGAAGTTGTATTTTATTACTTGGAGAATAGCTTCTTATTTTTAATCATCTGACCAACTATTAGACCAAAAACAGTTCAATTGATATTTAATAATAAAACTATACAAAAATTGAACAATTGTGACCTATTTCTAGTTTACGATAAACTCAAATATCCCTAAGATTCTTAAAATTTTCATATTAAAATCTCAAAATTGTTCAAATGTCATACTTTCACTTGGAGTCTCATTATTCTTATCGACATTATCCATGAAATAGCTTAGCTATGAATGATAAGGAATATTGTTGCTTTTAAAGATAATTCCAATTATGAAGAAGAAGAAGAAGGAATATAAGTATCAGAATAGACAAAAAAAAAAAGGACTCTCCTTTTTACATATCTCGATTCAAAAAAAAAAAAAAATACAAAAAAAATGTCGGCTTCAAACCCTACAAAGCTCCCACAGCTTCCATGTTTCCCTCACACCACGCCTCACCCACTCTCTTGTCTCTTTCATTTATACGTACGTACGTATATATATAGATGATCGTATGTATTTGTATTACATATTTACGTACGGATAAATGCATTTGTATTTCGTATGCATTCACATGTTTGAATACTCATCCTGTCATCCATGTCTCAGGCGTCAACTTAACATACGGCTATAATTCGTTTTTTCTTTTTGCCTCCTCTCGACTTGTTATAGTATATTGTAACTTCCCGAAACAGGAGAATTGCTGTTTATGCAATGCAAAATGAGGGCATTCATACGTATTAGAACCATTTTATGTTTTGATGATTGTGTATATGTTTTTATATATCATGATTGTGTGTATCGATGTGGTGAGTGTGTAAATGGAATGTGCATTATAAGTTATGATTGTTCCTATTCTCTCCTGCTGATTATTATGATTTATCTCTATTTATTTTTCTATCCTGTTGGCATTATTACGCATTCTCAATGTAATAATACAACACCTCCTTTCTTGGTCCAATCTTCATTACTTTTCAGAGCTTTTTAAATTATAATATACACATCTACAAGAGTTTCGTTTGTGATCCACCTTTATCATACGTTTTTTTTACCTAATAAACTTATGGTTAATTTATTGATTTTGGTATATCGTACGTAGCAGAATCGTATACATTATGTATTTTTCTATGAGTTTATCATTTAACATTTAGCACTCTATCGCACAAATGATCATCCGTTGTTTTGCAATGTTACTCGGTTGGATAGTTTACATAAAATTTTATGAATGAGAAAGATTATAATATATAGTATTAAAATTTGGAGTGGGTCAATATCGATAGATTGACTAAACCTGAATCTAAAATGTTAATAGATTCTGTAATAAGACCCACTGGTCCATAACTGTATCCTCTACCCTCTCTACGTACAAATAGCTCATAAGAGATGTCCCGTCACTCCCATTATTTGGCTTTTACTTTTATGATTCTGGGGTCCATCTTTTTATTCCAATTTTTATTACTTCGTCTTTTTCTATCATCATACATATTTAAAATTTTTTATTTGTTTATAAAACAAAACTATACATACCCATAGTATAAAAATTATAACTAATAAGAGGAAGGTAACAGTCATGATAAGGTAAATATCACAATTCAGATATAACTTTGTAATTATGATTAGTGGTAATGGTAATGGTTCGGATTGTACTAGTAATGGTTTTGTAAAAAATATCAACATTAAAATCAACCTAATAAATCATCCATATATTGCACTATTGTAGATAACTATTTCCTGTAAAAACTACAACAGTTTTGCAGCTTTAAAAATTCAAGTGCCAGAAAAACATGCGGCATAATTACTCCTATCGACAGTACTTTTTATATCCTACAGTTGTGTGATGCTGCTAATTTAATTTAAGTTTTTTCAACGATCCTACTACGGTTAATAATAATTTACCACCGTTCGGTGAATATACATTCATTCAAAGACTTGCTGGACCCAAACAAAAAAAAAAAAAAAAAAAAAAAATCACACAAGAAATGAAATGTGACCATTAGACGTTGTTTGGTTTTGTGGCGACTCGTGGTCGTGTGACTCCTACAAATGACGTCGTGTTATGGGAAAAAAAATACGAATCGTTCGCATGAGAGACACGTTTGCAGAATCGACGGTTGGGAGTGATCCTAGGGAAGTTGAGAGAGTAGGACGTGTGTGAATTACGAAGCCGTCGAACGGCGTGCGAAAAGCGCGTGCAGCTCGATTCTTACGTCGTTAAACAAGAACCGTCGGATCAAAAATCATCGATCTACATAGATGCGTGCGCGAAGGCACATGCCGTTATGAGAGAAACGTTCTCGATGGAAAACATCACGTGTCGTCTAGGGATTGGCTATTATTGCAAACTCCGTATCAATGAGTAAAAAAGACAATTTTACCTTTTTATCTACTTACTTTGTAATAATACCATTTTTTTCTCTTCGTTTTTATTAATAACCGAGCTTATTTATGGTGCCTCTTAGCAAGGTCAGTCACTTAACTAAATTAGTTCAAACTCCAAAGCTATTAAATTTATAATAAGGACACAAATCCTAATAAACCCCACAAACAGTTATTTGGGACCTTTACCCATTTTTTTTTTGATATCGAATTCCGATCTTTTTTTTTTATTGTTGTTATATCTAATCGAGTTTAGTAACAAAGAGAATCACAAACATACAAAAAAATGGAATGAGAAAATAGAGAATTAGAATTTGAACGGTTAGAAAGATTATAATCACGAAGATGGCATGATATTATAGTTGGAGTGGGTTACTTGGCGAAAGAATCAAATAGAATTTTCACAATTTTGGAATGTGACGTGGATTTTTTTTTCTCAAACCATAACCTGATTTTCGTATTGTTATTGCAACCTTACATATTCGTGATCTTCGTATCCCATTTGGTCAATCTTTTTTTTTTTTTTGTTCACTTGAGAGGTGTCGACCTTACATATATATTTCAGACTTGAGAGGTGTACTACAGACAATTATCTTGAAATGTTATTGAAAATGTTACAGGGTTCAAAAATATCTTCAACTTAACATAAGAACCAACAAAAAAAATAGTATGATTTTGGTTAGAAAAAAGTTAGTTAAAATTTCACTATGATATAGTATACATTTTTGGTTGCTAGCTAATCAATTATTTTTCCATCCCATACATTTTTGGTTGCTAATCTACCTTATATACCTACATTTCACTACATTACTTGTTCATCTCTCACTGTTAAGAGCCACTACAAATATAGGGTTTGAATGGTAACTCCGGTCAGAATGGCCAAATCTATCTATGGTCTGGACCACTCTATTTTTAGAGTGGACTACAGATCGCTGCGGATCAATTCTATTTGTATGCAAAAATGGTCCGCAGTTGGTCCGCAGCGGTCTTGTCTCTGTTTTATTTGGACCGCACCACTGCGGACAACATTTGTTGAATGGTAAATAAAAAGCGGTCCAGTTCGCAGACGGATTTATCCGCCCCAACTGCTGCAACCATTCACACCCATAATTTTATTTGTTCAATTACTACAATGATATAAGATTTTAACCATTATATTATGTTACACCAATATGGAAGTATGCTTTTTGTGATAATCTTTTTTGTCAATTGATATTATAAAACTTAGAAGGATACATGGTGAATTACAACTTAGCCGGCGGAAAACAAGAATATCCCCAGAGTCTAAAGCCCAAAAGAGGGAAACTAAGCCGGCGAACAAACATATGTTCCCGGAGACATAAAACGAAACTAAGGTAAAAATTACAAAGTAGAGAAATTAAACCTAAAACAGAGGATGAACCCATAAAATAAAGAAATAGGCAACAAGGCATAAACCCTCACATGATACACTAGTTTTAGGATGCAAGAAAAAACCCTTCTCTTCAAACACTTGGATGAGAACTACCAAGGATGCCCACGGCCAATCCCAAGCTAAGAACAACCACCTCCTATCATGAAGAGAACCAATCTCTTGTAGCAGAACCAAGAACTTCATAACCCGGCAAGCAAAGAATCGAAACGCTTCCGAATGCGACAATGACGACAACAACGTCCAGAATCGTCTGTGTAGAAGCCTTACAAAAATGCAGTCAGATATCACCAGATCTGCAAAGCAAGTACAAGGAGCGCAACCTAACCTCTCGATACAACCGAACTCAAAAGCACGAAGATGGAACGAAGAAGCTATCAACCACAACGAACAAACAAACCAGAGAAGAGCCCACTGCAAACAACTAAGCCTAGCATAACTTCTAAACAAACCGAAGCTTAAACTTAGAAAGGAAACAACCTTAAGGGAATCAAAGGCTGGAAAAGTAGACCAAGGGTGATGGACGAGACAATGGCTAGGCGGATAAAACGCAAACACAACCAAACAACACAAGCGACTTCAAAACAACAGGAAGCACATGAACGGAAGCAAACGAAAGGAAGGGTCAAGCTGAGATATTATTTTTGGAGTCGTACCGTGGAACTACTAGCTCTGGAATTAAAACCATCAACTTGCAACCACAAACCCAACAATGACCTCTCCTACCGCAAGGACATAACCCAAGAACGAGACTCAAACCAACCCAAAAGACTCCCCAATCAAGGGCCAACCTTCAACCACATCTACAACACTACACACCTAACCCTAGCTAGACAGTATAGGATAAACACAGGAAAGTCAGCTTACTCAACCAAGAGACAACAAGAACCCATGGCCACAGATCCAAGAAGCAAAACTCTTTCACCTAAGAGATCAGGACTTCGCCGAATCTGACAAAGGCAAAAGAAGCTTCTCCCGAAACCACCGGGGGAGGACGAACAAACGCTTAAAACGTCAATCAAGCCTCACTGTGAATACCTTCTCATTTGCTGAGCAAACTAACCACTCCATCGATCCACCATATCTAACCGCGGCGACACAAACAGAAGCAAAAACAAACGAAATTCAGGGCATCGGGGCCCTCTCACAGCTACGGCGAGGAGCACCGGTCACCGGAGAGGGAAAACGGAGATTTGATATTTTAGGCGACGGCTAGGGCGAACTCGGGGGGGAAGAGAAAAAGTCGGGTTTTTATGTAATAATCTAAGAAAGTGAATCTAATGGTAGTAAGTAAAAATACTATGAAATCGATTTTTGATTTATGGGATTAGAATGGCTCTTGCTTTTTTTTACTTTGGCAAGAGAGGAGAGAGAGGTAAGGACATCGACAATGGGAGAATATATTTTTGGGGTTCTAAAATTTTTTAATTAATAAAATTTGTATTTTTTGGTTGAATAAGAACTTTGGGTATTCTAATTAAAATGTACCCCTCCAATGTTGGGTTATATTATTGAATCTCTTAATTTTTTTTTTTTTTGAAAATAAATAAATTAAAATACAATATCAAATTATTGCATATTAATTTATATTAAACATAGAAAACACTAAAACATCATAAAATAGAAGTACAAATCATAAAAACTAAAAATGATTAATTTGTATCCTCCAAATTTTGTCTGCTTACATATAAAGAAAGTCAAAAGAAAATATCAAAAATAAAGTGAATTTAAACGCATAAGTTTCTTCCAACGTGTGTTTGAAAGAAATAAAAAGACTAATTTAAAAACAAACCTCTTTAAGTTCTGCAGAAGTGTGAGAAAAAAAAGATTCATCAAATAAAAGCATCATCAATCGATCAGTGATGGAATGACTACAAAAGTGTCAATAAGAAGAGAAGGTGCCTTTGGGAAGACCTTCAAGGCAAACGTAGAGTTCCAACCAGCAAAACCACGAACAAGGATGTCAGCATGTGGATATGCAATCAAAACACACACATCTTACCCCAACTTTATGAAGATAATGAATTCACGTAGAGAAATAGTTTGACATCATAAAATAAGGCTAAATCAGACATACCTATATCAATGTGGTGATGACACTAGGAGAAAAGGAACAACCAACACCATTATCAATTCCACTTCGTCCCTACAACAATAAAATTCCCATTTAATCAAACTGCAAACTGTTTTCAAATTTAATAAGAAGAAGCACTGATCATTAGCAAATCTTAAAGCAACACAAGAAACAGATAACTAATCCGAGATACGTATGGCGTTAACTTTAACGACAGCAGACTCAGAATAAATCGCAATGGAGAATGTAAACTGTGATTAAAAAAAAAAACAGGACCAATTTCTTTAAGTTCTGTAGAGGTGAGTTGCTTCCACTCACAATCCCCTTCATTTGCCAAATCAATCAAATCAAACAAAAAGATAATAACTAATTAGTATCTAACTGTGTCTAACATATCAACAAGATTGTAGAATACATTATGACTAACAACAATGAATCCGTTTACCTAATCGCAAATTCATACTACTAAATAGAGAAACTTATCCTCCGATTCCAATTGCTTTAACCTCAACCGAATGAATCGACTCCAAACTCAAATATCAAACCAACCAGATTCAATCTCTTCCGATCCCAATCTTCTCTGCTTCTATGTCGTTTGATTTCTTCTTCTTCATTTGACAATTCTGGACTTCGATCGAGAGAAAAAGAAAAAGAGAGAGGAAAGAAAAAAAATATTCGATTGTCCGTCAAAAAAAAAAAAATTCTACTTCTATTTCTTATTTGGCCAACACAAACGTGACACGTATTAGCTCTTATTCCATAAATGAGGATACTAATTTACGGGCTCTCTTATATTTTTTTGATTTAACTGATTTATTTTTTTCCTTTTTCTCCACTAGAATCTCTCTTAAAACCCGCCATTAGGGATAACCTAAGGTAAGGATGTGAACTGTGAAGCGTAGAAACGGCGCCGTGGCGGTCCCAAGAAAATAATAAAAGAAAGATACGTGTCGATGTGGAGCTAACGTACGCCCACTCTTTCTCTCTTACTCAACCATTGATTTGCCGTCCACTTCACGCGTGCCGAGCGGTCAAAATTTTCAGACGCAAAAGCACCAAATCATGCTTTTCACTTTTCTTTCTCACTTTTTTTTTTTTGTTTTCTCTCTTTCATTGATTTCTAATTCATTTTTTTTACATGTATCCAATCTGTATAAGACAAAAGAATGTTTATGATTCTGATTGAATAATTTGCAACACTAACATTTGATTGGACAACAATTTCTCCTCCTTTTCCTTAATTAGATCGGGTTGAATAGTATTTGTTTTGAGGTTTAAACTGTTGGCACCACAATCTTCGCACCGGATGACCGGACGGGCATATGGGAGTTATAGCATTATCAAAGCATATCTCACTCCTTGATAATATTTTAACTGTTAGTTAAATTCTGCTGTCCCATTTGATTAGTGATCCTTCGTTTCATATATGTTTTCAAGTGAGAGAGTACTAGAATAAGCACGTTTCATGGGATTACGTACATATGTTATGACCAAAAATAACAGAAGTACATGTCTTATATGATAAAGATGATAATATTCACTTCTCATGGACATACAGTATGTTATTATTTTTTTTTGCTTTCTTTCTAATACTATTTGATAGTTAGCCGAAAACATTAAATATTTCAGTTTTCATTATGTTTACGATTAGGTAAGCGATTATAATTTATATAAATATAAGTAACGATATGGAAAGTGATATTATTTCATATTATGTAATAAAATACTGCATGTCAATTATATCGTCGCAAGAAAACAATGGAAAGGTCAAACGAAAAATGTGTATGTGACAAAATAAGTCTAAAGATGTATGGTTTTACACTAAACACATGTGTTTTAGGAGTATTTAGAGATTAATGAGATAAAGTATGTTTGCAGGTGTACAGAACCGAGATATTCCTTCTTCTTTTTTTTTGGGTAGATAGAGTAAAACAATATACAAAGGTTCATTTCAATCAAATGCAAGAATCATAAATTAAAGTCCTTTCTGTTCATTTAGAGATAGTTGTTGTGTAAACAATATAATCATACTAATGATTTTAAATAAGGTAACTTAAATCATATGCAATCTTATGTAAACTAAACTTTTACTAACCAAAGAAAGAAAACATTTTTTTGAGTCTTAACTTGGAAAGGAAAAAGAGCACGGGAGCGAAAGGTTGGAAGATACACTTCCTCACCCGTAACCACATAGGCTTCGTGCTAAAATACGCTACTTTGACATTCTCTCCTATCATACGCACCTTCTATAAGATCTCCCCAAAGTCTCACCACTCACATCCCTTTTTCGAAATCTCAGCAGGAAAAGGAAAAAAGTATATATTATTGCAACGAGGAAAAAAAAAAAACCTCTTTTGTCATAAAGTTAATCAAAAATATATAATTTCTGGCATAATCAAAAAACATACTTCCCAATTACAAAATCAAACAAAGTTCTTGAAAAAGTAAGAGTCTTTTACAAGAAAAGAAAAAAACTTAAATTTGTAAAAATATCTATGCATATATTAATGAAATATACATAGAGTCGTCACTCATGGTACTTATTTAAAAGCTTTATCGATCTGCCTTATAACATAAGCATTGAAAGTACTTGTACATTCAACTACGTTTCTGTGCGTATCAGAGATTACGTGTGCTTACTCTACTTTATTAAATTTTGACGTAAACTGTTCTCACATTAATTTAATACACCTCCATATATTTATAAATGGGAAAGAATAAAAAATAATACTGTAATATTATTCGTTTGGAGAGTCTAAAGCTGCAACGGCATCGCCATATACAGAAAGTTTTAAGCGCAGAATAAGAGCATGCACACTCTTTCCCATTTCCAAGCAAAAAAATTAAACATTTTATACACATTATTATTATTATTATTATTATACTCATACACGCTTATATACATACAATTACATGTAGAGAGAGAAGAAGAAAAATAAAAAATGTGGGTTTTTTTCCAGAGAGATTTAATAAAAAAGAAAGCAGCAAAGCTTTTTTTTTAATCTTTACAACATTTTAAAGGCTTTTTGTCTCTCTCTAAATTGCTACTTGTTCTTGTTTGCATCCGGAAAGAAAGAAAGAAAGAAACTGTGTTGTTGTTTCATGATGGCACCTTTGGTTTCTCTTCTTCATTGAAGGGTCGAATTTGGTCTGAGAAAAAAAAGAGTGGAGAGAGAGAAAGAGAAAGAGAAGAGGCAAGAGCCCCACAAGAGAGACATGCTTGTCTGTGTGTAGTCCCTTTTTGTATGTTCTCTTTAATCTCCTCCCACTCTCTCCTCCGTTCTGTTTTTGTCATGTGTAAGGGTTTTTGTCCTTCGAATTTGGAGTTTTCTTAACCAAAAAAAAAACCAGATTCCATGAAATGGCTCTGTCTTTAATTCTTCTGTTTTCTGGATTTATCTTATAGCCTCTTTGCTCCTTCCTAATAGGGCCCTTTGTCTCTTCTTCTTGTGTTAGAAAACATAATAATAATAACAATGAAGAGTTTGTAAAGACAAAGAAAAAAAATCTGAGTCTTGCTAAAAGCCTAGTGTTGAGTGTGGGAGAGACTAACTGAAACATTACAAATCTCTCTATGATGGCTTCATTGGCTTGTGTTGAGGACAAGATGAAAACTAGTGGTTTGGTTAACGGAGGAACAACGACAACATCTTCTCAATCTACTCTGCTTGAAGAGATGAAGCTGTTAAAGGATCAGTCAGGTATCATCTTTTTTCTTCCTCTTAAGGTTTTGATTGAAAAGTGCCTTTTTTTTTTGAGAAATTTGAATTGTCTGATATAAAAGTTTTAACCTTTATGCAAATGCATATTTAAAATTTTGTTTCTTTCCCCTGAAAATTTGGTTACCAATATGTTCAGGAACGAGAAAGCCCGTTATAAACTCGGAGCTATGGCACGCTTGTGCAGGCCCTTTGGTTTGTTTACCTCAAGTTGGGAGCTTAGTGTACTACTTCTCACAAGGTCATAGCGAACAGGTAACTTTGTGTGTGTTTAAGTATCAACAAACACGCTCACTAGATCCTGTAAGCTTCTGTTCAAAGGTTTGAACTTTTTTTTTGTTTACTTTTTTTATTTAGGTTGCTGTTTCAACCAGAAGATCAGCAACAACACAAGTTCCTAATTACCCAAATCTTCCATCTCAGTTGATGTGTCAAGTACATAATGTTACTCTTCATGTAAGCCTTTTCAAACTTTTTTCAATTGCTTCATGTGGAAACTTATATTGCAACTAGTTATGATTATTCTTGATAATGGTTTTGTTTCATTTTGATAGGCAGACAAAGACAGCGACGAAATCTATGCTCAGATGAGTCTTCAACCTGTTCACTCTGTAAGTTCTCGACTTCTTTTTGCTTCATTTAATTACTCATTTCGAAGTTGAACGAGTTTTAAACGATTTGTGCATCAGGAGAGAGATGTGTTCCCTGTACCAGACTTTGGACTATTGAGCAGAAGTAAGCATCCGGCTGAGTTTTTCTGCAAGACGCTTACTGCAAGTGACACAAGCACACATGGAGGTTTCTCCGTGCCACGTAGAGCTGCAGAGAAGCTATTTCCACCACTGGTAAGTCCCTCTTTTCCTCAGGAACAATCCATACGTTCGTTTTGCTTTAATGGCTGCTTATGTTATGTATGATAACGTTACAGGACTACACAGCACAGCCGCCAACACAAGAGCTTGTAGTTAGAGATCTACATGAGAATACTTGGACATTTCGCCATATCTATCGAGGTAAAACCACTAGATTTTGTCTCTTTCTCTTTTTAGATTGAGTTGGTATTAAGCTCAGTTCTTGCTTACTTTCTCAGGGCAACCAAAGAGGCATCTCCTAACAACAGGATGGAGCCTGTTCGTTGGATCAAAAAGATTGAGAGCTGGGGATTCTGTTTTGTTCATCAGGTGAAAAAATCTTGGCTATTAAGTCATTTTGGCTACTGAGTCATTCTGGTGTTGCTTAACTTCTGATTTTTTACTCGCCATTTGAATTATCAAAGGGATGAGAAGTCGCAACTGATGGTTGGTGTGAGGCGTGCCAATCGGCAACAAACAGCTCTTCCATCGTCAGTTCTCTCAGCAGATAGTATGCATATTGGTGTTCTTGCTGCTGCTGCTCACGCAACTGCAAACCGCACTCCTTTCTTGATATTCTATAATCCAAGGTTAGCTCAAAAGCAGTTTCAACTCTCAAAGGTTTAAAAGTATATTTGAAGTTCTAACATTACTCGTTGTGTTTGTTCTCAGGGCTTGTCCAGCAGAGTTTGTGATCCCTCTTGCTAAGTACCGCAAGGCTATATGTGGGTCTCAGCTTTCAGTTGGTATGAGGTTTGGAATGATGTTTGAAACTGAAGATTCCGGGAAACGAAGGTAAGTTAATCCATATAACTGCAACCTTTCTGTATTTACTGATCAAATTTGGTTGTTCACTTTGCCATTTGCTGTGTATTTAGGTACATGGGAACCATTGTTGGAATCAGCGATCTGGATCCATTGAGATGGCCTGGTTCTAAGTGGCGTAACCTTCAGGTTGAATGGGATGAGCCTGGATGTAACGATAAGCCCACTCGGGTCAGTCCATGGGATATCGAAACACCTGAAAGTCTCTTCATTTTTCCTTCTCTGACCTCAGGACTCAAGCGTCAGCTCCATCCATCTTACTTTGGTTAGTAAAAAAGTGTGCCTTGGTGTTCTTTACATGAGATATGAAGCCTCACACCATTGTTTTGAAATTTGCAGCGGGTGAAACCGAATGGGGTAGCTTGATAAAACGGCCTATCCGAGTTCCTGATTCCGCAAACGGGATTATGCCTTACGCATCTTTCCCTAATATGGCTTCAGAGCAGCTTATGAAAATGATGATGAGATCTCACAACAACCAAAATGTACCATCTTTCATGTCCGAGATGCAGCAGAACGTTGTAATGGGGCATGGAAGTTTGCTAGGTGATATGAAGATGCAGCAACCCTGCCAGCCCATGATGATGAACCAGAAATCTGAGATGGTGCAGCCAGAAAGCAAGCTAACAGTGAACCCATCTGCTTCCAATACGAGTGGCCAAGAACAGAATCTGTCACAGAGTATGAGTGCTCCTGCAAAACCTGAGAATTCAACACTTTCTGGTTGCAGTTCTGGAAGAGTTCAGCATGGACTTGAGCAGTCAGTAGAACAGGTGAGCCAGGTGACAACAGCCACAGTGTGTAATGAGGAAAAGGTTAATCAGCAAATTCATAAACCGGGTGCTTCTTCTCCTGTACAAGCTGACCTTGATGACCTTAGTCAACAGATTTACCCACCACAGTCTGATCTAATAAATGGATTCTCTTTCCTGGAAACTGATGAGCTGACATCACAAGTCTCTTCCTTCCAGTCTCTTACCGGATCATACAAGCAACCATTCATGCTATCCTCCCAGGACTCTTCAGCTGTTGTGTTGCCGGATTCAACAAACTCACCGCTGTTTCACGATGTGTGGGACAGTCAGTTGAACGGTCTCAAGTTTGACCAGTTCAGTCCCTTGATGCAGCAGGACCTTTATGGTAGTCAGAATATGTGTATGAGCAATAGCACAAACAGCAACATTCTAGATCCTCCACTCTCAAACACAGTTCTTGATGATTTTTGTGCCATCAAAGAAACCGATTTCCAGAACCACCCTTCTAGTTGTTTGGTTGGAAACAACAACAACAATAGCTTTGCTCAAGATGTTCAGTCGCAAATCACATCAGCTAGCTTTGCAGACTCACAGGCCTTCTCCCGCCAAGATTTTCCAGATAACTCTGGAGGAACTGGTACATCATCAAGCAATGTTGATTTCGATGATAGTAGTCTTCTGCAAAATAGTAAAGGCTCATCATGGCAGAAAGTTGCAACACCTCGGGTCCGAACCTACACAAAGGTAAGAAGATTATCTCTCAATCATTCCACAGAGACTGCATTTTCTGGTGTCACCAAACTGATATAAATCTTTGGGTTTTGGGGAATGTTTTAACTTGGCAGGTTCAAAAAACCGGGTCAGTTGGGAGGTCAATTGATGTCACAAGCTTCAAAGACTACGAGGAGCTAAAATCTGCAATTGAGTGCATGTTTGGATTGGAAGGACTTCTAACTCACCCGCAAAGCTCGGGATGGAAGCTTGTATATGTTGATTATGAGAGTGATGTTCTGCTTGTAGGAGATGATCCATGGGAGTAAGTCTCTTTCTCTCTTACCTGTGTATCCATTAACTTCACCTCACTTTCTGTCTTACAATAGTTTTCCTTACATGACTACATAAACTTGTGCAGAGAGTTTGTGGGATGCGTAAGGTGCATAAGGATACTGTCGCCAACAGAGGTCCAGCAGATGAGTGAAGAGGGGATGAAGCTTTTGAACAGCGCAGGCATTAATGATCTGAAGACTTCTGTTTCATAAATGTACCGATATAAAAAAAGATATCCTGTTGGATTTGTAAGAAAAAAGAGAGAAAGAAACTGTTCTTCTCTCGAACTGGTAGAGGATAAACCATCCTGTTGTAAGCATATGATGTGTTGTTCCGATTTGAAACCTGAAACTATTTGCATATTATGTAGTAGAGTGATGAATGAATGAATCAGTAATTGAGACAGAATGAGATCAAAAGCAAACAATTACTCCGCACATTGTTGTTTTAATCTTAAAAATCAGAGGAAAGCTTTTAGATCAAGGGTCAAGGGAAGATTATACTCTGTTTTATGCACAATGACAGAAATAAAAGAGTCGAAATCATCTCAAGAAAAAACTAGGGATAGTATAATTACTACTGTGATGGTGAGCAAAATGATACTCGCTGATTAATTCTACATTTGTAGCATAAAACTAAGAAATGATTTCCAAAGTATATAAAACTTATATAAAGCAACAAAGCCAGGCAAGAGAAAAGAGAAAATTTGCTCTGCTGCTAACAACAACATCTCACACCAAGAGGCAAATAGCATGTGTGGTATGCTAATTCTGCATCAGTCTCTGTCAAATCTCATTCTTTTCGCACTCTGCATCTCAGAAGTGTTGATATTACCATTGTTTAGATTCCTTGGCTGGTAAGGTGTAGCGTCGTGCTGGTATAAACAATTGGCTCCATGGCGACAACCCCTCGTGCTGTTGAAGTACATGCAAGGCTTCATTATCTTGGGTTTTGAATCCCTTGGCCTCTGGTTATTATTATTGCTATTTATCATCTCTTGGTTAGGTCCTCCAGGTGGGAGGTTGTAACGAAAACCGAGATGTGGTTGAACTGGTGGCGTCTCTTGTCTTTCCCCGCCATGTTGCTGAATCAGGTTCTTGTAATAACTAGCATCTCTTGCTGGTGGTGCTCCATAATTATGCTGGTCTGACGGAGCTGGAGGAGGATACACCATGGGAGGACATTGTGTTACCATTGGCTGAGGGTAAAATTGTCCATTGGAGGCAGGTGTTGTGGTAACTGCTCCATTGGCTTCATGGGTTGAAGATGGGTAGAGGCCACTTGCGTTGGAGGAGACTGAACCTGCACTGCTACTATTTGCAACAAGATTCTCGACCAACTTAGGGTTGCTTAGGATCTTAATAAGCAAATCTTGGTCAATCATGCTGCCTTGTTCTTTGCAGTTTGAGATTGCAGATAATGCAGCCATTATATCTGACCCTGAAGGGAGGATTGAAGAAGTTGATATGTTCTGATTGGGTATTGATGGCTCTGTTCCCACACTCGTGCCAGATTGGGTTGGGAGATCAGATGCTGAATCCGTCGCTATGTCATCATCTTCTACAGGTAGAATTGGTATGACAATGGTTTGCTGATCATCATAATGTGAGTTCTCAACATCAGCTGGAACCGAAGGGCTGCAGATATTAGTTTAAGAAAAGACCCCAAGTCAAAACAAAAGTAAATATGCATATGTATGTGTTGGACAAATATAGAGGGGATAGATCCGGACTTTGAAGGAATAGATGATGCGCCAGGATAGAATGCTTCAAGAACTCTCAATTCCCTCTGATTTTGTGCTTCCACTTCTTTGCTTTCGTCCCCTGCAACCACTCTCCATTCCTCATCTAGCAAAATCTGCAAGACAAGAAATACAACTAACATGAGGATACCAACCAAGAGCACCGTACCCCATATTTTACCACTGATTCGTATGCTTAAAGGACCTTTAATATTTCTTTGACTAGACAATTAATATAACTTCAGAGAAATAGAGGGGGAAATATATGTTAACTAGAAGTGTAAACTAAATATCTTGGCATTTTGGGACAGTTGCAATTAGTACTTTCCAAGATGTAATGATTCTCTAGCTAACAAATAAGGCTTAAAGAGTGTGATCCGAGAGCTCACCCGGACAGAGCATTTCCACTTTATTACTGCTATGTCTGATAACCTAATCTGTGGCTCATTGGCAGAAAGAGGTCCACCAAAACCAGGTGGTAGATTATCATCACCCGGATGTGAAGCCAAAGATGACTTCGCTTGCAGGTGATCTTGAGACTCTGATCCAACTTGTGAAGGTGAATCCTCTGATATGAACAGCCGTACCTGTTCAACATGAGAAACACATTGTCAATTGACATGTACACAAGAACCTTGGAGAATGTTGATCAAAATAACGCTAGTTAGAATCTCATAACAAGAATCACTACAAACAAAAAATACAGTTATACATCAAACATGACTATATTGGACCAATTATCTCAAACATACAATCCAAAGAAAGTGGAAAAGGGCTTGTCAGCATAAAGGTGTTACAGGAAATTCCAGCCAATGTGGTAAAGTATAAGAAAAGGACCTCATAGTCCATAACAGCCTAACTAATCAACTACTTTTCAAACCATGTATACATGAAATAACTTGGAAAACGGTGATGTTACTCTCTGTAGCATCCTCCTCCTCCCCCTTCCCATTAATAAAATTAGCTGGACAACGAATCCATCTCCAAGCTATCTTACCGAAGTATTTTCCATCAGCAAATAACAGCATTTGAATCTGTGTTAAGTCACCATTCCCCAGTACTTTGTTGACGATATTTCTTGGTTCGCTCTCTTGCAAACCTCATCACTGAACTACTTGACTACATTGAAGTCATGAGTAAGATGACTAAGGCTGACCATCCCATGATGAAACTGGATGTGTATCTGAGGATTAGACCCTTATCCAAAGAAGCAAAAAATGGGCAATGATTTTAGACTATGATGCAAGAAAAAAGAAAGAAAGAGAGCAGTGTTGATAAGTACTCCAATCCAAGAGCTCGAGATAACTCATTGGCAGGTTTGTCACCATGGTTCCACACGTATTCCCAAGAACTAAAAACAAGTTGCAGGCAAATATATAATCTAAAAAAAAAAAAAAGAACACAGATATACACTACTAAACAATCAAAGTTCCTCAAATCATAACTAAGCAAGATACTTGCAAGTTATTAAAAATAAACATCCAAAGGGACATGAAGGAATACAAAAACCAGTTGAATCCATACCACAGAACAAAACAAAACAAACATCAATCACAGAGAGCATAAAAAAGAAAGATTCAGCAACATATTGTCCTGAAGTTCCCAGTCATCAACTCATCATCATATCATTTGCAATCAGCTAATTTAAGGAACCTATATCGAAAGGGAGCTAAGCCGAAACATCAATCAATAATTCCAAGAAAGCTTCTCGATCCAATGAACTGAAAAATGTCATTTTTTTATTTATTTTGTGTTTACCTGACAAAGTTTAAAATCTGGAGGCCAGGATACCCTTTTGTGCAATGCCCTCATAGTTCACTTCTTTTTCAATCTAAAAATATATTCTTTTTGCCCAGGAGCAAGGTCCAAACTTGCCCTTTTAAAAATCCCCAATAAATTTATTCAACTCTTTAGATTGAACCAATCATCATCATCATTCTCTCATCCAAAGCTATCGAGAAACCCTAATTTCTCAGGAAAACTTTTGACAAATCGAGGATGTGAGAGGGAAATTAAGAAGAAAAGATAACGAATTTATGAAGCTGCATGCTAAATCCGTCGAGATGGAGATAGAGAGGGAGATGGAAGCAGATTGTGAAGCCCTAGATCCTCTGGCTTCTTCTTCTTCTGGTCACCATCGTCATTTTATCTGTCCTCCAGATTTTTTCTTTCTTTCTTTCATCCGCCTAATATACACGTGTCCTTCACCTTCCCCCACCCCCAATCTTTTGCATTTTTCCAAAATTATCCATACAGTTTACGGTATTTCCATTATGACCCCTATTTTTGGAAACATATTAGTCAACAATACTCAATAGCAGCCAGTCCAATTGACTCGTAGTTATCACCAACAGTTACATTATGGCAAGTTGATTGAAGCGTAGACTTGCATTTTGAATACACATGTGTGAGGTTGGTCTTTTGTTGTTGTTATTGTTAGTGAATGAATAATCCGTTTTTTTTTTCTTTTTTTTTCGCCAAGTGAATAAGCCATCTTTTAAACTTAGAATCATGTTCTTTAACATGGAATTATACAAAGAACATGGAATTATACACCACAAGGGAGAGTTTTGTAAGAAAAATAAACAATAAACCGAAGATATTATTACACGACTTTTAAAAGTTGAAGTCAATATAATCCAATCCCATTGTTCACGACAAGCTTCACTTTCAGTAGAGGAGGTTATGTCCGAAAAAACCAACACCAAACCAAACCAAATAAAATTCCTTAGCCACAAAAATCAAACAATTTTTTTTTTCATAATAAAAGAAAAATGACTCTATACAAGAGACTATCCTCCACTCTCCGTTCTTCCTCTCTGCACTTGTGTGTCACTTTAGTTGTTTGAAACTAAGAGTTAAGGATTGTCTGAAAAAAAACCATACCAATTATCAAATGTGTGAGGTTGGTCTCCTAAGATTATCAAATGTTCCAAAGTCTCTCCTAAGATTATCAAATGTTCCAAAGTCTCTCCTAAAAAGCCATACCAATTATCAAATGTTCCAAAGTCTCTCCTAAGATTTTGTCTTTTCAGATTTCTGTCGCACTCGGGTCGGCTCTCACCTCTGCCATTTTCTATCTGTAATAAGCAAACAAGCCAAAATCAAACATTGTTCAGTTTTTTTAAAAACATTGAAGAGTGATTCCAGAGAAAATACTAGGAAGAGACTTGTTTACTTACCCTTTGTTCCCTGTTGTGCTTGAGACGCAGACCGTTGGATTCTAGGAGAAGAACCTTGTTTCCCATTGGTAACACCAGGCAATGAATGTCTTTTCTTGACTGAAACAACATCTCTTTCTTGAAGATCAGGGCTTGATCTTGGCGAGTTGTGTTCTTGAACTTTCGCTTTCGCCGACTGTGTTGGCTGCATGAACCGAGGAAGAGAGTTCTTGCCTCCGCTGCTTTCTCTTGCTTCTTGATCAAACCCGAAAGAATTCCTTCTCCCACTTTTCGGTTCCTTGCCTTCTTCTTGTTCTGGTGTAGCCTCACCGCCGGTACCAGTTTCTTGTTTGGGGCTTGATGTTATTTTCTTGTTAACTTTCCTCTTTTGGCTCGAACCACTTTTTTCGGATTTTCCCTTTCTTGCTTTGACTGAAGAAGATGCTTGGCTTGCCGGTGTTGCCTGAGATTCTGAGATTGTCATCGGAGTTAAAGCTTCCTCAGATATAAGGTAGGCTTGAGGTCCTGATTCATCTTCAGCACGTCTCTTCTTGGAATCTGGTGTACTAATGA
The DNA here is from genome assembly GCF_030686135.1 of Camelina sativa. NCBI lineage: Eukaryota > Viridiplantae > Streptophyta > Magnoliopsida > Brassicales > Brassicaceae > Camelina > Camelina sativa. Next base: position 8,630,187 of record NC_141893.1, read on the forward strand.
CCGATTCATGCTGTGTCTCTGAAATTTTTCCAACTTCGACCATAGCATTCTCAACTTTCTCCTTCGGGTCCTCGACAGTACCCAATGATGTTTCATCCTTAACATCAATTTCTATCAACTCTGTTTGGTCTGTTTTAACATCAGTGTCATCCTCTAAAAGCTTTGCTTCTACCTTGGACTCTGCACCCTCAGCGTCTGACTTCTTCTCAAGTGTGTCAAGAGAAGAAGTTACAGAGAGTTCGGTGCCACACTCAGATCCACTGAGCTCAGCTGGAGCCACATCTTCCAATGAGTGATCCTTTTTAGTGTTTGTAGCGTCTAGCGAATCTACATCTGTTTTTCCTTCTTCACCCAACACACCATCTTTAGAAGACATTGCTTTGTTTGAACCAGTAGATGTAGTTAATTCCTCAAACTTCGATTGAGCGGCAATGAAGGAAGGATTACTAGCCTTACGCTTCAAAGAATGTTTAGGCTGTCCATCCACATATTCAGGCTCTTCGAGCAAAGAATCTGGTTCCTTAGCAGCAGGTGGTTGAGACTGGATTGAGTCATAATAAACCTCTGCTGATGCTTCTGGCGAATCATATTGACTCATTTTCTCTGTCTCAGATAGCTGGGCTGCTAGCTTATTTGATTCATAGCTTGACAAATCAGTTTCAGTTTTGGTCTCTACCGTCGTGTCAGAGTTCAGCAAGTCATCTTGAGGTGATACTTTAACACTCTGTGTTTCTTCCAACCGTTGCTCTTCCGTTGTCAAATCTGATTTTGAAGTCTTCTCAGGTTTTGGAACAGACATCCACCTCTCCAACCAGTTCCAAGCAGAGCTAGGTTTTGTTGGATCACATTTAATGCTGATTGATTTTGTCTTGGGAGTTGACTCCATTAGCTATAAACCAAATATATAACAAAATGAGTATTACAAGAATATGAGTTTAGCTATCACAATATATACCTTGAATAGCCAGCCAGAAAGAACTAAAACCAAGTTTAAATACACATACATGCTTAGCAAACTTGTTTTCGAGAAGCTTTTGTGCGGCTGCATTTGCTTCCACTTTGTCCTGAAACAATAAACAATGTCGGTCCACAAGATTACATAGGGAAAACAAAGTGATACTGTTAACATAATTCAGCCATCTCAAAACCTTACCGAGATTGCTGAAACACGGCTACCATCTTTTGTGGAATGACGAGCACGAACCATTGTTTGCATCTTGACAATAGCTTGGACACAACGCAGTGAGCCCATGGCCTGACTCCTAACCAGGTGGCCACGAACTGCAGCTTGAAGTTTAATAACTTTCTTGCTCCTCAAAAGTTCTCTTCGCACCTGCAGTTCAATAACACCACAGTAAGAATAGTTTTCAGGACGGTTCTTCCTCAGGAACAAGGGGAATATGTTAACACATCTCAAACAAGTTCACAGAGTTAAGGAAAGCTTCTTCACATCCTTAGTAATAAAGAAAACACAGGAGAATAAAGGAAACAAGACCATACCAAAAAACCACGAACAGCAGCTTGGATGATCACGATAGCAGACTCATCAACATCTTCCTCACTTCCTTTTCTGATTATGACCACATCATCGGTTTCAGATTCTTTCGGTTCAACCTTACTAGCGTTTTCAACCTCGGGAGTAATAATGTCTTTCTCTACAGTGGATACATCAGCAGCATTTGGTCCTTGCAAATGATCAGTTGCAATGAAATCATCCTCCTCAGTTTCAGTCCCTTTCGATTCCACAAGAACAGGCAGCTCAGTTTTATGGTCAATCTGCTCCTCCTCCTCCTCCACCGTTTCGTTCTCAGCAGACTGGTTTTTTTTCTCATCCACATAGGTAACAACGGGGAATTGACTACTCTTCTTCTCATCATCAACAGAAAACGGCTGCTGCTTTTCAGAAACAAAGTTGTTGTTGTTGTTGTCAGGAGAAGGAGACTTAAGGAGAGCAGATTCAAGAGTTTCTCTAGTCCTAGTAGTAGCAGGAGTAGTCTCAGAGACAACACTAGTTATCAGGCCTCGCTGTTTCCCAGATTTCTTCCTGAAACTCCATCCACGCTTGTCACCACCAGAGCTCTTGTTCTACATCCAAAAAAAAAACAACACAATCTTTTTATTAAGTGCTTAAATCTCACATTTTCATAATAGAGAGGCTAAACAAAAGACACAACAAAACCATTTAAACCTAACAAGATCAAAACGGACAAAAAAAACAAAACCCTAAATTATAATTATTAAAAAAAAACCTTAGTAGACAAAAATTAGAAACTCAGAACTGCCAAAAAAAATCCGACCAGACACTGACGGAAGCACAATAAAAACAGATCTACGACACTTAGAAACACTCAGATCCTAAATTAGCAACTTGTTCAGTATCGCGAGGACTGTTGAGCCTTAAATTAAAAAAATGAAGAAACGAACAATTTGAAAAAGAAAAAGAAGAAATGTCAAAAACCTCGGCGGAGGTGGCGTTAGGTTCAGCGGCATCATCACCGCCGGCGCAAGCGATGATACGAAGACAAGAAGAAGCTGGAGATCTTCCCATGGATGATGTTCGGTTCTTTAGAAAAAGAAGAAGAAGACCGTTTTATCTTCTTCTTCGGAGTGGGATATGACGTTGGATCAGTAAAGAGAGAGAGAACTCAGAAGGTGTCGTTGGAAATTGGAGCAGAGAGAGAAGAGAGAAGTGAACTCAGAAGCGGATTACTGAAAAGAATTAAAATACGGTTAAGTCGCGCATTTGGAATCCGCCAGTCCTTTCTCTTCTCTGTCCGTTGAGGTGCCAATTAAAGCGATTTTACGCTGTCACTGTCAGAACTCTCTCGTGATGACTACATTTTCTTATTCCCTCCTCTCTCTCTCTCTTTTTTTTTTTCAAACTAAGCGATTTTACTAGAGTAACAACAAATTCACATTACTGTACATGCTTTTGAATTCGATTCATCATATATATGGGTTAAAAAAAAATTATGTATAAACGACTAAAAAAAATGTAACACACACAAAAATTGTTATGAATTTCCTGTTTTTAGAGGAGTACTAAAAAATAACGGTTGGATTGATTGAGGAAATGAATTATGAAATTAGTGGGGGGTTATTCAATTATAGCAAGTCGATAATGTTGGTTCACCTAATAATAATAAGACGCATGTGACTGTCATGTGCATCATGTCTTTTTTTTGGTTCTCTCTGATCGCTTTGAGGATTTTTATTAACTCTTTTTCTTTCCCCCTTTATATGTGGGGTTTATTTATTTATATAACTTTGTTTATTAAATTGTTTCTCTCAAAAACCCATTTGGTTAAAGACGTAAATATGTTAGATAAAAAAATCTATATTTGCAGTGTAAGCAATAGTGACAATGATATGTTGTGTAAGTAAAAAGTATTAAGACTTACTTATAGAAAATTGTTGTTTCTTTAAGCTTTTCCTTTATCTATTTAGTATCCTTATCTTGGCAGGTTAACTACTTTCTTCTTTCTTACCATTTCCATCTTATTTTATTTTATTTTATTTATTTGCAAGTATGTATATTCGATTTAAAGCAAAAAAAAACAACGAGAAAAAATTTGAAACTAGAACCGATGGGCTTTGTGGGCCTATAGCGGGCCAGATAAAGGGATAAAAAATAAGGAAAACCGTGGCTTTGAAAGAGCTAATGGAAGGTGTGGGGTATCTCTCTGTTACCAAACTGATCAAAGTCCTAACCACTACTCATTGTAACATTGACATGCCTTTTTGTCTTAATTTTTGCCACGTGTCGTTTTCACAGTACTGCCAGCTAGGTCAGCATATGTATTTGTTTTGTTTTGTAGCTTTACGACAATAAAAGTATAACATATCAAAGTTGTGGGTCTATTCTGAAAGTGATGGTAAATTATTACTCATGGCTCTTAACGTTGTGACAGTGTCACCGTATAGCCCCACTGCCTGATCTTTTTCTTATGTTTTCCCTTCATTTTCATTTTCACTTTTGTTATATAAATGACTGTGTTCTACTGAATAGTGTATACTACACACAAAGACTGATCTATTATACAAGTAATCCGAAGATTAATGAACACGTTAAAAATAAAATATTATCAGTTTGAGACTTTGACGCTTCGTACAAAAGAGTTTGACTCACCTATTTCCTCATTTCTTTTTCTTTTATACCACTATTAATAGGTTTATGCAATATGCTTAATGCAAATACTAAATGCAGACGAAGACGTGAACAAAGGAAGCCCGTAGTCGGCAACTAAAAGCCAAAGGTGGTTGATTCAAACTTCAAAGTGGTAGAAAGTTTAAGCGATAAACTATCAGGGCTTGCGTGTGAAAGATGAACCAAACCTTTCACGACCTTGACCAATATGATTAACCTGAAGACCAAACCTAAAGTGGGATTATACTAATATTTTAAATCAGAAGAAGCATCACTAATTGCTTCCGTCCTAAGTTAAATATCTCAAACTTATTTCACTGTTTTTGTCGCACTCACCGACAGAACGCCATTTTTACAACATCATTATCTTCAAAAGCTCTATTTTAAGTATCAATTATCTCAGTAAATAACAAATTTATAGGAGCGGATTATGAATCTAAGCATAAACATGATAACTACAAAAATACACAATGATTCATACAAAAAGCAAAACACATGCTTCATGCCATGCCATCACAAGTCAGTAAAGGACAAAACCGTAGCAGTTTCTTTTTCTTTTTCTGAGAAAATCTGAATTCTGAATATTGAAAACGTTATCTCTAGAAATAAATCATTCGATGTGGTTTACATTAAAATACAGAAGCCGATAAAAATTCCACATGGAATTACAAATGTTTAATGAAAAAAAATAAAAAGTGATTATGAGTCTCTCATTGTGTGAAGAAAGAAACAAAAACTGTTAAAAAGAAACCACATCGAGCTTAGAGTCAGTAGTTTTAAGACTTACGTGGCCTTCCTCTTCTTCCACCGGTCTTCACCGGCGGAGCCTTTCCGTTACCGGTGCGGCCGCCGCATCCACGTCCTCCACGGCCACGTCCTCTGCCACGAGCGCTCTGTTTCTTGCCGTTGGCCTCTTCTCCATCTTCACTGTAGTCACTGTCCGCATCACTACCTTGAGGTTCCTTCTCCTTGTCGCTGTTATCTTCATCACTGTCTTCTTCAGAATCAGAAGAAGCTTTTGATGCTTTCCTCTTTTTAGAAGCAGCACCTCTTTTGGCAGCTTGTTGCTTCGGCGGCAAAGTTTCTTCCTTGACTTCTTCTACAATCTCTGCACACAACAATCAAATACATCAAGAAATGTTCAAATTCTGTAGGGGATTAATAATATTAATGTGAATATACCTTCTAATGATCCTTTGCCGTCATAGATCTCGAGCTGCAGAAAGAATAAATAGCGTAAGTAAACAGATGAGGAAATACCAAACCTTGAAGAGAAGTATCATCTTGAGCTTTCTATTGAGGGCTCAAATTAAAAAGAACTGGCTCTCTTGCTTTTGTTACCTGCTCAAGTCGATCAGCGATATCTGTTCTGTCAACTATGACCATTGAATGGCAAAAACCGCATGCCACACTACAGAAAAACATACACAAGGATTTTAGAAAAATTCCCAACTTTCTCTGAGGCAAACACTTGAGAAACTCACCCCATTACATGCATTCCCTCGAGCATATCCACCTTTTTTGGCGCAGCAGAGGATCTGAAACGAGAAAGTAGCAGGGTTTATAATGATAATCATATGTGGTTTTTCAACAAAAATTTAGTTATAGTATGGCATACTTTTGACCGTTGGGGCCATAACCAAGTTCTCCATACTGAGCATGACCCCAACTTATGCAAGAACTATCGGCACCAACAAAATGATGCATGCTTCCTGAATCCATCCAACGCAAGTTCCAACCACTGTGTGAGGAAAGAACAATGCTACATTAATTATCAAAAAGCAATATATCAATCGGTGGAATCTGATTAAGACGAACCTTAAATCCATCATAGGTTTAGGGTACATCCAATCATCACCATTGTTCTTTATCTTTCCCCACATATATAACTGCCCTCCACCTGAAATGAAAACCCAAACAAGTTAAATTTAATTTTAAATACAGGACCAGAAGACTGACACGAGGTAAAAAGACAGTTCAGGTTAGAGTCACTTGCCAGCGGTACAAGCGGAGTTTGCAGCACCAGCAGAAAGAATGGCATTAGGAGGCAAAACATTATTCCTCTGAAACACATCAATACGGCGTGGAGCCCACTCATCTTTCTGCTCCCTATGTCCAAGCCTGAAATTGGTAACCAAACATCTCATGAGGAAGAGGAAGAGGAAGTTAATTTCCATCTACAAAGCTTAAATATGAGCCAGTACCAACCTTCCATATCCACCAAAGCCCCACCTGTCATATGTTTTAAAAGATATTAGCAGCTGATGCATCAGAAATATTGAAGTTTCAAAAAATTTGAACAGATATGTTACTTACGTGTAGAGAAACCCATTCTTATCTACGGCCACTGATTAAGGGAAAAATTAATTATCAGAATGAGTATTTAGCTTCCTTGAAAGACAGATTGAGGACAGAGAAGAGTGACAGAAATATTGTTTCTACCAGTATGATTTGTTCCACATGCAACTTTGACAATGGTTTCCTTTGCAAGAGAAGCGATGGCTTTAGGACGTGGCTGAGCTTCGTAGGCGAGCCTGACTGAACTATCCTTCATATTGAACTGAAACGAAAACACATACAATGTAATTTGGTTTAAAGTAACTGATGGAGACATTTTACCTAATTATTCATCAAGTAAAATTCAGAGAGACTAAAGTAACTAATCAATACATAGGAAATTTCCATAACATTTCAAATAACAAGAGCTCAAAACTTATTGCAGATAACTAAGTTACCTCATTATCAGTTCCATGACCAAGTTGACCATACTGTGGGAGACCGGCAGTCCTATAAACAAACAAACACTCTGCAATTAAGCAAGAAGTCTGACTAAAATAAGACCTGACTAAAAGAAAATCCGAAAATAACAGACTAGACCAAACTGAAGAAACCATACAGAATAGAGGCTCCTTCAGTAGATGATAACCACACAGTGAAATCAGCCCCACAGGCAACGTTTGTGACCTCATCAGACACAATACAGGGAAGAGGCGATGATTCAACTTCTACAGAAACAAAGCCTGCAAAATACAAACTTTGAAACCATTAGAACTGAAGACACAAGCAGATATAAGTACAGTTTGTCATACCGTTTTTGGCTGAACCCGAACCCAACTGTCCATACTTATTCCATCCAAAAGCAAGGGACTGGCCATCATCACTAACCACTACCGTGTGGTTCCTCCCTGCTGCCGCTTTCACAATTTTGTGCCTTCAATAGAAACATGACAAGAAAAAGCAAAAAAAAAGCTCAATGCCTAATAACAACCAATTCAAAGCTTGATCAATCTAGCAAGGAAACAGAAAAAAAAAAAAAAAACTCACTTAGAGAGCCCTGACACAACCGTTGGCCTGTCACGTTGGATCATATCTCCATGGCCTAATTGTCCTTTCTAAACATACAATTTCACATGAGAGAAGCTTATACAAAGTAGTAACCCATTTGTAAACAAACAAAAAAAAGAAGAAACGAAGGTGGATCAGAGCATTACCTCATTGCGTCCCCAGGTGTAGCAACGACCTTCAACGTCCAATGCCACACAATGAAACGAAGCTACATTTACACAGCAAGATAAAACACAGTTAAAATAAAAAAAATATAAAAAAAAGGGAATCAAATCGATTTCACCAAATATCACAGATTCAGAAAACTCTTGAGGAGGAGGAGTGAAGAAGAGGAAGTTTTACCGCAACCAGAGGCGACGAATCGAATGTTAATGCCGACGAGAGGCCTTAAACGAGTAGGAGAGACCAAGTTACCTTCCATCCCACCTTTGCGTTTCCCAACGATATCCCAAGCCGTAGCGCCACAAAACAATAGCTCACCTCCCTTCTCCTCCTCCTCCGAGCTCTCTTCCTTCTTCTTCTTCTCCGCCAACGACGAATTCATCGCATCTGCCATAAGCTTTGTTTCAAAATTTTCAAAATTTTTCTAGATCCAATAGACGAGTTTCGTTCGGGGGGTAAACGCGGCGAATCGGAGGAAAGCTTTAAAAGTTGGCGGGAAAACAACGGCTAGTGATACTGACAGAGCAGATCAGAAGCGACGACAAGGAGGATTGAAGAAGGGAAAGAAAAAAAAAAAAATGGGAGAACCAAATTCAGAAACCCTAAAACACACAAAAACAAAAATATTATATAAAGGACACAGAAGAGAGAACTAAAACGAAAGAAGCAACAAAATAAAAATAAAAAGAGAGAGAGAGAGATAAAGTGAGGTGAAAAAATATATATAAAAAGACTAGAGTGAGAGAGATTAAATTGAAGAGATTTCATTTGGGGATTTCTCTATTACCAAAAGAATATACATTACTTTATATAAGAAAATTAATTCGTTAATATTTTGCTTTCTTTTGGCTTTGCTTTTGTGTAACGTTTTGTCTCTTCTTTTCTTTTTTCGTCACTATCTTTTGTTTTGTTCACTTCACTCGTGTGGAAAATTTTACTTTATTAATGTGCTTTTTTCTTGTTTCTATTAAATTACAAAAGTTTTGTCTTCCTAAATAAAGGAATCCCTATATTAGGTTTGGTGGTATAAAGAAGTAGTGAATTTGATTATATGGTGTATTTCAGTAATGAAATCTCTCGGAATAATAACGGATTTAAGTTCAATAGAAGGAAATATGGAGGTTGAAACAGAGGGGCAATGTTTTCAGAATCTGAAGAAGCAATGTAGCAAACATTCGTTGATTTCAAGTGAAAAGTCTACAAAAAAAAAAAGTGAACATAAAGGCCAACAAAGCCCAAAACGAAATTGTGAACAACATTAAATCCCGGCCCAGTTTTCTAAACAAACACAATTTTAAATGTAGCCAAGGTTTATTTTAAATTTAACTAATACTGTACATTTTTACCAACACAAATTAAAGTCATAAACTAAAAATTTAGTATATAAACTATCGTCACCTAATTGTGAGATTACTATGTCCAAGTATCTTTCTTTATTATGCGTAGAAAAGTAAATCCAGATTAGTATGTTTTCGTCAAGTATCATATTAATAAATACAAACTTATACAATATTATTCGTCTACGCGTGCTTCGAAAATGTGTCTTAGATAAATTATTATTTAATTTTATTCATATCACGTCTCATTATATTGTTTACTCTCTTTTGTTCCTTTTAATTGTATACAATCACAAATATTTACATGTAAAAAATATATTTTATTTCAAATAATAATATTTTCTGTATTGGCAATCAGCTCAAACAACACAAAATTATTCTCCCGCGCTGTAGCGCGGATCCAACTCTAGTTAAAAGATATTTTCTCTCTCCTTGTTTTGTAAGTGTGTGTTTTTTTTTTCGTTTTCTTTAAAAGTGTTGAAGTCAAATTTGTTTTGTTAGCTAGTTTTTTAATTTGTTTACTATAATTTTTTGTTTGTGTTTCTTTACATGCCGAGAAAGAAAAATAAATAAAGCTGTGTAAATAATGAATACAGTATGCTATTTATTATAAATAATGGCACAAAAATCAGCTGATTGAAATTAGGAAATGGTATATTCAAACTGAAAAAGACAAAATATGGAAACAATAGAAAATATAATAGATAACCACGTGGTGGTGGGCTAGTAGTTCCCATTTGGTTAGAAGAGTTGCCCTGTTGGTCTAAGTCAGGGATCAATTATCTCCAGATGCGGAATTGCTACTCATTTATTATGTGACCACATGGATATGGGCCCTTGCTTACGGCCTATTTGAATATCCGAAGAGAGGGTCTATCCGTGGGCTGCACTTCCCCCAGGGATTAGTCTCGGGCCCTCCATAGACCTGAGGATTTAGCCTAAATTATGAAAAAAATAGAAAATAGAATAAATCAATACTGTAGAATTGTAGATCTTTTTTAAAAGAAACAAAAAAAATACTTTACCAAATCCACTTGAGAAAATTGGATAAATAAAGCCTATGGATATTAAGGCCCAACCCATTAGTAACCCACGAAAACGTTTGGTAATTAATTATTAATCAACCAATCAAATTCGAATACGGAGATCGCACGTCAGCCTTCTCATCTCCTCTGCATAGAAAATTCCAATTTCCCAAAAACCGGTTCGCTCCATTTATTCATTTCTCCAAAATAACCGTCTTTTTAAAAATAAAAACCGCTTTCAACATCATTACTCATTATATAAGTGAAATCATCTCTACTACACACATACATCGTACGTTCACTTTACTCTCGCAATCATAAGTAACTGTCGGAAGTTTTCTTTTTGACAGTTATCATCATCATCTTCCTCTCGATCGAAGTCTCTTTGCTTCTCTCTCTCTCTTTCTGTTCTCGTTTTGAAGAAATGGCACGTACGAAGCAAACTGCTAGGAAATCCACCGGTGGAAAAGGTCCAAGGAAGCAACTCGCTACCAAGGTTCGTTCTTCTGTCTTTTCTATTCTTCTCATTACTTTTTTCTTTTTCTTTTATATCTCGAGTATATTATTGAGATCATGTTAGCGTGACGAATTACGTTTTGAGAATCGGTTTCTCATTCTGTTTTTTTTTTTTTGTGTTATTTAAGGCGGCGAGGAAAACTCCTCGTAGACCGTACAACGGTGGTATAAAGAAGGCTCACCGTTTCCGTCCCGGAACCGTCGCCCTTCGGTGAGTTTCTGTTTTCTACTCTTCTTCGATAAATCCTTCCATTCAATGTTGAAAGCGTACGGTTGTTTATTTTGTGGGTGGTGGTGGTGGGTAGTGAGATACGTAAGTACCAGAAGAGCACTGATTTGTTGATCCGCAAACTGCCTTTCCAGCGTCTTGTTCGTGAAATCGCCCAAGATCATAAGGTATATAACTTATCAAAGTTCTTGTGAGAAATTAGTTTTTCGTTTTTGTTTGGTCATTTTGGTGAAAGATATATATAATCTGATATGAATTTATTACATAGGTTGATCTGAGGTTCCAAAGCCATGCCATACTCGCGCTCCAGGAGGCAGCTGAAGCATACTTGGTGGGTTTGTTCGAAGACACCAATCTCTGTGCACTTCACGCCAAAAGGGTCACCATCATGCCCAAAGACATTCAACTGGCTAGACGCATTCGTGGCGAACGTGCTTGAATCATCTTGATGATCTTGTAAACTTATCTAATATTAAATATTGTTAATTTGTATTTTGTTTTCGTTTGTTCTTTGATGGGAGGAGATAGAATCATGTAAATAGTGTGAGATTCGTACTCTGTTATAACCCTTTGGTGTGTTTCCTATCTTTCTATCGTTGATTCTTTAGGACTTCTCTTTTGCGTCTTGTTGTTAAAACAATATGTTTCGTGAATGTGTAATGAAGTGTTTTCTGAATCTCTTCGTATTTTTTTAGTTTTGTTTCATACGCAGCCGGCAGCTCTTGTTATAATGTGGCCAACATTTTTATCTTTTCTATTGGAAAAAAGTCTACGTATATGCTTAAGTGACAGATTGATAAATTAGATTTCTTATTTAATGGTTTCTCTATTCGCCAATAATGAATTTGGCCATTTGGGGATCAATTGTTAATGTTTCCATCTGAAAGAATACTCATCATCAAAAAAAAAACTGAAAGAATACTCTTTAATTATTTTATATGATTCGAGAGATATATAATATGCTGTAAAGATCTTAGATGATTTTTTTTCAGTCAATAAATTGAATGATTTTTTCAGTCTAGAAATCGTGTCTTCTATATGGTTTGCTTAGCTAGCTAATTTCGTCGTTCGAATGTTATATGTCGCATCTAAAACAGAGTTTGTAAAGATCTTAAATGATTTTTTTCAGTCAAGAAACTGAATGATTTTTTCAGTCTAGAAATCGTGTCCTCTATAGCTAATTCTTCGTTCGAACGTTATATGTTGCATCTAAAACAGAGTTACAGAAAAAGGTCAGACCAATTTTAAGTGCATGATTGCTTCTGGTTCCAGCATTTTCTAGTCTCTGTCTGAAGATCAAGTTGACAAGTTTTACTTCTTTGCTATTTCATCACTTTGTGCTTAAGATACACTAGCATTTAATTTCCTGTTTCAGTTCATACCAAGTTTTTCCCCCTATTTATATTAATCCCTTAACTTAATGTACATACAGGTTTGAACACGTTACCCTCGAAATTATACGAAGTTAAAGGGGGTCTTTTTGTAGTGGATGAATTATTATTAGTCTTGAATTTCTTAATATGTATATCAATGAAACAACCGACACAAAACAAGAGTATCCAATTAATTTATTATCATCAAATCAAGAACACACATTTTTAATTATTACATTCATGTACAATTAAATTAGGTTCTTCCTTAAAGAACCAATTCAACCAATAAATAAAACATACACACAGCCAGAAAGTATTAAAAATATATATATATATATATATGGATCACTACTGTAACCTTACCCAAACACCTTCGCTTGGTATGTTTTGATTCACCACAAACATCATATAATAACCAGGCTGTGCAATAATCGCCAACTTCGGAGTCCTCACTTGAACCTCATACGTCGTTGATCTACCTTTCCTCGTAAACTTAACATTGTCCAAAACCAAAAGCCTCTGATTCATCGAGAAGGAATGAGTTGTGAAGGAAGGGAACACCATTGTAACTTTCACCGGACCCGTAACTTCTCCGATGACACTAAACTTCACCTTCAGATTCATCCCATACTTTATCCTGGACTGCGATTTAGGAGATTGAATCCTCGGACGAAGATTAGCAAACTGCTGTTCAAGATAAACCGGAGAGAAAGCTTCCAACCTTAACTCCGTGGGGAAAAGCACTCCGGTGAATTCATAGAACGCATGAGGATTGCTTCCTCCGACAAGAACCCTACCGTCACGTAAAAGAACCGCCGCGGAGTGATACATTCTCGGGATTGTACTCGGGTTCATGGTCTCAAACCTCGTGTTAACCGGATTCTCGGGATGGTATACATCCGGTGCCAAAACCGGTTCACGACCAAGCTCCCATGCAGCAGAACCAGAAGCTCCACCGTTAATGATCAAAACATCTCCGTTAGGTAAAAGCGTCATATCTCCCATGACTCTAGCATGCGGCATCGTCTCCACCGTCCATTGAGGATCCGCATCGTTGATCTTGATCCTCGCACACGTGTCAAGCGCTTTTACGAAAGTCTTCCTTCTAAAAGCGAGGTTGTACGATCCTTTCGGTGCACCTCCACACACCAGAACCTCTGCCTCGATTTTCGCCGCTTCAAGATTCTTCAACGGTAATAGCACGGCTGAGCCAGTGCTCGGATAGCTCCTGGGATCACCACCGGGGATCGCCGGGAAAGTTTTCACCACCGTGTTCTTAACATAGTCGAGTAGTATCGCTCTGTTATTAGCGAATATAAATAAGTTCCCATCGGTGTTCATGAACACATAAGGATAAAGATTGTTCTCTTGTCCTCGATCATTAGTCTCAGCCAAAAACGGCAACGCAACTACGTTAGGATTTGTCGTTTTGGGGAAGAACTCGTAGTTGAACTGTCCTTGACCTCCGATGACGATTTGTTGTTTACCGTCGGGAAGAAGATGGTTAGAAGAGTACCATCTTCTCTTCGAGAGACCGTTGTCGATTTCGACCCAATCACATTGGTCGTTATTACAAGGAGAGAAGGTTCTCGCTTTTAGCGCCCCGTCTCTATCTCCACCGGTTTGGACGAGAACACCGTCCGGTCTAACCGAACCGGATGAGCACCATGTATTTGATTGTACCGTTAAGGGACGGACGGTGTTCATCGCGACGTCGTATTCGATCGAGTGAGCTGTGCAGTCCATTCTCGAGACGGCGTCGTTCGGGTTGTCACGGCAGTTACCGTTAGGAAGAGATATGTTCGATGGTCCGAAGTTGGTTCTGTCGAACATTACGACACGGTCGTTGCGGAGGAGCTGCATATGCATCGCGGAGATTCCGACGTTGGGGAGGAGGACGTTCCATGATCCTCCAGCGGCGGAGGACAGGTGGCGTGTTAGGAGGAGTTGGAGTGATGCTAGGAAGAGAGCATAGATTATGAATGTCGCCCGTGCTGCCATTTTGTTGTCTCTTATTTGATGATTTTCTTGTTTATGAAATGTTTTTGTGTTGTGTGATGATGAGAATTGTGTTGTGACTTGTGTTGTTTATATAGTGGTCTACGGGACATTAGTATACGTACGTTACGATTGTTAGCTCTGAATATTAAAATTTGCAAGATAGTATAATCAAGGTCTCGACTATTATTAAGATTTTATATGATTAAGGTTGGTTGAAGGAAAATAACAATTTTGTTTTCATACCATTATAATTTCTTTCAAACTTCTAAGACTATTAGAGTATGGACATTAGTGTAGGACACATTAATAAAATTATTTTCAGAGTTTCTTAAGTTTGGTATGAGCATTGTTACCCTTCACAATTGATCTCCTGAATAAAATAATAATATTTTAAATTTAAAAGATTAATTATTTAAATTAATAAATAAAAATATATTAAACATATTAGAGAGAGAGTCAGAAAGAAAACACAAATGAACTGGACGAACCGATTTTTGGGTTCGCCCTACCCAAACAACATCAACCACGCAGATGGTGCCACATATAACGAAGGACGCAGCAAATTACGTCCCGTTTGGAGAAACATTTCTTCGATAATATGTTTATTTTGATTTAAATTTATAATTTTAATATCGAATGACGACCAAACTAACGCTAATGCACTTGCTCTTATTTGATGGTCTTCCACAACCGTAAACGTTAGTGATAATTAACTTTTAGTTAATAACGATTTCAGACGTTATCAAACTGTACAAAATGGTTTTTTACGACTGGTGTGAAACGATGCAAAAGAAGTAAAGAACCAATATACAAACTCCAAGGGAGACGTCGTCATCTTTTTTTCCTTCAAGTATATCATACTAATTCATATTTATCCTTTGCATGTTTCTCTAAAACAAAAAAGTTCAGCGGCGATTTTAATGTTCTATAAAAGAATTCATGAAATTACAATTGAAGTTTCATTGTCTGATTTTAATTCCATTGTAATGCTTATAAAAAGATTTCAAATCGATTTTTAATAGGAATTGAAGAAGGTCTTCACTGTACATATATGTTTTGATGTTTAATTTTGGTATCCACATTTCACCAGAAAAACATTTATGGAGATAATTATGTATGATCCATTATTTCATTAACTCTCTTTTTTTCTTTTCTATAAAATCACATATGATAAATCATCTATTTTCTGTAAGTATATGATTGTATTCAAATAATAATAATTAGTAATCACTATTTGAATGATTACATAAATCAGAATATGATTCGTGAAGGAAACACATAATGTATTCATATTATTGGATTTACATAATCCTCGAGAGGGGCTTCATATGTAATTATCGATTATTTGATTAATTAGTTTGGGAAACTGCAGGGACGAATTAATGATGGAGATGTTGTGTTAACTTCAAACACATATGCATGCAAACTATATATTATAATTATACAAGTCACAAGAGTTCTTTACGTTTTAGTTCACCAAGCAGGGGATGTTCTTCTGGTTCGTTGCATACTAATTATTATGGTCCTCGCAAGTTTTCTACTACTAATAATAACAAAACAAGTATAAAATAAACATACAAACGCATATCAGTTTTTAGAAAAACATTCATGCACATTAAATCGCTGCCTCGGTGTAGTCCCGATATTAAATATTTGTGAGAATTCTATAGTATGTATAACATTAATTATTTAGCATATTAAGTTTGTGAGTAAATTCGAGTTTACATGAGTTTTGGACTAATATTTCTATATACCATTCTAATCCAACGAAGGGTTTGGAGTCTTTGCACTAATCTTATCATCTAAATGGAAATAAATAATAGTCGTTGTCATTATGTTTAGTTAAACATTATAAAATGCGTAGCATTTGCAACAATACCTATAATAGAATTAATAAACTCCATAAGATTCATCATATATCTTGATATATACACTGAAATGCTTACAATAAATTTCGTATTTATAGAACTATTTCAAATGTTATGTACACACATTTGTAAGATTTCACAACAAAAATTTATATTGACTTGGTGTCAGATATAAACGAATCCACTTGTTAATTTGTTTCGAAATGGAAATACATAAAAATAACAATTTCGCATTATTTATTCACATTGTGCAAATATATTAATATATGGTCCATTTCTTTCAACTCCTTTTTTTATTGGCTTGCTTTGGTGTCAACCGTCTTAGTTTTTGGTATATCATTGCATTCAAATAATTTTAACACACGATATATGTACTATCTGTCGAATGAACATTTTTATATTATTGGATTCACATCATCTTCGACGGACTTGTATGTACGTAATCGATTATTTGAGATTAATTAGTTCGGTAGGCTGCAAAGGGACGAGTTAATGATGGCGGTGTTGTGTTAACATAACATCAAACATGCAACTATATATTATACGAGTCAAAGTCCGTAACGTTTTTGACCTCCAAGGAGCTATATCATCTGGTTCATTGCATGTTAATTAATTTGGTCGTCCCAAGTTTTCTAACATATGAACTGCATGCGAATAAAGAAACGAATGTCAATTTTCAAAGAATCGCAAAACATTCATGCATATCAAATAGTACTATTGTGTTTGTCCCAACTCCCAACGATGTTAAGTTAGTTATATAAACATATTTGAATTCGGTGTTAAATTGATTTTTCGTAGTTAGATTTTTATATCTCAAAACAAATGCTATACTTTTCCTTTGTTTATTTCATGTTAGATGAACTTTTCTGATACACACCTTTTTCACTCAATAATACGTACATTCGCATGTTGAGTTATGACTGGACATGCTTATTTTTTCTCCCTACACAGACGACGTATATGTTTACTTACACATTTGTAAATTAATATAAGCCGTATCACCAAATCTAATGATTGACGGATGACATTCCATTCATGAATGCAGTTAGTTGACTCTTTGTATTTTTATGTTGCTAATGCTAATCATTTGCATCCTATTTTCGCGCTACCATATTATAAACACACACACATACATTAACATGTTTTTAATCGGTTATAATTAGATTGTGTTTTAAGAAGTCAAAAAAAAGAAAAAGATTTTGTTTGGAAGCTGTTCATGTTATGATTTATTCTCCACCATACCTTATTATATATAAGTTTCGCTGACTTAGTTAATGATTATTATACTATTTGAAAAAATGTTAATCTAATGGTTATCGTCGCTCGAAAAATCATCTCCCATAGAAGTGGCATCATGTCAACTACGACCTGTGATTAAAAGTTCATGCTGATCGGCTTAAGCATTCATATAGATATTGCTCACGGGAGAAATTTTTTAAACAGATCCGTTGCATATAAAGCAAACAAACACTAAACAATGCCTTATCTTGCAACTTTTATTCATTCATACATACTAACAGGAAACAGAAATTCCATACCAAATAACCATGTCAATTAGTAATCAAAAATCATCAAATGTCATGACTATAAAAACTCAAAAACCACTTTTATTCTTCTTAACCATCGTATGTATATAATAGTTTCAAAATTTCAGTATTTTTTTTAAGTTTTGGATTCGACTTTCCCAACAGGCTAGTATTTAGATAAATATTTCCTAGTAAAAACATCGTCAAGCAAAATCTTTCAACTCTTTTACAGAATTAGAAAATTGTGCATTGCAAAACTCCAAAAAAACAAATATGTGAATGAAATGTTTATTACGGTACGGTTTTGTTACATTTTTGGTACGGTTTGGTTAGCTAATTTAAGACCGGTTTAATTTCACAGGCCGACGTACGGCCGGCAATGACTAAACAATCAAAATCAAATCATTTATTATATTGACAGAAAAAAAAACAAAAGAAGATTGGTTTCTCTGTTTCTCTCCCAAATCCTCAAAACACATTTCTTTTGTTGTCTCTTTGCCGATCAGATCTCATCGGACGAGCCATGGCTTCAAGTTTCAGCGGCGATGAAACTGCTCCTTTCTTCGGATTCCTCGGCGCTGCCGCCGCTCTCGTTTTCTCCTGTAACAACATCTGAATTTCCCATTCCCCCGATCTCTCTTTTTCCTTTTCGCACAAATTGAAATCAACGATTTGATTCTGATCCAATCCGATCCGATTTTGTTTTTTTCAGGTATGGGAGCAGCGTACGGTACAGCTAAGAGCGGGGTTGGTGTAGCGTCGATGGGTGTTATGAGACCAGAGCTTGTTATGAAATCTATTGTTCCTGTGGTTATGGCTGGTGTTTTAGGTATTTATGGTCTCATCATTGCTGTTATCATCAGTACTGGAATCAACCCTAAGGCTAAGTCTTACTATCTCTTCGATGGTTATGCCCATCTCTCTTCTGGTCTTGCTTGTGGTCTCGCTGGTCTCTCTGCCGGTATGGCTATTGGCATCGTCGGTGATGCTGGTGTTAGGTAACTTCTCTATCTGATTCCACGATGATATTATCTATAGGCTGGCTAATTCAATTTGTTCTAAGATGTTGAACTTTTCTTAAACATATCTTAGGCTTGTTTTGGTTTGTGTTTGTGTTTGATTCTCTGTCAAGTCTCGATTGATTCTTTGTTCATACTTGAGTCAAGAAAAGATTCAAACTTTTATGATCCTGAAGTTGATCATCTCTAGGCTAATTCAATTTGTTCTAAGATGTTGAGCTTTTCATAAACATATCTTAGGCTTGTTTTGGTTTTGTGTTTGGTTTGATTCTCTGTCAAATCTCGATTCTTTGTTCATACTTTGAGTCACGAAAAGATTCAAACTTTTATGAACCTGTGATGATGAAGTTGAACATCAAGGTAGTTTTTGATTGATTCAACATCACGAGAGCTTAGTTCTTTTCATACTAGGGCTGTTCTGTCTTGTTTTGCTATCTTAAAGTCTTTTAGAAATTGGTTGTGTTAGTTGTTGTTACTGGATGTGAGAATCTAAGGGTGCATGATTTAGCAGCAGCTCCTGATATTGTTGCCATGTGTTGTTATAATGTGAGTGAAAATGTTTGTCTTTGTAATCTCGTGTCTTTGTGTGATGCAGAGCCAATGCACAACAACCGAAGTTGTTCGTGGGAATGATTCTGATTCTCATCTTTGCTGAAGCACTTGCGTTGTACGGTCTCATTGTTGGTATCATCCTCTCTTCTCGAGCTGGTCAATCTAGAGCCGAGTGAAGCAATTCAAAAGTATCTCTGCTATATGAGCTATAAGTCCTTGTAATGGTTTGGTGTTCTTTTGTGGTATTGTGAGTTTTGAGTTTCTCATGAAAACAAACACCATGGGTGAAAATTATTTGACTTTTGGTTTCAAAACCATTTATTTTTATTTTCTTTGCACACTACATATATGGATACATCAATAAGTAATAAAATATGACCATTCTCTTTTTGCCTTTCATTTTTTGTTTTCGATTCACTAAAGTATGAACTGACAAAGAAAAAGAGGAGACCGAGAAAATATTATTGAAGACCTTGAAAATTATTAACAAACTTCTCTCATCATCAAGAACATTATTTGGTTTCGAGTTTGCAGAACATTATGAGTTTCCATGAGACAAAAAAACATGGATTCAAGGGTAATACAGTAAAATTTCTATAAATTAATAAGGTCGGGACCATGAAATTTTATTAATTTATAGAGGTTTTAATTTATCGATAAATTAATAATTTTTAATTTATCGATAAATTAATAAAATATTGATTTATCGATAAATTAATAAAATATTAATTTACGAAAAGATTTTCTCATTTTCTTATCATTCACATTTTTATAGAGTTTTTTTTTTTAATTTATAATCTTGGCTATCGTAATAGGATGAATGTCAATTGTTTACTATATTATTTAGGTAAAAATGATAAATGTTAGAAATTTAGAGTTTAAAATAAATTGCTACTACTATCCTTCATGGTAATGATGAAGTCGAAAATGATATTGCGATACTTTTAGAACCAATTACTCGTATTTAGGACTCTCCACAATTTTTGAATGCAATTTGAGAAGATAACAATGAAAAAGATTAGAGAACTCCAACAAGAATGCAAATTCAAGAATATGAAAACAACAATAAAGTCATATCTCACTATATTTTCTTAGATATATATGTATATATATATATTTAGTTTATTTGATTATTAATTTATGATATTAATGAGACCATATTTTTACATAGGATTTCCAAAAAAATATTATCTTATTATTTTATCGAAATGTGTTATTTTTTACACCAGCCTAACTCGGATCGGAATAATTTATTAATTTATAGCGAGTATTAATTTAAAGAATATTAATTTATAGAGGTTCTAGTGTAGTTTAAGCAATACAATTCCAAAAAAAGGTGAAACAAAAAGCCTCTTATAGATCACTAAAAGAAGCTTCAATTCTGAAAGAGATGCTAATTAGATTCTTTAGGCTGAAACAACGGCTTGTTGTTTTGAAGATTCTTCGCTTTCTTGCAAGCTCTCATAGTATTTGACAAGAACATTCCATCCACTCGGACACATAAACCCATCTGGAGGATTCTCCCCTGTTCTTGCATAAGTTCGCATCTACAAGAAAAAAAAACAAGAAAACCGAGAAAAAAAAAACAGGTGTAATCGCAATCAAGAAGAATCTTGGAAACTGGAGCCTTCAGTAAGACTCAAAAGACTTGAAACTATCTCTTACCTTTGTTCCAGAAATGAAAAGAAACTCTTTTGCACGAGAAGGATCGAAAAATGCCATCTTCTTCTCGACTGTATCATAAGCTGCAACCTGAAAGATACAAACAACACACATGATTGAGAATTGAAGCAGCATATTCAGAGATAATCAAGAAACTAAGATTTTGCAGTCAAGAAATTATGTTCTGTTACCCTAAATGGAAGAATATTTAGTTTCTCAAGTCCAGGGGCCATGCTTAAGACTTTCTTCCCATGATCAGGATCATAAAGATCTCTCTTCTCAGTAGGATGGCCCATTCCTGCAGGATCACGACCTACAATGTAGAAATTAGCACCTGCGTTGATCCTAGCCTTGGCGTGCCATTGAACTTCAGTTGGACCAGCATAGTGCATTGGTGATGGAAATATCGAGACAATAGTAGTTTCTGGGTCAAGAACTCCATCTTCTAGAACCTACAACATCATAATCAAATAAAATCATAATCTAAATGATTAATAAGGAAGACAAACTCGAGAAAGACCAGTGAATTATTCACCTTGCTATGTTGTTCCATTCTAACATCAAGAGGAACATCATCAGCTTTCGTGAAACCTCCTAAAGGATGAAGCAAGAGAATAGGGTTCTTGTAACCCATATCCAAAAGCCTTTTGCGTGTATCATTCATCAACAAAGCATGTCCATTGTGCACAGGATTCCTTAACTGGAATGCAAACACAGCATCGGCCTGACGATTATCAAACTCTTTCCTAAGCTGTTTGGGAGAGAGCCTGTAATGATCAAGCCCATCGTTATACTTAATCGGCTCAAAAACTTCTAAATCGCCACCAATGAGCCAGTTTCCAGATGGAGTAATGTATTCTTCCACATAAGGCAATCCTGGAGAAGTAGTTCCCCAAGTTCTAGCTATCCTTTCTTCCTTGTTGTGTTTGTATATCTCTACACTGCAATTCACCAAAGGAAAGATTCAAAACAAGAAAAAAGTCCATTACTTTAAAAACAGGATTACACACATCAACAAGCCAGCGAACAAAAGAACCGAGATTGAAGTAGTTGAATGTCAAATTGTTCAATTCAATGCTTCCATAGCTATCAAAGAAGCTCTTTTTACATAGTCTTCTCCTTGAAGAAACATAACAAAGTTGTAATTTTTTATATACTTTTAGTTTTTACCTTCGGAGAGAAGCGATGATATCACCTTGGGGGCAAACAAGAGCAACATTTTGGGATGATCCGATCTGTTCTTTGGCCTCATCATCAATGGCAAGAACAATAGGAAGAGACATGTTGACAAAAGTCCCATTTTGTAACCTAAGAGAATTAAAATGCAAACTTTGCAAATACTCATCTTCTCTCATGAACCCTTTCAAAGGACTAGCCCAACCTTCGCTAATCACATGTACCCACTCAAGATCAATCTTCGTAAGCTTCACTTTCGGCATCGTCTCTGATTCAGCTTTCTTCGCCCCAATCTCAGATTCCGGTACAATCAATTCCACCAATTCACCACCGTCTGGGTCAATCAAGGAGCTCCTAACAGCCATTTTCGAAGAAGAAGAAGAAACAGATTGCATTATTGTTGGGTTTCGTTTATAGACCAAATTGACAAAAGGGTTGTGATTAAAAGAAGAATCGAAGGAGATTTGATTGGTGAAAGAGGATGACTTTGAGTTTCTAGGTTGGTAGAGAGTGAGGTGCGAAACGTAGGAGGATCTGATCAGAAGAGACATGGATCTTCGTAAAGATAGCTGCTTTGGGAATGAAGCGAGAGAAGTGGAGAGTAGAGAGTGAACAGTGAAGGGTCGAACATGTTGGGAGGAACAAGGAAGAAGACGAAGACTGAAAGAGATCCACCACACGTTTTTCCTCTTTTGGCTCTTTTGCTTCTTTTCTAGTTTGACGTTTTGCAGAGAATTTTTGGTTTGTGGATGTAATTATTGCCTTTTCTGTGAAATGTCCTTTTCACCCCTTCTTTGTTCTTGGGGGACCCGTTCCATTTTTGTAAAATGCTCTCGACAAACCATATACATTTAACATTTTTATACATTACATAACATTTATAGAATGAAGCAAATAAAGGTGTGTGATTCTAATTATATAAAAAAGACTCATATAAAAGATTCTATTGAGGAAGACGTAGTAACCAAACTCGACAAGAGACCAACGACAAGAGCACTGTTATAAGTGCTTGGCTCGTTTTGCATAGAATTGTTCCTCGCGTCTATAAACGTGTCGTTCAAAAACGGTCCACCAACAAGTGCACCATAAGCTACGTTCGGATTTGGTTCCTCCGAGTTAAGCCACTTGAACCCATCTTTGCATCCTGTGTTTGCATCAGCTGGTATCGATGCTCCTCTATGATGCACAAATTCTGGATATTTCTCACCATATCCCACCAAATAGCTCATTTTCTCTGGATTTTTCCCTAACATGTAATCAGCCTGCACATTATATATATTTATATCAAGTTCTGTTCTCTGAATTGTGATGTTAATTTTATAGACTATTTTGGTAACCTCATTCCTATAGTAATCTATATGTACGGACCTGAGATCTGGCGAATTTTCTGAGATCTGAAGATTTGAAGGATTGGTCATCACAAGACAGTTCCTTAATACCAGAGGTGAGCATATAGTCACTGTAGAGTGTAGCTAAAAATGCTGAGGACACAGGGTGTTGCAGCGCATTCCATTCACTAACCCATATTAGACCACCTATCAAAACAGAAGATAACTACCAATTAGTGATTCAGAATATTTCTATCGTTAGTGAATGGTTTAACGTGAGATGTAAGAAAAGTACCATCAGTTCTACTAGATGTAGCAGTTGGGGAGCTTGGTATAAGCCCACACATGACAGCTTCTGCTGTGTCTTTATACCCTTGAAGTCCTTTGCTGTCTGATAACTCTTTCTTGAAGAAGGTTAATCTTGATAATAGTATCTGCAAACGTAACAAGTCACACCAAAATGTTATATTAATCAAACAAGCAAGAACATGAATCATATGATTTATAAAGAAGTGGCTTGTCTTTATTATACATGTGTTCCTGGAAGCTTGTTGTCCCAACTAAACCACGACGGACTTCCAAAATTACCAAACTCTTCACCATTCTTCGACACAAAGTCAAGGTATGTTTTATCCTCTGTTGCATGGTACAACCATGAAGATGCCCAAAGAAGCTCATCCCCATATCCAGTTGAGTTGTAATAAGGCTGAACCTTAGGTATGTTGACACTGTAATATCCCCTGTTATCGTCTGCGAAATCGAACAACTGCTTCGCATGCTTCAGAAGCGTGCTTGAATACTTGGTATCACTTTCTTTGAAGACTAAAGATGCTGCAGCCATGGCTGCTGCTGTCTCCGCAGCAACCTCAGTCCCTGGAGTCTCTGTATCAATCTTGGTAAGAGTTCTATTCCTAGACATTGTTTCTGGCCTATCCCAGCATTTATGATCCGTCTCCGGATTTCCCACCTCCATGATTAAAAAAGCCAAATTGAATAAATCTAAATCAGTACTCTAATGAAAGATTCATTCATAATGATGGATCGAGCATTAACGTACCTGAATATAGAGAACATTTGGAGAAGGATGAGCATTGATAAGGAAATCAGTAGTCCATTTGAGAGAGTCTTTAGCATGATCCAATAAGTTAACAGAAGCCATTTGATCACCGTACTCAAGAATGGACCAGGAGAGAACTGTAGCAGTGAAAGCCATAGGGAAACCAAACTTCATGTGATCTCCAGCATCGTATAAACCTTTGGAAAGGTCGATACTTGCTTCACTTCCATCTTTAAGACCTGAATCTCCCCTCCATGATATTTTGTTGTTCTCTAGCTTACCAGCTGCATCAAAAGAACATGAATATATAATTTGTGCCAAAAGCGAAAAACACATTGAAAATGTAATTCAAGAAAAAATTGATATTCAAAAAGCTATGAGTTTGGAGACCGTGATATTCACAATTTGATTAAACAGGGGATATAGAGAAATTGAGATAAGCATTACAACGAACAAAGAAACGAGAAATGTGATGAGGAGGTGGGTGCAAGAATGGTATACATTTCTGGATATCGAAGAATTGCATAGCGATCTTGAGAGCATCAGCGTACTTCTTATCAATGGAGCCAGGTTGATCATCACCGGAGTGGTTTGATCTATGCCTGAATGTTAAAACGACCGCGAGAATAACAGCGATTAAGACGATGATACCGATTAACCAAGTACAACAACAACATCTTGACTTTGGTTTCGCCACCATTTTGTTCTCCTTAGGTCGATATTAAAAAAAAAAAAAACAGAGTTAGATGTCAATAATGGACATGGCTAGATCTAGGGATTCGAAAGCAAACAGATTTTGGCTAAAAATAATGAAATCGAGAGGGCGCACCGACACTGATCAAACCACGCGGGACGGGATCCGTTTTTGCCAATTTTGTTTTCGTAATTACGGGAGTACCCTTGCCTGGGAAGGAAGCAACGTGGGCGAGTTGCAATGTCCCAATTTGGTAGTTGCGATGACGTTCTAATGTTTTTAATCAACTTCTTTTTTTGGTTACCTGTAAAATTCATTACGAGTCATTTAGTCAACTTCAACCATCACATCCAGTTTTTATTTACTCGTTATGCGGTTATGGCGTTGAGGCCAAGCAAGCAAAACATGTGCTTACTGATATAAGTAACCTTTCGACTCTTAATGTCCAAACATTTATTTCAGCTCAGTTGGTAACGGGTCTAGGTGTAGTGTAGTTCTTGAGGTAATGAGTTTGAATCTCTCAATCTCCTATTATTGCATTTTTTCAAGTCTTTGTTGTATGCTTATCTTTTTTCATGCTACTTAATTTTGAGTTCCAAGTTCTATGTATATTATACTCGTTCTGTTTTACAAATAGTGTCATTTTAGAGTTTTATTAAAGAGTATCACTTTAGAGTTTTATTTTTGCTTCACAAATATTGTCATTTACATTTTCAAAGCATCATTTTATATTTCAAATGCATATTTTATATTAGATTTCCTAGTTTTACCATTAAATTAACTCACTAAACAATTATTAAATAAAGGTATATATGTATATTTTAATGTTTTCTTAATTTGTGTGAAATGTGTTAAAGTGACACTCTTTGTAAAACAGAATTGTGAAACAGAAGGAGTAATACAAATATAGTTTATCATTAGTTCTAGAATAAGATTAGTTTCAAGATAAAATGATAATACAAAAGGATGATAATACTAATCTCAAATAAAATTTTAACATGGTACCTACATTTTTTTTCTGATTTGGCAGCAACAAATTACTTCATTTTTTTCGACATAAGTGATATTTGAATATTTATACTTATATGCTTAAATAATTTTGTTGTAAAATAAGATTTTGTGCACGAGATATGTCGAATCAATTTAAATTTAATTACAATTAAGAACTAAGTATAGATTTACCA
Organism: Camelina sativa; assembly: GCF_030686135.1. Classification (NCBI taxonomy): domain Eukaryota; kingdom Viridiplantae; phylum Streptophyta; class Magnoliopsida; order Brassicales; family Brassicaceae; genus Camelina; species Camelina sativa. The sequence continues at coordinate 8,656,388 of NC_141893.1, forward strand.
TTGTTATTTTTAATGTCATTGAAACTAAAAACATGATTTCCTACTCTCTCTCTCCAAATCTAAAATTTGGATTCAAACTTGAAAAAAATATACAAATTTAAATTTGTATAACCTGTTTGACTTGAATAACCTATTAAACTTGAATGCTATCATGGTCTACAATTATTGTCTCAATTGTATGGTTTACGAAGCAATAGCAAGAAGATCCCATAACACCATTTCAGCTAAAGTAAATAGTTAAAAATGAATCATAACGAAAGCTAAAAAGTAAAAACATTGTGATTTGTGTAACAATCGCTGGTATGATTTTTCAAATTCTTTTAATTACTTTTATTTCCATCACTAGCATTTTGTCTCTTTCACTGGTATTTTTATTGTATAATGAATCCACTTGATAAAACATAAAACAGAAGTTTCATTTTTCAGGTAATAGGTTAATTTTATATATAAAATATTTATCCTTTTATATTTACAAATTCCAAATCATTGTTATGAACCATCATTATCCATGCTTATTGTTTATTACTTATAGCCATACTTATTTATTGTTTGTAGAAAACAGTGTACCCTAACATTAAAAGGAATCTAATATAGAATTCAATGGGAAAAAGGGACCAAATTAGTAAGAGAAATAAAAATCCACCAAAGAATTCATCAAAAGAAAAGCTACCATTTTGGTCATAATTATATGAACAAATATAGCCATACTCATTAAATATTTTAGGGGAAAATAAATCAGTCAACCAATCAAATTAAGAAAATAAAAAGAATCCAAAGAAAAAAAATGATCAAATTGGTTAAAAAGTATATAAATTCCAGCACAGAATTCACAAGAAAAGCTTGGATCATAGTAAGACTAGAAAATATAAGCTACAAAGTGACTACAGTATATCCATTCTTCGAATCCCAGATGTCAACGATCTAAACCGTCCATTTCAAATCACAGGAAAGATTAACCTCTAAGAATCGTAGTGTACGCTAGGTCATAACACAGAGAACCATTTAACCCCCTTTCAAATAAAAGTAAATAGTAGTATTCCACAAGAAAAATAAAAATTTTAATTTAATTATTTTACCTTCTTTTTTTTTTCCTCATAATCATTTTGTCTCTTTCCCCGCTCTCTCGCTCTCGCCGCCGTCTGCGTAACGGTCTCCGGCCGCATTACGCCGATCATTCTGTTCCCTCCGCCGACGTTTCGATACCGTTTCCGCCGAAGTCTATCTTGAAGTGTTCCGATTCGATTCACTTTCCGAAACTTTTTTCTTTTCTTCAGAAGGTATTATTAATTTGTTCATTCGGTTGGAGCTCAGTTTCGTCTTGTTAGAGAATGTGTTTTGTTTTATCAATGGCGATCGATTTGAAACTCTTCTTCATCAATCTTCACTTCCTTGTTTTTAGTTTTCTGTATCAGATGCTGCTTTAGTTAGTAGTCGGTTGGTTTGCAATCGATTTCAAAATTTGTGCATCTTCTCTTAGATTCGTAGCTTCGATTTTTCAAAATCCGAATTCGAATGTCGAGTGCTCTGAGATTTTTGAAACAAAATCGAATCCAAATCTTGTTCACTTGAATAACCACATTTGAGTTTGCTCTAGTCATCTCGTTGCCGACACTAATCTCATTTTACCAGTAAGGACTAAGAAGAGTAGATTTCATACAGTAATGTACATTCGTTCATAGGATTCAGATTTAATGATTTCTCGTGCTTCGATATGTGTGGTTGGTTGAGAGCATTAGATGATCCAGCTATATGAGTTTTGTAAAAAGTTATGTATGCCTTAGCTGGAGAAATTACATAGTAGGGTTCCGTTCATTGATTGATTCTCTCTTGTTATGAGTATTGATTCTTGTTAGTTGAAATAGTATTATTACTCACGCATCTTTTGTTGTGTGTTCTTCATATAATTTGCGTGGCTTGATGATTATATTTTTGTTGTTCCTTTTTATCAGGTGTGCACAATGATTGGATCGTTTCTAACAAGAGGGCTTGTGTATGAACTCTGATCTCTTTCATTTGAGGTTTCATAAGTATTACTACTTAATCAATGAATTCTGTGAATTTGTATTTTTGACTTTTCGTTTGTTGGCAGAATGGTATTTGGATATGCGTATCCTGCTTATGAATGCTACAAAGCGGTTGAGAAGAATAAGCCTGAGATGCAACAGCTTCGGTTCTGGTGCCAATATTGGTTTGTGATGATTGGCTTTCTCATCTGTTTCTTTTCTTGAGCTTCTGCTTTGACTTTTCTTTTGTTGTAAAGTTTGGTTTTCTTTTCAAACTTGTTGCAGGATTTTGGTGGCTGCTTTGACCATTTTTGAAAGAGTTGGCGATGCTTTTGCTTCCTGGTTGGTGTTATTGATATAGGAATGCTTTCAGATGAATAGAGATATATGATGTACTTACTTTGTTTCTGTCATGTTTTCATAAAGGGTTCCGCTATACAGTGAAGCAAAGCTGGCATTTTTCATATATCTTTGGTTCCCCAAGACCAGAGTGAGTAAACTCTAGTGGTAGCTAAAAGAGAGTCAGTTAGTAGTAGTACCGGTGTATATGATCCATTTGAGCTCAGTCTCACTGTTCTTTTCTTTTCTTTTCACAGGGAACTACATACGTTTACGATTCCTTCTTTAGACCATATGTTGCGAAGCATGAAAATGAAATTGACCGTAACTTGATTGAGCTAAGGACCAAAGCTGGAGATATGGCAGTTATATACTGCAGAAAAGCAGTGTCCTATGGACAAACAAGAATCACAGAAATCCTGCAGTTTGTAGCTCTACAATCAACACCAAAACCTCAGCCTAAGGTAATCATATGATGCACTTTAAAAATACCAAGAGCAGCCAAGCATGTCTATCTGCTTTTCATCTTCTTCTATATGCTCGCTAGAAGATCATTAAATATGTTTCTCCTTGTACAATAGTGATAATGTTGATGAGTGTTTCTTGATTCATTAGGTAAAGAAGCAGGCAGAAGAGGAGGAACAGAAACAACCGGATCTTAAGACGACGAGCCAAGCAGCTTCCAATCCTCAAGCGCGTCTGCAATCAAAGAAACCACAGCTTCTAACCAAAGAACCTATATCATCAACAAAGCCTCTTTCATCCTCCCCGCGTAAGCAGCTGCAACAACAACAACAACAACAAACAGAGATCAAAGAAGCAAAAGCAAGCGTGTCGCAAACCAAACTCACTACTCTATCTCCACCAGGACCACCACCATCGCCCTCAACCGCCACGAAACCAAACTCTGATCCGCCGCAGCCATTGTCAACAGAGGAAGAGAAAGCGGCACCGATTGTTGCAGCCTCACCACAACCAGCGTCTGCGATTCAGCGAGCGTCTTCTGCGAAAGAGACGATAATGGAGGAAACACTAAGGGTCACTCGCGGGAGTCTGAGGAAAGCTCGTTCAACGGGAGTACCGCGCTAAATAAGCAAACACACAAGTTCACAACTCTTACCTTTTATAATGGTTTTTTTTCTAAAACAGGAATAATCGATTCTATTAAACGGTGTTATTTGTCGTTTTAGTTCGATGTAAATTTTTCAGACTTCAGACTTATATTGGATCTTGCTCTGTTCGTTTGATGTAGAATTTTCAGAGTCTTCAGACTGAGGAGGGAAAAAAAAAACGATTCCAATGCCAGGCTTTGTACCTGGATTTCACCAGAGAAATTAACTTACTTGAGTGCTACAGTGGATCTGTTATCAAATAATATACTTAATTGTTTCTATAAACGTTCGTTGACTGGACCCGTTACGTTTGGGCTAATTCTCTTGATTGTTGATTGCTAGGCCCATATAACATACAAACAGGCCTACCGCTGACGCAAGTGATAAAAATTACATTTTGGGTAAATTACGTTAACTACATTTTGGGTAAATTACGTTAACTATGTTATAAAAATTATAATTATAAGAAATGCCAAGCATGAGAAAAATTTTAAATAAGGAAATTATCAAAATTATCCATAAGACCATAACTGATGTGAAAATGCCTTTTAATATCTGAATGCGTCCTTACTATGTCAAATTTTAGGGGCTTTGAACAAATATTTGTTGTATTATTCACATTTTGACTTCAGGTTTGATGTTTCACAAATATCGTAAAAAGTCGACATCCGTTTTGTCTAGAGATGTTTTGTATGTTTTATATTTGACCAGTATCCTCCTTATGACTTCGTCACTTTCATACTTGTATATATATAGAATACATTATTTAGAATAATGTACGTATTTGACAAATTATACATTTCGATTTTTTTTTCCTCTTTAAAAAGAAAAGAGTAGCTACTTATTAATGACGTCAAAGTGAATGCGTCATGCTGAAGAGTGAAGGCCTCAATAATGGTGGTGTGAGTGGTATAGGTTGAGTGCGTGGCGTGGCGGCTGCATCTCTAATAAAATAATTAATGTTGTTGCTAAAGATATACATATATCGTAGTGACTAGTGCGTAGTAGTAGTAACACATGGCCCCCATTAGTTATCCACCGTTGGATTCGAAGATAAGATGATACTTTGAAGCATTTCTATTGGGAGATTCTTACTAAAAATACAAAATAAAGTACAAAATAGTATTTATTTATTAAAAAATTATGAGAATTTTATGGAAGAATTTCTCATTTGAGATATCTTTTTGAAAAACTATATTTTCTACTCAAAACATTGACATATTCACTTTATTTTTTACAAATTATAAAATTAAACTATCTGTATACCAATTAAATAGTTTATATATTATATATATATATTTATTTTCCTATAAATTATAAAATAAAATAATCTAAATATTAAAGCTACATTATGCCGAAGTTTGTACATCTTTCATTGCAAGCGGTAAGAAAAAAAAGAAAAGATTCCTTCTCGCGTCTTTCTCGTGATCCCGACTATAACTATCCAACTTTTAGTTTTTCATTTCTTTTGTACAAGCACTCTTCGGTGGAAACAAGAAAGCAAAAAACATGAGCGACCCTAGTGGCCAATCTTCAACAACGACTGTCGGTGGAAACAGCGGCGGCAGCGGAAGTAACGGTGGAGGTGGAGGTGGAAGTGGCGGCTCCTTTGGGAATCAGCCGCAGAGATCAAAGGTGAGGAAGCAAGTGTGGGCTGGAGTTCTCGGCATCTCTTCCTCCACCAATACTTAGTATATATCTCTTTAGTTCCACCGGAAAATAACATGTGTCTCTAATGAAAAATGGTGGTGGTAATTAATAATTATGCTTGAATCTTGATCATCGTTCGTGTTAAGTGTTAACTATGTCTGAATGACAAGGATATCACTAGATCATCTTCATCGTCATTTGTTATAAGATTTTGAAATATATATATTTTGTTTCCTTTAACTTCTGTAAATTAAAGGATTTAATCCCAAAACGTGAATATTGTGTGTAGAAACAATTAGGGTTTCTCGTTCAAATCAATACAGAGCGATATCATCATAAGAAATCTGAATGCGAGTCAAGTAGGCTAGATCGCTTGCATATAATTTTGTGACACATTTGTCGGTAAGGTATAGTCTGAAGAATGAGCATTAATTAAATAAAATGATAATTTTTAAATATTAATTCAAGTAATAGAAATATTCTATGGTGTGTGTATTGAATGGTATACAATCCACCGCTATAATTGTTCTTATCCATCGTCAACAAATATTTTACATATATTACCTCCTCAACTATTTCTCAAAAATTATTAACTACACGAGTCATTAATTTATTGTTTTAATTACAATCATTTCTCACGTTACAAAAAAAAAAAAAAAAAAAAAAAATCAATATATGTACTACAAATTTACCGTAAAGAGTGGTTTAAGGATTTGAACGGAAAGGATTTTCAATTTACTACAACAAGGTGTCTTCAAGTTCCAGTATTCAACTAAATACAATTTCTGTTTCATTTAGGCCTTATCCGTATTGAAATAAAATGATACGATAAGTAAGTTTTAGTGTCACCATCTCGACTTAAATAGATACCTACCTAAATTTTTGTTTTGTAGATGTTTAGACCATTAGAAACATATTGGGATGTGTTATGTTATCTATATGAGCAGATCAACCGACTTCTAGGTTCTCGAATTAACAAACCCCGACCGGTTGTGTTACTAGATATATTTTTTTTCTATACACCAACACATTAAACCAATTGACTTTTAAATTACAGTAGTTAGTCGTAATAATTTGAGAGAAATGATAAAGTAATTAAACTTAATTATGATTATCCAGGTGTTGTTATATCTTTAAGTAGAAGACATAATCATAACTGTGTTTAATTATACCAACCAAGTATAAGTTATATAACTAGAGCCCCTCATCCTATAATCATTTCACCAAAAGCCTATGCACTTCTTTGGAAAAAAACATACTCAAATTTAAAATCAAACTCTTGTTTTTTGTTTTTGTTTTGGCTCAACTTCAAATTTATAATCAAACTCTTGTTTTGTTCTCTAGGCGATTATAATCATTTTTTTCTTTTATTTTGAATTGATAGTTACGGAATGGTCTGAACTACTAGTTCAAAGCCAAGTGTACAATGTATCTGAAGCAGGACCACAGCTTATTTTCAAACACCATGATAATAGTACTTACTAGCTAGAGAGTACAATTTAGCTTTTTAATTTTGCCTTATATAATCAGCTCATGATTAACCGTTGATCAATTCTCGGCAAATATGTTTCCTCATTGTCAACGAAAGCTCGGTCTCATTCCATGTGATAACATAAGCTACTTCTAATTTTTTTTCTATATTAGTCAAAATTCAATTTAAGATTTAGGTTCATAATAACCTTTGGACATTAATATATATATACAAAAAATTGGTCAAACTGTTTTCCCTTTTCTTGAATCCTTCAATCCATATGATATACTATTTATTGTACTAATAATAAATAAATATAGATTTATGAACCAAACACAAATAGTTTAGCTGATTGAACTCAACTGAATCACTTATGCTTTTTGGAAAAAAAATTTCATGTATATACAAATCTATCCTGAAGATGAAAGCTGACTAATCCATGCAGCCAATTCTATATCCAAAAGTTTCATAGAAGAAGAAAAGTTCACTTTGCCGAAGACAGAGGAAGCCCATACAAATGATTTGTTCACATGCAACATCATACACTTAATCTCTCAACTCACTTTTTCACTAACGTTTATACTAATCCTTCAAATTTTAATATTTCAATATTTAACAACCCTTTCAATTCATTCAAAAAGGAAAAAAAAAGAAAAAAATATATAGATTATGAAAAGCTCCTAAACAACCCTTTACAATGTGTATAAATAAGTCTATAAAAACGAGCATCACAATCAAACAAAACACATGCAAGACAGGCTATAATAAACTTTATAATATACTCCCCAAAACTATGCAAAAGCCATTTGAGAGAGCTCCTCCTAACACACACTCGCACTCATTCACCATTCATATAAACGAACCATTTAACCATCATCATTACTTAGCCCGTCATCATAACCACAATAATAAGAGCTTCACAGGTTTATCTTCGTCCATGAAGCTCTTCTCCAAATTCCGCAAGATTTTCATGAGGATAGTCTTCTTTCCTTCCTCCTCCTCCTCCGCCACCGTGCGTCCTCACAAAACCGCTGACTCCAGCAATGGTTGTGAGAGGTTAGAGACGCCGAAGATATCTTGCAGTAATTCGTACTACTCCTCACACTCTCACTACAGTGAAGCTATCTCAGATTGTATAGACTATTTAAATAAGTCTCATCAAGAAAATGAAGACCGGATTGTTCATCATCACGAAGGTTTTTATGTTTAGTCAAAACACAATGATGATTTCGTGTCTCTTTTTCCTTTTCTTCTTCTACATAACTCAAATTTTCTTCTCTTAAGCTCGTGTTCGTGTTATCAACTATTTGAGCCTTTTCATCATCTATTTTTCAACTATATATTAACTATGGAAGTTGAAGCTGCTAAGCTGGTTTTAGTTGATAGTTCTTGTAGCATAATGTTTACGGACGTACGAATTGTCTGTGTGTATGTGACACAATAGTTCTATATATAGACGTATAGTCCCATACAAACCTCTCATAACTTGTTTGATCCCATTACGACGAAAAGAGTTCAAGTCGATAAACATATACAAAATTTGGAGAGGATATCTAATTTTTGTTTATAATGTGTAAAATAAATTAGGAAGTAAAAAGAGCTCCATTAGTTGCCATTTGCAAGGTCTTATTCTTACAGTGAACTCAGGGATCAAGCAACCTCTGACCGTATTAAGAGTCTAAACCGTCTATGCATGGAAATCTCGAGTGTCGAGTTCAATTAACAAAACGGACATCACACTTATTCCTGTCTTCTAAACATATATATTAAAGAACATCATGGCGTACTTTTATGATCATCACAGTTTTGATGTTCTGCATGTTTCCAACCAATTTTTCAAAACGGCAGGTTTCTATAATTCTTTTTCCCAGTGGGCCAAAAGTTGGAACTGTAGGCGTTGTTTGTGAATTGTGAAGTCATATGATCGTCGAGTAAAAACGTCATCACAAACGAGATCCGAGCTAACATTATTTTGGAAAGCTAATTCTAATTAATGCTTCTTTGCTATCAAAAACTTTTAAGTATCTCAAAAATCTCTAATCATTAAACCTCCACAGGCTCAAGCAACCCATTCCGAAAAGCTTCTTACACCACACCAGATGGGAGACGAAGAACGAGCTGTCCACCCATTAAACTGTTCCCAAAAACAGAAACATTCTATTAGAATAACATTCCAACACCAACAATGTGGCAATTATACATAATGGGTGGAGTATTTAAAGGCCACAGTAAAAATGTATTTACCTCTGAACATAGTAATAGCAAAAATCTGCGAGAATGAAGGTTTGAACGATTTCAGAGAGGAGGACCATTACAGGCCACAATCCAGACCCTAATGCAGTCAGTAACCGCCCTTGCGTATCCAACACCTACGCGCATTTAAATCATTTTTTGAGAAAAGAGTACAAAAAGGAGAAAATATGAGCTTACAATGTGTGGTATGTCAAGAATAAAAACTCTATAACCTGAAGGATCCAGTGTGCACAACTCAAGAACCTAGCAATTCCCAGAGCAAACACGTAATGTGCTGTAAATGGTTCCACAATCTGAGAAAAGAAAAAAACATAACATTCGAGAAAGATTCAGACTCAGCCCTTTGGTAACAAAAAAACTTAAAGTTTTAGTATCGAGTACCTTAGTGTTCTGCATGACCCTTAATTGAGGAAGAACTGAAACAGCTTCAAGATAGACACAGAATGCCCAAGAAATCCTGTTTATGATGTGGTGGCGTGTTGATGGATGAATAAAGAAAGATATAACAGCACATGGGATTACCTGAACCAAGATAGAAAAAAAGCTCTCAGAACGAATACATCGATCGGTATCAAGAATCTCAATAACGATCAGTAAACAAGTTGAAAAACTCTGTTCTTGATAAAAGCTTAGGTAAAGCGCGAGTATTTGATACAACTAAATAAGTCCAAAAATGTGATTTCAAAGCTTAAATGTCAAATAGTGACATCTATAAACAAAAATTGAACTCATACATAGAGAGATAGAGTCAAAATGAAAAAAAGCCTTTACTCTAGAGCATTGCACTGAGCTGAAACCAGACTTCTCTCTCTCTCTCTAATAGTAACATTCTTCTACCACACAAGTTTTAACACTCAAAACACATGGAAAACTATACAAAAGTGATGAAACAGAGAGTTTGGTAAACTTACGACAAAGTAGATAGCAAAATTGTCTTTGTCTTCCATATAAGTGGGTCTAAGCTTGAAACGAATCATATAAATGACCCAAAGAGTGGTCACCAAAGTAGCTGAATCAAGTAATGTGTGAAGATCAAACTCCATCACAAAGCTACAATACAATCTCACAGCCAGAAACAAAGCCGTTAGCTCCTGCGTCTTGAGAGATATCCCTATTGAAATTTCAAAAATGTCACAGATCATTTTAAAAAACAAAAGATTTAAAAAACACGACAGCATCCCAATCTCCATAATCAAATCCCTAAAAACCTATAGAACCCAGAAATTTCCATGATTTGAAAGTTATATAAAGTACCAGCGCAAGTCTTCTCCTTTGTGAGCTTGTAGATAAGAACACCGATACCAAGGGCATGAACAGCCTCAGAAGCGATGAAAAGGTTGTCGTGTTCATGGACAATCACCCTGAGGAAAACAAGCACCGCCATTGCCGTAACCACAGCAAGAAAAGCCTTCACCTTTGGCGGCTGCCGGCGAATCCACGCCATCACGGACTGAATCTGACTCTTCTCCGCCTTCATCCTTCGATTCACAACAACAACTCTCTCTCTCTCTCTCTCTCTCTCAGATCACAAGTGTTGTGATTAAGGATTGATTATCACACAACCTTCGTATTGAATTTGGGAATGAATGAATCTGTAGATTTCTTAACGCAACCATACAACAATTGCCAATGCCATTACTTTCGCGAGGAGGACACGTGGAAGCTGTTAGGTGTGAGAGACTGATAGTTTCTTGGTTCTGTTTTTTTTTTTGCAAAAGGTCATAACTTTTCTATACTTGTCTGATCGATGCATCTGACATCTACAATTACACTAAACCGGTTCGGTTTTTAATCACGAAGTCACAAATTCATGCTCCGGTTTATTCAATTGGTAGAAGAACGAGCCCACTAAAGGCCCATTGAAGAGCCGTGTGTGGCTGTAAAGTTTAAAACTTTAAACGCTCCGAATCGATTAAACAATCTTTCTCTCTCTCTCTCTGTTTTTTTTTTTTTTTTTTTTGGTATTGCAACTCTCATAACGGTCTTATCTCTCTCTCTAAAATCACTCTCTCTCTCTACAACTCTGTTGTGCTTCTTTGAATTGGTATTGGAACTTGGGTATTACCGAGATGGAAGTTAAATCGGTGACTGGAGAATCTTCGGAACGGGAAAACTGGGATATAATATTCAAGAGTTTGGTCAAGATTATACAGACGAAGCAAGACCAGGTCGAAGCGCTTCTCAAAGATATGAAGATGATTGAAAGTTCTATCAAGACTAAGTGCGAGAATTGGGTAATTGATGTTCGAAATTACGAAGATCAACTCTCTCTGGTAAAAACCCCCTTTTTGATTCCTGATTTCCGATAAAGTTAGGGTTTTTTGTTTAGGGTTTCGCATCTCTGCTTAACAATTTTGAAGTTTAATGTACTTTAATTGGTCTGAAAATTTTCTCATTGTTACAGATGAGGAAAGAAATTGAAGCGACGAAGAAGAGGCAGTCGCTTGAGACCTCTAAATGCAATCTCTTGTGCGGATTAAAGGACAGCGATCGTTCTCTTTGCAATTTGAAGTTGGGTAAGTGACTGTTTTGGTAAAGATTTTATAATCAAGTCCGCTCCTTTTGTTTCCTACGGACTAATAGTAATTAATAAAAAGTTTCAATCTTTTTGTTTCATGGAAATTGCAGAACAGACGATGGATGAGTTAAAGGACTTTAAGGCTTGGTTTGATTTCCTCACTCTGAATACAACAAATGTAAGTCAAAGTTTTAAATTTTGTAAGCTCTTATAGACTTTTTTTGGTTTCAGGAACTCATACAAATCCTTCTTTCTTTATGTGTATATGCAGGATGAAAGTGGCAGCTCAGAAGGTTCGGCTATTAAGTCACTGGAGGCAAAAATCAGAAAACTGAAGCTTGAGTATGAGAAGCTTGCTGCTGAAAAGAAATGTGTGGTATCTGATCTTATACGAGAAAATGGGTTTGCGTGGGAACAGTTCGAACGTATCCACAGTGGATCTACTGTAAAGTTAAAGACAAAAGATGATGAGATCGCTCAAGCAAATTCGAAATTTTCTAGTCTTATATCTTATCAAGAGCAGCTTCAGTCAGCTAATCAAGAGAAGGATGAGACTATCTCAAGGTTAAAGGCTAAGATGGCTGAAATGGAGACGAGTTCTACTAAGAAAGATGAGGAGATCTCTAAACTCTCACGGGATCTGGAGTCTTTGAAGAAGTCTCGTGGTTTTACACCGGTTTTAACACGATGCACAAAACCTGAAAAGCGTAGCAATGGAAGCACGGTGGGATCTCATATAACTGCTAAGAAAGAGAAGTCTGCTGCATCATCATCTAATGAAAAGGTAGTTCATAAATTTGAATATGCTTGTGGTGTCTGTGTTATTAAATACTTGGGAGTAGAGAGAACAGAAGGTATTATATACATTATTTGATTTACTTTGGGATTTTTTTTGATCAGGTAAGCAAAAACTCAAAGAGGAAAAGAGTGAACACGACAACGGTCTCAGTTTCAGAAGTCCCAAAGCTGTTCACTTCGACTTTTAGACTTCCCAAGTTGAAGTCTCCATCTTCTGGAGCCTTATAGATTATCTTTTCATTAGGGAACTTAGGTTGTTTATCTATTTGTAGTTAGGATCAATCTCCTGGTGTATATTTTGCAACTGACCACACCCATTAGCTTATTAAAAAGTTCTTGAGAATTATTCCCCTACCCCCCGGCATTGATTTAGTTAGGAAACTCATAAGCAGCTGTCTTTATTTTCTCTATATTATTGTGTCTTGAAGCTTAATCAGAGGAGGAGGCAGCAATGGCAGAACATTTGGCAATGCAACAAAGATTTCAAGCGGCCTTGAAGAAGTGTGATTTCCCGGTTTTATTTTGATTGTAGCTGATAGTTTCTTTCTCTTTGTATGACTTTGATATTTTGAATAAAGATCATATGGCTTCTTCTTCTTCTCTTGGTTTATATATTGTTTGTAGAGAGCCACTGAGTGTGTGAAAGTGAGCTTTCACTTTCACCTTCACACCAAATCAAATCCATCTCATTCGGTTCAGAAGAGACTTGAACCAAACCGAAGTCAGAAATAGAAATTTTGGTCCGGTTCAATGAAATGTGAAATTTTAGCATTTTGGTATAGAAGATGAAACGACACCGTCCCAAGCATCCTTTTATTTTTGGATTAGGGCACAATTGACGGAGGAGGAACACAGCCGTTGGTTTCTTCTTCTTCTCAGATCTCCCCAAATTTTTTTTCCAGTAAAGGTTTCAAATTTTTGTTTGATTGAAGAAGATGCCATCGGCGGACTCGAAAGCTATGAATAAAGAGGAGACTGAGGAAGACAATAAGAGCTTGAGTTCTCTTGTGAAGAAGAAACCCACGAACGCCAACAATGCTGGTTCGAAGAAATTGAAGAAGGAAGACGATGATGATGACAAACCCATCAGATTATCTTCATCTGGATCTCGTTCAAAGCCGCCAGTGAAGAAGAAGGAGGAGATTGATGATGAAGACGATGAGAAGATTCATGTTACTAAGAGGAATTCCTCTGTTGCTGTCTCAAAGGTTCGATTTTTATTTATCTTTCTCTCTCTCTCTCTCTCTCTGTTTGCATATAAATTAAGAGAATGGTGAGAAATTTGATGTAGCATTGTGTTGATGATGAGTCTCTACCTATCTCTGGTTTTAGGAGAAGAAGAAAACAGAGAAAGAAGAAGAAACAAAGAAAAAGAGAGAAAGGAAAGTATATGATTTGCCTGGTCAGAAGAGAGACCAACCTGAAGAGGTAGCTTTTTGGGCTGCTCTCTCTCTTTCTCTTGACTTTTAGATTTATTGGCCAATTCGTTTGAAGTTTTTCTCTTGTTTTTTTCTTTTGCAATTCTGCAGAGAGATCCACTTCGGATTTTCTACGAGTCACTTTACAAGCAAATTCCCACTAGCGACATGGCTCAGATTTGGTGAGCTCTTATATTCCTTTGTCTCCCCTGCAACTTAAAAAATGTTTACACATATGTATTGTTTTGGTAATGTATCTGATCATTTGTCTTTGATCACTCCGTGTGTAAGCTGAGTCCTACACCAAGTTGATTTATTCCTTTGGGACATAATGCATACTTGTGTTTGATTTTTGATGGTCTCTTGTGTTTAGTGACACGGTTTTAAGCTCACATGAATCTTGAACATCATAAAGAGACTGACATTGTTTGTAAGAAAGGAGAGTCCTTTTTAAACCAATCACACAAAGCATTTTTATATCTGTGATGGTTATTATGTGGGTTTGTTCATCATTTGATTTTAGCTTGCTCTGATTATTTGAAACCGTTTTGTGTTTATGATCACAGGTTGATGGAGTCTGGTTTGCTTCCAGCGGAAAAAGCAAAGAAAGTTCTTGAGAAGAAACTGCAAAAGGGTGGAAAGTTCAGTTCTCCTACAAAATCTGCAGCTTCTACTCCGAGAAGCAACAACAAATCAGTGCCCGTGAAGGAGGCAAAAAAATCACCTTCTGAAGCATTGTCAGACAAAAAGAAGGGAACTGTTTCGAAACCAGCCACGAAGAAGAGGAAGAAGAACTCCGATGATGTTAGTGATGACGACTCAGATGATGATTTTGTGGCTAGCAGGGTCTCTAAAAAACCTAGAGCCAAGTAGTTGGAGTTATAAGACTGAATTTGTAATCGGTTATTAGTGACTCAATTTGTAGAATCCTTAAAGGGGACGAATTCTTTAAGAGTAATGGAAGAGTTGGCAGATTGTTTCTGATCTTATTGCACTAACTTGATACATGCACACTTGTCCTGCGTTCTAGAATCATATGGGTGTTGTCTGATTATTAAGCAAAATAGAAAAAAACTAAGAGGTAGCCCCTGGCTTAGAACATGCATGATGGTGGCTCTTTTGTAAACCCCATGATTCTGACTTAGTGGAAAAGCCATGGAACTGATCTTTGAGGCACTTTGCCTTGGAGCTTCAGTCTTCGATAGGACTCTCTGATATGGCAAGGTCTAATAGGTCTTATTAACAAAACTTTTATAAAAACTTCTTCAATTTTAAAAAAGTTTCATAAACTAAAATAGCAAATATATGATACCCCAAAAAAATGGAAACTCAAACTTTCTTTATAACAATTTTACCAACAAGTAACAAAACAAAACACATTAAAATAAATTCCCATTTTTTGAGCGTCTTACAATCAAATTTTAAAAGATAGATAATCAAAGAGTCGTTTCTTTTAGTATAGATGTTTTGATTTGATCACTGATGGATCAAGTCTAATAAGCTTCCTCACCTTCAACTTCTTCATCCT
This sequence comes from Camelina sativa, assembly GCF_030686135.1. NCBI lineage: Eukaryota > Viridiplantae > Streptophyta > Magnoliopsida > Brassicales > Brassicaceae > Camelina > Camelina sativa. Next base: position 8,671,478 of record NC_141893.1, read on the forward strand.
CATATACTTCTTCATCCTCATCAGCTGTAGCGTCTTGGTACTGTTGGTATTCAGCGACCAAATCATTCATATTGCTCTCAGCTTCCGTAAACTCCATTTCGTCCATACCTTCTCCTGTGTACCAATGCAGAAACGCTTTACGCCTGAACATAGCCGTGAACTGCTCGCTCACTCTCCTGAACATTTCTTGGATCGACGTCGAGTTACCAACAAAGGTCGCCGCCATTTTGAGTCCCTTTGGTGGGATGTCACAGACGCTGGACTTCACGTTGTTTGGGATCCACTCAACGAAGTAAGATGAGTTCTTGTTTTGTATGTTAATGATTTGCTCATCCACTTCTTTTGTGCTCATCTGTCCTCTGAATATAGCCGAGGCTGTGAGGTAACGTCCGTGACGTGGATCAGCTGCACACATCATGTTCTTGGAGTCCCACATTTGTTGAGTCAGCTCAGGGACTGTGAGTGAGATGTATTGTTGTGAGCCACGTGAAGTGAGCGGCGCGAAACCCACCATGAAGAAATGGAGACGTGGGAATGGGATTAGGTTCACAGCGAGTTTCCTGAGGTCAGAGTTTAGCTGTCCAGGGAACCTTAAGGAGCAAGTCACACCACTCATTGTTGCAGAGATCAAATGGTTCAAGTCTCCAACTACAACATCATGCACAATATGAAGATTTAGTTTTAAACACATTTTGAAAATATCAAGATTGAGTTTTAAATACATTTTGGGTTAGTGGGATAAGAAGGATTCAATGGTACTTACAGCTAGGAGTGCTGAGTTTGAGGGTACGGAAGCAGATGTCGTAGAGAGCTTCATTGTCGAGGACCATGCATTCATCAGCGTTCTCAACAAGCTGGTGGACAGAGAGAGTTGCATTGTAAGGCTCAACGACTGTGTCAGAGACTTTTGGAGATGGGAAAACAGAGAACGTGAGCATCATTCTGTCTGGATACTCCTCTCGGATCTTTGATATCAACAGAGTTCCCATTCCAGATCCTGTGCCTCCTCCCAGCGAGTGGCACACCTGAAACCCTGTAATATATTGCAGCCCCATGATTCAAACAATGATTCCATGATGAATGCAGAACCAAAAGTGTTCATATATAGAATGCTTGAGCAAATTAAACAACATCCATCTGATCACTAGTCTAATTGCTAACTAAAATCAACTAAGACATAACGTTTCTATCCACTAAAGAAAACAAAGTATATATCATCACTCTCCGCAAAACAAATGTTTGATGCAGTAGTGACTAGTCATTAGTCATAGACTCATAGCTATATTTGAAGTTAAATAAACAATGTATGAACGCATCACGTAAGTACTGACCATACGTGACATAAAAACTTAAAAAGAAACCACAAAATTCCAAGAAACTAATTTGTAGTAGGACCATTGCATCTTTTTATCCTGCAATCACGGTGCCTTGAAAATGTTGTGATCACGACATCAGAATAATACAATACCATATCTCAACAGCTTTATATGATAAAACTTCATTAAAAAATAAAAAATCTTGAATAGTAGTATACAAAACAGCTTGGCCCTACCAATAATAAGTGACAACATCCCACTCCACAGAAACATAGCACTTGCAGTTCAATTATTTTTGCTGTCCTCACTTGCAATTACATTAAACGAGACGATTTGATAGATCGAATTATTGAAGAAGAACCCACATGCACACAATTCAATAATGTGGGACAAAATTTAACGAGATTATCAAAGTAACAAAACAAAACGAATCAAAAATAACAAAGATTGAAAATGAATTTAATTGTTGTGTATAAGTATAACTCTTACTAATCCGTGATCTATTTATTGAACTCGTGACTACAATTCTATACTAAGTAGATATCATACTATTTTACATGAAGAGATCGATGAATACTACATTAAATCCAAATGATGTCATAACTATACGGATCATGATGTACTGTAAATTTCAAAACAAGATATATACGTACCTTGAAGGCAGTCGCAGTTCTCAGCTTCTTTACGAACAACATCAAGAACAGAATCAATAAGTTCAGCACCTTCAGTATAATGACCTTTAGCCCAATTGTTACCAGCACCAGACTGGCCAAAGACGAAATTATCAGGACGAAAGATCTGACCAAACGGTCCGGATCTGATACTATCCATAGTACCAGGCTCAAGATCCATGAGAACAGCACGAGGAACGTATCTTCCACCAGAAGCTTCGTTGTAGTAAACATTGATACGTTCAAGCTGGAGATCTGCTGTGTCTCCGCTGTAACGTCCGGTGGCATCGATGCCGTGCTCGTCACAGATGACTTCCCAGAACTTGGAACCAATCTGGTTTCCACATTGGCCACCTTGAATGTGAAGGATCTCTCTCATTGTGTTAGTGTGTGTGTGTGTGTGGGGCGGTTCACAAGTCACAAGATCAAGAGAGATGGTGAGGAATATGTAAGATGGGGAGTGGGGAGTGACAGCTATATAACTGTCTCTGTTTGACACTTCCCTCGCTAGAGATTTTTATTCTCTGTTTCTCACCCCACCTAACTCTTTCATTTATAATTGTCATTTTCTTTACATTTTTTTTTTTTTTTTGACATTATATCCTTTACATCTTTTTTTCTTATTTACTTGAGATTTGCTGAAATAAGTTGTTTGACAGAGAGAACGTCATATTCTTCTCGCCAGATTTATGGCCAACCATAATTGAAATCTCTTTTGTAAAAACGAACCATGACTCACAATCATATATATATCTTTCATTCAAAAAATACTTACTTTCAGAAAGAAAAAAATGGGATCGAATCGGTAATGATATATGTTTAACATAATTGCCAAAAGAAAAGGTTGACATAATTTGAGATATTTCTTATTCAGTGTTTCCACTAGCAAGGATTGAAAAACTTATTAGAGCATGCATGTGCATATATTGCCAATATGTTGTTGTCTATACCACATGGATAAATTTTTATATTGCCAATATGTTTAAACAAAAACAAAATTTGTAATATTTGTTTTTTCCCCAGTTGTTGAGGGACATCAGCGTAATGGGAACATGTTATGCAAAAAAATTGTGTTTATTAAAATACTTTAATTTTGTGATTAATATAGTAAACTCTTTATTTTTTTATATCTAGAAAGAAAAAACAAGTAGTGAAAAAAAAACAAAAAATTGTGTAAGGCTTTTCAATTTTAGAATTCGAGTCCATTTAAAAAAGAAATGGGCTTAAAGTTGAGCCCAATAACTAAGGAAACGCCGACGTATTAGTTTTTAAAAAAACCCTAGAGTTCGCTTCATCGTCCCTATATAAAAGCAAAACCTAGTTTACCACAAACAACATCGCCGGGATATCAAACTTTTTCTTTCCTCCTCGTGATCTTGTGTTTTTATTTTGCAAAAGAAAAGGATTTTTGTTTTGTTTTGATTTGATGCGAAGAAGATAAAAATTCAAGTGATGAGATTTGATCTAAAATTCTCACGACGGTCGTCTGAGGCCTTTTGTGGCCGATTGATGTACCGATCACTCCTCTCTGATGAAATCTTTCTTCATTCTCAAAATCTCTTTTTAAAAAAAAAGTTTTTAAACCGATGTTTTCATTGATTTTATAGGTTAATTAGGTTTTGTTTAAATATTTTTAATATCGAGAAAAGAGACTTGTCGAATTGGTTTTGGTATGTTATTAATCGTAGATATAACCCTTTGATGACACTTAAGGAGATGTCCTAAGCATTGGAGAACAACAAAAGTATAATAATTGACCAATTGATGAGAAAATGTTCTATCACGGACTGAACTTCTAATTTGATTAACGTAATTCAAGATGGTGAAATTGAATGTTAGTATTAGTTCTCACTGAATTGGATTTTGATTAAGGCTTCAGAAGATTTGTGAAAAGAAATTATGAAAATCTCATTACATTGTTATATGGTACAGTAACATGGTACAATAGGCTCGGTAGTCGGTAGCTTCAGCACACACCCTAAACACAATCATCTGCGTGACAAACATGTGGTCCGCACGTGCATGTACATATTTACATGTGTGCGTCCGGTTCGTAATATTTATTTGCGTTATCCACTTGTTTTAACATGCCTCCTCGATAATACAGTTTGATTGATTACGACGACGATAAGTTTGAACTAAATATTTAATATGAATTGTAAAGAAAACAGTTAAGATATGAAATTGCATGTAAAATTTGGATTAAAAGGCAATAATCTTATAACACCAACCTTGTATGTAGTTAAAACTATATAACACCGTAACTGATATGACAATCATCAAGGTAATCAACTAATCATCATATTCGTTGAGCACAACGTTCTACACCACTCGCAACTTATCCCCAGAACTCTCCTCGTTGACGCTTTTTCAACGGCAATCTCGTGTTTTTCAAATTAGACTATTTTGGTCTTCCGAATGCTTTAAGATAATATGACAGAAAATTAAATCTAATATATTAAAGGAGAAATCGAAAGTGCTCACAACCAATCTCGCAAAAATTAACGTCGTTTACTCTGAATGAAATTACCCTTAAAAATATTCCGGACAAGTTTTTCTTCTCTATTTAGGTTGTTGAAACGCACCACATTCATCCTCAGACTTAAGATTATTAATTTGCCATTAATGAGATTTAAAACTAGACCTTTTTACCCTTTTCTAAGTTTTAATTTTAAAAAAAAATTAAAAAACGAAAATTAAAAAAAAAACGAAATTTGTTTTACAAAATCGGAAATCTAATATATTTACACAATATTTCTTTTTTAAAAAATGGAAGATAAATATTAGAATATATTACGAATATTTGTTTAAAGAAAATTTCTATTTTTTAAAATTAAAATGGTAAAGATAATTATAACGATTTACCTTCTAAGCTATATATATAGAGGCTCAGCCAAAACAGTAGAAGTTGGATTTATTAAGCTAAACATATATTTTGAGAATATAATATTTCTTTTGTATTATTTTGGTTATAATGAATCAACTTTACTATTGTATGATTTTGATTTTTTTTTTCATGTTGATGTACTATCCATATGCTTTGGTGCTTTGCATGATTAATTTTTATGCTACTATAATTTTTAATTATTATGTTGAATCATATCAAAAGTTTTACTCATTTTGTACTATTTGGTTGTGTTTTAGGTGTACCTGCCATGGACCATTGATGTTTTTTTGTATATCAAAAACAAGATTGGACGAACAAGTTGATGAAGCAAGCAAAAAAATCAAATTGGTAAAGTATTTTTAATAATTGTATTTATTTGTTTTTTTATGTAGTGGTGATTGTTATTCAATTTTGTTCTCTTGGTTAAACATGATCATATTTTTATTCCATGATTTTTTATTCTACAAGCAAATAAGCAAAGAAAACTTTTGATAATTTTATATGATTCATCCGATTCTAATATTTATGCTTTTTTTTGTAGTGGTTGTTTGGAAAGCAAGATCAAGCAATCATAGACTTTGTCTATGGATTCTCCATCTTTAAAAAATATAGGTTGTATTATTTTCTATTTTTTTATAGTTTAGTAATTTGAAATAAAATTTTATATGCAACCTAATACATATTTTTTTTGTTTCAGTTGAATTCATGGATGATCATTGATCATAATTGTGGATCTACAAAACTGAATATAATGAAATTCAGGTATTAATTTTTGCTAATCTGAATCTTTATTTATTTTTAAATAATATTGTTGGTAATGTTTTTTTTGTAATAATTATAGTTGCAGAAAAATTATGGTGGATTCATAACAAATTTATGGTAATTTTCTAAAAACTTGGATTTCTTTCTGTTTACAAATAGATTTAAATTATAATTCTATTTATATGTAACCTATTACATAATTTTTTTTGTTTCAGTTGAATTCATGGATGATCACTGATCATAATTGTGGATCTACAAAATTGAATATAATAAAATTCAGGTATTAATTTTTGCTAGCCCGAATCCTTATTTTTTTAAAATAATATTGTTGCTAATATTTTTTGTAATGATTATAGTTGCACAAAAATTATGGTGGATTCTATTCATAAAAAAATTATGGTAATTTTCTAAACACTTTGACTTCTTTCTATTTACAAATAAATTAAATATTTTTTATGACTAATATTTAAATAAATATTTGTGACTAATATTTCTTCATAAATATTTGTGACTAATATTCCTTCTTCCTCTTAAATTGATAGAATAATTGGATTCGAGACTTTATATCTCAGAGATTATTCAAGAAGGAAAGAGATTAAGGAAGATTAGGGAGAATTTTTTTTAACAATTTACAATTATTGTTTATTTGAAATTGCTTTAGATGGATAAATAATATATAATAAATAGTAAATTTCCCATTTTGTTTAATAAAAAAAATCAGAAATCTAAATTTTATGTCTCATTTAAAATTTAAAAGTAATAGAAAATAAATAGTAGAATATATTACAAATATTTCTTTGAGAATATCCCTGTTTTTTAAATTAGTAAATTTGTACAGACCTTTTGTTTCACTTTTAAAATTATTTTTCTTTTAAAAACGAAATTTAGAAAAAAAACAGAAATCAAATATTCATATCCAATTTATTTTTTTTTTTAAATGAAAAATAAATACTTAAATCTTTTGTAAATATTTGTTTCAAGAAAATTTATGTTTTCTAAAATGTTAAATTTCTATAGATAATTATGACAGTTTGATTTGGATAGAAATAATTGAAAATCTCGAGAGGATATACTAAAAATATCCATTTAATTTGATGATATGACACAATCTTTTGTGATCTCGACAAAATCTCATAGGGTTGATGTAAATCTCCAGAAAACCTATGTTATTCCGGCTGGATACTTTATCACCAAAAGGAGGAACAAAGATTCTAAATAAGACAAAAGGTCTTGACAATTAAAATGTATATATATTGAAAATATAAACGAGTAATTTTAACAAATTATTTTTCTTTCAATTTTAAAAATAAACTGTTTAAAAAACAAATTATTATTTTTAAACGAAAATTAGAAAATCTCAAAAATAAAATAATTGAATCCTATTTTAAATTATTAAAAATGGAAAATAAATACTATTTTTAAAGATTAAATTATAGCTTCTCTTTTAGTTAATTCTTTTTCATTTACATTTTTGTTGGAATCCTTTTTAGCCTTATAATTAATTTACTTTTTGGTTTGTTAAATTAGTTGAACTATTATTTAAAAAAATATTTGCCCACACAAATTTATAAAAGAATTGAATTAGTGATATATTTGACCACAAAAAAGTTTAGACAATAATTCTTTTTAAAAAAGTTTTTTCCCGCACAAGTCAAATTGTTATTTGGTTAATTTAATGTAATTTATTTTTCGTAAAACAAAATTATAAATAAGTGTTTAACTTTACTGTTCTAGGTCTAATGTTGACACATGCTCATATAGAAAATATATGTTTAACTGAAATAGAACTGATGTTGCGATCGAATGGAACGTCTCTTACGGCGTTTGAGAAAATGCCTAAACCAGAAAATAGTATGATGAACACAGGTGTAAATAGGCTTATCGCACATGAGAGAATATATAAGCCTCATAAACAACAGGAATTGTACAATGAGTTATTACCTATGCTAACTGAGGAGCAAAGACTTGTTTATGAAGAAATCATTCACTCTGTGAATCACGAAAAATGTGGTATGTTTTTTGTTCATGGATTTGGTGGTACTGGAAAACATTCTTGTGTACTATTCTTGGTGCTAATATAAGGTCTAAAAGTAATATTGTTCTGAATGTTGCTTCAAGTGGTATAACTGCTTTGCTTTTAGAAGGTGGTAGAACGGCTCATTCAAGATTTGGTATTCCAATCAATCTTAATGAATATTTTGTGTGTACTATCGATGCCGAATCGGATCTTGCTGACTTAATTAGAGAAGCAAAGCTCATTTTAAGAAATACTAATATTAAATACATATCTAAAATTCCATCTTTATTTTTTTTTTATAGGTGAGGAGAGACGATATCTTAGGTCTGATAGTATTGAAACGTCAGATACAAGTGCTCATGATAATATGATCTACACTCAGGAATTTCTAAACAGTATACAAGTTTCTGGATTGCCAAGCCATGTTTTAACGTTGAAAATAAGAGCACCTTCATATTGCTAAGGAATATAGATCCTAAGGGAGGTTTGTGTAACGGTACGAGGTTAATTATTACTCAGATGGCCAATCATGTAATCGAAGCAAGAATCGTGACAGGAAAAAAGGTTGGTGATAGAGTACTTATCCCTAGGATGTATGTTAGTCCCCCTGATGCAAAGTTTTCCTTTTGTATGAGGCGACGACAATTTTTTGTTACTATGGCGTTTCCAATTACAATAAACAAAAGTCAAGGTCAGACGCTAGAACATGTTGGATTGTTTCTACCAAAACCGGTTTTTACACATGGACAGCTTTATGTTGCCTTCTCTCGAGTCACAACCAGAAAAGAATTAAAGGTGTTAATTACAAATAAAGATGGAAAATGCCAGAATAAAACACTTAATATTGTTTTCAAAGAGGTATTTGAGACTGTATAATGATGGTTTGTAGTTGGATAATTGTTTTGGATTTTTAGACTTGAATTATATTTCTTCTCTTGAATATAGTGATTTTTAATATCTTTAACACTACCTCTATTTTATAGTCAGATATAGACTTTCACATTGGAGAAAACCATTTTCTAATTTAGACTTATTATATGTTATAAAATAATAGATAAATACATTGTAGATGGTCAAAAAACATATTATTTAAAATTTTCACATGATTATATTTTATTTGGTTTCAACAATGTTGTTTGAAAACATATAATTGTTAGCTGTATCATAAAGTGTATATATAATTTTACATCATATCTATTAACTACAAACTTTACCTTTAATCTGTAATTATATATACTCGGATGTCAGCCCATACGTTATTGTACGGGAAAATAAAAATTTAAAATGACTAACTTTATGGTAATTCTTTAACTGTATAGTATAAAAATCATAAATACTGACTAAGATTAATCAACCAAAATAGTTAAGTAAAATATTTGTTGTATATATAAAATGAAAAATCGATTCAGTGAAAATAAGAGAATAATGTTAAACATATATAAATCTAAGTTTACTGAATCATACTCAGATAATCAATTTTGAAAGATATTCACATTAAAATTTTTTTTAATCATTATTCTATCAAAATTTATAAAAAATAATAAGAGAATCAGGGAGAAAGAGCTATAGCTGCAACAAACTAAATTGACTAAAAAGATAAATCTATAAAAAATTAGAAATCACAATTAATTACCTAAATTAATACTTGGAAGAGATGATCAATACAGGTAGATGGAAAACGACACCAAATAAAATTTAGATGAATAAATCAATAAATAAAACAATTCAATTTTTTTAAAAAAAGATGAGTGAATCAATGCTGATTAATAAATTGAAAGAAAATAATACTTATAATTTTTAAATTTGGAGGTGTTAAACAATACTCAAAGAACAAAAACTCTTTTCAAGGTCCATACTATATATATATATATATATATATGTCCATAATAAATGTGAACATTGAAAGTTGTGAATACGGCGAAAAAACACAATTGTTGGATCAAATTAAATATTGCAACTTTTAAGATCATTAATAAATCTAAACAGTTAGATGAGATTATAAAAACAATCTTATCCCTTATATTTAAATTGACACCTAAAAGTGAGTTTGCTATAATATATAAACATATAAATCTATGAAAATTTAGAAATCACAATCAGTTACCTAGATTAATAATTGGAAGAGATGATTGATGCATGAATAAATGGAAAACGACACCAAACAAAAGTTAGATGAATGAATCAATAAATAAAACAATCCAAATTTTAACAAAGATGAGTGAATCATGTTGATTAATAAATTAAAAGAAAATAATACTCATAATTTTTTTAATTTGGAGGTGTGAAATAATACTCAAAGAACAAAAACTATTTTCAAAGTCCATAAAAATCTGTATATATATAAAAACAAAAAGGTGTGAAAACAAAGAGGTGTGAAACAAAAAGGTGTGAAACAAAAAGGTGTAAAACAAAAAGATGCGAAAACTAACAAGTGCAAAGATTGAAATCTAGGGGTACGACGAAGAAACACAATTGTTGGATTAAGACATTGCAACTTTATATAAACAAAAAGGTGTAAAACAAAAAGATGTGAAAACCTAACGGGTGCCAACATGGAAAATTGGGGATGCGACGAAGAAACACAATTGTTGGATCGAAACTTTGCAACTTTTGAGATCATTAACAAAATGTGAGATAATTAATAATACTCAAAGAACAAAAACTCTTTTCAAAGTCCATAAATATATGTATATATATATAAACAAAGATGTGTGAAGACAAATAGGTGTGAAACAAAAAGGTGTGAAATAAAAAGATGCGAAAACTAACAAGTGCAAACATTGAAAGGTAAGGGTATGACGAAGTAACACAATTGTTGGATCAAAACATTGCAACTTTATATAAACAAAGATGTGTAAAACAAAAAGGTGTGAAAACTAACGGGTGCCAACATAAAAAGTTGGGGGTGCGACGAAGAAACACATTTGTTGGATCAAAACTTTGCAAATTTTAAGATCATTAACAAAGGGTGAGATCAATAATGATACTCAAAAAACAAAATTGTTGGATCACAATTGTTGGATCACAACTTTGCAAATTTTGAGATCATTAACAAAGGGTAAGATCATTAGTGATATTCAAAGAGCAAAAACTTTTTTCAAAGTCCATAAAAATCTGTATATATATAAAAACAAAAATGTGTGAAAACAAAGAGGTGTAAAACAAAAAGGTGTAAAACAAAAAGGTGCAAAAACTAACAAGTGCAAACATTGAAAGCTAGAGGTACGACGAAGAAACACAATTGTTGGATCAAAACATTGCAACTATATATAAACAAATAGGTGTAAAACAAAAATGTGTGAAAACTAACATGTGCCTACATGGAAAGTTGGGGTGCGACAAAGAAACACAATTGTTGGATCAAAATTTTACAACTTTTGAGATGATTAACAAAGGGTGAGATCATTAATAAGACTCAAAGAACAAAAACTCTTTTCAAATTCCATAAAAATTTGTATATACATAAAAACAAAAAGGTGTGAAAACAAAGAAGTGTGAAACAAAAAGGTGTAAAAACTAACAAGTGCAAACATTGAAAGCTAGGGGTACGAGAAGAAACCCAATTTTTGGATCAAAACATTGCAACTTTATATAAACAAAGTTATAAACAAGGAGGTGTAAAAAAAAAATTTGTGAAAACTAACGGGTGCCAATATGGAAAGCTGGGGGTGCGACAAAGAAACATAATTTTTGGATCGAAACTTTGCAAATTTTGAGATCATTAACAAAGGGTGAGATCAATAATGATACTCAAAGAACAATTTTTTTCTTTCAAAGTCCATAAAATTCTGTATATATATAAAAACAAAAAAGTGTGAAAACAAAGAGGTGTGAAACAAAAAAGTGTGAAACAAAAAGATGTGAATACTAACAAGTACAAACATTGAAAGGTAAGGGTACGACGTAGAAACACAATTGTTGGATCAAAACATTATAACTTTTTATAAACAAAGAGGTGTAAAACAAAAAGGTGTGAAAACTAATGTGTCCCAACATGGAAAGCTGGGTGTGCGACGAAGAAACACAATTGTTAGATCGAAACTTTGAAATTTTTGAGATCATTAATAAAGGGTGAGATCATTAATAATACTCAAAGAAAAAAAAACTCTTTTCAAAGTCCTTACAAATCTGTATATACATAAAAACAAAAAAGTGTGAAAACAAAGAGGTGTGAAACAAAAAGGTGCGAAAACTAACAAGTGCAAACATTGAAAGCTAGGGGTACGACGAAGAAACACAATTGTTGGATTAAAACATTGCAATTTTATATAAACCAAAAGGTGTAAAACAAAAAGATGTGAAAACTAACGGGTGCCAACATGGAAAACTGGGGGTGCGACAAAGAAACACAATTGTTGGATCGAAATTTTGCAAATTTTGAGATCATTAACAAAGGATGAGAACATTAATAGTACTCAAAGAACAAAATATTTTCAAAGTCCATAAAAATTTGTATATATATAAAAAGAAAGAGGTGTGAAATAAAAAGGTGTGAAACAGAAAAGTGCAAAAACTAACAAGTGCAAACATTGAAAGCTAGGGGTACGACAAAGAAACACAGTTGTTAGATCAAAACATTGCAACTTTATATAAACAAAGAGGTGTAAAACAAAAATGTGTGAAAACTAACGGGTGCCAACATGGAAAGCTGGGGGTGCGACGAAGAAACACAATTGTTGGATCGAAACTTTGCAAATTTTGAGATCATTAACAAATGGTGAGATCATCAATAATACTCAAAGAACAAAAACTCTTTTCAAAGTCCATAAAAATTTGTATATAAATATAAACAAAAAGGTATGAAAACAAAGAGGTGTAAAACAAAAAGGTGTGAAAACTAACAAGTGCTAACATGGAAAGTTGGGGGAGCGACGAAAAAACATAATTGTTGGATCGAAACTTTGCAACTTTTGAGATCATTAACAAAAAGTGAGATCATTAATAATATAATACTCAAAGAACAAAAACTCTTTGCAAAGTTCAAAAAAATCTGTGTATAATATATAAATATATATATATACAAAAAGGTGTGAAAACAAAGAAGTGTGAAATGAGGGTATGACGAAGAAACACAATTATTGGTAAAAAGACTTGCAACTGTTGGGATCATTAATTATTCTAAACTGTTAGATGAGATATTAGAAACAATCTCATCTATTAGATTAAAGTTGACCCCCAAAAGTAGGTTTGTTATTGGATCAAAACATTGTAATTTTATATAAACAATAAAGGTGCAAAACAAAAAGGTGTGAAACCTAACGGGTGCCAACATGGAAAACTGGGGGTGCGACGAAGAAACACAATTGTTGGATCAAAACTTTGCAACTTTTGAGATTATTAACAAAGGGTGACATCATTAATAATATAATACTCAAAGAACAAAAACTTTTTTCAAAGTTCATAAAAAATGTATATATATATATATATATAAAAAAAACAAAGAGATGTGAAAATAAAGAGCTGTGAAACAAAAAAGTGTAAAAATTAAAAGATGCGATTTTTAAAAGATGGGGTACGACGAAGAAACACGATTATTGAAAGAAACTTGCAACTGTTGGGATCATCAATAATTCTAGATTGTTAGATGAGATGGTAGAAACAATCTCACCCGTTAGATTAAAGTTGACCCCCAAAAGTGGGTTTGCTATTATATATAGATAATAATAAATATTAAAAATATTTAATAGTCAAACAAAAGGTGAGATACTAAAACGATTAAGACGCAACATTTAATCGTGACTGTTTGTATTCTTACAAATCCGGAATCCACTTTTCGTTTTCGATAACAGAGAAAAAACAGGAAAAACCCTAATTTGAGAAAATCATGAGATTCAATAAAATTGCTGATCTTCTTCCCAGAATAACTAATTGGCGTATACACGCCAAGGTCTTACATTCTTGGAGTATCAGCGAGTTCTTTTCAAAAAGAGTACTGCTTCTTGTAGATGTAAAGGTTAGCGTTGTTAATTGAACATCATTGTTACTTAAATTTCAATTTTTAACAGTTCTTATATATATAATACTTCTTACACAGTTGTTATTAAACTGTGAAGGGTAACACAATCGAAGCTACTTTTTTACCAAATACACTCGCTAAACTCCGAAAATATATCGACGATGGTGACTAATATGATATTAGAATTTTCAAAGTAATCAATCCAATCCTGAATGAGAGGAATACTCATCATCCTTATCAAATTAAATTCACGGACGATACCACTATGACGCTGGTCCAACAATTGAGTCCAAAGAATTACTTTTGATTCGAGGATTTGGATGATATATATCATGGAAGAATAAATCATCCCATCTCTTTCGGTAAGTGTTTCGTTAATTAATTTAATATTGATATGGTACAATCCGTGAGTATAGTTAATTGTAACTTTGTGTTCGGGAATCTAGAATCTTTATAGGATTTGTTATAACTTTTTTGTATTGGCCCCTCCCTTAGAAAAGTATGAATTAAACTTTTACAAAATGTAGATTTGCAACACTTTGGAAAACTAAATTCTATCTTTTCCCCAAATTAGATGTCTTTGGGTGTATAGTAGATGTGAAAGATAAAAGAAGACCTGAGAGTGCCATTAAAAATAATGAAATTGTTTTCACGTTGTTGAATTGCAGGTAAAAGACATTTACTCTACCTTTAGGACAATTACGTTTTAAAATTGTCTCTGTTAAGATTATTTATTAATTTGTTAAACATGTAGGAATGAAACTGTGAAGTGTCGTGTCAAAGATAACTACGCTTCAGAATTCATGTCTAAATGGGAATCAAACAGGTGCCATCTCATATACAAATCCGGACCTGAGTTTTGTGTAATGCGGTTTGTGAAGGTCAGAGAATATGAAGGTATGTAACATAAAATAGTTCTGATATAATCATCATAAGGTAACCAATATATTCACTTTGCAAATGTTTATAGGTGCACCATGTATCGAAAACACATTGACCTCTTCGAAGATCTTTATAAACCACAGTTCGAAGGACTAGTAAGAGTCGATTATGTAAAAATAACTTTATACACTTTATATATGATTATGTATGATGTTAAAATAATTTTGTTTCATACACTTAATATATTTACAGGTCTGAGTTTGCTGGACGTTATTACATAAACCATGTAATGGAGCATCAAAGTGAGAGCTCGGAGACTCAGTCATAAAGAATGGACTCAGAAATGAAGATACGGTGGCTTAATGAACTTTTTGTATATGCAAACTTTAGTATAATTTTGAATGTTTGTAGTACCAAATACAATGGTCTAAACGAAAATATATTTATGGGTTGCTTAAAATATTATTTTAATGGTCTAAACAAAATTACATATTATATTATCTCAAATTATTATATCAAGGTAATTAAAATTGACTGTAGCAATTGTATTTGGCTCATTTAAAACTTTGTTATAGTCAATTTGGGCTTAAACATTATAAATGGACTTTAAACTTTCAATTAAAATTTAAAAATGGACTTTAAATTTTCAATTTATATTTTGCATATGTAGAGTAATACTATAAACATTTTATTAACTATTCATTTTATTATTTTAAAAAATTTTAAAAATATATATATATTTAATACGAAACTTACAAAAAAATAATTTATGTCTGAACATACGAACTACTATAAAAATTAAAAAAAAATTAAACAGGTTTTAAAAATATAATAAAATTTTGATTCAACATTTTAAAGAATTGAATTATTTTTTTTTTCTTTTTTCTATTCAGTTCCTGCCCGCACAAGCGTGCGGGTAACTCTCCTAATTATACATATATACATGCATATAATATATATATATATATATATATATATATTGTAGATTTCAAATAAGTATCCATAGCAAAATTTTATAATTGTATTTTATATAAGTCTGAAATTGTATAGGCAAAATATATATTTTTTATCTTTAAATAAATAATTATTGATATTTCTCATGTTTTTAAGCTTTACGTGAAATTATTTATCGAAAGAATGTGATTCGATGACGATAAACTTTGAATGCCGCCGGGTGACACATATGTGTATGTTGGTTTTTTTTTTACTAGAAGAAGATAATCGCTAGCCAACATCCATATGGATGATTTCGGAAATTGTTGGTCTGTCTTCATATCTCCCTTAAAGACAATCGTTCATCCACTATGTTTGCGCCATTTGTGTCACATCACGATCTCCACGCACAACTAACAATGGTGTATATTCATCCAACTTAAACCACAAGTAGGGCTTTATTAGTTAGTTGGGAAACGATAAAGTGCTATGTGCAGCATAATGTTCTAGTTAAATCTCTTAAAGAATTGTCGTTCGATAAACATGGAGCAACAAGTTTTGATCACCAACATAGTTGGCACAAGATTTTTGGCGAAGAGGTGAATGTGACATTGTGCTCCTAAGTTAGTCTTCTTTGAAGGTCGAGGAAAAATCGAACAAACCGTAGACTTAAACCATTTAAAAATGATATTAACATAATTAAGTATGAATATTAAAGTTCAAAATAACAATATAATATTAATTTTTCTGGATAAAAATTGTAACTATCATTGTAATATAATGTTTTGATTGGTAACTATCATTCTTTCTTAATGAACTTATTAGAAAGAATTTTTAATTACTAGATGAAAATATTAGTATATTTATGTTTTACTAAATTTTTTCTTATTTTTTAGTTATATTTTAATTTTTAAATTTTAACACATGTAAACATGTAAAAACATGTAATTATAAATGAACATGTAATTACTTTTTACTTTTTCATATGTAATTACTTATAACTGAAGGGAAGAAGAAACATATGAAGGCAGCGATCAATATGAGTGGAAATGAAGATGTTAAAAGGTCAATCGATAAAGTGAAGACAAATGATGAGGTTGTAGTAAGGTCAGCTGAGGAAGTTGAGGCAGATGATGAGGTTGTAAGATCAGCTGAGACAAATGATGAGGTTTTAAGATCAGCTGAGGAACTAAAGACAGATGATGAGGTTGTAAGATCAGATGAGACAAATGGTGAGGTTGTAAGATCAGCTGAGGAGACAAATGATGAGGTTATAAGATCAGCTGAGACAAATGATGAGGTCGTAAGATCATAGCCCAATACTGCGAAGCCCATTAAACGTTTTTAGATAGCAAAATGATTGTCTGATTTATTGTTGAATTTCGGTTTCAAATCTTTGGGGTTCAAATAATTCACTCTTAACAATAAAATAATGTTTAATACTCCCTCCGTGTTTTATTACTTGTCGTTCTAAAGTTAAAATTTTGTGTCATAATACTTGTCGTTTTAGATTTTCAATGCAAAGGTTTGGTAAATATTCCAATTTTATCCGACTGTTTTAATGTATTAACCCCTGTTTTAAAAATCGCTAGGCGTTAGTCGGGCGGTGAGAAAGAGCCTAGCGATTAATCGGGAAATCATATTTAAATCGGGGATTAATCGGGAACTAGTTTTAGGGTTTTCTATTATTATATATAATAAATATATAAAATATTTAAGTTTTAGGGTTATATATATTGTTTATCTTAGTATTACAAAAACATTTGACAGCTCAAGCGGTTTAAGCCTCTCTATGAATGGCTAAGCTCGCGAGTTCAACTCTTTTCGGTGTCTTTTTTGTCCATTTTTTGTCCTTTTTATTACCAAGGGCAAAACGGTAATTTCTCCACCCGATTCCGCTGCTGTCAAACCCTAATCTACGCCCGGAAAGAAAGATGTTAAAAGGTCAGTCGATAAAGTGAAGACAAATGATGAGGTTGTAGTAAGGTCAGCTGAGGAAGTTAAGGCAGATGATGAGGTTGTAAGATCAGCTGAGACAAATGATGAGGTTGTAAGATCAGATGAGACAAATGGTGAGGTTATAAGATCAGCTAAGGAGACAAATGATGAGGTTATAAGATCAGCTGAGACAAATGATGAGGTCGTAAGATCATAGCCTAATACTGCGAAGCCCATTAAACGTTTTTAGATGGAATAAGTTCGGCAGCGGATCGCGAAATCTTGGCGATCTTCTCTATCTAATGAATGGGGAGGGGGAGTCCGCCCTGCGCCCCGCAGTATATGATTCAACAGGAAACAAATTGATTGTCTGATTTATTGTTGAATTTTGGTTTCAAATCTTTGGGGTTCAAATAGTTCACTCTTAACAATAAAATAATGTTTAATACTCACTCCGTTTTTTATTACTTGTCGTTCTAAAGTTAAAATTTTGTGTCATTATACTTGTTGTTTTAGATTTTCAATGCAAATGTTTGGTAAATATTCTAATTTTATCCAACTGTTTTAATGTTTTAACCAATCAAAAGACTAGAAAATATATTTAAAAAGAATAAAACAATAAAATTAATTGTTTTCTTAATCTATGTGAAATAACCTTAAACGACAACTAATAAAAAACAGAGGGAGTATTAAACATTGCTTAGAAGTTGTAAACAACTTTGTTAATGTTTCTGGGGTTAAATTATGCCTTAATCCAATGCTACTGACTAATTATAAGAGTTTGAGATGGATTTAGAGAGTTTAAAAGCCACTTATACCCATTTTGTCCCAAAACAGGTTAAAACCTGAGAAAAATTGCTTAGAAGCTGTAAACAGCTTTGTTAGTATTTCTGGGGTTAAAATGTGTCTTAATCCAATGCAACTAACTAATTATAAGAGTTTGAGATGGATTTGGAGAGTTTAAAAGCCATTTATACCCATTTTGTCCCAAAACAGGCTAAAACCTGAGAAAACATTGCTTATGAGCTTTAAACAGCTTTGTTAGTGTTTCTGGGGTTAAAATGTGCCTTAATCCAATGCTACTGACTAATTATAAGAGTTTGAGATGGATTTAGAGAGTTTAAAAGCCACTTATACCCATTTTGTCCCAAAACAGGTTAAAACCTGAGAAAAATTGCTTAGAAGCTGTAAACAGCTTTGTTAGTATTTCTGGGGTTAAAATGTGTCTTAATCCAATGCAACTAACTAATTATAAGAGTTTGAGATGGATTTGGAGAGTTTAAAAGCCAGTTATACCCATTTTGTCCCAAAACAGGCTAAAACCTGAGAAAACATTGCTTAGAAGCTCTAAACAACTTTGTTAGTGTTTATGGGGTTAAAATGTGTCTTAATCTAATGCTACTAACTAATTATAAGAGTTTGAGATGGATCTGGAGAGTTTAAAAGCCACTTATACTTATTTTGTCTCAAAACAGGCTAAAACCAAAAAAACATTGCTTAGAAGCTGTAAACAACTTTGTTAGTGTTTCTGGGGTTAAAATATGTCTTAATCCAATGCAACTGACTAATTATAAGAGTTTGAGATGGATTTGGAGAATTTAAAAGCCACTTACACACATTTTGTCCTAAACCAGGCTAAAACCTGAGAAAACATTGCTTACAAGCTGTAAACAGCTTTGTTAGTGTTTATGGGGTTAAAATGTGTCTTAATCCAATGCAACTAACTAGTTATAAGAGTTTGAGATGGATTTGGAGAGTTTAAAAGCCACTGCTTTTGTATCCATAGCAAAATTTTATAATTATATTTTATATAAGTCTGAAATTGTATAGGCAAAATATATATTTTTTTATCTTTAAATAAATAATTATTGATATTTCTCATGTTTTTGAGCTTTGCGTGATATTATTTACCGAAAGAATGTGATTCAATGACGATAAACTTTGAATGCCGCCGGGTGACACATATGTGTATGTTGGCTCTTTTTGGACTAGAAGAAGATAATCGCTAGCCAGCATCCATATGGATGATTTCGGAAATTGTTGGTCTGTCTTCATATCTTCCTTAAAGGCAATCGTTCATCCACTATGTTTGCGCCATTTGTGTCACATCACGATCTCCACGCACAACTAACAATGGTGTATATTCATCCAACTTAAACCACAAGTAGGGCTTTATTAGTTAGTTGGGAAACGATAAAGTGTTATGTGCAGTGTAATGTTCTAGTTAAATCTATTGAAGAATTGTCGTTCGATAAACATGGAGCAACAAGTTTTGATCACCAACATAGTTGGCACAAGATTTTTGGCGAAGAGGTGAATGTGACATTGTGCTCCTAAGTTAGTCTTCTTTGAAGGTCGAGGATAAATCAAACAAACCGTAGACTTAAACCATTTAAAAATGATATTAACATAACTAAGTATGAATATTAAAGTTCAAAATAACAATATAATATTAATTTCTCTAGATAAAAATTGTAACTATTATTGTAATATAATGTTTTGATTGGTAACTATCATTCTTTCTTAATGAGCTTATAAGAAAGAATTTTTAATTACTAGATGAAAATATTAGTATATTTATGTTTTACTTAATGTTTTCTTATTTTTTAGTTATGTTTACTTTTAAATTTTTAACGCATGTAAACATGTAAAAACATGTAATTATAAATGAACATGTATTTACTTTTTACTCTTTCATATGTTTCTTCTTCCCTCAGTGAGGGTAACTGAAGGGAAGAAGAAACATATGAAGGCAACGATCAATATGAGTGTAAAGGTTACTTTTTACCTATTTCTTGTTGCAATGTTCTATATAAGGTCATTTCAAAGATTCTTGCAAACAGGTTGAAGGTGGTGTTACCTAGTTTAATTGCAGGAAATCAATCGGCTTTTGTCAAAGACCGGTTGTTGATCGAGAATGTGTTGCTTGCCACTGAATTGGTTAAGAATTATCACCAGGAGACAATCTCAGCGCGTTGTGCGGTTAAGATCGATATTTCGAAAGCTTTCGACTCTGTTCAGTGGCCTTTCCTGTTAAATGTTCTGTCGGCTCTGGAGTTGCCTCCTGAGTTCATCCATTGGGTTAGATTATGTGTTCAACTGCCTCTTTCTCAGTTCAAGTGAATGGGGAGCTTGTTGGGTATTTTCCAAGCTCCAGTGGTCTCCGACAAGGCTGTTCCCTCTCTCCCTATTTGTTTGTGATCTGTATGGATGTTCTGTCTAAGCTTTTAGATTCTGCTGCTGGCGCAGGAAGATTTGGTTACCAACCGAGATGTAAAGATATCCATCTGACTCATTTAAGCTTTGCTGATGATCTAATGATACTCTCTGATGGCAAACCCTGTTCCATTGAGGGCATTGTCTCGATCTTTGACCAGTTTGCTAAGATCAGCTTGGAAAAATCGACTTTGTATCTTGTCGGCGTTTCTGCTGGTGACCGCCAGCTTATTGAGAATCAGTTTGATTTAGTCCTGGGAGAGTTGCCGGTTAGATACTTGGGCTTGCCACTGGTGACTACGTCTTTTACGGTTTCTGACTACACACCTTTACTTGAGCAGATAAGGCGCCGAATTGGTTCTTGGACGACACACTATCTATCCTTCGCGGGCTGTTTTAATCTTGTCAGCTCGGTTCTTTGGAGTATTTGTAACTTCTGGTTGAGTGCCTTCCGGCTTCCCCGTGCTTGTATTAGGGAAGTGGAAAAAATATGCTCTGCATTCTTATGGTCTGGGACTGATTTGAATCCAAAGAAAGCAAAGATGCAGTGGGAGGTTGTATGTAAACCGCGACGGGAGGGGGGACTTGGTCTTCGAAGCTTAAAAGAGGCAAATGATGTGTGTTGCCTCAAGTTGGTTTGGAGGATACTCTCACATGGTCGCTCTTTATGGGTACAATGGGTGGATCGTTATTTGTTAAAGGGGCGGTCTCTATGGGTGATCAAAGAGACCACATGTGCGGGCTCTTGGATTTGGCGAAAGATCCTCAAATATAGAGAAGTGGCAAACACTCTGAGCAAGGTGGAGGTGGGAAACGGGCTGCGGACATCATTTTGGTTTGATACCTGGTCGTCGTTAGGCAGGTTGGTGGATGTCGCAGGGTCCCGTGGGGTTGTGGATTTGGGGATTAGCCGAACAATGACAGTTGCTGAGGCTTGGTCCGCATGGCGTCGACGGAGACATCGTCTCCCACACCTCCTCTCCATTGAGAATGAACTACTGTTGCAGTATCAGCGTAGAACAGAGTCTGCAGATTTGGTTATGTGGAAAGGGAGGGGGATAAGTACAACTCAGTTTTCTCTACCAATGACACTTGGAATAATATACGCTCCACATCTGTTGAGGTCTCCTGGCACAGAATGATTTGGTTTGCTCATGCGACTCCCAAATATACTTTCTGTACCTGGCTAGCAATTCATGATAAATTGGCGACAGGGGAGAGAATGTTGCGGTGGAACATTGGTGCTACCGGGACCTGTCTTCTTTGCCAACAAAGTCTTGAAACCCGTTCTCACCTGTTTTTTGCTTGTCGGTTTTCTTCAGAGGTGTGGGCTGCAACAGCCAAGGGGGTGTTTCGTTACCACTACACCACTGACTGGTACCCGCTCCTAACATACTTAGCAGACAATCGCCTCAACTTTTTGGCTAGATTTTTACTTCATTATGTTTTTCAATTAGTGGTGTACACCATCTGGTGGGAAAGAAATGGACGGCGACATGGTCAACATCCTAACTCACCTCGGTAGTTAATCAAGTGGATTGATCGCAATGTTCGGGATCAGATTCTGGCTATTCAACGACAAGGGGATCAGCGCTTCTGCAATGGTCTTCAGTTTTGGTTTCAAACACGAATATAAGTTTTGGGGTTCCCCTTAATGTAGTCTAAATTTCCAAACACATTTCAACTTTCCGCTGCACTAGTTGTACAAACGCTATTTTTTCTTTGAATATAATTTAACATTAGATTCAAAAAAAAAAATATGAGTGGAAAGAAAGATGTTAAAAGGCCAGTCGATAAAGTGAAGACAAATGATGAAGTTGTAGTAAGGTCAGCTGAGGAAGTTAAGGCAGATGATGAGGTTGTAAGATCAGCTGAGACAAATGATGAGGTTGTAAGATCAGATGAGACAAATGGTGAGGTTGTAAGATCAGCTGAGGGGACAAATTGTCGTTCGATAAACATGGCGCAAAAAATTTTGATCACCAACATAGTTGGCACAAGATTTTTTTGTTGACGAGGCGAATGTGACATTGTGCTCCTAAATTAGTATTTTTTGAAGGTGAGGATAAATCGAACAAACCTTAGACTTAAACCATTTAAAAATGATATTAAACATAACTAAAAATGAATGTTAAAGTTCAAAATAACAATATAATATCTATTTCTTTGGATAAAAATTGTAACTATCATTCTTTCTCAATGAGCTTATAAGAAAGAATTTTTAATTACTTGATGAAAATATTAATATATTTATGTTTTCCTTATGTTTCACTAAATTTTTTCTTATTTTTTAGTTATGTTTTACTTTTTAAAATTTAACGCATGTAAAGATGTAAAAACATGTAATTATAAATGAACATGTAATTACTTTTTACTTTTTCATATGTTTCTTCTTCCCTTCAGTGAGGGTAACTGAAGGGAAGAAGAAACATATGAAGGCAGCGATCAATATGAGTGGAAAGAAAGATGTTAAAAGGTCAGTCGGTAAAGTGAAGACAAATGATGAGGTTGTAGTAAGGTCAGCTGAGGAAGTTAAGGCAGATGATGAGGTTGTAAGATTAGCTGAGACAAATGATGAGGTTGTAAGATCAGCTGAGGAACTGAAGACAGATGATGAGGTTGTAAGATCATATGAGACAAATGGTGAGGTTGTAAGATCAGATGAGGAGACAAATGATGAGGTTATAAGATCAGCTGAGACAAATGATGAGGTCGTAAGATCATAGCCCAATACTGTGAAGCCCATTAAACGTTTTTAGATAGCAAAATGATTGTTTGATTTATTGTTGAATTTCGGTTTCAAATCTTTGGGGTTCAAATAGTTCACTCTTAACAATAAAATAATATTTAATACTCCCTCCGTTTTTTATTACTTGTCGTTCTAAAGTTAAAATTTTGTGTCATAATATTTGTCGTTTTGTCGTTTTAGATTTTCAATGCAAATGTTTGGTAAATGTTCCAATTTTAGTTGGGCGGTGAGGAAGAGCCTAGCGATTAATCGGGAAATCGCATTTAAATCGGGAATTAATCGGGGACTAGTTTTAGGGTTTTCTATTATTATATATAATAAATATATAAAATATTTAAGTTTTAGGGTTATATATATTGTTTATCTTAGTATTACAAAAACATTTGACAGCTCAAGCGGTTTAAGGCTCTCTATGAATGGCTAAGCTCGCGAGTTCGACTCTTCTTGGTGTCTTTTTTGTCCATTTTTTGTCCTTTTTATTACCAAGGGCAAAACGGTAATTTATCCACCCGATTCCGCTGCTCTCAAACCCTAATTTACGCCCGCAAATTTTTTTTTATCTCAGTTTCTACCCATTTTATCTTATATTCAATTAGATATGAATCATATGATATAGAAATAGTAGATTTTCACACTTAACACTATATTTAAGTAGAAAATCAAATCAATTTTTTTTTTCGATTTTCTTCCCGATTTGGGTGTAATCGCGGCGGCTGCTTGGTGCCTAGCAATTCCACGCCGTATAATCGGCCGATTTGACCAATTTTTGGAACATGGGTTTTAACCAATCAAAAGACTAGAAAATATATTTAAAAAGAATAAAACAATAAAATTAATTGTTTTTTTAATCTGTGTGAAATAACCTTAAACGACAACTAATAAAAAACAGAGGGAGTATTAAACATTGTTTAGAAGCTGTAAACAGTTTTGTTAATGTTTCTGGGGTTAAATTGTGTCTTAATCCAATGCAACTGACTAATTATAAGAGTTTGAGATGGATTTGGAGAGTTTAAAAGCCACTTATACCCATTTTGTCCCAAAAGAGGCTAAAACCTGAGAAAACATTGCTTAGAATCTGTAAACAGCTTTGTTAGTGTTTCTGGGGTTAAAATGTGTCTTAATCCAATGCAACTAACAAATTATAATAGTTTGAGATGGATCTGGAGAGTTTAAAAAACACTTATACCCATTTTGTCCCAAAACAGGCTAATACCTGAGAAAACATTGCTTATGAGCTTTAAAAAGCTTTGTTAGTGTTTTTGGGATTAAAATGTGTCTTAATCCAATGCAACTGACTAATTATAAGAGTTTGAGATGGATTTGGAGAGTTTAAAAGCCACTTATACCCATTTTGTCCCAAAACATGCTAAAACCAAGAAAACATTGCTTAGAAGCTGTAAACAGCTTTGTTAGTGTTTCTGGGGTTAAAATGTGTTTTAATCCAATGCAACTGACTAATTATAAGAGTTTGAGATGAATTTGGAGAGTTTAATAGCCAGTTATACCCGTTTTGTCCCAAAACAAGCTAAAACATTAGAAAACATTGCTTAGAAGCTGTAAACAGCTTTGTTAGTGTTTCTAAAATGTGTCTTAATCCAATGCAACTGACTAATTATAAGAGTTTGAGATGGATTTGGAGAGTTTAAAAGCCACTTATACCCATTTTGTCCCAAAAGAGGCTAAAACCTGAGAAAACATTGCTTAGAATCTGTAAACAGCTTTGTTAGTGTTTCTGGGGTTAAAATGTGTCTTAATCCAATGCAACTAACAAATTATAATAGTTTGAGATGGATCTGGAGAGTTTAAAAAACACTTATACCCATTTTGTCCCAAAACAGGCTAATACCTGAGAAAACATTGCTTATGAGCTTTAAAAAGCTTTGTTAGTGTTTTTGGGATTAAAATGTGTCTTAATCCAATGCAACTGACTAATTATAAGAGTTTGAGATGGATTTGGAGAGTTTAAAAGCCACTTATACCCATTTTGTCCCAAAACATGCTAAAACCAAGAAAACATTGCTTAGAAGCTGTAAACAGCTTTGTTAGTGTTTCTGGGGTTAAAATGTGTTTTAATCCAATGCAACTGACTAATTATAAGAGTTTGAGATGAATTTGGAGAGTTTAATAGCCAGTTATACCCGTTTTGTCCCAAAACAAGCTAAAACATTAGAAAACATTGCTTAGAAGCTGTAAACAGCTTTGTTAATGTTTCTAAAATGTGCCTTAATCCAATGCAACTAACTAATTATAAGACATGGAAAAATATAGATATTTTTTCTCCAATATCATTTGATGTAAAAGAATTATATTGATACTAGGTACTATCCCGCGGAAAACCCTGGGTTGAATTTTTTTAATGAAAATTTGTAATAATTTATTTTGTTATTATGTTATTATTTATAATGGTTTGTGATTAAAAATTTGTTGCTTATATTATAATTTTTGTATTTTAAAATTTTTATTGAAAACCTATCAGTAAAACATTTGCATGTAATGAATAAAATTATTTAAACTTTTGTCAGTTAAACGAAATCTTTGCTATAGTTGTGAAGTAAGTAAAAAGATATAACTACCATGTAAAAAAAAAATCTTATCTGTTAGTTTTTAAAGTACAAATTAGTTTTGATTCTAATAGATTTTTTTTTACTTTTCTACAATTTATTTTATTTGATGTGTTCCTAATTTTCATTTTTTTAACTAGAATTATTTATTTAATTAATTAATTAATCTTAATTAAGTTTATAATGGCAATTGAATGTAATTTACACATTTTTATATTTGTACTTCTCAGTTAATATAATAGGATGACTTCAAAACAATGAAAAAGCATTATAATTGTGGTATTTGCTCTTTTGGTGTACAACATAATTTTCTGAATTTATATATACATTTCTTAAAAAATTTGATATCATATAATCATACTTGAGATTATTATTTTCATAATTATTACACACACAAAGATATTTAAAGGAAAAACAAACAAAAGAGATATATATAGCTTCTTAGTCAAATAACCGTAACCACAACTTTGATCAATGAGATACTACTCACTTCTTCAAACCTCATCCACCCAAACACAAATGTCTTCCAATCCTTCTCTTATCTTTCTCCGTCTGATTCCTTTTTATATTCCTCTGCAATTTTCTCCCATTTTGATTTCATTTGCTCGGCAATGGCGATGACTACTATGAATGCTGCTGTTTCTCTCACATCTTCAAACTCTTCTTCTCTTCCTGCTACTAGTTGTGCCATTGCTCCTGAAAGGATCAGGTTTAGTAAGGTACTCTTTTATATCTATCAAATACTCTGCTTTTTAGAGGTTTGCTTATACTCATCTGGGTCTTAATCAAGTTTGGAACTTGGATAAACGTGCTTCTGGGTCTTACTTCTCTAGAGTATACAGAGAACATTTTCGAAAATCGACTGATGATTTCTTAAATATGCCAACTTTGATTACTAGGTTAGGTCTCTGTTTAATGAAGTTTGGAACTTTGGATAAGCAGCTTCTGGGGTTTCACTTATAATGTAGTGGGTTTCAGTTCATCTAGTATTTGATGGGATCATGATTAGGTCTCTCTGTTGTTTTGGTTTTTTTTGAAGGGTGCTCTTTACTACAAAAGCAACAATGTAGTGACAAGTAAAAGAGTGTTTTCCATAAGAGCTCAAATCACAGCAGAGACGACAGATACTCCTACTCCTACTCCTGCCAAGAAGGTAGAGAAAGTGTCTAAGAAGAACGAGGAAGGTGTGATTGTCAACAAGTACAGACCAAAGGAGCCATACACTGGAAAATGCCTTGTCAACACCAAAATCACAGCAGATGATGCTCCTGGAGAGACCTGGCACATGGTTTTCAGCCATGAAGGTAGGGGATTTGATTAATTACTTGATCTCATAAACGTTATAGTTCTGTCATCTGTGTATGATTCACTTGTTGATGGTGATTGAAGTAGCATTTATGTGTCTTTGATAGGCGAGATCCCGTACAGAGAAGGGCAATCTGTTGGTGTGATTCCAGATGGAATTGACAAGAATGGAAAGCCTCACAAGATCAGACTTTACTCGATTGCCAGCAGCGCTCTTGGAGATCTTGGCAATTCTGAAACCGTAAGAGACCAATTCTTTTCGTTTTGAGAAAGAACACGGTTTGTTTTCTCTGGTTAAGTGAATGAACAAGTTTGTTGCAGGTTTCTTTGTGTGTGAAAAGACTTGTCTATATTAATGACCAAGGAGAGACTGTTAAAGGAGTTTGCTCAAATTTCTTGTGTAAGTACCAATGAATAAGGCTTGTTTTTTTGGTTAAAGTTTAACTTCTTTCACCTATTATTCAACTTTTGGGCTTGCTTGTCCTTGTTTTTCAGGTGACTTGACACCCGGAAGTCCTGTGAAGCTCACTGGTCCTGTAGGCAAAGAAATGCTTATGCCGAAGGATCCAAACGCCACTGTTATTATGGTCTCTCCCCTAAACCTCAAATATCTTGACTTTCTTATGATTAAACTTCCATGTAGGTTCTGTTTCTTGAAACATCATTAAACATTAATATTATCCTTCTTCTTGATGAACGCCACAGCTTGCTACAGGGACGGGAATTGCACCTTTCCGGTCTTTCTTATGGAAGATGTTCTTCGAGAAACATGATGACTACAAGGTGAAACGATTGCTATGGTCAATAAGCTTTTTTGATAACAAACAAACATATCAAAATCTAATACCTTGTAATCCTCATTATGCAGTTCAATGGCTTAGCTTGGCTTTTCTTGGGTGTACCAACCACTAGCTCATTGCTCTACCAAGAGGCATACATACATAAACTCTTCTTCTAGTTTTCAAAATCCTTCCAATTCAAAATAACAAAAAATCCTGTTTTGATTCTCATGTGTTTAAACATCAGGAGTTTGATAAGATGAAAGCAAAGGCCCCCGAAAACTTCAGGGTGGATTATGCGATAAGCAGAGAACAGGCGAACGACAAAGGAGAGAAAATGTATATCCAGACTCGGATGGCGCAGTACGCAGCTGAATTATGGGAGTTGTTGAAGAAAGACAACACTTTTGTCTACATGTGTGGACTTAAGGGAATGGAGAAAGGAATCGATGACATTATGGTCTCATTGGCTGCAAATGACGGTAAGAAGAGCAGAAAAATAGTACTCTAATTCTTGAAACATCCACTACTACAATCAAGGTAAACTCTAATGAATGAATACATGTTTTTTTTTTTTTGTGATGGTTTAGGTATTGACTGGTTTGATTACAAGAAGCAGTTGAAGAAGGCAGAGCAATGGAACGTTGAAGTCTACTGATCAAAAGAGACTTTGACATTCGGTAGCAAGTATAGTGCAACAAAACTGTTATTTTCGCTTCCCAATTGCTGTAATTTAAAGATAAGGTTTTTTTTAGTTATATTTTGCTAAAAAGGGAGTTATTTAATCTTTTACCATTCGTTTGCTACCATTTTTTGGCTCTAAGTTAAAATGATACATTGATAGAGACAGAATTACCCATCCAAAAAATGTCAACAAAGGAAACAAAAATGGTTACAAAAAATTGACAGCAATATGTATATTGTGCGGTAGCTAACCAATCCTCTGACAATGAATGAGATGAGTACTACTATCCAACCTAAATCGATAAACATTATCAAATGAAACTCTACTATATAAGAAATATTTACATGCTTCTATTAAAACAAGTAATGGTTTCTTAGGATAATTGAACACTTGAGTAGTTTAGTTGATTTTGGGTTAGACCAATTCATTTGCGTTTAAGTGTTTAACTTTACAACGTTACCTTTCAAAGCCGTAAAATATCATATGAGTATATTATCAAGACATGGTTGAGATATTTTTTACTTAAGAGCCGACCAGAAAAAGAGCAATCTAGTATAGTAGGCTAAATGTTTCTTCACACTTTTATCTTTTTGTCAGAGACTCATTTGTCAGTAACCGTTTGATCACAACGGCTAAATCAACCACGTGGTCAGACACACCGTAATATACCAACACACAGCAACACTTGATTGTAGCTCATTAAAAAAGATCGCCAACAGAATTAAAAACTCTTTAAACCACTCTCCTCTGTTTTACACCATCTCTGTTTCGCTCTCTCAAGAAGAAGAAGAAGAAACAGAGAGCGTTCACATTATCCCTTCTACACAAACATGGCATTGATCTTCTTCTTCTTATTATTATCGAACATGTTCTTCTCCGGTAAGAATCTTTTTTCTGATTTACCTGTAAATCTCAATGACTGTGTAATCAGTTTCAAAGTTTCTTAATTTTGTATTCTAATCTCAGGAGCTATGTCGAGGAGCTTCACAATAGCGAACAAATGCGACTACACAGTCTGGCCGGGAATTTTATCTAACGCCGGGTTCCTCCGTTGCCGACCACTGGCTTCGTTCTTCAAAAAGGAGAGACACGTACAATCGACGCGCCGTCTTCATGGGGAGGTCGGTTCTGGGGAAGGACACTCTGCTCAACCGGTTCCGATGGAAGATTTACATGCGCCACCGGAGATTGCGGTTCCGGAAAGCTCGAATGCGCCGGTACTGGAGCTGCTCCTCCGGCGACTCTAGCTGAATTCACTCTAGACGGCTCTGGAGGGATCGATTTCTACGACGTGAGCCTCGTCGACGGATACAATGTCCAGATGCTGGTGGCTCCTCAAGGCGGTTCCGGCCTGAATTGCAGCACTACCGGCTGTGTCGTCGATTTAAACGGCTCGTGTCCGTCGGAACTAAGGGTGAATAGCGTCGGAGGAGGCGATAAGGGAGCGGCGATGGCTTGTAAAAGCGCGTGCGAGGCGTTTCGGGAGCCGCAGTATTGCTGCAGCGGCGCGTTTGGGTCGCCTGATACGTGTAAGCCGTCTTCCTACTCGAGGGTCTTCAAGAGCGCGTGTCCACGCGCCTATAGCTACGCGTATGACGATAAGTCTAGTACATTTACGTGCGCTAAATCTCCCAACTACGTCATCATGTTCTGTCCTTCTCCCAACACCAGGTTTTCAATTCTTGGTCTATTTACTTTCACCCCTTCAATTCGTGTAATAAAAGGTGGTTAGAAATAATTACTTTATAATCATAGTAGCTGACTAACTTTACACTAATGATGATTATTAGAATTTTTTGCTTGTTGTATAATCGAAGTCACTTTATAATCATTAATTTTGCTATACAAGTTTTGTTTCTTTTCAAAAAGAGTTAAGTCATTTTGTTTGATAGATACTGTATTTGTTTGTCACGCTCCAATGTAAGAGACGAGTAGGAACATTATTAACTCATTATTTTATTTTGCAGCCTAAAATCAGCGGAGGAAGAGGAACATAGCACAGAGACAATGACGAAGACGAAGACGACAAGTTCAAGTTCCGCCAGTACGACGTCGTCGCAGATGGTCTATGAAGGTGCTCTGGATGAAAGTAGTGGTTCACCATCTACGTGTTACGGCTTATCACGTGTGATCACAGTCGCTGCGCTTGCTTTTTGTCGTATGTGGTGGTTATTCTGACTAGATTCTATATCTTTTTAGTGTCTGCCGACGTATGCGAAGAAACAAAAACGTATATGGGCCTTAGAAGGCCTTTTTATCGTCCTGCCCATGTGACGTTTGGATATAGTTGTTCACTCGAGATTGAGATATGCCGATATGGTATAGAGTTGTAACTTGTAAGCCTAGAAGATATAATTCTTTTTCATGTGTTTAATTCGAATATGCATGTATGATTAGTAATCTGGTGATCGAAAATATACGAAAGCTGGGCCAACAATCCTACCTTAATTTACATTAATTTCGAATATGGGCCAACAATCCTACCTTAATTTACATTTCGAAAAGACCGTTTTCGACATAATTGAATTATAATTGGAAAAGAAAAGAAAAATTGTCAGAAGTGGGATTTGAACCCACGCCCTCAACGAGGACCGCAACTTGAGTGCGGCGCCTTAGACCACTCGGCCATCCTGATATGTTTGACTTTTATGATCACATAACCCTTAATAAATACGAGTCAATACGGTGCTCAACCCATTTTGACCAATTATTACCAAAGGACGAGTGAATTACTCGGATCGTGGAGATTAGTAAAGCAGCACATTGATCAGATCTACAGTAGCTCCACAACTCACCATTTGGTCGTTGACCAGAAGAAAGAAACACAGAGAGTTGAAGAGAGAAAAAAAAACTATGGAGGAAGCGGCACATCCTTACGTTCCGAGAGATCTGAAACTGCCGGGATACGTACCAATCTCAATGTCTATGTCTTTCATCCTCGCTGTCTACCTCGGTGCTTCCCTCCTTGTCGTCTCCCTCGTCTGGCTTCTCTTAGGTAATCCAATTCCCGCTCCACCTCAATCTCTGTCAAAACCAGATCATCGATTTTAAGTTGAATTTGAACACATTAAAAGAATTGATCTTTAGTTTGATCCAAATTCAATTAGAGAGAATGTTTTGCTGATGGGTTGGGTTGGTTTGGTTTGGTTTCAGGGAGGAAGAAAGCTAAAGTTGAGAAATTGCTAATGTGTTGGTGGGCATTCACTGGTCTCACTCACATTATCCTCGAAGGCTATTTCGTTTTCACCCCTGAGTTTTTCAAGGACAACACTTCTTGTTATCTCGCTGAAGTCTGTAAGTTCCTCTTTTTCTTAGTGTTTGTTGTTCTTTGTTTCTCCAATTCGACAATTAGCTTAAAGTTTGTTTCTTTCTTTCTTTCATAGGGAAAGAATACAGCAAAGGTGATTCGAGATACGCAGGAAGGGATTCTGCAGTTGTATCTATTGAAGGGATCACTGCTGTTATCGTCGGCCCTGCTTGTCTCTTAGCTATGTAAGTTTTCTTCATTTCAAGTGAAGTAGTATCTTTGCCATTTGGTTTTCTCTGTGAGATAAGAAGTAAATGAATTTTGTTGTTGTTGTTGATGTAAATCAGATATGCCATTGCTAAGGAGAAGTCGTATAGCTACGTGCTTCAGCTTGCGATCTCGCTTGGGCAGCTCTACGGATGTTTGGTCTACTTCATTACTGCTATCTTGGAAGGAGACAACTTTGCTACGAACTCATTCTACTATTACTCATACTACATTGGTGCAAACGGATGGTGGATCTTGATACCGCTACTCATTTCTTTCCGTTGCTGGAAAAAGATTTGTGCAGCTGTTGCCAACAACATCGTCGAGACAAAGACAAAGACAAAGACAAAGAAGAAGAACCGTTGAAGCAAAGATCAAAGACTCTTCTTCTTCTTCCAACATTCGACCTAGTGATCTGATCTCTTTATCTCTTCAGGTCATTGTTATTATTATAGCAATGAACATGAGTCTCCTTTTGCGGACGATTTATCCAATTTAAAAACTTTTGGCTATGTTATATCTTTACAGCAATGAACAAGGGGTATAATTGATCCATTTTTCATTTGATATTTTGCATTTTTGTTAAGCTTTTCTTATATTAACTCAAGATCCCATTTATACGGCTAATCAAAAGGGATAAAAAGGTCGTTTTGATGGTGAGGCATAATACAAGTTGCAGAGATATGCATAATAGGTAAGCAACAAAACTACCAAGCCAGTGTGAGTTGTGGAGATATACATCTCAGTGGTCTTTGACAAGTATAACAATGAAAACGTATGTGTACTTAGGAATATCTTTGAAAAGTACTAATGGATCTGATAACGGAGCTTGTTTACCAAAATATAAGATATCTTGATTGTAATAACAGACCATCATTCATTTTTCATCTTGCGGCTCAAAAAAAAGCTTGGAGCAAATACAGACTCAAAATATTGCATTTTTTCTTTGCTATATATACAACCAGGATTGGATATTTTAAACCTTTTCTTAAGACAGACAATAGAAGGTACAATAATATGTTGATGCAAGTTTGTTTGATAGATGTTAGAGATGAAGATTGTCAGTGAGGTGGCGGAGGAGAGTGACACTCCCTTGGCTTCTCGGTTGTGTCACTGTCGTCTTCTTTCCACCTCTGTTCCCCTGCAAGTGAAGAAATGGACAACTTAATCACATGACTTTGATCTAAACCTTCTACCAACATAGTTTAAGTTTGCTTCTTTGTGTCTAGTTCGGTCATACCTTTGGCTCGGCGATATCATCCTCGATATCTAACGTGTTTATTTCTCTTGTTAATAGCACAGACGCAGCAGGTTGGAGTCTCCTGTTACAGGAACAAAGGTTTTCTATTTAGGAAAACCTGAAAAAAGAGACAGAGAAAGAAGAAATAAAGATTGGCAGAAAAAAAGAACCTTCTTGGTTTCTGTCCATTCCTCTGTTTCTTAGTTGATGTAGGTTCTGATTCACGGGCAGGATTAGGAACCTCAATTTCCTGAACTTTGGTTGATTCTGCTTTCTTTTGAACACGGGTCTTGCCGTTTTTAACCTAGAAATGAGAATGAAGTTTAGTTATAACAGTTTTAAAGCATTGTGAACTTTGATTTTGTGCCATGAGATGAAGTTATCAAGGTTTGTGGAGGAGCATGAGATTGAGAATGGCCAAACCTGTGGTTTCTCAATCTGCTTATCTTTTATGTCCAAGTCATTCATTTCCTCAGTTAGAGATCTGGATGGCGCTGGCAACAGTCTTCTGTTTCTGGAAAGAACCAAAGATAATTTAGACAGAGAAAGAGACCGGTTCCTACAACTTCAATAGAGAAGAAGATCAAGATAACTCTTAACCTTTCTTGCTTCTCTGAATCAGGACATCTGCGGGATATTGCGGATTTTGTTTGAACGTTAGACATCCGGCTGTTGATGCAATCTTGACTAACTTCAACTTGTTCTGGTGAAGGTGTTGGATCATCTTGATTCTGGATGACCTAGAGGAAAATCAGTTTTGAGTTCTTTACATTATTCTAGAGTTGTCGAATCTAACGGACTGATCCAATGAATGAAATTATTTCATTATACCTGATCTCTTGGAAACTCAGTAACTTCAGTTTCAACATTAGTAGTCGCAGAAGGAATCCCCACATTTTCTTCAGAACTGATAGACTGCTGATAAATGCAAACACACAACAAAGAACATGATTTCATGAACAAAGTTTCTGAGTTACACAAAGAATATGTCCACTTAAACTATCCTTACTCTTGGCTCTGCATCATTCTGAGAAGACAAGTGACATGGAACGAGTACAGCATCTTTCACCTTAAAACACAAATGGAAATCAGTTTTGAGTTCTTTACATTCTGGAGTTGTCGTATCTAACGGATTGACCCAATGAACGAAAATATTCCATTATACCTGATCTCTTGGAGACTCAGTAACTTCAGTTTCAACATGAGTAGTCGCAGAAGGAATCCCCGCATTTTCTTCAGAATTGACAGACTGCTAAGTGCAAACACACAGCAAAGCACATGATTTCATGAATTCTAAGTTACACAAAGAATATGTCAACTTGAACAATCCTTACTCTTGGCTCCGCATCATTCTGAGAAGACAAGTGACATCGAACACGTACATCATCGTTCACCTTAAAACACAAATGGAAAGGTTATAAAAATTAAAGAAATTATGACATGCAGCCTTAGAAAGAGCAGATACTCCAAGACATAATTAGTAAACAGATATATATACACAACAATATAGCAGCCAGGCACTACATTTTTGCTTGGCACAGGAGACTCGCTAGATTCATCTGCGCTGACTTTTTCGTTTCCATATACAACAGCTTCTACCTCAGGTATACATGACTCTACCAGGCAAGAGGACTTAAGACTGATCAACTCTGTCTCCAATCCAAGAGATTTTAGCTCTTCTCTTCGAAGGCTATCTTTGAGAGTGCAAATTTCACCTTCTGCAACCTAAGATGATTTAAAGCAAGAAAAAAGATATCTTTCAACTGTGGTACATCATAGCTTCAAGGAAGTTATCTTAGTCGCAAATTGTTCAATGAAAACAAAGCCAAATGAAAGGCAAAGTCAGGATATTTACTTTTAGTTTCTCGTTGTACTGCTTCAGAACATTCCATAAGACTTTAGAAAAATTCCGCATGATGATGTGCTCTCGCTTATTTTTATCTTGGGCAACATGTTCCAGCTTTCTTTCCCTGCAAATGCACTGGTGAGGAGACGTATTAGATATTAGCTTTCTTGTTTGTAAACAAGTCTTTTCTGTAATCTCTCATCACCTCTCTCAGGGAAGATAAGAGATCGCAGAACGAAAGCGACCAATAAAAATTCCATACAGTCAAAGTGTAGAAAATTTGTCAGAGAAAAATCTTACCTTCCTGAGCAATTTGGTTTCTCTCTTCATGAAAAATGTCTTCAATCTAGAGATGGAAAACACAACAATTTTTAGTAAATGGCATATGTCAATAACTTTTCAGTTTTGCTGAAAAATACAATAACAGTGTATAGAGGAAGCCAAACGTACTTGGGAGTTCTTGGGAGCACTAAGTTTAATCTTCTTGTTTTTTTCAGCTCGTGGAAATGTCTTGAGCTGCCTCTTGTTGCAAGGTTCCTCGGTGTTATCAAATCTAAACAAAACATCAAATTCAAAGGCATTAGCACTTGCGAGAAAAGTATACTTCCTCTTTGAGTTCATAATAACAAACATTACTTTATTTTCATATACGGTGATGCTTGTCTCAAAAGATAGGAGGTATCAAGATAATCCTCTTCCCCTGCTTTGACAGTTAAAATCTGTAACATAGATAGAAGATGAGAAGAGTTTTCAAATATTTGAAAATTAACTCTTGTTAAAGAACTCAACAAAATCCTAAAAACTGTTACGCATACCAAAGCCATCCTTTTTTTCCCCTCTAGGTAATCGCGCAAGTACCTTGTCAACTACATAAAAGCCAAAATCATATTACCGTATAGAATGGGGGAAGATTAGATAACTCATAAATCATTTAAAAAATTCATGAGGTAATCTGAAGGGGGTTTTAAGGTAGACGCTACCAAAGAATTTTGATGATGTTTCTGCAATCCCTTCTTTCGGTTCTTCTGGTACTCCAAGAGTGACTGCCAACAGACACCGAGTGTTCATGATTAGTAAAATTGGAGGCATAAAAAAAGAAGAACAGCTCAAGGGAGACCAAAATCAATGGCCTTACCCGTAAACATTGACCAAAAACCATGGATGTGTTATTGATGAAATTACTCTCAACCAACCTTTCTCCCTGCAAAACAATTTGAAGGGGCATACAGGGACCAAGTTTTAGTTTACAGATGAAGACATCTTCACTGTTAAATCACTATTTTGATGCTAAGAACAAGTACTGGACAAAATTTTACAGTCACCTATAATCTGTAATTAAACTAGGAATATTTTCTCCTAACGGTTACACAGAATCGGTATTTTTAAGACAGATGCTTTCAGACATGACATATATTAGTGGCTTTGCATATCAAATATGTGAAGAGTTCATATACAAAGTGTAAACACAACAGATTAAAACCTGATTTCCAGTTCTTTTCTCTCTTTCTGCACCAGCCAGATCCACTATTGTCAGCATAGCATCACTGGACTGCATTTTTGTCTCGTTGGAAAAGCGATTGCATGATGCTCGTATGTTAATGATGCATTGTGAGCGACTGCGAGTAATTCCAAAATTAGTATAGAACATGAAGACATCCAGTTAAACATAAATGGCTCTATTTTCCATGTGGAAGGCTTCTAATTCAGTTCATTTATCGATTAAATAAAGGGTGTCAGGGTGTGTTAGCAAAGGTTAAAGTCAAGGTAGAGCAAAAGTTTTGTTGCCAAGTACCTTGATTGGCTGTTCGAGTTTGTGGTAGCTGTTGCACGTTTCAGCATTGCTTGTCCAATTAAAGACTCTGCTTCCTCCAAACTCTGGATTGGGACCTACTTAACACAACATAATTGAGAAAACGGAGAGTTACAATATTCATCTATCATTATGAAATGCAACTGAATGTTATTGTCAACCCAAGAAAACTTCATAAGAAACACTCACAAACCTCTTTCAAACCCCTGATGGTTGATTGTTGCACAGACAATTCAGAGCTTTCACCACCTAGTAAATCATAAGCTTTCTCCCCTTTCCCTCGCTCGGAGCATATTTCAAATATGGACAAGTTAAATGACCTGAAGAAATGCAAAGAGATGTTATGGAACAAAAAGATAAAGGCTATACAGTTTGGTATTTCAGCTATTGACAGAAATATCCCATTAAGATGAACAAACAATAATACCTCACAAAATCATCAGAAATCGCATCTCTCTTCTTGAAAATCTGACGGAGAGTAATTGGCACAATTCCAGGATTCTTCAAAGTTCCAAAGACAGTATGAGTCTTACCAGAGCCACTAGGTCCCAACGCAGCCAACATTCCATTTTTCCCTTTCATAAAATCCTCCAACAACGGTTGAACCATTTTATCATACACATCGTTCTACAAACAAACCATCAATTAATCGGTCATCTCAGAACCCAATCTCAAATTAAACCAAAAAATAAAATAAAAAAAGCCAAAATCGATAGGGGAATTGGATCGAACCTGGGAACAATCAGCCGGGAAGACATGAGAAAACCCTTCGTATACCTCAGTCTTGCTTCGTTTCAGCTCTTGCAACGCTTGAGGCGGAGTTAATGTGACTGAATACGAATCGTTCAGAGCAATACAAGCCACCGCCGCCGTCTCTTCTTCCTTCTTCTTAACCTTCTTCGCGATCTCCGGGTTCCTATTCTCCTTCGCGATGTGCTTCTTCGAAGGATTCTGCGGCCAGACATTTCTAGGTCTGCTCTTCGCTGTGGTGGTGGTAATAACCTTGGTGAAGGTTTTCAAAGGTTTGATTCTCAGGAAAATCTTCAAACTCTCTGGAACTGTGGGTTTGGTTTCGGATTGAGGGATTTGGATGGAGAGAATCTCGTCGATTGGGAAAGTAGGAACGTCGTGAGAGGAGAGAGGTTGTTGTTGCTTAGTTGCAGTGGTGGTATACGGAGTTGCTCTAGCTCTCCTCGGAGGGTTTCGTCGTACTGTTACGGTTGAAGGACACGGCGGAGGACTGATACTTTTCTGCTTCTCCTCCTCCATTTGTCTCTCTGTGGCGGAAAAATGGAGCGTTTCAATTTTCAACTTTTCAATTGATAAATCAATTTTGGAATTTATTTCAGTACGAAATTAATTTAAAATAAATACTTTTCGAATTTCAAATCAGCTCATCCATTGGGCTTTAAGTAAAAGCCCATTAGATTTGTGCAATAAATCATAGTTTCTTCAGTCTTCTCGAGTTCTTGTCTCCGCCTCCTCCTCAGCCCTTAAATCGTCGCCGCCGGAAACTGTAAGCACAACTCACTAACTACCGTTGGAAACTTAACTGCTCACTTTTACTACTCGTTCTCTCTTCTCATAAAGTTCAGTAACGTCTCGCCGCAAGTCCAGGTTTTTCTTTTATATATATTTTGTTTCTATGTTTTTTAATTCTACTTTGATTCTATGTAATGTGGGTATTTCTTAACTATCTAAACTTTTGTGTTTTGGTCAGTTTTGTTCTAATCTAAGCCGTTGCTTCTTTTGCGTTTTAGAAGGTTGTGTCTCAAATGGAGAAGTCGCGGGAAAGTGGTTTCTTGTTGTGTGGTTTGTGTGGGACGATGCTTATCTTGAAATCAACCAAGTCTGCAGAATGTCCACTCTGCGACACAACCCGAAATGCTAATGGTATCCATGATTAGATTCGTGTTAAAAAATTTATCCTTTAAAAGCATAAGTCACTGTACCAATTAAAAGTTAACATGTCAGCAATTAAGAATAATAATTTTTAAAAAAAAAATCAAAAAAGAAAAAAGAAAACACATCACTTTTACGTTCACATACCACGATTTTCTATCACCTTATTCACATTTCAAACTTCAAACGAATGTAAAGATTAAATAATATAAGTTTGCTTTTTTTTTCTGTACCTAAAAATTATCCCACGATCTCAGTTCTTTTTTTCCACGATCCTCAAAAAACTTCCCACACTCTTTCATCAACTGACTTCAAATCAATATATATATCAAAATAAATTATCACTATCAACACCTTCGACAAAGAAAACCCCATCAAATCTGCAACGAAAAATTGCAATTACAGTTACGAACCAAACAGTTTTTGATCAGATCTCCGAACCATTCTTCCTGCTACTCCGTCGAACCCGAATCGTCAACAATTCTCATTTCATTGTTTTTCAATCCATCTACGATCATTTCCGTCATCGTCTTTTGACACTCAGAAGGTGATTCATCTTTCATGTTTCACTCACCTTCTCTAAATCACCATAGAATCTGTAATTTATTTTTTAATATTCAGCAGTTACTTTTAATATGTAATTTTGACTGCCACTTTTTTAATTACAGGTAGGATTGGGGTCGAAGGTTGATTTCAGGTTGCGCGCTTAATTATGCTAAAAACTTATGCGTAATTGGTGAGAAAAGGACAATGAACGATATAAAAGAACTCAACATTTCCAGACATCCATGTCATCAGATGTTGAAACTACAACTCAGTACGTGATTTAAGGTTAGTTCCATCAAACGATGAGATCAATTTAAATCATAATCACCTCAGTGCATTATCAAATTTAAGGTTAGTTAAATATGCTTCTGGTTTTATGTATAATAATTAGGTCTTGCGGTCTCTTTTTGTCCTCAAGTCAAAAGTTTCCTCCAGTCTTGGTTGCACATATGTTCACAAGTGACACAAGACGTATTAATTTCAAGGAGTATATTAGAACTTATAACTCGATGTTTGCAGTCAGTTCCACAGGTAAGATTGATAGTATGCTTCTGGTTTTAAGGACGTTTAAAAGTCTTTTATATTTTTATACAATATACTTGAGCATATATATGTATGACTAACTTCTTAAAATGATGATAACCTTCAGGAACATCCAAGAACATGATACATACTTATATGTGAATCTCAAGGTAACATATTTACACAATTTTCATATCGTCAACAATATATATCAAATATATATATATATATATTATATATCATTGACAAATATATATATATATATACATCATTGTCAATCCTACTTAAATTCTATATTATCATTGTCAATCCTACTTAAACTCAAAGATGTTCCATCTATCTCGATGATTTTTACCTAAGCTACCCTATGGTTTTCTTGCGGAACTTCTATGGATTGTAGATATAATATTATGTATTTTGTATTTATTTAGTCTACCGTTTCATGCTTAATATGATTAAACTATGTGTTTTATTATTAGGTATCATCAGTTTCAAATCGATTTTGTTTTACCACAATTTTAAAGCAATGATTTTGTTTTTTTTTTATATAAAATTTTAGTAAAATAAATGGTACCGTGTGCGTAGCACGGTGATAATACTAGTATCTCAATAATCCAACAGTTTTGATTCTTAGTTTGGTTGGTTAGTCTTATTGTGCTTTAAACGTCATTCTTCTTTATAGAAATCATTGACAAGAAAATAGCTTACACAGTTGCTGCTGAGGTATGTGCTTTTCCTTTATTCTCTATTATGGATTCTTGTCTGACTAGTAGTTTTGCTGCATCATGTAATCTCTGTGTG
The DNA here is from genome assembly GCF_030686135.1 of Camelina sativa. Classification (NCBI taxonomy): domain Eukaryota; kingdom Viridiplantae; phylum Streptophyta; class Magnoliopsida; order Brassicales; family Brassicaceae; genus Camelina; species Camelina sativa. The sequence continues at coordinate 8,712,316 of NC_141893.1, forward strand.
TATTATTCTCAAGTTGTGTATAAATCAATTGACTTTGATCACGGAGTAGCAAAGATCTCGCTCCATTATAATTAGTAAATAGGCAGTGAACACACACATAGACCCGTGCATGTTCTGTGTACTTAGTGTAAAACCTGAAATTGGAGACTGGTTTTGTTATTCTTGCAAAACCCAATATATACCTCAAGGCAGAGTTAGCATACATACAAGTCACGTTCGTTACTCTTGAGCTTTTTGCAAGGATATCAGAAGAGAACTAGGAATATCTCTGTTTGGTGAGAAAACGCAGGAAGAAGCTGAGCTACCTAAGGTAGTTTAAGAATACAGAATTGATAAAACTTATTATCATGCCTTTTTCTTAATCCATGACTTCTGATTTTCATTATTCTTTTTGCAGATTAAAAAGGCGTCCGAGAAATGCCAGCACCCGGAGCTTGTATACACAACCAGACAGGTAAGTCTAAGCTTTCAAGTTCTTCCTCTTGTCTTCTTGTTTCTTTCCAAAGGATGTTTCACCAGAGTTTCTTGATTTTACAGACAAGATCAGCGGATGAAGGACAAACAACATACTACACTTGTCCCAATTGTGGACATAGATTCAGAGAAGGTTAACATTGTTATCATCTCCACCACAGAGAAGACCAGTTTTGTTTCTTACATTGATGTTACAAACTCAATATTCGATGTCATCATCATTAGAAACATATCTTTTTATAAGTCTTCAAATAAAGAACATAAAAATGAAAATCTATAACCGCCAGGCTATTTTGTGCCAAGAGAGCCTTTATAAAAGTCATGGCTTAACAAATCACACAAAGTAGAGAAGAGTTCTATCAATTTAAAAAAACAAGACAGACCCAAGCCCAAATAAAGTATTAAAAAGCCCATAAGATTGTTTTATTTGTAACGTCATCAAACTTTACGTAGCACACACCCACACGGCCACACCACCTTTTCACCGGAGCTGTAAAACTCGCCGGATGTTATCGGTGGCTACGTCGTTTTTCCCAGCAGCTTCGACGTTGCAACGGAGCTTCGGTTTGATCGAAAACCTAGGCATGGGTAAACTACTCGGCGGCGGGGATAATAACATGATCGCTGGACCGGGGTAACCATCAAATCCTTTAGGAAAATCACGCAGATGGTTAGACCGGACCGGAACAGAACCAGTACGAGTCAGTGTCGGTACAGACTCGACGAACTCAACTTTCTTCTTTTCAGAAATTGGTTTGGTTTGAACAACGCAATTGAGAGTAGAGTTGTTGTTGTTGACACGTGGTCGAGAGCTGTTGACGCGTTGCAGAGGAAGAGTTGAGCTGTTGACACGAGGCAGAGGGAGAAGAGGAGGCTGAGAGTAGTAACCAGGTGGCGGGGGATATGCCGGAGAAGATCCCCAAGACGTTGGATTAGTCGGAAGAGCCAAACTTCCTCCGGATCTTGAAAGAGAACCACGAGAACTCCTTCTTCTAGGGTTCTTGAATGGTCTCAAACCAGAAACCTGTTTACCCGGTGAACGTTGCACTGCTATTGTTTCCATTGATTAAGCTTTTAATTTTCTAAAGTTTTTTTAAAAAGAGTATTTAATTAATGAAGATTTGAAACGATGAATCAAAGAAAAACAAGAGAAAAAAAGGTATTTTATATGTAACGTTTAAATGGCGACGATCTACCAAATAATACGATCGAAAGCCCTATAATTTGATAGATATTCAAGATTTATGACAAGAGAAAAGAGAAAAAAAAAGTTTATAAAAGATGTTAATAATCAAACTTCCATTAGAAGATCCGAAGGATCGTTCGATAAATTATAAACTCTCTAAAAGAACCCTAACCTCGAGAGGACAGATGTTGCCAGGCACTGAGCACGGCTGGTTCCTTTTATAATCGAAACCACCAATAATAATGCGAATTTTTAAATTGCCATTTTAAAAGTTTTTATTGATTTTTTGACTATAAAATGTCGTGGTTAATTATAAACTTATTTATTAATAACTTATTTATGTTATTATAGATTATAGCTTCAAGTCAAGTGTCCATATACCAATTGCGCAATACAGCACAAGTCCCGGGAAACACTATAGGACGGTCACCGCCGATTGAGTATGAACCGTTGGATCGTGAAATAAGTATTACAATAGCCGCTGAGAGAATCTGAACCGTGTGATAAGGGATCTTGCTTTAGGCAGATCTTGACCATACACGTCGGTATCATCGGTGGCTTTCTTCCTTGATGACCTCACGTGGAGGGAATGTGTGGGTTCCTAGACAAGTCCGTCGTCGTTGATCTTGACACGTGTCGTCATACCAGCCATTCACCGTTGTGAGGATTTCCAAGAATAGGATTGGTCGGCTCTCATGCATGGTTGCATGTGCCTGCCATTTGAACGATTGAGCCAATTAGCACTACCAAATCTTTAATAGCTAGGGGATATTTTATAGTATAAGAGAGATTGAAAACGTAACTCATAAATGATAGCTAACACTGATCACGTACAAAGAATTTACTAAATATCACAATCGACCAATCAGTATATAATATCAATATCGTGAATGAAGATTCCTCGCTGTAGATCGATTTCTTTTCACAGTGATTTGACTATGTTTGGTTAATAACTTAATATATATAAACGTTTTAAAGCCATCAATATATAGTTATATGATATTTTCCTCGTATTCTAAATATTGGTTTTTCGGCTTTGGTTGATATATATAGACTATATATAGGGTTATTGTATATATAACTTGTATGATGATCGCAGCTTTTTCTTAAACCTGTTTTGGCATAATCATGGTTAGGTATGGTCACTCTTTTCTTTTCATCCTTTCGTCTTCTATCTACATTTATTTAATAGTATATCACAGCAAGCATGTTTGGTAGAACTTTGGTTTTATTAGTGGACTTTCATTTTTCAACCAAATAAAATCAAAGTTTAACGCAAATTGCACATAAGTCCAACATTACGAAGTAATATACATAATTTATAATTATGATCGAATATAATCAGGATCATCTACAGTTTATTAACCCTGTACCATGTTTTTTTTTTAACCTCGATAATTACTGTATGTAGTGTTGTATTTTCTTACGATTTATTTTTTTTACCGTGATGTACTATATATATATATGCATGTTTTTTTTACAATTTGTTTTTTTTTTACCCTGATATTATTCTTTTTTTTTTTTGCTCAAGTGCAAATATCATATATATGAAAAGTTTGGTTTTACAACCTTTACATTTGATATTATTCTAATATGCACTCTTTGATCTTCATTTTATTTTTCCTCTTCTTGTTATCTTATTCGATAATAATTTGTTTTTTTTTTTAACTCGTATTCCATTCGTCACCGTAAATTCAAAATTCTCCCACATCATAGGTATGTAGTTGCTAGCTAGGGTTTATGTGGATTGTGGAGTTAGCACGAGAGTCAGTGCACTGCTACTTTTGGTGTCGCCTTTGGCCGATGACGTGCTCAAGCATGATTATTATTACTTTTCGCACCGACCATATCTAAGTCCACGTTCATTTTATTTTCTTTAAAGAACGTACATAACTTTGTATGCTTTTGTTTTTAGACCTGCTTTTTATGATCCTTTAATTTTGTTTGCTTCCATATTAAGAAATTTAAACTATATGGTTTTTTAAGCATTGGATTATCGAACTTTAATACGCATGTACGTAGCTATGTATCATATGAAATGATACATCTAATTAATTAGCTTTGTTTATAATTAGAGATTTCTGTTTGAACTCCATATATCAGATCTAATTGTTGGTCGAGACTACATCAGGTACCAAAATAACATTCTTGTGATACCCAGTTGTAGATGGATACCGTGTAATGGGAAGGCCTTCCCATCGATATACGGGCTGTTTACTTTCGGGGCATATATGTATACTATATCTTAATTAAGGCTTACACAATCATGATTCATCCAATTAGTTTAATCCAAATTACGTTTTAAACCTTTAATTGGTTGAAAGAAAATGTTCTCTTTATAATATGCAACATCATGGTTGAATATATAATTCATTTTTCTGTTGGGAAGAAAAGTAAAGATTTTATTGGCCAATATATAAATGATTATTTTTATCTACTTTTTTTTTTGTTTTCTAATTCTTTTGGACAAAGAAATCCGCTTATTTAAACATATCATGGATTACACAACTAAAAAACTTGGATAGCTACGTGGGCAAACAAGAAAGAAAAAAAAGTTACATAAACCATCAGAAGAGAAGATTAATGAGGAAAGCAATGGGGGAAGTTGAAACGAATGTTTTAATGTAATGGACAAATAATATTGATCCCTTGTAATAATAAGAAAAGTCCTTATTTGTCGATACTATTGAAACTATTACAAATCCCAGCCAAACAAATGGACGTTTCACATAGACTCCGTACATAACGCTCTTGAAATTTTCCTATTCAAAACCGTTTTTTTTTCCCCCAAGTCTCTAATATCAATTTCTCTCAAGTGATAATAGTAATGTTACGTGACTATGTGTGTTTGAGAATTTCTCTTTCTCTAACGTAAATCTATGGCAAGATCAAAAATATTAATTGATATTTAATCTCCTCGATCCAGTTAATAGAGATTTATCTTTGTGGAATTATAATTATTGCTTTTCGTGGTTCAAAGAAGGAGAGAGATCCCAAGAGTGAGATTTTGATTTGATTTGATGAGAAAATGGGAATAATCAGCACAATATTGGGTGCGATTGGTTTCGGATTTGGAACAACGATCGGAATTGTCATTGGTTACTACTTGTTCATCTATGTCCAGTCTACTGATGTTCAGGCATCTTCGAATCATCTTAACTCTCGCATCTTTTTTTTTTTTTTTTCAATCATCCATTTTTTGTCTGTTTATTACATTTCCGCATTGAACATTTTGTTTGATCCTTTCTTTGAATGCGACAAATCGTGTTAGATTTTTTTTCCTTCGATAATTCATGTAATGGCCTATGATCCATGTACACATTATATCTCAAAAAAATCTGCATGCATGAAAACGTACAGACAATATCTTGTTTTGTTTGTTTCTTTTCAATCCTTTTGTGTGTGTGTGTGTGTGATTTGATCGATTGGGTTCTTAAAACTATAAGGGAAGATTGATATCTTAATAGTTTAATAGTTTTTTTCTAAAAATTTGAAGCTAAAATTATCTATACTTGTAATGTGGTCAGGACCCTGAGATCAAGCCACTGGTGGAGTTAGATTCAGAGACTATAGCAAAAATGTTCCCTGAAATACCTTTGTGGGTGAAAAATCCTGATTTTGATCGTGTATGTTTCTCTACAACTTCACAATTTTCTTAATAAATTAATGCTAATATATATATATTATGGTATAATTTCTAACAGAGTTTTTCTTTCTTTTTGAAGATTGATTGGCTTAACAAGCTCGTTGGCCATATGTGGCCTTATTTGGACAAGGTAAAGTGTTTTCTCTTCTTAATTAGCTTCTTAGCTTTCATCTTTTTTTTCTTTTTTTTTTAATTGTTGTCTTTGATCTTCAATAACTTGTGAAACAATGTTTCTTGTAATTAATGTTTTTTCAGGCGATTTGTAAGATGGCAAAGTCAATAGCAAAACCCATTATCGGTGAGCAAATTCCAAACTACAAAATGGATTCAGTTGAATTTGAAATGCTCACTTTGGGTTCATTACCACCAACTTTCCAAGGTTACACCTTGTGTTACTCATAGATACACATTCTTGTTCTCAAGATTCTTCTTCCAAGATATGTTTGTTTTGATTCTCACTATCCTTTGCAGGAATGAAAGTTTATGCAACTGATGACAAAGAAATCATCATGGAATTGTCAGTGAAATGGGCAGGGAACCCTAATATCATTGTTGTAGCCAAAGCATTTGGGTTAAAAGCCACTGTTCAGGTAGTTGATTTGCTAGTTTATGCTACTCCAAGGATCACTTTGAAGCCTTTGGTTCCATCTTTCCCCTGTTTTGCCAACATATTTGTCTCTCTTATGGATAAGGTATAACCCAAAAAGGAGCAAAACTTTTTTTTGTATAATACCTTGCAAAACAAGAGAGTACTCTAACATGTGATTTCTTATGTAGCCACAAGTCGATTTTGGACTTAAGGTACTAGGTGCAGATGTAATGGCGATTCCTGGCTTATACCGATTTGTCCAGGTATGACGTTTTCCAAGTTGTTTATTTACATTCCCATCTAAACAAACATTCTTGTTCTGTTTTTAGACCTAAAACTCTGTTTCTTGGAATCACTTCTTATTGTAGGAACTCATTAGAGATCAAGTTGGAAACATGTACCTATGGCCAAAGACTTTAAATGTACAGATAATGGATCCTTCTAAGTAAGTTTTTTCTTTTCTTTTGGGTCAAATATCTCACTTCTGTTGTTATTACATTATTGCTAAATGTCAATTTGCACGATCTACAGAGCTATGAAGAAACCTGTTGGATTGCTAAGTGTGAAGGTCATAAAGGCAATAAAGCTTAAGAAGAAAGATCTATTGGGCGGATCAGACCCTTATGTGAAATTAACACTCTCTGGAGACAAGGTTCCTGGTAAAAAGACAGTTGTTAAACACAGTAATCTGAATCCTGAATGGAACGAAGAATTTGATTTAGTTGTCAAAGAGCCAGAGAGCCAAGAACTACAGCTCATTGTTTATGACTGGGAACAGGTAAAAAACCTCTCTTGGTAAATATATATTGGTTTCTTTCAGTAACTATCTGTGGATATCATTTTGCCTAACGTATTTTATATATTTTCAGGTTGGAAAACATGATAAGATAGGAATGAATGTGATACCACTAAAAGACCTTACTCCAGAGGAGCCAAAACTCATGACACTTGAGCTCTTAAAATCAATGGAACCAAACGAGCCATCTAGCGAGAAATCACGTGGACAGCTTGTTGTGGAGGTCGAATATAAACCCTTTAAAGATGATGAGATTCCAGACAACATTGATGATCCAAATGCAGTAGAGAAAGCACCAGAAGGCACACCTTCTGGTGGTGGCTTGCTTGTGGTGATAGTTCACGAAGCTGAGGATCTAGAAGGCAAATATCACACAAATCCTTCTGTTCGTTTGCTATTCAGAGGAGAAGAGCGTAAAACAAAGGTATTAAAACTTCTCTTAAAACTCAAAAAACAAAACATGTTATGAGAAGACATCAAGTTTGAGTGTTGTTGAAACACGTTTGGGTTTGATTTTGCAGCGTGTGAAGAAAAACAGAGAACCAAGGTGGGATGAAGATTTCCAGTTCCCATTAGATGAGCCTCCCGTAAACGATAAACTTCACGTTGAAGTCATAAGTTCTTCTTCAAGAATGGGTTTGATTCATCCCAAGGTTAGAAACAGAACCAGATCGATCTCAACTTTTTTAAATCCCTATTAATGATTGCATCAAAATCAGAAGTTTTGAGTAACAATTAAGAACATTTTGATTGATTTCAGGAAACGCTCGGTTACGTGGTGATAAATCTAGGTGATGTGGTGAGTAATCGGAGAATCAACGATAAGTATCATTTGATTGATTCCAAGAATGGTCGGATTCAGATTGAGCTTCAGTGGAGAACTTCTTCTTAGACTTCAAAGGTTCGTGTTTTGTTTCTCTTAGGGTTCACGAAACAATACTTTTCTTGTTTGGTTTCCTTCCTCTGTACGTAAAAAAATTTATAGTTGGATTTGGTATGACTCGATTTTAAGCATAATAGGCCTATAAAACATAATGGGCCTCGTGTAAGCCTTTTATTCAGATGGGTTTCACAGAAATTTCTGCTTTACTGGATTATCGAAATAGTGATTACGTTTAACTTTTTTTTTTTTAATCTTTTTTTTTTGAAACAAAAATTCTTAGAGAAATCTGGTCAGTAATTTAATGGTTTTAAAAAACCAAAAATATAAATTTTTGAAAAAGAAGTGGAGTTAGTTAAAAAAGAAGAGATATGGTCACTGGTTGGTGAATAGTTTGGTAAGCTACTAAAGCTTAACTTCTTTGATATCATGATTTGGTTAAATCATCATACCTTCCCTGCTTTCAATTCCGTAATTACTTTCTCTAATGTCTTTGATCTTATGAATCATTTTCGTTTGTTTTTGTTGTTGTATTAGAAAAAAGAAAGAAAATTTGAACAAATTACAACACTCATGTTATATAATATTTGTAGGTATTATGTACTCCTAAATTTCAGAACTGAACTCATTAGGCGTACTCATATGTTTCGTTTTTATATCAGCAAAAATATATGCTTGGAGTCTTGGACTGAAAAAAGTTAAAGATAGCACATGATGCTCTCAATTAGCGACTAAAATTAGAAGAATCATCAAATTTGACAATAATTAAAACAAGCCTACCATCTGGTGTGATTATGATTAAGGTGATGGGACAATCAGTGACGTGGTGGATCGTTATTGGTTAGTTAGTTTAGTTAGAGTTGGGCACGTCCCATTGGACCTCTCGTCACCTATGTTTCGTAATCCGAAAGGGAATCATTAAGAGAGAAAATAAGTTAAAACACAATTTGATACTACTATTTAGGAATCGTGCCGGCACGTTCTTGAATGAGTGAGAGAGTTGCCAAATGAATCCAATGATTATAGATTTCATTCATGCCTCTCCGTAATTTGCTATGCTATAAAAGTCTCTCTCGTATGTCATCGTCTTCTCTTCTTCTTGCTATACTATAAAAGTCTATCTTAGATTTTAAGATCATTTGAATTTACCTCCCTTCATATATATTAATGACACACGAGAGACTTGTATCAGTATTTTTTTTTAACAGAGATTTAGGATATGACAGTTGTGAATAGGAGTCTTAATCACCTAATACCTGAACTGGAATTCGCTAAGCTAAACAAAAATTGTCATTTTGAGACGTTAATATATATATCACCAACTACTACTTGTGCGGTGATATAAAATTTATCGTATGAATGGTTAAAATAAGATAACCACTTTAGTAGTTGTAATGGTGAAATTGACAAACATTTATAGAATTCCTCTATGTTGTTGTTTTGGTAGGTGTCAAGAGGATATAAGATGGATTAGCAACTTAAAATATACCAAAAATGATTGGTCTGAGGTTAACTAGTAAAAACTTCAATAACTCAAAATAGATGGTTTTGGTAAAACTACTGGTTAAGACGTTAAGTCGTCTCACGCAAAAAAAAAAAATAACCATAGAGTTTATGAAGCTCAACTCGGAAGACACCATATACCACCACTAGTCTCAAAACTTGCAATGTTTTTATTAGGACATGAACATCAACAAAATTATAAAATGATGTGGTATTATATAAGGTGAATCAAAGATCTAAAAGTACAAATAATTTAAAAATGGTTAAGAAAACAAAGAGATAATACAAAAAAAAAAAAAAAAACATTCATGTCATTTGTATTTTTCTTTTGTTTTTTTTATAAAACCCACAGATCTTCATTTCAAAATTCAAAAATCAGTGACATAAAAGCTGTAGCATAAAAGAAAGGAGAGATATTCAAATTTGAAAAGAAAAAGAATAAATGAAGGAAAAAAAAAGAAGTAATAATAATTTTAAAATAATAAGGGGAGTGAGTGTATATGATAAGGGAGGTGTTGTTGTTGGTTTGGTGTACTCTTAGCTGTCTCTTCTCCTCTCCTCAAGAGTTTGTTGTTATATTTTGTATAGAGCCCCCCGCCCCCCTCCTCCTATAGGCTCAACTCATCTTCTCAAAGTCATCAATCAATCAACCGCCAGAACATTCTTTCTTCTCTCTCTCTTCTCATCAATTTTTGAATTTTTCCCGTTTCTGCAATTTGGGGGATTTTACAAGCTTAAGTGAGCGAGAAACGTCGAGGAATTGAGGAGGAGGAAATCAGAAGCAGCAAAGAAAAGGGGATCGATCTTGCTGGCGGAGATGAGCGCGTCAAGGTTCATAAAGTGTGTGACCGTCGGAGATGGTGCCGTCGGAAAAACCTGCATGCTCATTTCTTATACTAGCAACACTTTCCCTACTGTATCTCTCTCTCTCTCTCGATCTCTCTCTCTTTTGTTTCTATCTTTGTTTTGAGCTCGTCGCGATATCTCGAAGAAGCTTTTTTTTGTTTTTTTTTTTGGAATATGGTGGATTTCACAAGTTAGTGTCCATGTTTTGTTTCCCTAAGGTCATCAATTGCAAATTAAATTCAAATTTGGTGTGTAGACTACTGCAATTTAGGTCTTCTCATACAGAATTCAAAATCACGTCTTCTGTTACGTGCTGTATTGATCAATTTCTCTTACAACTTTTTGCTGATTCCGAGAATGTAGCCTCTTTATATGTTCGAACATTTTTGAGAATCTAGGCCCATAGCATTTGTTTGATCTTTGTAAGCTTTGTGTGATGTTTTTATGAAGGATGACTTTTTAATCTGATTTTGTGGGTTTGTTTTTTAGGATTATGTTCCAACTGTTTTCGACAACTTCAGTGCTAATGTGGTTGTTGATGGCAACACTGTCAATCTTGGATTGTGGGATACAGCCGGTAATTCATTCTTTTTGAATACTTAGTTTCATCGTTGAATAATAGTTCCATCGTTGGTTTTGACTTAGTTAGTGTGTTTGGGGTTCTCCCAAAACAGGTCAAGAAGACTACAACAGGTTACGACCTCTGAGTTACCGTGGTGCCGATGTTTTCATTCTTGCTTTCTCTCTCATTAGCAAGGCTAGCTATGAGAATATTGCCAAGAAGGTCTTTCCCTCTTTTTTTTTTCCTAATTATCCAATATAGTATATATAACTTGTCACGAGTTAAATTAAATCTGATTTTGTTCCTTTGTATGCTCCTCTTTCAGTGGATTCCTGAGCTCAGGCATTATGCTCCCGGTGTTCCCATTATCCTCGTGGGAACTAAACTCGGTAATTTTTAACTCTTTCCTGACTTGAACTAATAATCATGCTATATTTGTTTTGACTACTTATGTTCATGCATATCTTTCATACAAAATTAGTATTGTCATGAGGGATTTTTAAATTCTGTCTGGTATTTGCAGACCTTCGAGATGACAAGCAATTCTTCATAGATCATCCAGGTGCAGTGCCAATTACCACAAATCAGGTACTTGATTTCTTAAACGGGTAGTCTCACCATGATTGGTTGTTGATGGATTATTGTCTAAGGCTGTCATGAATGATGCAGGGAGAGGAACTGAAGAAACTGATTGGATCTGCTGTCTACATTGAATGTAGTTCTAAGACGCAGCAGGTATACCTAACAAATTGCTTGTCTTGGTTGTTTACTCTTTGCATAGATTCTTGTTAAGAGGCTGACATCGTTTTTTTCCTTTTTGGGGATTCTGCAGAATGTGAAGGCAGTGTTTGATGCAGCCATAAAAGTGGTGCTTCAGCCACCAAAGCAGAAAAAGAAGAAAAAGAACAAGAACCGATGCGTGTTCTTGTGATGAAAACAATCACTAAGACTAGGTAAACAACTAAAAAAGAAGAAGAAGAAGAAGAATATGATTTTCAACTATTTGATTCGTCCCCAATTTAATATGATAGCTTCGACATGAAGGGAGACATTTCGGGTAGCTTTTTGTATAGTTGCTAAAACGAGCTGTGTTGTTGTGTCTTTTACTCTTTGCTGGTGAATCACTCGAGTTCACTGAGTAAGGGATGGTGTGTTCTACTCTTGCTATGTAGACTAATCTATCTTTCTCTCTCTCTTTTGTTCTTGATGGGGATCATTTTGTATTAACAACATATGAATCTAATTACAATTGCTTTTTGTTTTCAAGCTGTTCTCTTCTTCTGTCCCCATTTGTATATATGCATATATGCACTTGATCTGATTTAGAATTATGATTGGGATCTTCCCACAGCTGGACGACCAACTATAATGAGGCAACTTGGCAACTCTTAATGTCAACTTATTCTCCAGTACCTTCAAGAAGAAGAGATAACTGCTTTCAAGCGTTCCCATTGTAATGGTTGCTCAGGCTGCACAGTTAATTGAGACGGCTGTAGAAATTTATGTAGCAGATTATATAAGTCGAAAATATAATCTATTATTAGTTCCAAAATTACAGAGATCTTGAAGTATTATATAGATCACTGTGATTGTTACAATTAGTTATGTACAAGCTAAGGGCTAAGGCTAAGCTCTAGTCATAACAGCTGAAAAAACAACAAAACAATTTGGGAACTAAAACGGGACTGTATATGGTAATGAAAAAATTCCGACTTCAGACAGAAACCGAGCTCTAGGAAAAGAACAATCTTCTTCTGAAGTCTGCAAGTTCATGATCATGTCTTCATCACTCTTGATAGAAGCTTTGGAAGAAGCTTGCCGACTTGTTCCAAAAAGCCAGTCATCGCTGTTGCTATTATCCTCCTCCAAGGACAGACAAGGAGGAACCCATCCATCAAATAATGAATTGTACCGAGATTCTTTGCTCTTCTTATGTTTCTTTCTCTTCTTTGATTCAGAAGGAATTGTAATCTTGTCACTCTCAAGTGAGGTTGAGAGCAGATTCACATCATGGTCGCAGGTCTTTGGAAGAGAGACAGAACTTGGTACCTCGATGAGTCTCTCAGTCCCTGAAGTGGAGCAAACACGATCCTCTTGAGGTACAACCTCAGCTTCTTTTGGTTTCTTCAAAAGAAAACGTATCCGGAGTGGGTTACCAGCTACAGGCGCAGCTGCAAATCATCAAATGTATAATAAAACTTCAGCACATGTAACACAATGCAAGAATCAGAAAACTGAACAATCAAGACCATGAAGAGAAAAAACACAAACCTTTAATTTGACTCTCAACAACAGCAGGAGAAGTTTCCCTGCTTCTCTTCTTACTGTTCTGACTACCATCAGACAAATAACCAATCTGATGAAGCTGCTCATGTTCTTCCGTCAAACAACTCTTCTCAAGCTGTTCAGACTCGTCCGAGACTTGCTTGGCTGGGATATATAGTTTAAGGGACTTCTTCTCAAGCTGTTCAGACTCGTCCGAGACTTGCTTCGCAGGGAAATATAGTTTAAGGGACTTCTTCTCATCCTTTACTTTCTTTTCTTTCTTATCTTTCGTTTTCTCCTTCTTCTCTTTCCGATGCACCTTTTGAGAGACTATTTCTCTTTCGATCTTTATAATCCATCAGAATAAAGGATTTAGACTAGAGGAAGGATTTATCAGGTAACAACCAGATACCCATATACGTGGGTACCATCAATTCATTCAATCATAAAACAAACAAAACGTTAACAAGTCAAAACACATATCTACAACACGTCTTTATAGTTGACTATACGATTCAAAGACCAAGACCAAAACCAGACAACATACATGTTTCCACGATATCGTTACATAATAATGATAGAGAATTCAATAAGCTAAATCATGAATTGGCTATAGAGTAAATTTATAGATCTACGACTACAGTTATAACAAATCAAAAACTTATATGCAACCTAACCATTGAACAACAAAGAGGATATTATCATCATCAGGAAAATTATAAATCCGGCCGAACATAGAAAAGCTATGTTCAGACGGAGAACTGAAGACGGTGCGAATCAATCACAAGAACTTGAGTGCTCGACGAACCTTAGTCGATTCGACCAAGTTCTGACTGTTCGCCCAGTTCCTCGCATACACAGGCGGTGGGGTTGTGAAATAACGCGACATCTTTAATTTTTCTTTTCTTTGTTCTTTCTCTCTCTCTCTCTCTCAGATCGAATCTAATAACGGACAAGAAAACAGACAGGAAGTAATCGAATTCGGACAGAACTAATCGAACCTAAGGTACGGTTCCAGATCCACGCGTACGGAACCTTCTTTGTGGCGCGTAATCAAATCGGAATCGAAGCGGGGGTAGACGGAGAAGAGGACCCTAATTTTTTTTTTTTTTTTTGCCTTCGACGATAGAAAGAGAGAGAGAAGAAGATAAAACCAATTGCGGTTGAGAAAATAATGGGTGAGGGGTAAGGTCCTATTTAAAGACGCGTGAAACACTCAGATCCGCCGACTCGGCCTATGCTTACGTTTTTGTGAAGAATCAATGTGAAAACCCTAACTTTTTTTAAAGGGCTATTCCCGTCATTATCTTCTCCGTGAAGCTCGGTCCGAGATTGCTACGTCATCTGAAATCCCCCCTTTTTTTTATATCCTTTTGCGTCTTTCTTACTCCTAACATTATTATTGGGCTTAACAAACTTAAAAGCCCAATCATCTATCCCGAAGCCCAACATAATGAGTCTTATCTAGACACTTGCATAGAAAGAAAGAAAAAACAGCTAGAATCATCATCAATCACGCGTTAAACCATATCTTACTTCTAATCAACGGTTCATCGTGATGCCACGTGTATTCAAATAAAATATTACAAAAGTTCGCGACACATACAATACTTCCCGTACCAAATATTCCCTTGACTCGATCTGTCGTCTTTCATCTTCTTCTTCGTCGTCATCGTTTCCTCCTCTTCCGATCGAACCATCGCCGACGTTAACTCAAAATCACCGATTCAACGATGCAACAGGGAGATTACAATTCGTACTATCACAACCAGTACTCTCAATTTCAAAACCCTACCCCAAATCCTATTCCTAATCCTAATCCCAATCCCTCTCCGCCGGCGCCAATAGCCGCTGCTCCCACCGATCTTTCTCGGAACACGTACGCATCAGCGCCACCGTTCAACGGCGGTTACGGTTCCAACGATTACTCTAACTATTCACAGAATTACACTCCGTATGGGCAAAACTCTTCTGATCATGTCCCTCCTTCAGCTCCTTCATTCACTCCACCATCACAACCGCCTCCTCCTTCTCCTCCGGCGACGTCCATAAACCCTAGTTCCTATTCAACCTTCAACCAACCGCCTCCGCCCACGATTCATCCACCACCTCTATCATCTTACGGATCATTTGATTCTACCGCTCCGTATCAGCAATCCACCACCACGCAACCGACGTATTACTCACCGTATGATCAGCATCAGACATCTGGCTATTCTCATGCGCCGCCTCCTTCATCTGCGCCTGCGCCTTCTCCGAATCCTAATCCTGCGCCTTACTCATCATCCTTGTACTCTGCACCTCCTTACAGTGGCGGAGGATCATCCGTTCCTCCTTCGTATGAGAAACCGTACGACAAGCCTGCGAAATTTGATCAATCTGGTTATGGCGGTTACGAGCGGAGCGGATCGGGTTTAGGATCTGATTTATATGGGAAACGATCTGATAGCGGAGGTTATCCCTCTTTTGATGATTCTTCATATGGTGATGGCGTTTATGCTTATGAAGGAGGCAAAGTTGAGCCGTACGGTTCTCGTGGAACTGCGCCGAAATCGTCCAATTCGACCTTGTTCGACGATTATGGACGATCCATTAGCTTCTCTTCAGGGAGAGAGTCCTCTGTTAGCTCGAATTCTGCTAAGATCGTGAGAGCTGTCCCCAAGGCTGATGTACAGGAAGATTCCACTGGTGGTGTTCAGAAGTTTCGTGTCAAATTGTTGGCTGAGACTTACGGACAAACCACAACAGATGTTCTTTGCCAGGTAGTCTCCCCAATCCAAGTTCCCTTAAATCTTACTAAAACTCAATGATTATGATCATTTAGACCGATGTAGAATCCGTACTCATATTACTACGAGTTGAATGGATCATAAATTTAATTTTCAATGGTGGGACTTTTTGAACTTCATACATGCAAGGAGGAACAAAAACTTGTTTACTCTGCTTTTACTTTAAGCTTATGGGGGTTTTTTGTTACCCAAACTGTTTTTTAGTTAATCCGCTACCTGATTTGTGCTAGCAGATTGGTTTAGATGGTCTCCGTATGCTTGATCCAAGTACTAGCCGAACTTTGAGGATATATCCTCTTGAGAACATAACAAGATGCGAAGTAAGATACGATCTACTTTCTTCTTAAGACTTAATTTGTTCCAGTCAGATCTTCTTAAGACTTAATTTGTTCCGTTTTCGTGACTGGTAGTCTTATATCTATTTTAAATATCTCTCTATCAGAAACTAGATTCTTCTATTCTGGCTTTCTGGTCGAAGACTCCGGTAGACTTTGATGCTAAACGTATCAGACTGCAATCAAATAGTTACACCACCAACACCCTTCTGGACACGGTGACAGCTGCAATGTTTCAGGTTCATAAACCGACTAGTTTTATATTTCTTAACTCTATGTGCCAATTCTATCATGATTAATGATTTCCTTTCACTAATCTGATGTTTGTCTGTTGGTGGGTTTTAGGCCAAGGAAATTGGCGGAAGTAGCAGGCCTCCTGCCTCTGCAAAACTGGTTGAACAATCTGCTGAGAAGAAAAAAGGATTGGGTGACTGGATGAACATTATAAAGCCTGTAAACGAGGAGAAAGATCATTGGGTATGATTTTTTTTTTTTTTTGTTGGAAAAAAACATAACTCTCTTTAGTAAAAGTAAAAGGCTAGGGTAGTAGTTGCATCCTTATTCTTATTGTACTTGCTTTATTGTGGTTATATTGTTCTAACTCTATGTTATTTTTGCTGTCAGGTCCCTGATGAAGCTGTATCTAAGTGCACATCATGTGGGTCAGATTTTGGTGCATTTATACGAAGGGTATTATTTTCCCGCCATTTACAATCTTAATTAAGTTCTTGGCCATGTTGGAACTGACAAACCGTATGGATTTTTATTTTATATTTCAGCACCACTGCAGGAACTGTGGTGACGTCTTCTGTGACAAGTGTACTCAAGGCAGGATTGCTCTCACTGCTGAGGAGAATGCTCCCCAAGTCCGTGTTTGTGACCGGTGCATGGTATGCTTATCCATCTACTCATTTTTATTTAAGTTGTGGAATAACGTTCCATGAATTCGTGAGAATGTGTTGATCTAGCTTTATCATGGAGAACCTTGGTTATTTGTTCTGGTTTAAAAAGTGAATCTGTATTGGTATCTTGTCTTTTATGCCTTTCAGTTCAAAATGTCTGACTGTTCATGTGAATCTGTTTCTGAATGTGCAGGCAGAAGTGTCACAAAGGTTGAGTAATGCCAAGGAATCCGCTAGCAGGAACGCGAACGCGCAGAGCCATGAGGACCTCGCTAGGAAGTTACAGGTGGGCTAATCTTCCTGGGTTCTTTATAAGTTTAAAGATTTACAAGTTTAGTGAATATCTGGCACAAAGTGTGTAGTTGTTTTCTGATGGCGGATATGTTTGATACAGGAGGAAATGGAGAGAAACCGCAAGTCTTCATCTGGTAATCCACCACATACTTCATGCTTTTGGTAATCGTTTCTGGTATTTTATGGTTACTGACAATGATAGGAATGATCATAACAGGTTCGAGGGAAGGATCCGGAAGGCGGATGAAAGAAGTAGCTTGTCCAACATGCACAGTGCACTTACAGGTTAGATCCTTAGTCTTTCTTTGTATGATATTGGGACTCTATAGAGTATAGAATAAGTAAAACAGGGGGTCCTCATAGTATAATCACTTGTGTCGGTGTGTATGATCATCTTGCAAATACATTGACGAAATAGAATAGTTAGATGAATTTTGATGTCTTACCATGCATCTATGAGCTCTCTTTATCTGACATAATTTTAGGACTCACCTGTTAAGTTTCTTTATTCATAAAGGCGAGGATAAAACTGTTACTCGTGCGAGCCCTACTATTAAGCAGCTAGGTTGGTGTGACTATATTAAAATTGGATCATGGAGATTGTCGCTTAATCTTGTGAACAGTTAGTTCATGCAAGTTGGAAATTTGACGTTGGCTTGTTTGTAGAGTCTCCTGATAAACATCTATCTACGCGATTATGAGAGTATTGCCATTTAAATTTCAGGTCCAAGTTCCAATCTCAGGATCAGAGACCATCGAGTGCGGAGTTTGCCAAAACCCTTTCCTCGTTAGCGCGCATTGATCTTCCAACCCACTTTTTTTGCTTGACATATACATATATATCAATTAAAATTTATGGGGTTTGGTCATTTGGTTATTGAATTGTGTTGGATCACACCAAAATAAGTTCTTGTCCTGTCTCATGTGGATGTTGTTTCCCCTTTGTGTGTATATGAAAGTCTTTTGAGTGATGAACTATATGCACGCTGTTGTCTCCCTGATGACTGATTGAATTTACTTATCAGACCTCCAATGTCATTACTCGCTGCTTCAATTTCTCTGACCACTAACATGTAGTCCAGTCAGTTCGTTGTTCATTATCCATTTTACTACCATGATATGAAATTATGGCGGTGATCATGGTGGCACCGTGGAAATGAATTATGTGCTACAAAGAGTCCATAAATCTTAATTTGATATTAGTAAGATGGTGGGTTTTCATGGGTAATTTCAAGTTTTTAAGTGATTTTTGGATCGATCGGACCAACATTAACTCTACTCCTTGTACAATAATGAAACAGAGCCTATTAGCAAAAAAAAAAATTATGAAACAGAGCGATCACACTGGACACCGCAACAGAGCTGTTGTACTTTCAGTTTCAGCATGCCTTGTCGATCCCCAAGTACACAATAAGAATTTTGACTAGGTTCATGTCCTGTTTCAAGTTGACCTGGTCTTCTTGCATTGTATTTGCAAATCCTCCGACTGGAATCAGTAAGTGCTATAATGGTACTAAACTTTCAAGCTTTCCTTCCATATTCAATTTATTAGATTAGGTTAAGTATTAGCAAACGTTTCAAAAACTCAATACTCGTTCTTCCTCAGCTCGTGTAAGAAACTGTGTTCTTATAGTTTAGCTAGTATTATGAATTGAGAATGGAAGTAGTTAGTGGATTACTGAATTTAAGGAAAGTTCAAAGTGTGTGAATGAGAAGAAGCCATGAGAGACAAGTTTCATCTTCTTATAACCATCTAAACCACATGCTTCTGTCCGCTTTTGTTTTTTTTTTCTTTTCTTTCCGAGTAAAAACACTTTGGCTACTTAAATTTCACAACTCTTTTTTTTTTTTTTTTTTTTTCTTATCAGACATTAAGATCATATAGCGAGCATGTTGAAAGATATTGTGGTTTCTTGTTCTTGTTCTTTTTCTAGTTCGAAACTATCTCGATGT
Source organism: Camelina sativa (assembly GCF_030686135.1). Taxonomy (NCBI): domain Eukaryota; kingdom Viridiplantae; phylum Streptophyta; class Magnoliopsida; order Brassicales; family Brassicaceae; genus Camelina; species Camelina sativa. Next base: position 8,731,336 of record NC_141893.1, read on the forward strand.
GTTTTGTTTATCTCACTATTTTTTACCTTCTTCTTGGCAATGCATACTTCAGCACATCGCTTACAGCGAGTTCCAAATCCAGGACCTGCCCCTGCCCCTACACCAAAGCCAAAGCCAGGTCCTAGTCCAGGGCCAGCCCCTGAACCAGCGCCACCTAGGGCACATAACATGACATTTCCGGCTATATTTGCCTTTGGGGATTCAATCTTAGACACAGGAAATAATGATTACATTTTGACATTGATCAAAGCTGATTTTCTCCCCTATGGCATGAATTTTCCAGATGGAGTTCCCACCGGCAGATTTTGCAACGGCAAAATCCCTTCTGATTTTATAGGTGACTTGCCAGCCTCCTTGTCTTTTATCATCATAACATGAGACTAAACATATAAACTATATACATACAAAAACTATTCATGCTTCTCTATCTAAGTAGGCTTCTATGTAAATGAATATACTTACTCTTAACTAGACAATGTTGCAAAAGATAATAGAACTTTTCCATGTATATTTTCATCTTACGAAAGTTGGTTTTTCTGTTTCTGAATTTCACAGCGGATTATTTAGGAGTAAAACCAATTGTACCGGCATATTTGAGACCGGGACTGACCAAGGAAGATCTTCTCACTGGTGTATCCTTTGCTTCGGGTGGTTCTGGCTTCGATCCTTTGACACCTATTGTAGTAGTAATAACGTCAATTCTTTGGTTTTTATCTCCTTCATTATTTTATTTTTGGTTTAATTATCTCCTTCATTATTAATATTTCCAATTGATTTGATTTGGTTTTGAACGTGTTATCAATGTTACTATATGTAGAGTGCAATACCTATGTCAAAACAGTTGGCATACTTTCAAGAATACATAGAGAAAGTGAAAGGCTTTGTGGGAAAAGAGAAAGCTGAGCACATAATATCTCAAGGTCTAGCCATAGTGGTAGCGGGCAGCGACGATCTGGCCAATACCTATTATGGTGAACACTTGGAAGAATTCTTGTATGACATCGATTCATATACCACTTTTATGGCTAACTCTGCTACAAGTTTTGCTATGGTACGTGAATCTAATCCTCTGATCCAATTTTTGATATGAAATAGTAAATAAATCCTAATGAATATGAGTTTAAATGTATTGGCAGCAACTTTATGAATCAGGAGCAAGAAAAATAGGATTCATTGGTATTTCTCCCATCGGGTGTATACCGATACAGAGAACCTCAAGAGGAGGACTTAGAAGAAAATGTGCTAAAGAACTAAACTTTGCAGCTCAGCTTTTCAATTCCAAACTCTCCACAAGTTTGAATGCATTGGCTAAAACCTTGCAAAACACCACGTTGGTGTATATTGACATCTACGCTGCTTTCGATGATATGATTCAAAACCCCCAAAAATATGGTAATCATGCTCAACTGCTAACTCTTCAATGGTGTTTTTGTGAGACTGAGTTTTTGAGATTATGGGTTTTTTTTTCTTTCTTTCTTTTGAATTTTTGCAGGATTTGATGAGATTGATAGAGGATGTTGCGGGACGGGGCTATTTGAATTAGGTCCGCTTTGCAATAAATTTACATCACTTCTTTGCAAGAATGTGTCTTCTTATATGTTTTGGGACTCTTACCATCCAACTGAAAGAGCTTATAAGATCTTAAGCCAAAAGTTTGTAGAGAATGACATGGGAGCTTTCTATGAAAGATAAATAAATGTAAATTTAAGATATACATATTTTGATGATGTTTGAGATAGATTAATTTGGCTAAGTAAAAGTAATTTAAAGATGTCTCATTTGGATTAATGTTATTAAAACATGATTATAATTGTATTATACATATAGATAGATTGGTATGGATCGAGAAATACAGTTGGTTTTCTAAAGATTGATATTGACATATGATATGAATTTGACCGAATAAAAACCAAAAAAAAGTATAAAAGAACAGAGTGTAAAATGCTGTTATAATTGTGTGATGAATTTGACCGAATCATAACACCTTCTTCTTGTTTCACTTGATTAAATCCATCTCATTCCAACAAAGAGGGATCGGAGAGAGAAAAATGATTGGTGGAAACAAAACTTTAACTAAAGTATAATCTAAATCATATGATATGGCCATTAAACGAAAGTCTAAAAGAAAGCCAATCCACTAGGAACTTCTCACCCTCAGACACAGTCGCCCTGTACATGCATCAGCTTTTGGAATTGATGTTACTAAATTTTGTGGGAAGCTATTTATATATATACATTATTAGCCAAAAAAAAAACATTAGTTACTCCAATAATCAAAGATAGTGAAAATTAATATAGTTTCTTTCTCATGAGTTTCTGTGGATTCATGAGTTACGAGAGATGCTAGGAAGAGTTAAGTTCCAGCTTGTAACTAGAGACCGAATATAAGGGAGGTCTCAAATTGTGTGATGACAGAAGCCTTGAGACACATGCAACTTGAAAAAGGCCACATAAATCGCATGTCCCGATATACGTAATGCATTATGCATATATATACATGCGCACGCACATATTGCCATGACGACAGTGGCAAACACTTGAATGAAAACTGTTATTTCTTACTACTGGTAGTAAAACCATGACGCGATCTTCCTTGGTCGATTCTTGTTCATATTCGAGAATATCTCGTTGTATTTTCTTTCTCTTATCCTTTTGTATCTTCTTCTTGACAACGACCAATGCTCAAGTCATGCATAGACGGCTCTGGCCTTGGCCAATGTGGCCTCGGCCGTATCCACAGCCGTGGCCGATGGATCCACCAGCATTTGACCCATTACCTAAGCCTTCCCCACCACCTAGCCCATCACCAAAACCTGTCTCACCACCAGGACCATCTCCATGCCCACCAACACCACCAAAGCCGCAACCCAAGCCACCACCAGCACCTAGCCCATCTGCCTGCCCACCACCAGCACCAAGCCCATCTGCATGCCCACCACCAGCACCTAAGCCCCAACCAAAGCCACCACCAGCATGCCCACCAACACCACCTAAACCAGCGCCACCACCAGCACCAAAGCCAGCGCCACCACCAGCACCAAAGCCAGTCCCATGTCCATCACCACCAAAGCCAGCGCCACCAGCTCCAAAGAATAAGCCACCACCTGCCCCAACTCCAAAACCTATCCCAACACCACCGCCTGCCCCAAAGCCAAAACCTGCTCCGTCACCACCTAAGCCAGAGAACAAAACCATACCGGCCGTATTTTTCTTTGGGGATTCGGTCTTCGACACAGGAAATAACAATAACCGACAAACAAAGATGAAAAGTAATTATCGTCCCTATGGTATGGATTTCAAATTCGGAGTTGCCACTGGTAGATTCAGCAATGGAAGGGTTGCTTCCGATTATCTAGGTTTGTACTCTCGCTATAAAACATGATGAGAAAAGAAGTAAACCCAATTTCAAATTAGTTACATTTTTTTTGTCTCCTTAATCCCAATAGCCAAATATCTTGGAGTAAAAGATATCGTACCTGCATATTTCGACTCGAAAACACAACCAAACGATCTTCTTACGGGCGTCTCTTTTGCCTCGGGTGGTGCTGGCTACAACCCTGTGACATCCAAAGCAGCGGTAAGTTCGAATCAATTTTATCATCATTGTCATATGATTTATTATATTTGCAGCCATAATCATTCATTTGGTTTATTTAAATCAGAATGCAATACCAATGCTCGACCAATTGACATATTTCCAAGACTACATAGAGAAAGTAAATAAGGTAGTAAGACAAGAGCAGACTGGAGAAGTGTTGGCAGGTTTAGAGAAGACCAATAAGATAATATCCAAAGGAGTAGCAATCGTCGTCGCGGGAAGCAATGATTTGATCATTACATATTTTGGAAGTGGTGCTCAACGACTCAAAAATGACATCGACTCCTATACCACTTTCATTGCTGATTCTGCCGCCAGTTTCGTTTTGGTACGTGTTATTTATATATATCCTCCTATTTTATGCTTTTCTAACTTCATAAATTTACGTCCAAACATTATTTAACTTGCGAAATTAGCATACTTTTTTTTTTTTTTTTAAATTTAGGGACTTAAACTATTGGGCTACAAGCCTACATATGTATAAAAGATTACGTCATTTTGGGTATATTATGTGACTCGATTATCAAAAATGATATTTCAATTCGTAAATAATATAAAGTAAATGTATAAATTGGGCGTATGCAGCAATTGTATGGATATGGAGCAAGACGTGTAGGAGTGATAGGAGCACCACCACTTGGATGTGTACCATCACAACTAGTAAAAAAAATGAAAAAATGCAACGAAGAGCTTAATTATGCTGCTCAGCTTTTCAACTCTAAACTCATCCTGATCTTGGGTCAACTGTCAAAAACGCTACCAAATTCTACATTGGTTTATATGGACATCTACACTGTCTTCAGTCAGATGCTAGAAACTCCCGGGGATTATGGTAAATAATTCATTGTGACAATTCATATAATTTAACGCTATAGCTATTTATAATATACGATCATGCATGCATATTATTTTTTCAAAATATTTGCATGCAGGATTTGAAGAGGTAAAGAAACCGTGTTGCAAAACAGGATTATTGAGCGCAGGTGCCCTCTGCAAAAAGTCTACATCGAAAATATGTCCCAATACATCGTCTTATTTGTTTTGGGACGGTATGCATCCTACTCAGAAAGCTTATGAAACTATAAACAAAGCACTTGTAAACGAATACGGTTATATTTTATCTAAATAATAACTTCTTTTTTTTACATTATTTAGCTCATACGAAAATAAAAACTTTTGCAATGTAATAATGTGGAATACATGAGCCGTTTCTGTGACTAATTATTAATGTCGTTAAGCAAAACAACATTTGAGATAGTACTATGAAAGATTTTTCTTTTGTGTTAAATGAATCCTTATCCAGTCATGTTCGTGATGTACTAAGTTTTAGTCTGTAATTCTGAGTTCTTGATTTTTGTATGAACAATTTAGTTAAATTCTATGATTTATATCCAGTGTATTAAAAGAATAAAACTAACACAGTAAATTTTAGAATATGATATAGTTTCTTAAGAGAGCTGTGTGCGACTTCATCAATTTAGTTTGTGTCTACGACTTTACGCTGATAGACAAACGCTTTTGCATATAAGCTGTTGAAAATTTGAAATGATAGCGATCAAAATACAAAGTTAGTTCATTCGAAAATGGCATTTAGATCTTTGAGAAGTTGAAACCAATTCCGAAGCAAACTAAAATTAATTTTGAAAGTTTAAAGTTATACTTGATAAAAGAAAAAAGAAAAAAAATCAAAGAAATGCTCGCCCAGTTAAAGCTAAATATTAGGAGGTTCGAAAATGTGTGATCAAAAAGAGACACTATAATTAATTTCACACTCGGTCACGTACATTGCATGTCCGAGACAACTTATTTAGTATTTTTGTCATTATGACGTAAAAATAAAGAAAGATTTTTAAAAATAGCACCAAAATAAGTTTTTTTTTTCAAATTTAATACAACATATCTAAAATTCCAAAAATAGCACCAATTAATCATTCAAAATTAAATCATAAATTTAAAATACTAAACCATACCTCTCAAAACTATATCCTAAATGTGAAATTGAGAACCCAAACATAAAATAAAAATTCTAAAAATTAATTTTAAATATTTTAATATGTTAAATAGTGCTATTTATGGAAATTTATGGAATATGTGCTATAGTTGTCCATAAAACTTATTATAGTGTTATTTTAGGGTATTTCTCAAAAATAAAAGATTAAAGATGAATCATATTATATGGATACTAAGATAAAATAATATAATGATCATTTATGCTTCTATTTGAGATATGTTCAACTATACAGTTTCTTTCTCAGGAGATTTTAGTAAACCATATATGGATGGGACATGAGAGAATTAAGTTCGATTGGCAACTGGTTTACACTTACGTAGGAACACTGTTTTTGTTTAACAAAAAAAGAAACAATATACTGCTTTGGATCCTAACTAATCCTCATAACGTGTGATAAAAGAAACCTTATGATATACGCAACTTAGACACGGCACAAAAATCGCATGTCCAAAAAAGATTAAGATGTATACTGTTACACATACACAGAATTAATGACATCATTAGTGGTATAAACACATGCAAATTAGTATCGTTTCTACATTTTTTTCATCTACAAATTTTGTTAGAGAATTGTATAGGCATAGAACCATGAAACAACATAGGCTGATTTATTCCAGATTAATTGGATGTGTCTTCTTTCTTTTATTATCATTTTGTTTTTGTCTCTTCTTCGTGACCACCACCCATTCCCAAGTGAACCACCACCGACGTCTACGGCCATGGCCACTGCCAGAATCAGGGCCAGGCCCACCACCCAGCCCATCTCCGTCACCACCACATAACAAAACCACACCGGCAGTATTCTTTTTTGGGGATTCGATCATAGATATGTAGAAGATATAACAATGGGCCTCGACACAACCTCAACAAAGGCCCAAATCCAGTCAAGCCCACACGTTCAAATACAACAGAAGAAGACATTGAAGACAACATCTCACCCTGTCGCAGTCACGCCTGCAAGCACGAAGACCGTTCGTACGAAGGTGAAAACGACGTCTCCAGACAAGACCAATTGCTCTAATAAGAACAAATATGCACCTCTGCAATCTCTGCAAAACAGAGGATGACTCACCCTAGACAGTTGTATATTCTAGATTGTTCTCAAGTAGTGTATATAAGAAACTGTAAACACTCAAAAATATCATAGTATCAGAGCCATTCTAAAATATAAGTTTACAAGACAAATTCACCTTTGTTCTCTCTGTTCTTTCATAGTATCAGAGCCATTCTAAGCTCTAACAGGCATTCTAATGGCTTCCTCATACCCGTTTCCAGACAATGTCCATGTCTCGAGTTCTGTCACTCTGAAACTCAACGACAGCAACTACTTGCTGTGGAAGACTCAATTTGAGTCTCTCCTATCGAGTCACAAGCTCATAGGGTTTGTCAATGGAGCCGTTTCTGCTCCAACAAAGACACGTCAAGTTGTCCAAGACGATGTCTCCAGTGAAGTCACCAACTCGCAGTATGAGTCTTGGTTCTGTACCGATCAGCTTGTCAGGTCGTGGCTGTTTGGGACTCTTTCTGAAGAAGTGTTAGGTCATGTTCACAGCCTCCCCACGGCTCGTGAGATTTGGCTTGCTCTCGCTGAAAACTTCAACAAGAGCAGTGTCGCCAGAGAATTCTCTCTCCGACGCAGTCTTCAGCTTCTGTCAAAGAAGGAAAAATCTCTTTCTACCTACTGTCGTGAATTCAAATCCATTTGTGACTCCCTTAGCTCCATCGGCAAACCAGTTGACGAATCCATGAAGATCTTTGGTTTCTTGAACGGTTTAGGTCGAGAATACGACCCTATAGCAACTGTCATTCAGAGTTCCTTGAGCAAGCTCTCACCTCCTACGTTCAATGATGTTGTGTCGGAAGTCCAAGGATTTGATAACAAACTCCAGTCGTATGATGATGCATCTTCGGTCACTCCTCATCTTGCATTCATGACCGACAAGACAAATCCGTGTGCTCCTCAGTTTCAACCTAGTCAGAGAGGTCGTGGTGGTCGATTTGGCCAAAACAGAGGCAGAGGAGGCTACACTACTCGCGGCAGAGGCTTCTCCCAGCACCAATCTGTCTCTCCGTCTCAAGGACAGCGCCCAATCTGTCAAATTTGTGGCCGCATTGGTCACACAGCTATCAAATGCTACAATCGTTTTGATAACAACTATCAAACTGAAGTTCCCACTCAAGTGTTTGCTTCTCTTCAAGTCTCTGATGATAGTGGTCGTGAGTGGCATCCAGACTCTGCAGCTACGGCTCACATAACATCCTCGACGTCTGGACTGCAGGAAGCAAAAGCTTATGACGGAATTGATGCAATGATGGTTGGTGATGGAGCTTACCTTCCCATCACACATGTTGGATCCACCACCATTTCTTCTGCTAAAGGTACAATTCCCTTACATGAAGTTCTCGTATATCCTGATATAAAGAAAGATCTCTTATCTGTGGGCAAGTTATGTGATGATTATCCTTGTGGAGTGTTCTTTGATTCTAATTCAGTATATATAATTGACTTAACCACTCAGAAAGTGGTGTCCAAGGGTCCTCGTAGAACAGGACTATATGTGCTGCAGAATCAAGTGTTTGTTGCGCTCTACTCAAACCGTCAGTGTACAGCAACCCTGGATACTTGGCATCATCGGTTAGGACACTCAAACTACAAGATTCTACAGCTCCTTCAAGCCAGCAAGGAGATTGAAGTGAATAAGAGCAGAACTTCTCCCATTTGTGAGCCTTGCCAGATGGGAAAGAGTAACAAGTTGCAGTTTTTTTCTTCTGATTCTAGAACTTTAAAAACCCTAGAGAAAGTTCATTGTGATCTCTGGGGGCCATCACCAGTTGTATCAAACCAAGGGTTCAAATATTATGCTGTTTTTATTGATGATCACTCAAGATACTCTTGGTTCTATCCTCTGCGTTTGAAATCCGACTTTACCTCTATATTCATGGCGTTTCAAAAGTTAGTCGAGAATCAGTTTAATACAAAAATCAAGATCTTTCAAAGTGATGGAGGTGGAGAGTTTACAAACAGCACCTTAAAGAAACATTTTCAAGATCATGGCATTCATCATCATCTATCCTGCCCCTACACTCCACAACAAAATGGCCTTGCTGAGAGAAAGCATCGACACTTGGTGGAACTCGGTTTATCTATGTTGTTCCATAGCCACACACCGTTCAAATACTGGGTAGAAGCGTTCTACACTGCAAATTATCTTGTCAACCTTCTTCCCTCCACAGTCTTGCAGAATGTAAGTCCACACGAAGCTCTACTACATGAGAAAGTTGACTACTCTGCTCTACGAGTGTTTGGTTCTGCTTGCTACCCTTGTTTGCGACCCATAACACAACACAAGTTCGATCCTCGCTCTCTACAATGTGTCTTTATTGGCTACAACAATCATTACAAAGGCTATCGGTGTTTATATCCTCCTACAGGGAGAGTATATATATATCAAGACATGTCGTCTTTGATGAATCTACATTTCCATTCAAAGAGCAGTTTCGTCATCTCGTTCCACAATATCAGACGCCACTGCTTCTCGCTTGGCAACAACCGACCGTGCCTCGACCTACATTAGTGACTCCATCTTCAGTCCACCAACCGATAGCCTCTGCAACAGAACTACCACTAGCTTCTGCAACAGACCTACCACATGTTCAACATACAACCAACTCACATCCGCAACCTGAGCCTATCCTTGAACCACATGTTCACACACAAGATGAGTTAGATACCAATAATCAAGTCGACGCAGACATTGACCTCCTCTCTGACTCTGACTCTGAAACTGCAGAAGACACTGAAACAGCAGACACTGCAGTCGCTACTGATCAAAGTGTTATCCCTGCTTTACCAACCAACATTCATCAGATGACTACAAGATCCAAAGATGGGATCCATCGACCAAATCCCATGTATGCTCTGATCGCTTCTAAGTTCACCACTGATGAGCCAAAGAGTATTGTCTCGGCAATGAAACACCCTGAGTGGATTGAGCAGTTATGGAAGAAATTGGCAGAATCCATATGCTGAACACTTGGTCACTGGTGGAACTAACCGATGACATGAACATTTTGGATTCCAAATGGGTCTTTAAAACCAAACACAAGCCTGATGGGGCAATTGATAAGTTGAAAGCTAGACTTGTCGCCCAAGGTTTTGATCAAGAGGAGGGTATCGACTATCTTGAGACGTTCAGTCCAGTGGTAAGAACCGCAACTATACGCCTTGTTCTCGATACTACTGTAGATCATGACTGGTCCTTAAAACAGCTTGATGTCTCCAATGCCTTCCTTCACGGTGAATTGCAAGAACCGGTGTACATGTCTCAACCTTCAGGTTTTGTTGATCCAGCAAAACCAGATTATGTGTGTAAACTCACCAAGGCTCTGTACGGACTCAAACAAGCCCCACGAGCTTGATTTGACACATTTAGCAATTTTCTCCTTGACTTTGGTTTTGAATGTAGTACAGCGGATCCATCCTTGTTTGTGTGTCATCACCAAGGAGAAATACTCATTTTGCTTCTCTATGTGGATGATATTCTTCTTACTGGAAGTGACGACCTACTTCTGGAACAACTCCTCAATGCTCGCAACACTCGATTCTCCATGAAAGACCTTGGTCCTCCACGCTACTTCCTTGGGGTGGAGATTGAATCGTTCAACAATGGTCTGTTTCTGCATCAAACTGCTTATGCTTCTGACATTCTTCACCAAGCTGGCATGTCAGAGTGCAATCCGATGCCAACGCCTCTTCCTCAACATCTAGACAAACCTGACACAACACCGTTCCCGGAACCAACTTACTATCGGAGTCTAGCAGGTAAATTGCAGTATCTTACTATCACTCGACCTGATCTTCAATTTGCTGTCAATTTTATCTGTCAAAAGATGCACGCTCCTACGAACTCAGACTTTGGTCTCCTCAAGCGGATCCTCAGATATCTCAAAGGGACACTCAACATGGGTCTTCCCATCAGAAAACACAACAATCCGGTTTTGTCAGCCTTTTGTGACAGTGATTACGCAGGCTGTAAGGACACAAGACGCTCCACTGGCGGCTTCTGCATCCTTTTGGGATCCACTCTGGTCTCTTGGTCTGCTAAAAGACAATCCACCGTCTCAAACTCCTCCACTGAAGCAGAGTATCGAGCTCTCTCTACTGTTGCTCGTGAACTCACCTGGATCTCATCTCTGCTTCGAGATATTGGAGTACCGCAACATCAACCAAACAAAGTCTTCTGTGATAATCTATCTGCTGTTTATCTCTCCGCCAACCCTGCTCTGCACAATCGCACCAAACATTTCGACAAAGACTTCCACTACATACGAGAGCGGGTGGCACTTGGTCTCATTGAAACACATCACATTCCAGCCCATCTTCAGCTTGCCGATGTCTTCACCAAACCATTACCTCGACCGTCCTTCACTGATCTTCGACGCAAACTTGGTGTGTCTGTTTCTCCGCAACCTTCCACGCCAAGTTTGAGGGAGGGTGTAGAAGATATAACAATGGGCCTCGACACAACCTCAACAAAGGCCCAAATCCAGTCAAGCCCACACGTTCAAATACAACAGAAGAAGACATTGAAGACAACATCTCACCCTGTCGCAGTCACGCCTGCAAGCACGAAGACCGTTCGTATGAAGGTGAAAACGACATCTCCAGACAAGACCAACTGCTCTGATAAGAACAAATATGCACCTCTGCAATCTTTGCAAAACACAGAGGATGAATCACCCTAGACAGCTGTATATTCTAGATTGTTCTTAAGTAGTGTATATAAGAAACTGTAAACACTCAAAAATATCATTATCGAAAATACAAATTTAGAAGACAAATTCACCTTTGTTCTCTCTGTTCTTTGAAGATACGGGAAATAATAATAATCTAACAACAGAAACGAGGTGTAATTTTCCTCCATATGGTATGAATTTTCCATCCGGAGTTGCCACTGATAGATTCAGCAACGGCAAGGTCGCTTCCGATTATATATGTTCGTATACTCTCTCTCTTTCTAATTTCCTCTTCTTATATTGTGTCGACCTTGGCAAATATGTATTCTATTTTTTTTTTTCATAACATACATTACGCTAATATATATATGTTAATTTCATTATTCAATTAAGACAATATATTTGTTTGTTTCTTTAAGTGAACAGAACTTACTCGATCAAAAAAAAAGAAATTGTATAGTACGTATGATTTTGTTTTGATGCTCTCATAATTAACCATTAATTGTAGACAAAATTTTAAGACAAAAAATGAATTGTGCGTTTTGCAGTTAAAAAAAAAATGATTTGATTCTAATCTTGTAGCCGAATTTTTGGGAGTAAAACCAATAGTACCGGCATATTTTGACCCCGATGTACAACTTGAAGACCTTCTCACCGGTGTATCATTTGCTTCTGGTGGTAGTGGCTATTACCCTTTGACACCCAAAATATCAGTAAGATGCAAATAAGTCCCCTCTAGATTATATATTTATATGTCTAAACTTTTACCCTAATCATCTGGGCAAAATATAATCAGAGAGTAAAGTCAATGTTGGACCAGTTGACATATTTTCAACGACATATCACGAGAGTTAAGAGGTTAATAGGGAAAGAGAAGACCGATCAACTTTTAGCCAAGGGCTTATCCGTTGTGGTCGCAGGCAGCAACGATTTGGTTATTACATACTACGGTCAAGGTGCTCAATGGCTCAAAGACGATATTAACTACTATACTTCAAAGATGGCTAACTCTGCCGCAAGTTTTGTTATGGTACGTACCTTACATTTATGCTTTTCATCCATCTTCTATTTTTTCTGAAGTTCATAAATTTCACCAAACGTTCGTTCAATTACTTTATCCCCTAACTAATAAGAATATAAGACAATTGACACCAACAACAACAACAAAACAGGATTTGAAAAATTACATAATTTGGTAATATGTCCATTGATTTTCTAAAACTATATATTATATGATTTATTGTAAGATAAGAAAATACTGAAAAGTGAACTATCATAATAACACAATTTTTAAGCAATATATAACTCAATAAATTTAATTTTAAAAGTGACATATGTGGAAGTAAATTTAATAAATTAAGTCAGGATTAATGTTTAATATATGATGATGTACATACGTAAAGTATAAACCGGATACTATATATGGTGTGTAAATTTCCCTTTCAAAGATATCGCTCTACAGGCACTAACGTAATAACTTAATAACAATAACATATGTATATGGATACAATTGAACAGCAATTATATGAATATGGAGCAAGACAAATAGCAGTGCTGGGAACACCACCACTTGGATGCGTACCATTACAAAGAACTCTAAAAGGAGGTCTTCGTAGAGATTGTGCTCAAGATATAAACTATGCTTCTCAGCTCTTCAACGCCAAACTCTCCATCACTTTGGACGAATTAGCAAAAACCCTACCAAATTCCAATATCATTTACATTGACATATACTCTGCTTTCAGTCACATCATAGAATATTCTTCAGATTATGGTAAATATTGGACCATGGCAAACTTGACTTTTTATAAGTAGTACTACTTTCATGGAGATCATGTTTATATAACTCTTGAGTTGAGAATTAATGCAGGGTTTGAAGAAATAAAGAAAGGTTGTTGTGGAACTGGATTTGTGGAAGCAGGTCCACTTTGCAATCGGTTCACTCCATTTCTGTGCTCCAATGTTTCTGCTTACATGTTTTGGGATGGTTTCTATCCAACCCAACGATTCTATAAAATCTTAACCAAGATACTTTTCGAGAAATACATCCACAAGTTAAATTGAGTAGTGAATCACTTACATTATATTAACTGTATGTTTTTCTTTAAGCTCACGTAGTTATAATAAAATGTAGTGTTATTAATTTATTGTAAGTGGAATATATATTGATCATCAATTGATGATGTTAAGAGAAAATTTCATCACTCTTCACATGGTTTTTAAAGACCAATCCATCATTATACAATGTGGACTAACACACACGTGTCTTGAAGTGCACTCATCAACAATAAGATAAAAACCTCGCGTAATACATTTTTTTATTTTACTAAAAGATAAAATACTGATGCCGTTATGAGAATTCTGTTACTGTTCAAATCTAAATCAATCAGTTCATTTAATTGATACCTATTTTCCGGTACAACTGTTTATATAACGATTTTCTTTATTTTTATTTTTACGTCAACATATTATTATCTATGAGACCCTATGGGTGTGAATGGTTGCAGTGGTTGGGGCGGATAAATCTATCTGCGCACTGAACCGCTTTTTATTTACTATTCAGCAAATGTAGTCCGCAGTGGTGCGGTCCAGATAAAGCATAGACAAGACCGATGCGGACCAACTGCGAACCACTTTTGCTTACAAATAGAATTGGTCCGCAACGGTCTGTAATCCGCCCCAAAAATAGAGCGGTCCAGACCATAGACGGATTTGGCCGCCCTGACCACAATTACCATTCAAACCCTAAAACTTATCAAAGTTCTAGTAGTATTATTTTCTTTATGGATTTCATGTTCTCAAGCTATTCATAATAGTAAAATTTTCAGCGGTTCTTGCATTTGGCGATTCGATTCTTGATACTGGCAACGACAATTTGCTCATGGCAGTGTCAAGAAGCAATTTTATACCATATAGACGCAATTTTCCTTATCATGTTCCAACCGAAAAATTCGGGAACAGAAGAGTTTTATCGGATTTAATTGGTATTAATTGTTCTTAACATATACCAATTTTTTCTAACCACATTCATTGATCATCTATATTAGTATTTTTGCAGCAGTTTTTACTCAAAAATACTAATAAAGAAATTATTTACATTTAATGCTATTAAATTATGTCGACCTCTTATCATTTTATGGGCCTCTTGATAATAATCGATGTACATAATTTATGGGCCTCCGTTTGTTTAGGTTGTAGAAAAATCGAAGTCCAGATTGTAGAAAAATTTACATTGCAATATAAACGACATAAATGATATCCTTAATTACAAAATAAAAAACCTCCTTATTTGTAGAAAAATCAAATAAGGAGAGATTAGAAGAGACATTTAAGTGCCTTACCTACCATCACTGTATATACAGCTTCCTCTACTATAGTAAGTTCATGATACAGTGTGAATAGACATGATTTATACTTACGTTAACAATCATCGCTGAACCTTCCTTACTCTACTATTGAATCAATCAAATACATTTAATGGCAATCAAATACAAAGAGATTAGAAGAGACTTTTAATGGCCTTACCTTAGTTACCATCGCAATATATACACCTTCCTCTACTATAGTAATCATAAAATCATCGATGCCAAAACTTGCTCAATTAAATGTTATATTGATCTTCTACTTGGTCAGCAAGGATTACACTAACTACTACCCTTTATCACGATACTCTACAAACCATTCTAAATAATTCTACTTGCTATCATATCATCTCACATCTTACACAGCAAAATCGCAAAGATCATTTGCTCTTATTCGTCATGGCAGCTTCATTTGCTCTTCTCCGAGACTGCGTCCCTACAAATCTTCATGGAGGATCCAAGTCAAGCTGATATTTTACCTCTTCCATTTCTACAATCCCAATTCGCCTTGACAAAAAATTACAAGGATCTAATCTTCTTCGGCAGTAGAGAACGAAAAATACAAAGAACCTAGATTGATGTCTTTTTGATAAAAGGATATAATGGAGGGTTTAATAACTTTTTCAATCTTTTTTTGAATGTTTTTAATACTTTTTCTGGGTCAAAAAAAATATTCATAATTTTAAACATACAAATTATACTTATGTTTTAAGTAAAAAATAATTACTAGATTTACAGAAATTAGGCAAAAAATTGTCTATATTATTAGATTAGTATATACATAAAATAACATAATATCATTCAGTTATACACATTAACACATATTATTAAGTCATACAATGATGAGAGATAAATAGATTTTTGAAAATAATCAGACAACAAACTTAGACACAAATTATATTTTAATAATTTATAGATTATATTGATAAAAAATAAAATAAAAATTTGTCCCGCGGTACACCGCAGGTCTTGATCTAGTTTTAAAATAAAAAAAGACTATTGTTATGAATAGGAATGTAATCTGTGTGTATTGATAGAACGATCAAAGTATTTATACAAGGGAGATCCTAAATATAAGGAATGTACGATAAGCCTAAATCTAGAGTAGATTACAACAATAGATATGTATCCTTATCTCTATACCCCCCCTCCCCCCGCCCCCCCCTTCAAGTTGGAGGGGAGAAATCTTGAATCTCCAACTTGGAGAGCAAGTACGCAAATGTCGGAGCAGGAAGAGCTTTAGTAAGAATGTCCGCAGGCTGCTCCTTAGTATCAATGTGATCAGTAGTGATAAGCTTTTCTTGAACTGCATCACGCACGAAATGACAGTCTGATTCAATGTGTTTGGTCCGTTCATGAAAAACGAGATTAGCAGCAATATACAATGCTGATTGACTGTCACAAAACAACCGCATCGGTTGAGGATGCCAAACGTAGATAGCAACTGCTTAAGCCATTTAAGTTCTTTTAAAAGTATACGCCATAACACAATATTCCGATTCAGAAGAAGACATAGACACGGTATCCTGTTTCTTTGTCTTCCAAGATATCGCAGATGATCCAAGAAGAACAATGTAGGCACTAAGAGAGCGACGAGTTAACGCACAACCATTCCAATCAACATCACAATAAGCGGTTAGACGAAGATCAGAATCAGCTGGAAGAAGAATACCGTGACCCGGAGATCCCTTAAGATAATGAACCGTACGAATGGCAACCTCCCAATGAGCTTGACGAGGCGCTTTCATAAACTGGGACAAAATGTGAACAACATAACACAACTCGGGTCTGGTGAAAGTCAAGTAAATGAGCCTACCTACCAAACGCTGATAGGCTTCTTGTTTGTCAAAGAAGGGACTAGCATCCCGAAGAAGTTTATGATTAACCTCAATAGGTGTAGGAACAGGTTTGGAGCCAAGAAGACCAGTTTGCGTTGAGAAATAAATATGCCTTCTGTATTCTGAGCTACTTCAATGCCAAGGAAATAATTGAGCTTCCCTAAATCCTTCATGTGAATACACTGACTAAGGTAGTTCTTAAATCGCTGAATAGTAGAGAGATCATTACCGGAGATGACAAAATCATCCACATAGACCAATATATGTAGACAAACATTCCCTTTGATGTAAGAAAAATGAGAGTAATCGGGTTTGCTTTGCTTAAAGCCATAAGTCTTCAATGCAGTACTTAACTTCACAAACCAACAATGAGGCGCTTGTTTAAGCCCGTAGATAGACTTACGCAAGCGACAAACCTTAGTAGGATCCAGATTCTCAAAACCAGGAGGGAACTTCATATAAATCTCCTCATGCAAATCACCATGTAAAAACGCATTTTGAACATCCATTTGGTGTACTTCCCATCATTTGGCAGCTGCAATCTCAAGGAGAACTCGCACAGTTGTAGACTTAGCAACCGGAGCAAATGTGTCAGTGTAGTTGAAACCTTCACGTTGACGCTTACCAAAAGCCACTAAACGGGATTTGTAGCAAGAAATCTTACCATCAGAATGATGTTTGATCTTACACACCCATTTACTACCAATCATTGTCTTTCCAGGAGGAAGAGTTGTTTCATCCCATGTGTGTTGCATTGTAAGAGAAGAATACTCATTATTCATAGAGTCATTCCAAACATCGTCCAAAATTTCTTCTTTATAGCTAGTAGGCTCAATGGCTGAAGTTATAGCAGCTAAGAAAGCCCTGTGCCCTGGAGAAAAATTAGCTTGCGGAAGATAAGTGGCGATGGGATAAGGTGTGTTACTTGGGACCGAATGAGGAGAACCAGGATTAAGAGACAATGAAGCGAGAGAGGGGGAAGCTTGTAGATGTGAAGTCTTAAAAACATAGTCTTTGAGTAAAACAGAGGGTTGTCGCACCCGATGACCACGACCGAGTAACTCAGGAATACTAGGTGATGGAGCATCAGATTTATCAGTTAACACAAGAGACACCAAAGTAGGAGAAGATGTAGACTCAAATATCGGTGGAACACCAGACCGAGGAGAGATAGGTGGTGAAGATACTGGAGTAATAGACTGTTCATCAGGAGGAGAACTCGTAGAGGGAGAAGTAGGAGCAGGATTAGGTAGTGAAGCAGGAACAAAGCTGGTAGTAGGCAAAGGACTCGGTAGAATAGAGTCTAATGGAGGATGTATCAAAGGAGCAGGTGCCAATAACGGAGTAGAGGGACGTAATGTGGGTGACCAGGCATCAGTAAAGTCATATGTAGGAGACATAGGAGGTGGTACATAAGTAGAATGTGAAACACCGGGAAACTGATCTTCAAGGAAAATAACATCACGACTTGTAAAAAATTCTTTTCTCTCAATGTCGTAGAGCCTCCAAGCTTTCTTACCATAAGGATAACCAACAAAGATACATTTTCTGCTGCGGTCACTGAACTTGTCCTTATCACGCGAACGCCTGTGAGAATAACACAAACAACCAAACGTGCGCAGTAAGTCATAAGTAGGAGGAGTACCATAAAGCATTTCATACGGAGTTTTCCCGTGAAGCAGAGGAGTAGGGGTGCGATAAATCAGATGAGAAACAGTCAACACACTTTCTCCCCATAACAGAACCAGAATCTGAGCCTGAAAAAGAAGGGCACGGGCAACATTGAGGATGTGCCGGTGTTTGCGTTCTACTCGACCATTCTGCTGTGGTGTATCAACGCAAGATGTCTGATGTTCAATGCCATGTTATCGAAAGAAAGAAGAAAGAGCCATGAACTCAGTCCCATTATTCGTACGAACAGCTTTGATTGGTCGGCCAAACTGTTTTTCACTCATGGCACAAAAATTGTGAATTAAACCTTTGACTTCAGACTTGGCTAACATAAGATAAATCCACACAACTCTAGAGTAGTCATCAACAATGGTTAAGAAATAAGCAGCTCCACAAGAAGAAAGAGTGTGATAGGGTCCCCAAACATCACAATGTATCAAGACAAAAGGATTTGTAGCTTTTAAAACTCTCATTAAAAACAGTGCGTGTTTGTTAGCACGAAAACAGACATCACAGGAATGTGTATCTCTAAAATCAACTTTTAAACTGTCAAAAACCGGTAATGTAGAAAGCACTTTGTAGGAAGGATGACCAAGACGACAATGCCATAAAACAGAAGGAGAAATGTTTCCCTTGCTAGCTTGATGAGCGTGTGCAACCTTGACACCCTTGAAGTAGTATACCCCCTCTCACTCTTCACCGGCGCCAATCAGGGTCCTCGTAAAACGGTCATGTAAAACACATAGAGTATCAGTGAAAATAGCAATGCAGTCGGTTTGTTTAAGAAGGCGAGACACCAAAATCAGAGTACAAGTAAAGTCGGGAACTCAGAGAACATTGGAAAAAGAATAATCCTTATTCAATTGTAATGTTCCTATTTTGGTAGCTCGAGAAGCAGTGCCATCAGGAAAAGTAACCGCAGAAGGAATTATATCAAGAGTATTGCGCAACAAAGACAAATCGCCTGTCATATGATGTGAGACACCAGTATCTATAATAACATTAGTGAGTTCAGTTTTACCAGACAGTCTTTTCGTAGATAGTTGACTATGTTGATTCTAGAGCAGAGTGATGAGGGTGGAGATTTGATCCGTAGGTATAGGAGAAAGTGCGTTGTTGACGTTAGTTGAGGCTGCATTCATACGGCCACGACCGCGACCACCAGAGGAGTATGACCGGCCACCACCACGACCGCGAGTACTCTGGCCTGCAGTTGAGGAAGATCGTTGTTGTTCAAAGAACCAATCAGAGTAACCATGTAGAAGGAAACATTCTAAAGCTTCATGACCCTTACGTTTGCAGTGAGTGCAGAGACAATTCGGATCACGACTTTGAGTGGTAACAGCAGCAACTGTAGGAGAGGTAGGAGGAGCAAATTCTGTCTTGACGGAGAAGCCAACATCATCTTTCTTGACTTCAAAGGCACGCATGTTGTTGATATGTTGCTCAGCCCAAATAACACGCGAGTAAACAATATTCAAGTCAGGTAGCGGGTCTTCATCAATGATTTGAGACCAAATGGTGCTGAAACGAGACTCATCAAGTCCAAAGAGAAACTTGTGAACCCTTCTATCTTCACGTTCCTTGTCAAGTTCAGGAGCAGTAGCACAAGTGCATGAAGTAGTAGATGTAAAAGTCTGTAACTCTTCCCAAAGTTTGGAGAGACGACCATAGAACTCAAGAACAGACTGACCGTTTTGTTTGCAGTTGTTTATCTCCTCCTCCAAGAGATGTTTTCGAACATCGTTGACGTTTTAGAAATTCCCAGAGTTTGAAAGCCTCAGGAACATGAGCAACGGTAGAACAAACTTGCGGATCGATAGCAGTGCGTATCCAACCCACAATCATAGAATTGGTAGAGATCCATCGAGCAAGATCAGGATTAGAGGTCGGTTTGGTGATCGAACCATCAATAAACGCTATCTTCTGCTTAGCTTGAAGAGAATTCCAAAGCCCTGTTGCCCATTCAGAGTAATTATCACCACGAAGTAAGACCGGGGTGATAAGAGAACCCGAATTATCAGATGGATGTAAAGTATATGGAGTCTCCAAAGAGAATTGTTCCACAACGGTAGACATAAAAGTAGACGTAGACGTAGGAGTAGTAGAAATAGAAAAATAAGTATTATATAGAGAAGCGGAAGCAAGAGAGAATCAATATCAATATCAAAGCGAAAAAATTGTGGATCAAAGATCGATTTTAAGCTTTGATACCATGTTATGAATAGGAATGTAATCTGTGTGTATTGATAGAACGATCAAAGATTTATACAAGGGAGATCCTAAATATAAGGAATGTAGGATAAGCCTAAATCTAGAGTAGATTACAACAAAATATATGTATCCTTATCTCTATAACTGTTATATATCTATATTTTACCTGCCTTCCAAAACCATGTTGTTGCTCGGTGATGACTCCCATTTCATGTTTAAATTCGGGTGATCACGTGTTTTGGGACTTCGCACATCCTTCTGAGCTATGTTCCTTTGTTATTGGACATCAGGACATGCATGTATTGTCTCTTATAAGAATTGATGCAACCTAGTTATTTTATCATCAACTGCTCGGGGTAGATTTTCGGTTATGGTGATACATTGGCCGATCAACTAGAGAAAATTCATTTGTTTGAACTGAAACAATCGAGAGTTCCAGGAAGCAAATAAGATCTAACAACCATAATAACGATCATGAAACCTCGGGAACAGTTGTTCTCCCGATGGTCCTCAGGACCTCGCACGTAGAAACCAGCTGGCTACACTTTAGTTTAGCACCATTAACACCTTGCTGCGTCTGAGCCAAATAAGAGACACAATGATGTCCATCTTAAAGGGCAATATAGTTCTTACTCTTTTCCAGTAATTTTTTTTTTAATGTTAAGATAATGGTATTAACTTTTTTTCTTCTTATTAATGGTAGGAATCATTTAATTTTTGTTTATTTTTTAAACA